>NC_132934.1:2656611-3276888 GCF_034638445.1 Ciconia boyciana
CTCTTTTCTTGTGCTAACGTTCGTTACACGATGAACACTTAGCCAGACACCAACGCAAGTCTGCACAGAAAGGATTTGTACATCACCAAGGAACTGTTGACAATAAACTTTCATTTTGATGGAGACTGATTAAGTAAATGTCACTTGCTGCTGTTTGTACAGCCAAAGACCTGCTTTGAAAGAGGATCCTACGCCGAGCTTTGGATTCGCTCCTAAAATTAAATACACCTTCAGATCTAGTCGGAAAAGGAAAAAAAAAAACGAAATGAGGAGATAAAAAGCCCCAATCTATTTTGTGCAAAACAAATTGAAACAGAGGTAAACATACAAGACAGAACTGTACAATTAAAGGAGTGCGACAAAGCAAAAGGAAAAGATTGCACACAGCAAAGTGCCTACTTGTGTATCTAAACGTACTGTGTATTTATAACAGAGAAAAGCGCGCACGGATGAAGCCATGTAAAACACGGCTCCTGGAAGTAGCCTCCTTCAGCAGCTCCTGCAATCCCAGCAGTATTTATGAAGGTTTTTTTTTTTAACCAAGGAACATGGTAGAGAAAGTCATAGCCTGGCAAATCCTGCTGAAAATAATTAACTGGCTTGGAGTGTAAAAGAGAAATAAAGAGGGAAATGAGAGCGACAACGCACCCAGGGTGAACAGGAATAGCAAGGATGCCCCCTCCCTAGCACACCCCCACCCTTCTCCAAGCCTCTCTCTGCTCACTGAGGTCTCTCCCACAAAGAAAATGAAATTATCAGTGAGGGGGTGATGGGCTTATTTACACAGCCTCTAATTTCCAGATAACGGTGTTAAGAGATGACTCTCGGAAGACGCTTTGGAAGAGCTGTTTGTCCAGCTGCCACCCGCCTTGCAGCTGTAAGACCTCCAAGTGACATTTGTTTCCCTGGAGGGTGGCAGGACTTTTGTCTCAGGATCAGGTCTAGGGTCACACTAGAAAGCAGGAAAGCTCACCTTTATTATGGGGGGAAAAACCCATCTATTTTCAGTCAAAAATCCTACATTTTGAGAAGTTTCTATCGGCCTCACTCCTGGAGATGGACTCGCTGCAAGAAGCATCCCTTTTTAGCAGTGCCGGGGCTGTAGCCTCTGGTTTGATCGTGCCAGCAATGCCTCCCTGCAAGCAGTGGAGATGGATGGACCCATCATCCGAAACGCAAGAGTCAGCTAGTTTCTGCAGTGGAGAGACACATGCACAATTTTTCTACTCTCTAGAATTCATTTACAGCAATTTAAGTGAAGCTAATTATATTTGTCAGTGGAGATAAGAGGAGGAGGGAGACAGGGACAATCTGCTCTTTATTTAAAGCCAGAGCACTGAAGTCCTTCTGGGTGTTCAGAGCCCCCATGGCGGGGAGGAGGTTGGCTTGGGGGATGCGTACCAATTTCTCCCGTGCACGATGAGGACACTGAAGTGTACTTTTGCTTTTTGAGATCAAAGGAAGCCTTTCAGAGCCCATCCATTTTCCTTTCTCCTTCTTTGGACATCCAGAAAGGACCGTTTTACAGCCAACGAGAAAATCTCATTTCTTTAAGCCTCACTCAAGACAGTTTTACTCCATCATCCTTGGCAACACGAACCCACAGAAGGAGCTGTAGCAGCAAAAAATAATCAGAGCCTAAATTATTAAGGGGCTTTGAATAAAAAATGTGATTTGGAGCTGGCTTTGGAGTTGCCCAGTTCTTTGGGCAAAGGGTGACCCTGCATTGCATGGACATTCAACCCACCAGAGCACACTCTGAGCTCTCTGCTTAAAGAGGGAGATATCTCCGACTGAAATGCTGGAAAAGCAAACCAGCAGATCAGCAGCCATCCACTTCTTCTTCCCCTTCTCCTCCTTCATAACCTATTTTTACACCACGTTAAACATATGAGCCCTCCTGGACAACAAAATACCCAACGGTTGGGTAAGCAGTGGCCAACACCTTGCTCCACTGGCCCTTCTCATCTTGCAGCCTAAACAGATGAATTTCATTTGTCTTAAGTGATCTTCCCGTGATGCTGGATAACAGTTACGGTTTTGTTTGGGATTTCTTCTAGCTTGCTATAAGCACAGCCAAGATATCTCACTCCAAGGAGAACGAATGTTTCATTCCAGCAAACCTGAGAAAAATAAACTTAACACGCTCGTTGTCACCAATGATTTCCATCATTTTGCAATTCAGTGCGACACTGGTGCCTCTTGACAGATTGTGCCTTGTAAATCGATGGATGTAAATTACCAGACCTCTGGAATATTAAACAAAACCTGCCGCATTGCCCATAAACAAACCTCTGTAACCAATCAAGGTCTACAATAGCGCGTCCTGCCCGCTCCCTGCTTGAGCAGAGTGACTGCTAACAGATTTGAATGATTTAATAGCGCAAGGAGAAAAATCAGTCTAAGGTTACAAGCTCTGCCTCGGGTCTGGTGCAACCTGAACCTGAAAAATAAACCTCCAACATGCTCAGGCTTTACATAGCACTACGGGCATTTGCTTTACAGGGGGAAAGGGAAAGGCTCACAGAGAAATTTTACAACTCTGTCGGGGAAAAAAACCCTTCTTATTGGGAAAAGAGATGCGGTATGAAACGCTTGCTGTGCCCCGCAGGTACCATTAGGGACCAGTTCACAGCTTTTTAAATTTTAATTTCTTATCCCTTTCCTCTCCAGAAGAGGAAACTCCAAAATAATTGCAAATACACACACGGAAAAGGAAATTTCTTATGGGTTACGTGCTGGACTACACCTTTAGAGACTCAGGGTTAACTCTTCTCTCTGCTGGAGACTTTTCTGGGGATTTCATGCACCGCTTTCTCTTTCTGTGCTTTAGTTCCCAGTGTGTAAAACCTGGATAACGTGTTTTTATCCATCACTGCCATTAAAGCTGACTCTGAGCTCTCCACAGCTCCTGTTCCCACAGCTTTTAGCTTCACGAGATGACGATGCCACCAGGAGACAAAATCGCTACTCTAACACCAATAAGAAAGAAGAATATCTGGTTATTTGAAGGAAAAAGCATTGGGTGAAGCTGGGAAGAATTAGATATGTGATTATGTGGGTTTTTTTGAAAGGAGATAGAGTACAGCAGTACAGTGTGCACATTAGATGCAAGATCAAGGACTTATTTCGGTGAGATTTCTGAAGGAAGACATATGCCAGGAGACCTCTGTCTTCTGAAGCCAAACAGCAGGAGGAAACGAATATTTTTAAAAATATGTCACCATTAAAAAACCACCTCTCTTTCTGTTAAGCCATGATCTGTCAACGTGGGCCAGAGCCGAGTAAAGGAAAGCTGCCGCTGTGGTGATGCTGGTGAGCAAGGGCTTTGTGGGGTGACAGGAACGTCGCCGAGATGCCCACAGCCCCACCGAAAGGTGACACAAGTGGCATGGGGCATCGCCTCCACGTAGCTGTATGGAGACGGCTGCGTTTGGCCGCAGGAGCTGGGAGATATGTTAGAACTTGCTGGAGATTAAAAAGTCTAAATAACCAAAGAGAACCAAACAAAGCAAATAAACTCAAATGATTTTCTCTCTGTGGAAATAAATACCAGGACCCTGCTCTCAAACCGCTTTGCTTTTCCTGGTTACACATCTTTCCTCCCACTTTTATCTTTTATTGCTCTTGAGATGCCGTCTCGATCTAATTTAGAGTGTAAGCTCTCCGAGGAGCAGAGGCCTTCTCTTTTTATCCTTTTGCAAAGTGCTCTGCACACCTGTGGTGCTCGAGAAATAATGAACAACAACAACTATATGCAACCCATATGGCCACTTGGACTGGTTTCTGGCTGCAGGAGTATTATTTGAAGCTCTAAGGCATAGATCATTCACTGCCTACCTCTAAATTGGTCTGTTTGGGGATCTCAGAGCTGCAGCTTTATAGAAAAGGACTGGAATGAGCCATAAAATCTGGAACTGGATTTTGATTCTCCCGAAGTTCACGAGATTCATTTCAGAGCTACAAGCATTCAGGAACCAAAGCTAGATTTTGGGTTTGATATTCTCCCCCTTCCTTTTCAGAAGTGTGAACCTTTGGGCCTCTTAGATATGGCTGAACACTTAAAATATTTATGCAGATATTGCTGCATTGCTCGTTTTAACCTAAATTGTTCTCTTTATAGATTTTAAATATAGAGAAAAAAATCACTAAGAGCAATGACATCTCCCAAGACTTCCAAGATCACAGAATCATAGAATGGTCTGTGTTGGAAGGGACCTTTAAAGGTCATCTAGTCCAACCTTCAACGTATCTGGCATCTAACACTTTGATTTTTGATGTCAGCTGTCTTCTTCACATAGGCTCCAAACCGAAAGGCAGTTCCCTAGTCCATGCAACTAGCAAGGACTGTGGCTCTGCACATCGGTGCTCTGACCTTCACTTCCACAACGATGGGTAAGATTAACTCTTGACTCCAAGACGAACTTGTCTCTACAGACGCTTGTTTCTACAGACGCTTGTCTCTACCGACAAGCGCGGGAGCCGATGAGCAGAGGTGACGACAGTCAGCGCCTACCTAAGCCAAGCACCGAGTCTCACATGCAACGGCCGCAACCCTCCTCCTCGCCCCTGACCCCTGCAAAGCTCTGAGATATGGAGAACATTTACCACGCACGTGTGGGCTGAGCACACAGCAGACCATATCGATTGATAGAGAAACACAGGAGAGAACAGGGATTCTTGTTAAAACAAAACAAATACCAAGAAAGGACATACTTTAAGAGGTCGGGGCCTTTCAAACAAGAGATGGGAAGACGGAATTATCTAAATATTCAGAACTGGTCTGGCTCACCTTTTACTGGGATCAATGGCAAAACCACTCACTGGTGCTGAAGGGGCAAAGTTATGCCAGCACTTAAAGGACAAGCAGAAGTAAAGAGAAAGCAAGCTCAGGGAGAGCTTCTCATTAATACTACTCACAGCAAATTCCTACTAATGAATCCTGTTGCCTAGCAGAGGCAACCAGGACTGTATGGGAAGATACTTAAGGAAGGGATTTTCCCTTGCAAATCTCCTTGAGGTTCTGATGAGGATGGAGAAGGAAGGAGAACTTGTGCCCAAACTCTGTGAAAAGCAAGACAAAACTGAAGGCTGGCATTGAGAGCTTCCTTCCATGCCTCTCTGCCCTTCACTCCATGTTAAAATTCAAGTGTGGGAGAGGGGACAAGGCAGCGTGCCGGAAAAAAGCATCGCGACCTCATTTGTGATGAGTGGTGATAAGCAGGCTGGGCTGCAGTCCCCATCAGTTCAGTAAACACTAATGATGAGGAGAGCACAGACTGTCACTGGTGATAAAGAACAGGCTAAACACTCTATTAGTTTTTCATTTTGTGAATTAATGTTTTTTATGGTGTGTGTACACTCGCTAGTTAATGAATTGTCTCGTTAGAGCTGCCTGCGGAGCTCCTCGTCTGCCTCTGCTGGCAGGCATAAATTTCACAAGGAAATCAGCACTTTTAAAAAGGCAATAACTCCTCTAAAAGTGGTTTGTTTTCCATTACTTTCTGCAAATATGCAGCCTCGGGAAAGGGATTATCAGGGGGGAAAAAACGGTGTCTCCAAGCTAGAGGGGCAGGGCAAAAAGTGACTTGGTTTAGAAAGCTTAGTAAAAACCCATTCATCTGCTTTTGAGTTATGGAAAGTATTTTTTGCCTGTGTGGCGGTTCCCACCCTCCTCTGTGCTTGGTTAGCCAAAACCAGCCACACGCTTCACCTAATTTTCATTAAAGACAGGGCAAAATCATAGCTCCAGTGAAGTCAATGGAGACACTTCCATCAATCTACACAGAGCCAAAAATTCACCAGCAAACTAATTTCTTTACCCATTTGTCACTGGTTTCAATAGGCGGAGACGACCTTTTAAAAATGGTCAACATTTGTGAATGAAGGAGCAAAAATGAGTGGAAGGAAAACAGAAAACCTCAAGGCCAGCTGCTTCGTACAAGGCACCGTGTCCTTAGAGCTGATGGAGATGATTTTAGCTCAACTGTCAATAAAGAATGCTTCACAGCATTCAGAATAAACATAATGTACTTATCATCACATTAATGATATTTCAATGGTATCTGACTCAGAGCACGCCAGCTCCGCTGTTAACTCACTGGCGAGCATCGGGCAGGAACGATGGGCATTTGTGAAAAATACAGAAAAATGCACATTGTGTGAATCAAGGCAGAGGGGAACAACAGACATTTATGCACTGACTTCATGGAAGATTCTCCACACCGCTGTTAGGATGTGTCCTACATGAATTGAAATGATTAATTTTTTGGCAGCTAAAAGAATAAGGAAGATGAGCTTGGGCCATGCACTCGGATTAATATAAAAAGAAACCCCAAACCTATGAAAAGCTGTCAACCTGCACATAAGGCTGCCTTAGAACTAGAAAAGAAAAATCAGTGATTGGTATTAGGACACTCACAAAGCAGCTTAACTGAGCCTTGAATTAAAAACTGAGGGATCAAGATGTTTTGTTAAGGGACTGGTCAACTGGGCGAGGAACGGGGGTGATGCTCCAAACCATCTGAGATTCCACATAACTTCCCTTGCAAACACAAGCATAAATTCAACTTTTTCCTTTCTTTCCTCAGAGTCCTCCATGATATTGAGCTGCACCTTGCCAATAAATGCCCTCAAAACATCATTGCAAAACTTCTCTGGGTAGAAGATGTCCTGAGAGGGACGTATTTCTAAAACGACCTTAAACCTCCCAGTCTATTGCACTCACTGGAAGAGCAGGGAACAGAAGTCCTGTAGTCAATCGGTGTCCTGATGCCCAAGAGCAAAACTGCTCTTCTTTGCAAGAGGCAGGGACAAGGTGAAGAAAGTGTAATGAAAATAAATACAGTTAAGTGGATACCTTAAGGATCCTTCTTTTGACTGTTGACAGTTATAGATAGAAGTGGTTTGGGGGCTGTTTGTTTTTAATAGGTTGGTTTGCAAAGCAAGAGGAGGAGCAGCAGGGAGGTCTGTGCTGGAAGACAAACAAGAATGAATGAGTCTTGTCCAGGAGGATATAGAGGACGGTGTGAATATGCATATCCATGGGAACTACAAAGGGTTTTCAAACGTAGGCTGAAGAATGGGAAACACACAGAATCCACTCACAGGAAAAGAGACAAGCACAAAGATGACCTTAACATCAGCAGGAACTTTAGTTACGTTTTGCATCAGATGCATCAGACTCACAGTCTGACTTCTCCACAATTCTCGCTTATTTAAGAGCCATTTCCCCCAAGTCCCATACGAATATAAATGCTAGTTAGATGAGAATGATCCCATAGCCCACGCACCGTGGCAAAGTGACTCACTGGTGACGTCAACGATTGACCACACTTTTGAGTCTGGTCACCTAGTTTTGAAAATGATTTTGCCTCTTCCACACTATAGTAAGCTGTCACCTCTAACAAGCCAAGGAGAAGCAGGTGGACTCACTGCTATTAATCTTTGACACCAACGAGTCATTTTCTTCAGAAGAGATAAACAGATCCTAATGCATTGAACCAACTGGAGTGGACAGCAGGCTCTTTGGAGTTATTTCCACAAAAACCTTGATTTGCTGGTATTACTCATGAGGGATCCTCATTGTAAAATGGTTTGAAAGCACTGCTAATTAGGTCACTTATTTACATGACAATCCCCTGCGTTTAAGGCTGGTGGGTGGGAGGAAAGAAAGATGGAACAAGAGTAATTAGTGTAATCATGACGGTAAGCTAAGTGCTGACCCCACGGCACCAGATCAATACTGGGACTGCATCACGGTGGTGTGCCTATTGTGTGAGATAAAGAACCATAAATGCTGAGCATCCAGGTCAGAAAAACAACGTCTCATTTTCTAACCATTAAATATTTGATGTAAAGCGTTGAGGCTGGGGAAAGCTGCAACCACCAATCCATAAGAATAGCTTTACTGCAGACATTCAAGGGAAAAAAAGGCACTGAAAGGCACTAGGAGATCACTTTGGCAAGAAAACAAGAGCTTTTAGTTGGCTGATGACTGTGTGGTTTCATTCCCTGAGATCCGGCAAAGCAGACCCATATTTAAGCTATGAAATTTTATCGCCAAAATTATAAAATAAACCAAAAGAATCTTTTAATGCTCAGGCTTACCAAAACAGCCATTTTGTCTTCACGAGGTCAGCAGTTCCCTGCTCGTCTTGAACGTTAGTCTTAACGCTTTGGTGTCCCAAACAAATTTTCCATGGTTTTAGTCCTCCAAAAGCCAACTCAGCTAAGATGGTACCAGCTGGACTCTTGTCCACTGCCTGAATTGCTCTGCTCAGCTCCTGGTCAGCTTCAGTTGGTGTTAAGAGACCAACAGACACAGCTTTGCTTTCAGATCCAAGACAATTTTGCTGAATTGGCACTTAAGAGTGGAAAAAAATAATCCCATTTTGATATGTTAAGTCAATCCGTTCAATCCGGAGGCTCTTCGGGAGAAAACACATCAATAATGTTGCTAATGGCTCTTGGAGTCATTGATAAAAGGCTCATAAATGCTCTAAGTCAGGATACCAATGGATACTTAATATTTTCTCTCCAAACGTCTTCTGAAAGGCCTCTGCACTCTGACACTAGTTCCCCCATTAGGCTTTTACCATTCAGTATGGAGTAACTCCAGGTGACGTGACGTATCTGCTGAGCCCAAGGTCTAAATATTAGCTAGGATTCTCCAACCTGTTTGTAGCAGCTTTACATAAGTGTAAATACATTTGTAGCTTCTATTAAAACTACAAATGGCAATTAATTAGCAGCTGATCACAGATGGTTTGGTTTGGACTTGATAGACCCACATTTTACTGCGGCTGAGGATGGCAAAGCTCCCCTGTCCTTGCTCAAGGGGAGTCCCATCTGGGGAAACCCATGACTCGAGGCAGGTACCTCGTTTCTTGACTAAATACCAGCCCAAGCATGCTGTGGACAATGGTGGGGTTTGTAGCAGCAAGGAGACGACACTGGTCATCCCTGCAGCATCCCAGAGATGTCAGCACAGGAACAGGCTGAGCGGTGGGATTGACAAGAGGGAGCTGCGTGGATATGAGTCACGGCGATACAGCTAAGATGCTCAAGAAGACCTTTTCCTTTCGGCTTCCTCTGGTTCTTCTCTGAACCAACTAGATCTGAACGAAGACATCCAACACCATTTTGAACCAGCCGTTCCCAGGCCAAATTAATACACTCTACCCAGGTGCAGGGCTCGACATCTTGAGCTTATTGCAGGACTACCCACATTCATGTAACTTGTGGTCAGCTCAGGGCATGGACAGGGTGAACTTGCGTTCACCTGTAAAACGCCCCGTAGCCACAAAGGGAGTTAACATGATCCTGATCAAACAGTCTCCAGGGCAGAGGTGGAAAGGGATCACCCCAGGACACCGGATCTCCATTCCAACAATGTGTGCTGTCCTGGTTTCAGCTGAGATGATTGAGTTAATTTTCTTTAGAGTGGCTGGTATGGGGCTATGTTTTGGATTTGTGCTGAAAACAGTGTTGATAATACAGAGATGTTTTAGTTGTTGCTGCACTGGTCAAGGACTTTTCAGCTTCCCGTGCTCTGCCAGGTGCAGAAGAAGCTGGGAGGGGACACAGCCAGGACAGTTGATCCAAACTGACCAAAGGGCTATTCCATACCACATGACATCATGCTCAGTATATAAAGCTGCGGGAAGAAGAAGGAAGGGGGGACATTTGGAGTGATGGCGTTTGTCTTCCCAAGTAACCATTACGCGTGATGGAGCCCTGCTGTCCTGGAGATGGCTGAACACCTGCCTGCCCATGGGAAGGAGTGAAGGAATTCCTTGCTTTGCTTTGCTTGCGTGCGCGGCTTTTGCTTTCCCTATTAAACTGTCTTTATCTCAACCCTCGAGTTTTCTTACTTTTGCTCTTCCAATTCTCTCCCCCATCCCACCAGGGGGGAGTGAGCGAGCGGCTGCGTGGTGCTTAGTTGCTGGCTGGGGCTAAACCACGACATGTGCACAGCTATGAGATGGAAAAGGACATTACAGATGATCGTATTTTGAAGGTTCAGAGCACCTGAGAAGGGGATCTGATCACGTTTTGAGCATTTGCAGAAAAGCACCAACTGTTCAGTTAGTGGAACAGGAAAAAAAAAAAAGTATTGGAAAATGAGACTGCTTAAGAAGCTAAAATGGAAAGCTGTCATTTAGACTAAGTTACATTGAAGCAACAGATATTCATCAAATAATACAAGCACTCAAGATTTATCTTTTTAAGTTAATGGCAGATGGTTTGCATTTGGAAAAAAATTGCAGCTTTTTTCTGTTTTAGAAAGAAATGTACTTTTGTTGCAATAATAAAGCAACAGCATTCACTAACTCAATCCTCCTGCACGAGGTCAGGCACGTGTTGATCATCTTTAATCTGGCTTTTAAATAAGGTTCTCTATTAATAGATCTCTACAAAAAAGTTCCCCATGAGCAATCAATACAGCAAGCCGTGTTACAAGTTCAGTGACAGAAAAAAAATCAGCTCCAACTTGAGAGAAATATAGCCCCATTTAAGAGCTGAATTCAGTTCATTAGAAACACCGGGGTTAAACACAAAGACCCGTCTGAGTTCACCACCACTGTGTGGCCTGACTACGAAATGAAAGGCATCAATTTTACCATCGCAAAGGGCCTGATTTTCATTTGTACTGAGACCCCTTTACACCACTCTGTCAGCAGAAAGGGGCCTTAAAGTGACTGTAAATTACAGCTCCTTTACTCTGGCAGAGTGGTATAAAGGGGCTCCGCCATCAATTTTAAAAGGCATCACTTTCTCGAGTGTTGCAGGATGCTTTCTATTAGCCATCAAAGCCCATTTCAGTACGAGGAGGCTTACAGAGCCAGGCAAAAGGGGAGGCTCACCCTCCGGGTGCAAAGTGGCCGCGGACAGTCTTGATCCTGTAATGGCCTTCCCTAACCTTTTCAAAGTATTTTGAGATCTATGGCTGGAAAATGCGATGCAAATGCTCAGTATTATCATGAATAAGAGACAGCCAGTGACAGATAGCTGCAGTATTTGGTAAAAAGCTGTAGCACAAACCTTTTTTTCTTCCCCCCCCCCCCCTTTCTGAATGGAGTCATAGCTCACCTGAACTGCTGCAAGTCTAAAGGGTGAAGAGCTGCCCCTCTGCAGAAGAAGTGGTGAAGGTCTCTTCCACACGTTGACCTTTGCTTTGGGGGTGAAAGCACCCCTGAACAGGAGAAAACAACCTGCTTTGGAAGCATCCTGGATAAAGAAGCTAAGAGGCTGAATGCCCTTTTAGATACTTCAGAAGGGCCAAGCTCTGTCCTTGCAAGCCTTGCAATGCCCCTAAATAAATCTCCTCATTTTACAACACCTTAAAAACACACTAACAGACCAGAGTGCATCCTGACGGCATTCCTAACCCAACCCAGCTGCCAGGGAAGAGCCACGCTCTTTTTGCAACATAAATAGGTGAAGCCAACGACCCCTAAGCTTTATTGTTGGTGTCCTCACTGTGATTTTACTTCTCAGCATTTCTGCAATTAAATCCGGCTGGTTCACAACCCTACGTGAGATTGAGGCCTCTAATTTGGAAACCACGGGATTACAGTGCAATGTGGCAGTGGGAATTAAGAGTGGGAAAATTGTTGCATTCCCGGATAAAGCCTGTGACAGTAACAAACTCCACGCTGGCTTTTTGTACGGTGCAAGGTACGATTTCCATTGCTCTGATGGGTGAAAAAAAAAAAGCGGTAAGAATCCAATGGGAAAGGACTTCCTCGGGAAGAACAAGAGGGATTTATCTCCCAATCTGCATGTTGGCATCTGCGTCACTTTGACATATTGACATCACTTAAACACCCTGCTTATGGCTGTCACGGTGGGACTGGGGGCAGAGGTGGGGGCAGGAAGGCCGTGGTCGGAGGGGGAAGGCAGCGTCCTGCCTGGAGCTGGGTCTCTCCATTCCCCCTGAATATGGCTCGTGTGAAATGGGGAGGGAGAGTCAGAAAGCCACGCTCTGCCAACAATCTGTGCAAACCCCCCCTTTGGAAAGGGAACGTGGCGTTTCCACATTTCTCATTAAACCTGCGTGCAGCTGGCTTAAGCAAACGCAGTGATTAGCTCTGTGTCTAACGCAAACCGCCGGAGCGGAGACCCAGCTCTGCCAGTGAGCAATTGCAATTCCTGTCTGCGGAGTGACAAGCAGGTAGCGGAGGAACGGCTCCATCCTGTTTGTTTTGCTGAGGGTACAGCTTTGCTGGCAGCAGCAGGGTTAAGATGTCTTCAAGGGCACGGCAGTCCCAGCAATGGAGTGAGCCCTCGGAGAAGGTCTCCCATGCATCTCCTCTAATATCGGGGTGCTTCCCCCATAGGTAGGCAGGGCTGAGCTGCAGAGGTTAATACCAAATATGTACTCATATCATTCCTCAGTTTTTGACAGTTCACCTTCTAGTTTTTGCCACTGCAGAAACAGGATCAGTCCGACATCTATTTGAAGCCAGGTTTGTGCTGAAGACTTTGAATCTTTGCTTTTTAAGGAATCTTTGCTCCAGTGCCAACTTCCAAGGGACACGAGGAGACAGGGAGGAGCTGGTATTAAAAGTCAAGAGCTTTGACAACTGTCAAAGAAATCATTGGTTTAGGACTGGTTTTAAAAAACAGTATGTTTTGAGTCCTTCATGCTTTTGAAGCTTTTCTCCAAGAAAAAGGATAAGTGTGCATGTATGAGTGTGGTTTTCAAATACAGTAAGATCCTCACCCAATTGCATGAATCCAGGACCCGGGATGCTACATAAAGCCAAGAAACAGCCCACAATAAAAACACGCAGAGGTTTTTTCCATTTCTGTCTTGATTTCAATACCCTCCTGACCCAATGCTTCCTCTCGGGGGGCTCCTTCATGCACCTCCCTACTTTGACTAAATATTGAGCCTCAGGATCCTTTTTTTTTTTTTTTTTGTGGAGAAGGTAATGACAGGAGAGGAGGTGTCTTTTTTGAGACTACTGCCGGAGTCCTGTTTTTCTAGATAAAACTGGTAAGGTACTAAAATGGTATTATCCTTCATTAAGGACAAGAAAGAAAGCACACGCAGAAAGTGAACATGATACACTGAGCAAACCTTTGGGTGGATGCAAGAGTATCTACTGATCTATAAACATATGTGGGCACATGGTACACACGCAAAAACTTAACTTCCAATAAGCCATCTAGAAGAGAAAGACAATCCTGTTTTACGTGAGCTCCATGAGAAAGTAATTTCAAACCCAACGCTGAAGCCAGTCAGTCGTTAACTGCTGACTACAACGATCTGAAGTCATGAGATGCCAACAGCCGGCTGAATTTAAAAGGGTAGCTGCAGCTCAGTAAGCTAATGGCTAATCTTTCATCTTCCTACCTACACACAGCGTGCAGCCATCTTAAAAATGTAAAGATTGTCCCAGCTCCTTCATCGTGCATAATAATTCCTTCTTTGTAAAATATTCAGAGGGCTTCAGAAGACTGAAGCTCCGGCAAGGGAAAAGGATGACTGTACGGTATATCTGCACATGACAAAGCAGAGAAGCAGAAGAAGAGGAGAGGAAACCCTACTTCCATTTTCATATAAAACCTATTTAAAATTTACTTGACTTCCTCAGTTAATTCATCTTCTTCCAGCAACTTTAATCCTTAAATGGTTATTGTTGAAAAGAAGTTTGTATTCCCTCAAAAGACAAGAGCAAAAGAAAATGACTTTGTCATATCTGACTGGTTCAGAAAATATAAAATCCAATTCTGAAGGAGTGCAGATAAGGGAAGAGCTATGGAAGAGCCATCAGCTTAGCAAACACTAAATAATGAAGAATGCAGAGACTGCCCAGCATGATAAAACACTCTATTAGCAATGAGTGATAATTGTGGCACATCCACAGCAAAAGGTTATTGAATTTTTATCTCTAAGAAGGGGCCTTCTGACAGCCTAACCAAAAATCCACCAACAGGTAGCCCCCTTTTTAGGATTCCCCAAAAGATGTCCATACCTGCCCAACTCCACCTTGTGGTTACTGAATACTTATAGCTATGCCTATAAATTGCACATTTGCAGCCAAGGAAGCTTTACTGGAAAAGCTACCGACTTTCTAGAGGGAAGGAATACAGGGCCACCACCACCATGTCATGGACTTGTGGGAGATTACGGTATTTCTGGCATTGCACCAAAAATTCTGGTCCCAGTTGCTCACTAAGCGCTTTGATGATGCCCTGAGCGGGACCAAGATTTAATCTCAAGTTGCTGGGACAGAAAAGAGAAATGATCAAAGACCTGGAGGTGTGTTCTCATCATGCATTGGCCCAACATGTGGTAAGCAGGGAAGATAAAACCCCATCACTGCTACCCGTTAATGAGATTACTGCTCTTGTTCAAGCATAGACACTTCAATGTAGCATCTAGTCCAAGGAGAAAAATAAAGCAGAAGACAGAGTTGCTCAAAGGAATATAACAACTGCCATCTGCCCAAAGCCAGCTACCCAAAAAGCGAGCTGCGTGACTAATGGCCCGTTGACTTGCATATGACAAACCACGTTGCAATGAACTGGAATGCTTGGGTTTCACGTGTGCATGTCTTAAAGTCAAAGTTATCGATGCTGAAATGACAAAGCTGGCTGCACTTACGGCAATCTGAATCTGAATTTGGGGAGCTTCAGCGTGTGGCAGAAAACCCTTTTATTGAGCTTTACTTTCGGTCAGTTATTTCCCTTCCTCCCTCCCTCCCTCCCCTGATGCTCATTAACATGCTGTGGCTTCCAGCAATGAGACGCTGAGAAATTCAGATGATCAAACCATGACAGAAAAGAACAAAATAACTCGTATGACAGTTGAGCGTTATGGCATTAACATTGCATGAATCTTTGAAACAACAGGTAGTTTTAATTTTTCCTCCTCTCAGCTCAGTCTGAGCACATTTGCATTGCTCTTCTCCTCCTGTCCAGGTGGGATGGAAAGAGACATCTCATCTCATTTTTCCTCTGTTGTTTATTCTTCCTATTCTTCCCCCAAAGAATTGCACTCCCCTGTATATCATCGTAGCTTGCTGGATTTGTAAATACATCTGACTTACACCACCACCTCTGCCCCACGGCATCACTTTTTACTTCTCCCATACAGATTGCAGTCAGCTCTATTGATGTTCCATTTATGAGATACACTCCACCAGGTTTCATTTATAACCATGAGGTCAACAGCCTCTATCATTTTCTAACACTGCTCGTTCTTCCTCTTGTTTCAGATACTCCTGGCATTTGTGTACAGACATTTTAGTGCATTGGTATAAAGTTATTACAAAGGAAGATGAATTTTTATTGTCAGGAGGATGCTGCCAAGTGAAATATTACACTTCATACTTTTATGTTTATTCACTGCTGCGTGTAAACGTCTTCTCAGAAGCCTGAAAG
Source organism: Ciconia boyciana (assembly GCF_034638445.1). Classification (NCBI taxonomy): domain Eukaryota; kingdom Metazoa; phylum Chordata; class Aves; order Ciconiiformes; family Ciconiidae; genus Ciconia; species Ciconia boyciana. The sequence continues at coordinate 2,672,011 of NC_132934.1, forward strand.
TCACGCTCATGCCCTTTTATGTTTGGAAAATATTGATTTATTAAAAAATTTGAGTTTCAACTAGAACTGAAATTATAAATGATGTTTTTATTTTTAACAACTTTGACTGTCAGAGCACAACTCCTCAGCCCCAAGAACTCTCTCAGTAACTAAAGTTCTGTGAATAAATATTTGGCTACTGAACTTTGATAGCATTTTCTATTGGGTTTTGTTTTCTTTTCTTTTTTCTTATAATCTTCTAAAGTACACCCTGTGAGAGCACAGCAATTCTTCTTGTCATTCAGGTATTGAGAACTCAAAGTAGGGGTTACAGGAATATTAAAGCTACCTGTAGTATTTTGGGTCTTTAATTGTTAGCTGATTGTATAATCTTAATTATCCTTCTGGATCCCAACAAACTGATCGCGGACAGCTGGAGTAAAGAGTTTAAAGGTCCTGCTCTGCAGCAGAGTTACAAGCCATAGGAAGGATTCTCAGTCAACCAGAGATGCTCTGCTGTCGAGGGACAATTATTTTAACGGAGATATAATACTATGACTTTATTTATCACCAGCAAATTTCCAGAAAGTAAGGCTGAGGGGATTTTCAATGCCAGCCTCCCACAAGAGCTCAGAAGATCTGGCTGCCCCCAGTCCTGCTCCCCTGTGGGTACCTTCCCCCAGGACTCTGCTCCGTATTTGCATGACAAACTGCAGAAATGCCATGTATCCTCACTATGTCCCCATGTGTCCTGGGATCCCACCAAGCCGTGTGGATTTTTTTATGCAACGCTTTTCTTCTCCTCCGCTCCTCATCGACAGCACAGTGTAGATGCCTCCTTCCACACCCGAGGCAGCTGCATTTAATAGAACCCCCAGACAACAGGGGATGTTCAATATTTGTAAAACACACAATATTTTATTACAGGGATCCAGGGCACTATGAAGTGCTCTAACAAATGCATGGCCACCTCCCCAGGGTCAACCTGTGACACAGGACAGCTATTGGGAATGTCTCGGTAGGCAGGTGAGATCCAAACCCCTGGTCCTAGGAGAAGCTTAACCCCATGTCAGCTGAGCTATAGGTGACTCCTCATGAGTTAATAACAGTGGAAAGGCATCGGTGGAAAGCAGCAGAGCTGAGGTCTGTTTATGCTGAGCTCTACTTCTGGGGCACAGCCACAACCCTCCTCTGAACGTGTCCCCAAGCAGACAACACCAATGACAGCGATAAGAAGAGAAGCAACACTAATCATGTCTCTAGCACTTTCCAGACAGAAAAAAAAAAATCACTATTCCCTGGAGGAGAAGCCAAAGCTGAAGCACAGAGCAGTGAAATGATCTCACAGAGGTAGTGCGGGCAATCCTTGACAGCCGGGAGCAGAAGCGGTGTCTCCAGGCTCCCCTGTCTCTGCCCTCCTGGCACCTCGGTTCACCAAGGGTTGCTTCTGCCTTTGCAGGCTGAGCATCAGTGCCCCAGTGACATGCACATTAGGGCATTCCTCATTAAGAGCTATTCAATTTCTCTACTGAATTTATAATACATATATTTTTAAATATTCAGTGATCTAGCGATGCTTTAAAGCAAATGAAACCTGTCTCGGCACTGATACCTGCTCCTGTGCAATGTCATTAGCAGGGACTCATGGCCTCAAGTTGCGCCAGGGGAGGTTTAGACTGGATATTAGGAAATTTTACTTCACTGAAAGGGTTGTCAAGCATCGGAACAGGCTGCCCAGTGAAGTGGTTGAGTCGCCATCCCTGGAGGTATTTAAAAGACGTTTGGATGAGGTGCTTGGGGACATGGTGTAGTGGTGGACTTGGTAGTGTTAGGTTTATGGTCGGACTCGATGATCTTAAAGTCTTTTCCAACCTATACGATTCTGTGATTCTGTGACTGCTGAAAAGCTCAAGTGTTGAAAGACCCTTCAGAGCTTATGCTAGAAGTGATGCTCCTGGCACCCTCACGTGGTGCCCACCATAGTCTGAGCAGATGTCACACCACAGCATTCACTAGGAAGAAAGAGATGGACCTGCTTTGCTTTCTACTTCCGCCTGCCATAAACCCACTTTGAAATCCAGAACAAAAGATGCTCACTCCTGCTTAAAACCGCATATTTATGCTGGTTTCCATTTCTGAGACAAAAGTTCTCCTATGAGAGCTACTTACTCTGGGTGGCTGAGAGGTTGGAGAAGGCTGCCTTGGTGCGCCCTGCTAACCACTCCAGGCTCTCGTGCATGTTGGCCAAGGCCTTCAGGTCGCTGACGTCCCGCAGGATCTCCTGTTGAGGGATGAGTTTATCTCCCAGGTTGCCAATGAGAACTTCTGACTCTTTGCCGAAAGCAGCCCTGAAATGCAAACCAAAGCCACCCTCAGAAATACAGCACAGGACAGCAAGGGGAGACATCAGCTACAGCATGGAGAAGGTCAAACCAGCCAGTGTAGAACTATTCCAGCATGGGGTCTCAAGAACGTTGTCTGGTGGAGTTTTTGAAGTCTCGTTGCAGTGGATATCTCAGGGAGGGTTTTTTAATCCTTCTCCCTGCATTTACAGTCTCTGAATTTCACCTCATTCCTCATAGTTACAAACTTCATCCCCATCAATTCCTGCACCTCTTCCCCCCACCCAGCATTTACACCTTGCTGAGACATGCAGGTGCTTTCCACGTCTCCCTGGGATATGTATAAATAACACACATGCAGTACTTTGAATCTTTCCTTGTAAATCAGCTCTTCCAATCCCTGATTCATTTTTTTTTTTCACACATCTATCAAAAGAAATCTCCTGTGAAACCTGATGGCTTATCATGACAAAGTGACAAACAAATGATTTTGAATATCGGTCCGTGCATTATTTTACCTGCACAGAGATAGCACCTGGTGAAAAATGATGACCAAGACAAACGTGTTTACCCCCAAAAAGCTGAAAAAAGTTATTTCAAGGCGTGTAACTGCTCACTCCACTGTCACGTTCCATCTTTTGCATTCAGATTTAGCTTTCCCAATACTTGTCTCCACAAAGAGCATGTTTGGTTATGTCCCAGAAGTATTTGCATGGCAAATATTCTCATTGCTTTTACAGGTAAAGGAGGAGACGCCGGCATGACTTTGTGTGTACTGTCAGGGTGGAGAAAATCAGGACACGGTTCCTACATCTAATTACAATAGCTCCTGGCTGAAACCAAGTGCATTTCTTTGAAAGACTCTAAGTGACGGCACATTTACCATGGTCCTCAGTACACTCTTCCCATCATTAGTTGCTCTTTTTGTTATGAATTTGCATTCCACTTTCATTCAACTTTGCAAATCTCCACTTCCTGTCATTAGCTCTTTTATGAACTTACAATGAGGAATCATGCTGCTGAGCATAATAGCTGCAACGAGCTGCAGCAAAATAATGCCATCAGTGGCATTTTATCCACTATCTAAGCAGTTTTATTGCCGGCGTCTCCCTAGATTTGTGGGACTTCACTGTCACTTGAGGAAAAAAAAAAAAGAACAACCCTGAAATGGTTTTAAATTGCTCAATTGAATTCATTAACGGCAAAAAATAAAAATAGCCTTCATTAAAAAAACCTCTTCGAGGATTTTCTTCTGCTTGACAATAAAAAATATGCTGCCTTAGGCTGTATCCCGCATACTATGGTTTGGGAAGGATCCTTATCCTTTGGCCGTGTCTGAGGACTGAGATGGAGGAACATCTCCAACTCCAGTGGACTATGGCAGCAGTACTTCAGCTGTTCTTCCTCTCTGTAAGATGGGGTTAATTTTGATCCGCTCTGGCTATTGGAAATATATTAAACCCTTTCTGAACTTCAGGAAAGCTGTTAACAAGCCTCCCTGACTGGGCATTTCTTAGATAGTCATAAGAGGCTGCAAAGCTTTGAGGAGTGAGGACAGCTGAGCGACTCATCCAAAGTCCAGATGGGTGTCTGAAGGTGAATACGAGGTTGAACCGGGTGGACAAGCTCATAGCCAGGCTAGATAATTTGTTTTTTTTTGGCAAAGCGTGATCAGTCTTTCAAGTAAAACACGTTATTGACTTCTACAGCAAACATGAAACACCTCACTTCGCTCTACCCACCTACAAACCCTCAGATATCCTCATCTGTTCCTGTGGAACAGAAGATTTTTCATAGAAATGCTTTTTCTCCTCCAACCAAAGCACTCCTGTTGAGTTAGACTATCGAATCCCACTGGCAACTGCATCCATCTTGGCAGTGTTAGGTTTGCGGTTGGACTCCATGATCTTAAAGATCTTTTCCAACCTAAATGATTCTATGATTGTGTGATTCTATGATAATCACTCAGGAAAAGAAGAAATGAAACATTTGATGAATTTCTACCTTCGTTAACATGGCTTTCCAATACAAAATGCCGTAGAAAAAGCACTTCTTTGGGAACCACGATTTGAGAGCTGTTAAATTAAAAGTCATTACCGCACTGTTGCCCACAACCGCAATTACAAATTTGGTTTTATCGCAGGGACAACTCTTCTGCCTTCCCACATGCCAAGAGAAATGGTTTTGGCACTGCTTTGGATGGATAGCCTGTGCATGAATAATACAGTGCTTTCAGTCAGGCTGGGAAAAATCTATATAATACAAAGCATAGTGTATTTCCTATTTTTGCTCCTGGGAGGAATACAAATAAGGTCTTTTATGGGAAGCTATACTCTAAAATGTTGTTGGGATCAATGAGATTCTGCCACTCGCTCTAAAAGAACAGAAGTTTGTATCAAAAGGGCAGCAAATACATTTAATTGTTTCCTTTAATACATATCCTTAACTGCAGAAACCCCAATTCACTCTTTCGCACAAACTGAAACCTATAATAGAGCCAACCTTCAGCAAGTAACTCCCTTTTAGAAGATAGCTTTAAAAGAGTTCTGGTGGATTCCTGTAATTTCAGTTTAAACCTGCTCTTAGCAAACGTCCCCCTGAAGCAAGTTTTCGCTAGTGTTCTGGATGCCTGCTTGAGAGAATATTCACTACACGCCTTTCTTTTTCTTTATTACATTTGCAAGGCTAAACACTTAACGGGAGTGATATAAAAAAAACAAATCAACTGAATATCCAACCTTAGCTCTGCTCTTTTGAATACCTGCATTAAAATAGCATCTTCAGACCTTTGATTCCCATAGTTTCTCAGCCAATACTTGTCACATTTGTATCTGTAAGTGTATATCTAAGACAGAGCCAGCCCATACAAAGACATGGGCAGCCACCTTCTGCATTTAATTTACAAGTTTTTGATGGTTCACTGGGTACCCATGGTTTGAATTACCACGATTTTGAAAATTCAAATCCCATCCTACCCTACCCACAAAGTTTGCTTTGGACTTTGCCAAAGCTTCTGAGAACAATAAAAGATCCTACAACTTTCGGTGAGCACCCAAAGATGGAAATTTCCAGCCACGGAGACGTTATATTTTAGAAAGCGAGAAAGCCTCAAACCCAAGCGGTTCGCAACAGAGTGTTTTACAGAACTGTAACAAAAGGCAACGCTCCACTCTCCTGCAATTAATTCAGCTGTGTGTATATCCACGCTCAAGACGGAGATAACATTGCATATCAACTACACTGCAAATAAAGCGAATTCAAGTGCCTTTCTTCACTGTCCAGCTGTTTCTTTGTGGGAGCTCACTCTTCCTTATACCGCTATCTGATGCTGGTGCCACACTGCTTCATTGCCCTTTAGTCTCGATTCCCATGGGATTTGCGTGCACTGCAATAGGGTTCACTCTTAAATCTCCGCTTTGTCAGAGCAGGCCGGCTGCGCTAGCTTAATCCTCACATTAACTAAGCACCTCATTTTGTTTCCCTTTGTTAAACCGTCTTAATTTCTATATTTTTTTTACTTTCCGAACACAGTGACCAGCAATGTGTCAGCTTTAGATCTCACAGATAACTGTATAGGATGCATAGTGCATCCTTGGCATGGTACCAGCAGGGATGGGGAGCCGCCAGTGTCCTGGTTCCCCAAAGAAGTCTTCTGCAGGCAGACCAGCTTCCTCCTCCTCTCCTCCAGCAACCGAGAGCAATGGTCATGTTTTTAAGGGATGAGCTGTTAACAGAATTAAACAACCTATTGAGCTAAACTGCCTGGAAACAGAGGGACCGATGACAATATACGAGGCTTCCTCTCATCTGTATTTCAGCATATACATGAGAAGACGGGAAACTCGTATGAGAGGGAAGAAAGGCCAGGGAAGAGCATGGGTGATAAATCAAGATGACCCGTGCTATGTTTAAGGCACTCTGACCATGCCAGTGCAGGGCTGAAAAGCAGCCAAGTGTCCACATCAATACTGCAGAACGAGGAAGGAGGTCTCTGATGTACCCTTGGCAGCAGCTTTACGTTCCCTTACCGCTCCTCTCCCTTTTCTCTGCCAAGAAATTAGTGTCAATTATCCCTTTGGCAAATAACGCCGAGGAAAAAGCTCGCTGGGAGGGTGCGTGGAGCTGTAGGAGGAGGGGGGGACACCAAGCAACCCCCTTGGGAGATCCCCCAGGAACACACCGACCCAACAAGGACCTCCTGTCCTTTCTCACACCCTCTCGACCGCAGACCTCAGAGGGATGCTTTCCGCTGAGCATCGGATGCTTGCAGCGGAGAAGCAACTAAATTAATTTAAACTGCAGCTAAGAGCAGCGGGCAGAGCTGTGGCTGTAGAGGAAAGACCCTAAAAATATCTATTAAAGTGAACAGGACAAAGATGCAAATGCTCTAGGAAGAGCTGGCAAAACAACGATTACTGCTTTGTCACGGTGTTGTACCAAAACCACATTAAATTGGACATCCATGAAAATGTTAGTGAAAACAATTAATGGGTAAAAAGCCTGCCATATAACAACTCAATATGCTACCTAATATAAAGCACTTAAAATACGTACAGTATATTATATATACAGTCTCAAAATGATACCCATTATAATGGAAAGATTATAATGACAGTATTTGCATCAGTTTCATTGCACCTTTGCAGCTTCTTTTGGATCAGTAGATTTTTCTACGTATCTATGTCATATGGAAATTTCTAGAACCCATTTGTTTGCTATTCGTGCACATGAGCCATAGAATCAGCCTGGAGACCGTGCTTAAAAACTGTATATAGAAACTACCCAGGCAGACAGATTTCCCCTTGACAAATTCAAAGAAATTCCTATTATGTTCTTATTTATAAAGACAGAGAGAAAAGGTGGTTTGTTGCTTCATCCTGCACCAGAATTTGTTCAACAATCGTAACAAAATCGTGCAAGCACCAAAACAAATAACCCACGTGGGCTTTTTCTGCAAAGGGAAGCCCTCTGAAATGATTTGCTGCCGCAAGAACAATAAAACCCAGCCCAGCCATCTTCCTGAAGAAGACGCCGTTTCACTTCTTTCAAAGATTCAGCACCTGAAGGTATTTTAAAAATTCAGCACATGAGGACACTTTTCGCAGCACATCCAAACAGCATTGTAGTCCTGATGAAAAGCTGCGGCAAAGATTCAGCTTTAAAGGACTGAAGAGCTAGCCCATCCTAAAAATGACCCAGATTTGAGGTTCATCGGGATTTGCAAAGCCTCGACAACAATTTGTGCATCTCTATCAGGGACCGGCGCGATCAGCGCCAGCACTCCCCGGCAGCTCCAAATCTCTGCTGAGAGGTCGCAACACCGTCAAAAAGCAGACATCACTAATTGACAATTTTAAGCTGTAACATCACACGCCATCTTCTCGCTTAAATTTATTTGAATATTCTGGTCTTGTTAAGTTTACATTATACAATTTATCACAGCAGACAAGGAAGTGTCTTGGAGTATATTGTGAGGCTCTAATGATGTGATTTAGCACTACAGAATCTTGTTAAAGCAGGAGCCATCATTAAATCTTTGTGGAGAAGGTGAATCTCCACATGTCCACTCAGCCTTCCCCCTCCATCCCTGCTATGTGGTTTAGGGGCACACACATTACCCCCCAAAAATATGTGGGAAGAGCTAGGCATTGCTGCACTCATTTCAATAGACAACGTAATTTGTGGGGGTAATGAATCTGAAGCTGGGAGATTCTTCCTGGATTCGGGCTCAGAATATATGTAATCCTCAAAAAACCCCAAATCCAGCCCAAATCCTCCAAAACTTCTTTGCCTTCACAAGACATGCAAAGGCAGAAGGAAACTTCCCGCATACGGAGGTGCCCTGTGAAGATCCAGGTGCTCACTCAATTTTACACCTCTCAGAGGAGACTCCCGATAGCAACAGGATTTAGTATCAGCTGTGCTCATGAGGAAGCACATTTTCCTGTAGGATCCAAAAAAGAGATCTAGAAACCCATTTCACATAAAGGAGTAGACTGTCATCAAATGGAAATGACTCACACCTATGGTATGCTCAGATTCATAGTCCCAGTAGAGGGAAAAAAGGTCTACAGTCTGCTGCAAATCTTCCAAAATCATCCTTTCACCCTTTAAAAGTACTATGAATATAATAAATAGAGCCTGAGAAATTGGAGAGGGAGGTCTTTTATTCTTGAGAGAGAAAGAAACAAGGAAAGAGAGACAGAAAAGCTACAACTGAGAAGGGGAGGGAGAGCTAAGAGGTAAAGAAAGGGAAAAGCCTTCCATAAAACATCAAGGTTTCAGAAAAGGACCATGCGGCAGGAGAAACACTGAGACAGCAAAAGAGAATAAAAAAAATGGAAAGCTTCAAACCCAACACTACAAAAAACACCCACCAGACAGCAGATGGAACAACCTGAGATTTAGCTTTTGATGAAAACCTTGGCCAGTGCCTTCTGGCTGCCCAGAGAGGTGGAAGAAGAGAAGACCACCCTACCCCGAGGTAGGACCTGGACACCATGCTTCTGCCATCACAGCTCTCCCTTTGCACCAAGGGAAGGACTTGATGGTCCAATGCAAATCATCCTGGCTCGTTCCCAATTCTGCTTTCCGGCCTTGCACAGACTGTTTTTATTTACACAACGGGAAGTATATCCCTTGTGTAATACACAATGTATTTACACAACGTGAAGTTTGCAGAACGTTGATCCCTTTGGAAACAGCTGAAGTAATTCAAGCTGTGACCAGTCCTAGGAGCTCTGTATCAACCTCCTGAGTTTACTGCCCTCAAGCACCCTCTGGGGAGGAGCTCACGGGAGCCTTTCTCATTCACCGCGGTGCAAAATCATGCCTCAGACCACTGGCTCCTTCAACTCTGCCTCTTACTCCCAGGGCTAACCAAAGCTTTGCATTTGGAGTAGAGATGTGCTCGATCGCCCACCATCAGCGGTGCGTGCTCTGCCCCATGAAAAGGAAAGGAGAGATTTCCTTCTCTGGAGGGTACCCTGGTGTCTGTGCTGCTGTTGGATGCATGATGTGCTCTCCCAAGGGAGCTGAGGCGAGCTAGTGCCACGACACAGTCTCAATACATACCCAAAACCGGAGGGTCCCTTTCTCGCTCCCATCGTGCCTTCTGGAAGGACACCCTTTAGCTCATCCCTGCTTTCTACCTTTAGCCTGACATTCTTGTCTTGTCCAACAGTGACACATTTCCAAAGCAGACCCACATCTGCGTGCAGGCTCCAGTTTTACACTGGAAATACAGTCAGAGGATCAGCGTCAACTAAACCAAGGGAAAAGAAGAGATCCCAATAAGCAGCAGGGATAGCGTAACTGTCCTGACCGATGCCATTTGGGATGATCTGGTGAAGGATCAGCTGTCGCACAGGTATCCTTCCATGTTGCTCGAATATACCCTCTCCTTTTGGTGCAGAAAAAGTGAGGATGAGCATCCGCAAGCGAACAGGAGAGGCAGAGGGAGCTGGAGCACCCTGCGGTCAGGGTAATCCTCATTAAAAAACAAAAGCAGTGAAAGGACAAGTCATGTGGGACATGGAGATGCTGGAAGTGTTTTTTTTATTGCTCCATTAACTTTAGCCCGAGAATCTGATCCCAAGTTTGATGTTCAGGAGCTTGCTGGAGTCAAAAGGTGAGAGGGAAATCACCATCCCCCTCCTAACACGGGTTTGGTATCTCAGATCTGCAACCGGAATAATTTGCACTGTGGTGGGATCTTCAGACCAGCGTGGGATTTCCAGGCAAATGTGTTGCCCCATGAAATGCCATGAAAAACCAGTCCCAAAGATGTGGTTTCCCTCGGGTGCACAGGGCCCCTTGCCGCCCCTTGTGCTGCAGAGCTGCACCAAAACCCAAGCATTTCTGCTGTAACTCGAGCACGACCAAACCCGAAGCTCTTTTTACATTGCTTTTCCTCGTCAAAGGCAAACCTGGAAATGATACGTCTTTGCGTTTTATCACCAACATATCTGATTCAGTAATGAACTGAAGGCTAACCTTTATAAAGCGATAAGGGCAGCATATTTCACACTCGCCCCAGTGCCAAATAGCCTTCAGAGCTTTAAAAACTAATTATACGAATAGAGGCATGACTTTTCTTTCCTTTCTCCCCTTGCCAAGTTCTGAGCTACTTTAATATGCTCAATCGGGTCCCTTTGTCTGGCCAACCACACCAGAATATTAACGTGGAGATTCTACTAGTATCTTACCCTGCCTTTTGACACCTATTCGCAAAGGAGATATTGGCGGGTTAAGACAACAAAATCAATCACTGTCAACATAGATATGCATGAGGGTTTTTTTGCAAAGATGTTGCGTTTGGATTCTTCTTTTTAATGAAACAAATGAGTTACGGGAAACCTGGGGAGGGAAAGAAAACTGTGCACTGATATCTCTTCCTACCACAGTACAAAAACTGGTGGTAAACTTTCAGGACATATTTAATTTAGCAACATTCATAAAGGGATGCTGCCAAGTAGTTCAAGCACTGCTGTCAGCCTTGTTTTATGTCCAGCAAGAACATACTCCCGTGTTTCATTAAGTTTAAACCTTCCTTTCCAGGAAAGGATGCTTAGTCCTGTCCCTGCTAGCTGTGGAGCGGGGTCCGTGAACACAGGTGGGTATCTGTATATCAAGGTTTAAAATATCTTGGATGGTTAAAGTGAGAATGAAATGAGCTCTCCCAGGCTTTCCCACCACAGCCATGACCCTAATAACCATTTCCCATTTGGCTCCACTGCAGTGTTCAGGCAGCAATGGCTACGGCAGAATTATTCCTAATTCATCAGCAGTGCCAAGAGGAAGAAAAAGAAGCAACAGCAGCGAAGAAATCATGTTCCTTTGTATTAGGAGAAAGTCTGAAAAAAGTCTGCTTAAATGGAAAGAAGATGACAAAAAATTGGACAAGCAATTAATTTTATTTTGAAGCTTTCAGGAGAGATCTATTCAACCATGCACAGATTCTTGAGGAAGTTTATAAGCCATGTCGCTTACCATCAATGGCTAAAACTGGCCCAGACCAATTATTATCATTTAAATTAATGCTACAGGAGCATTCACACGGCACTCTGAGGAACTGGGGCTTAATACATGACGCTCTGCGCAAACAGATACCAAGAAAAGATCTTTGTCCTAATGTCTAGGCTAAAAAAAAAAGACACAGTACAGGAGCTTTTCCCAGTGAATTCAATGTAGATGACCTAACAGGCCTTCCATTCTAACAATTCTGATACAATTTCACAAAATACTTCAATTAATGGATAGTAAAATGACAATATTGGAATAAAATGCATGTTAGGATCAAAACATTGGCACTGCTGGCATCAGACTGAGCTTGGCCATCAGATTTAGCCTGGCCAGGAATTCACACCAGCAGGTTATGCTCAGCCAGTAGTACCCAGCATTGCATCCATGGGAGCTCTAGTGTCCCACGCTGAGGGCTCAGAAATCAGAGTAAGAGCCATGAGGGCATCCCAGCACCTTTCTGTGCCAAGAAACAAAGGATAAACGCGAAGGCAAAGATGGAGGCTAGGACTGAATCCATGAATCTCAAAAAAACCCAGGGACTGCACAAAGACCTCAAGGGCTCTGCATCCTCACTCTTCCACTATCACTGAAGATTTTTTAAAACACTGGCAAAGCTGATTATCCCCACTGCAGTATGAGCAAACATTTCTGTGACTAGACATATTTTATACTCTTCGTTGTTCCTCTCTCTAGACTGCATCATCTTTATGTTATTGTGCTTGCATTCAGTGAATAAGTAAAATGACAATCTGGGCAAATTAGACTTTAATTTTCAACAGCTTCACTTACTCGTAGAGTTTTATAGCCAAATGCCAATCAAGGAAGTGATGAATAGTGATGGGAATGTACAGACAAGCTTTTTGACTTGCTGGAATGACAAAGAGGACCTGTTTCTTCAGGATGCATCAACAATTCGGAGACTAAGTAATTTACAGTGTGCAGGGAAAGGCAATCTGCCTGCTTACAGGCTTTCACTTGCCTGAAAAGAAAAGGTAGAAACAATCTGGTATGGACACAGTAAGTTGCCTCTGAAAGAATTCCCTCTGGAGGTACCAACATTTTTCATCTGACTCTGCTTACATAGCTCCTGGGGTTGGGACACAGGAGAAACACCACCAGGTCATGGCTGAAATGGAGGACAGTTTTGGTGACAATGTCAGTTCTGGGAGTTCCTGCCCAGTACAACCAGTTGGCCCCTCCATAGGTCGCAGACTGCTGCTTTCTTCATTCCCTGGGTGATCAGGGTAAGCACCATCGACCTGGACAAGGATCTACCTGAATGCAAAATAACCCTTCCTTTCCCTCCCTGATCCCAGACACTTTCCTGATGCGTTTCACAAGCACGATTCTTCAAATAGCCATGTCTGAGCAACAGAGCGAGCAGAAATGAGCAATCAGGTCAGGAGAGCAGCAAGCTGACGCTGCCACTGAAGCCTCCTTATTGAACCATGGCCTCCCTCTCTTCTGTCCTTGCTGCATCTGAGAAGAAGCTCTGCTTTCTCCTTTCTCTTGAAGAATGAAGAGCTTCGGGATGGTTTATCCACCAATCCATCATACGACTGATAAGCAAAGCCCAGAAACATCCCCAAAACAGATCATTTCCCTGGTGATTTCTTGTTCTCGACAGAACCAAATCCAGGCAATGCACAAGAAGTTCTCAGTTCAGCAAAGCTGGTCCCTGGCTTTAAAATCATGCAGTGTAACGGCACGTGGACTCAAGTTTCCTTACTCCACTTGAGGAAACACCACATCTCAACCTCTTCTCACACCTGGGGACACAACAGCTACACAAACTCCATCATTACTGTGTTTCCAGCAGGTTTTACCGTTGCTGCTACTCTCCTCAAAACCCTTTTACAACCTCATAAAATATTCTACCTTATAAAGTCTTCCTCCTCCTCTCTTTTGGGTCTCAGTTGCTTAGGCTGAGCCATGTTGCTCCAGTTGGGCAGAGATTTCAGGAGCCTGCTAATATCGTCATCTTTAGCCCAGGACGCGCTGATCACCAGCTTTTCATCCGACTGCACGATGCTCCTACGGGGAAAGCAGCAACAATCACATTAGTGCGAAGCAAATTGGACTTTTCACGCAATTCTGCACATATTCATTAAAACCCCTATCACATACAAATGTGCATTAAGCATTAAGGAAGGGGTCCAAAGAGGAATTCAACCAAGAGCTCGTGTGGAGGGCACGGCAACACGGGCGGACAGGATATAAAATTCTCTCAAACTCACAACTCTTGATGTATTTTGACAGAGACCTTCAAGGGAAAAAAGGCCATATTCTCCCCACCCTTGAAATCATTCAACTTGCAATCATTTACACAACCGGAGGAGGTCATTCTGTACTAGAAGAGAGAGAAGGTAGTTTCTCCATGGCTCATTTGTTCTCTGCAATCTCAATCGAGCTCGCCAGCCGCTGCTGATTGTGTTGTGACTGCAACGTGGAAACCTGCCCAGGAAGACCTGGGTGGAAGCCACCAGCTCACCGCACACCAGCTGGTCCAGCTTGGGGACCAGGTCTGAAGCAATGAAAGGAAATGAAGGGTCCTGGATCTTCTCTCCAGTCATCCAAAACATCTAATAATAGAGATTTCAGCCGAATCGTATGTATGTGTGAAATTGAATCAAAGATCACAGCATATTCCAATTATGAAGACTTTCCCTGTTTAATATTTTTGGCAGCGTAACTAGTCTGAAATCCTCACTGGCGATTGCAGGCGAGAAATGGGATGCTGTATTTGCAGGATTCAATTAGCTGCCTATTTTTTGGGTCGGGATTGCTCATGAACAACCATCAGCATAGTCCTCGTCCATGTTTGCTACTTCACTGGCACACTGGTGAGCAGAGAGAGGAAAGTCCTCTCCCACTCTTGGGTTGTTCAGTAGATTGCTAGGATCTGGGAAGTCTTTTTCTACCTCTTAGAAAAGGCAAGTGGGAGTTAGGGCTGCTGGCTTTTCCTTCTAGATCCTACAGCTGATTTCCTTCTCTGGTGAGCATCTGGAAGGCTCTTCTTCTAGGAGGTCCTTGCATAGTGACCAGTTTGGACTGCTTCTCCAGTGCAAGAAGCAGGTGCCACCCGTCCACATCACTCAAAGCAAAAGCATGGTGGTGACCTCTCTGATGAGCGGCAGTGGGATCTTTTCTGCCCTCTGTAATGGGAACATGGCAAACCCACTGAAAAACCAGCACAGTGTGACTTGAGGAAGGAAGCATCTGAAAAGACAAGGTCTCAGAGGTTCTGCTCCTATGGAGAGGCTTAGCTGCAGGTTAACAACAGAATCAAGATCTCCCTCACGCGCTAAGAGACTGATCACCTTCTACTGTGCAAAAATACAGAAAAGGCTCTGGGACCTGTGTTCGCCCCTCAAACACCCACCACCCCTTGCTCACAAGGCTACAAAACATCTAGAAATAAGGCATGTTTGCTGTGTCCTACAATGCAAGGGGCTGAAGAAGTGTAAATGCCAGATAGATCTTTTTCTGTTACTGTCCCCCAGAAGAAACGGCTTCTCCAACATGGATAGAAACTTTGTGCATCAAAAAGATGCAGAGATTCAACACGGGATCTGTCAACCAAGAACTGGAGTTGCTGGGTGCTGCAGTATGGACGTATCTGCGCTGGCTCAGTCCATGTCAGCCCAATGTGGACCTTGTAAAGCCATTTAGAATAGACTAGAATAGACTACTTTTCAGTTGGAAGGGACCTACAATGATCATCTAGTCCAACTGCCTGACCACTTCAGGGCTGACCAAGAGTTAAAGCATGTTGTTAAGGGCATTGGCCAAATGCCTCTTAAACACTGACAGGCACGGGGCATCGACCACCTCTCTAGGAAGCCTCTTCCAGTGTGTGACCACCCTCTCGGTAAAGAAATGCTTCCGGATGTCCAGTGTGAACCTCCCATTTACTCAGCTGCACACTTCTGGATCCCAGCCAGGATGTTGCATGGAGCAAAGAGATGCTCAGAGCTGTCCCTAGCATTCAGGTGGTGATTTTGGGAAGGGTCGGCCAAGATCACAATAAAGACCCCGCACATTTCAAAGGGGTTTATGTGGATTAACCGGTCTCATTTTAGATTTCTTGAAAAGTATGTTTTGGTCAATAAATAGAAATAAAAGTAACAACACACTGAGTATCTGCATTTTGAAAAGGAAAACAGTGAAAAAGGCATTGAGAAAGGAGCCAACGCTGATCTATCTTGAAACAGAGCAGATTACTTCTTTTCCCACCAGCATGGAGCAACCTATCACTGCTTTCACCTACCACCAAGAAAACAACCTCTGCTCAGTAAGTACACATGATTTGTGAAAATGAATTTGTCACATGCACTTACATATAAATTTTCCTTCTCTTTAAATTTCATGTTCAATCTGCCACAGACAAAAGAATGAATTTTGTTTCCAGCCACAGAAGACCTCGGTGTCAAAATTTCAATTTGGCCTTCTGCCGGTGTTAGGAACTTGGTGTTTTTCCACTTATGAAAAAAGGTCTCTTTTTTTCACCCCGGTGAAAACCGAGGGGAAAAAAAAAACTCCACCAGAATCTCTGACATTGAGATGGAAAACTGAATTTGATGATATCTGGCCATTTCTCTGCCAAGGCAAGACAACTGTTCCATTGAATATATTAGCCAGTCCTTTGTCCTCTCCAGATTTAAATGACTAAAGTAATAGTCTCCTTCCCTTGGGAGTCTATTTCACAGTTGAACAAATCTAACTCTTGGACAAAAAAAACCCCCAACCCTGATACTGTGCTCGTGTTTTATTTTACTCAATTGCATCCCATTACTCCCTGTTATTTCCCCTTACAGCAGCCTCAGCACTCACCACTTTCACTATTTACTCTCTTCAGTTATTTACAGCCTTATCATAGCCCTTCAGATGTCTATGAATGCAAGTCATCTTTGGGAGTCTTCTGATGGAGTTATAGAGAGGACAGAGCTACCTCTCTGTTTTACGATCCTTTTATCTGCTGTCCTCAAAAATCCTATTGCTTTTTGGACTGGGTGTTGGGGGAGGAGAGAGGGGAGGCTGTTTAGCTGCTATAGCAAGTTACAAACTGAGCTTGGTGTCCTAGCTTTTCTAGGGTCAGTGTTTTCCGAGAGCCTAACCCACACAATTCCTGCTTTTCTCACCTTTCGGCCATGTGGTACTCATGGCCACTGGAGCCCTAAGCCAAATTCTCCATTGAAATCAATAGGGAGCTTCAAATTAATCGATGCTGGGACATTGCCACCACTACGTGGGTCCCTTGGAATTACGTCCCCACTCTTTCCCATGATTGCAACACCTCCTAATTTTTATTGACAGGTTGGGTTTACTCCAAACACCCCCTCATTAAGGAAGATGTTAAATAGGGTGGTATATGCCCCCATCTCCGTTAGACGCCCAGCTTTCCCCATCAATTAAAAACTCCTTTTCCCCCACCTTTTCTTTCTAGCATCTCAGCCAGTTTTCAACCTCTGTAGCTTCTTATCAATGTCAATCTAATTCGGGTCCTTGAGTAAATTATCACAAGACAGGATGACATGTTTTAGTACAGCTCAGAACGCTTCCTTTCAAACACCCCCCTTCTCCCAAACTCCTGTGTAATTATTCCTGCTGCTCTAATAGGGTTACTTGCTACCACCAGTGCCATAATCAACTAATTAATTCACAGCTCAACGGGCCAAGAAAAATGCCATCTGTTTGTACCCAGCTCCCGGGAGCGGGTAGGGAATAGGTGTAACGCTTACACAGGTGATGATGGCACATGAGCGAGGAGGGTTCATCCCTCCACAGCTCAGTGGGTTTCATCCAGAAAACATCTGCTGGTGGTAACGGTCCCAGATTTGCACCACTGCTGCCCCGAGCTGGGAGCGGAGTGATGGGGAACATCCCCGGCCACAGCTGGCGGGCCATGGCTTTTCATTAGGAAAACATCTGGGGGCCACAGGGGCTAATTGGACTCTGTTGCCTTGTGCCAAACGTATTTTTGAATAATTTTTTTCTCTTCCTAGGGTCGAGATGATATTTCCATGCTGAGCACTGCTCACGCTGCTAAGAGTTTAAAACCAGTGTGCTCAGCACGTGCCAGATACCTAACTCTCTGAGGGAGAGAGACCCCTGCCCAAAAAGAGACAAAAAGACAACTTAAAACCCAAAAAGTTAATGCGAGAAGGGGAAGATGCCAATAAGAAGTAGTAAACTGAGTGGTAAGAGTATTTCCTGGGGACTCGAGAAATCCTATTTGACCGCAGACCCCACACCTTGGATGAATTAATCTGCTTCTCATTTCCTTATCAATAAAAAGGGACTTAGTTTTATTTTGCCTGTCTGGAAAGCAGGAACTGTGATTTTTTTTTTTTCCTCCATCATTTGGAGAGATTTAGGCCCAGTTTTAACCCACCCAATTTTACAGATTCAGCCGAGACAGTTCAGCCAGGAGGCTGGTCACCATAAGCTGCCTTCACAGCCGATGGAGAGAGCTGGGCACCTCCAGAGAGTTTAGGCACATTTTAATTAAGGCGAATGACTCTTTGGAGATGTCCATCTCTTTTTACAGACTAAAGAGCGTCATTTGTGTGACTGGTGCCTTTACTCAGCCTCTTCAGATAGGTTGAAAAACATGCAAGAGGATGGTTGTTCAAGGGAGAGAGGATGAAGATTGATAAGAAGGAGGTAGACACACAGGATAGAGCTTAAACTTGGACAACAAAATAATAATGCGCAACTTCAACATGAACATAACTAAATATGGAGCCAATTTCTGTAGAAAGACATGGAAAGAGATTGGTTTTAGCGCTCAAGGCAGCAAAAGTTTGTCCGAGAAGGCTATTGGCAAGAGAATGAAAAAAAAAGACTCATGTTAAGGGTAGCTACCCTGAACTGGTCAGGTTTTTCCCCGTCCCTGTGATTCCTTCTACGGCCTTTCAGTATTTCCCAAAGCCTCGTAAAAATGGTTTAACTATACAGGCTTAACTCATGAGTAGAGCTGCTTTCATAGAAATTTGCTGAAGAAGCAGCTAGACATGGGCTGGACAAGACTTAAGAAAAGCACTGCCAACACAGCAGGAGGTTTTTGTGGCTCTGTCTCCCATTTTTGTTTTCACTTTAATCCCCAACCCCTCATAAACTAGTCAGAAAACATAACTCACATTTGTAAACAGTTTGTGTCAAACTGAAATTGCACTTCTTACAAACATGTAATTTGCAGAAGAGATCTCACCTAGATCAGATTAAATATACTTCTGAAATTCGTCATCAATTAAAACAAGAAAATCCATAGTTGCTACTTATATTAAATGTCCAACCCATTCACACCCAGCCCCGTTAGGTTTTTTTTGCATTCCCTAGAAAATCAGAGCCAAACGGAAATCAAACATGAAAACTCTCAGCTGTGCATTTCTTAGCGCTGACGTCCTGACAGAGCTATCTGTTCTGCAAAGGACTCTGAATAAAACAGTCTTGCTTTGAGGAGCCTGTATTTGAATACATTTCATCCACGTTTGCGCATATTCCCCTTCAAGAAACACATGCACGTGGGGAACGCACGAATGCCATGTGCAAACCTTGCATAAACCATCTCTCTGGCCTCCCAACTTCTCACTATCTTGACATCTCAAGATCAGACACACGCTCCCTTGCTTCGATAGCTTCGCCTGACCGTATTAATACACAGCTCTAGGGAGTGTATTCCGATTTTAAGCAGCTATAAATGATCCTTCCTCCACTAACTTTATCAACATGAGGATTTAGCCATCTCAAACCCCCAGGGAAAACCCTGGTCCAAAGGGCAAGGCTGCGTGGAGCCGTACCAACGCGAGATCCCTGCAGAGGGCATAACGTCCCCACGGATCGAACCGCTCGCCCCGGGAAAGCCGGGTAGCTGCTATATTCCTCTGCATCATTTGAAATGTATATAGATTTCTATTTCAGTCAGTCATTTGCTAGCAGCAAAACTAGAACGCTTCCTGTTTTTCCTCCTGCTGTAATCAGGATATTGCCAAATTAGGGCTGTCCTAATTACTCCTCAGCAGGTGCCAAATCCAGGAATGGTATCAGCAAAGGAAGGAAGGAAGGACCTTTAAGTTCAAGCCAAAGAAATTACATCTATTGTCTGGCTCAAGTCAGTGAAGTTTCATAGAAAATATGAGCATTTTGGACAACGGCACGCGCACAGCTACCAATTTACACGAGCGCTCAGACGAAGTTTAGCCCACGTATGTGCTCACTGCTATTGTTGGTGTTATTAATAATAATAATGAGCCCATATGCAGCCGCTCGCCAGATGAAGCTTCTCCTGAATGAGATCAGGCAGTAGGAAATAATTTCTTAATGCTCTTGGTCAGAAAACACAAGGGGCTTTTTCAGCTTCCCCTGCTATTGCCAGCCTCAATTAGCCATTAAAGGAGATTATGTATAGCAGCTATTATAGCCCATGTTGCCACAGCATCTTTAGTGTCTTTCAATGCAAGTATTTATCCCCGCGGCGTGGGGCACGCTCCTGGCCCCCCTCTCCAGGGAGGGCCATTTACAGATGGGCAACTGGGATGTACAGAGAATAAGTTACTTATTGACGGTTACCAGGAAATCTATGACAAAGCAAGTACCCAAAGGTCTTAAACCCTGCATCCCGGCATAGAATCACAGAATCACAGAATCATTAAGGTTGGAAAAAACCCCTAGGATCATCTAGTGATAGGACGAGTGATAGGACAACTGACAGGACGAGAGGAAATGGCCTCAAGTTGCGCCAGGAGAGGTTTAGATTGGATATTAGGAAATTTTACTTCACTGAAAGGGTTGTCAAGCATTGGAACAGGCTGGCCAGGGAAGTAGTTGAGTCGCCATCCCTGGAGGTATTTAAAAGACGTTTGGATGAGGTGCTTGGGGACATGGTGTAGTGGTGGTCTTGGTAGTGTAGGTTTACGGTTGGACTCGATGATCCTAAAGGTCTTTTCCAACCTATACGATTCTGTGATTCTGTCATCTAGTCCAACCATCAACCCAACACCTCCATGCCTACTAAACCATGTCCCGAAGTGCCACGTCTACACGTTTTTTGAATACCTCCAGGGATGGTGACTCCACCACTTCCCTGGGCAGCCTGTTCCAGTGCTTGATAACCCTTTCAGTGAATAACTTTTTCCTAATATCCAATCTAAACCTCCCCTGGCACAACTTAAGGCCATTTCCTCTCCTCCTATAGCTTGTTACTTGGGAGAAGAGACCGACCCCCACCTCTCTACACCCTCCTTTCAGGCAGCTGTAGAGAGCGATGAGGTCTCCCCTCAGCCTCCTTTTCTCCAGGCTAAACAACCCCAGGTCCCTCAGCCGCTCCCCATCAGCCTTGTGCTCCAGACCCTTCCCCAGCTCCGTTGCCCTTCTCTGGACACGCTCCAGCCCCTCAATGTCTCTCTTGTGGTGAGGGGCCCAAAACTGAACACAAGATTCGAGGTGCGGCCTCACCAGTGCTGAGTACAGGGGCACGATCACTGCCCTAGTCCTGCTGGCCACACTATTTCTGATACAAGCGAGGATGCTGTTGGCCTTCTTGGCCACCTGGGCACACTGCTGGCTCATATTCAGCCAGCTGTCAACCAACACCCCCAGGTCCTTTTCCACCAGGCAGCTTTCCAGCCACTCTTCCCCAAGCCTGCAGCGTTGCATGGGGTTGTTGTGGCCCAAGTGCAGGACCCGGCACTGAGCCTTGTTGAACCTCATACAATTGGCCTTGGCCCATCGATCCAGTCTGTCCAGATCCCTCTGCAGAGCCTTCCTACCCTCCAGCAGATCAACACTCCTGCCCAACTTGGTGTCATTTGCAAACTTACTGAGGGTGCACTCGATCCCCTTCTCCAGATCATTGATAAAGATAAGGCATGATAATCCCATGCCCGGTAGGACCACGCTGCATTCAGCTTCCACGGCGTGGCTGGGGAAGCAGATCGCAGATCACTCAAAAACACTGCTAAACAAAGACGGCTCAGGATAGAGCATTTGACGACCCCTTGAAAGAATTAGTTTATGGAAAGGTTTTGGGAAAGTTTCACAAAACCCAGTGTGCGTGTATTTATATGGTGTGCTGTGGTTACTAATTCCTACATTGCCACGAGATCTGAACACCCAAATCTCAATATAATTAATTAAAATATAGCTGGATCTCTTGGGAACACTCAAACGGAAGGACCTGACTTGCTCTACGAGAAAGTAATAGCTATATACAGGGATTTATGTTAAAGATACTTATACTGTCCATCTCCAACCTGAGGACACCTTTTGCCGCATGAAAAGAAAAGAAAAGCCATGTGGTTTCTAAGCGCTACTGCCGCTCCCATTCACCTTTAAAGAGCCTAAACCACAGTGTGATGTGAACAAAGTCACTGGGAAACCAAGCTTCTTCATGTGCCAATGATCACTATTTCAGATTTTTTCCCCACCTAGAAAGAAATACCCTTGACCATCCCAGCAGGGATGATTTCTAGAAGTAACTCCTTCCTACTCATGTCAAAATAGCAAAAGCCCAAGAGCCGTATCTCCAGCATACATCGGTTTCCAAGCCTTCCTGTACCTGTAGGCAAGGGTGCAGGTGTCCTTGTACTCCTGGAGTTTCACACACACCATGTTGAGGAACTGATCCGAATAAGCGCTCAAGTCGTGCATCAGGTTCATCAGGTCTTGAATAGTCTTCTCCACAATCACCGTGCTCTGGAAAAGAAAGAAAAGCACAAGTATGAATAGCGGGTTCAGTGTGAATCTTAATTTCAGCCTTCTCCTGTTTTGCTAATTAGCATCACAGATGCAACTGTACAGCTGATGCTCCCCGACACTGAGCAGATGCTGGAGCAGCCCATGCCACCGAGTGACGTAAAACAGAACGAACGAGGAAAAAGCAGAAACCATGCAAACGATGGAAGAGGGCAGCTTAGGGGTTTGAATATCAGGCCTGAAAGAGTTTGGATTTTTTTCCGGTGGCTGAGGACCAGCGGAGTTCACCAGGTCTTTCCTTCACTAGATGAAACCTCAAAATGCAAAAGTGTGTTTTTTAGAGGAACCAGGTACCCGCAGCTTCACTGAGCTCTGCTTGAACTTGCAAACCCTGAGCTTTTCAACCTGACCAATAATTCTGGACTCACAGATTGCAGACTATCCTAAAGACCAGGGATTTCACCCACTGCTCCCATTCATACAAATTGCATGTGTAGGGCACAAGCTTTCTGCCGGCGGCTGAGGTTTAAGCAGCACATTGCAATCCTTTTCTTACCCCAAGCAGTGTATTACGATCATAGGAACAACAGGGTAAATCTGCAAACTGAAAATGCCGCTCCACATCCTACAGATGAGCAAGTTTGGACAGCCTGCAGAAGGAGGTACCGTAATATCCGATAATGTCCAAGCTTTAAAGAGTCCTGTATGGATTTTGGAATTTCTGAGGCACCCCAAGGTGACTTGGTGCAGTTTGTATTTATAACATTGCCTGCTGTATTTAATTTGTTTGCTACAAACAAGACAGAAGGGAGGTTATCAAAGTCCCCGGTTGATATAAATTGAATTAATATTAGGCTCGGTAGAGTGAAAGGTTATCCCTGAGCTATGTGCAAAGGCAAAGAAGGAGACTGAAGCATTTGGGAGCCCTGGTTCGTTTGAGAAATTCTGGACTCCAATTATACGGGTGGACCCCAGGGACTTCGAGAGAGCTGCATCAAGGCTGAATTTAGCCCTTTCTCTGTGTTAATCAGAATGTGAAGAAGAGTTAGTGACTCAGTTGTTTGCAGAGCAAAATCTCATCAAACCCCAAATCATCGTCTCTGCCATATCCCCACAAGCCCAACTTCCGTCTCTCTATTGATTTCCAGATTAAAGTGCGGCAGCATCGCCTCTGATCCATAATCCTGCTCCTCCAGAGCAAGCCCTGAGTGACAGGAATTGATTCTGCTCTGCTATCTGTCCCTGATTTGGTAAAAAAGCATCTGCAGACCTCATCCTCATTCACAGCACACATGACTCCTTAGCATGTGGGGGTTTCAGTGAAGGCTTAGTCACCGCCTGGGCTGTTCCCGGTACGTCCTTGGCTCGCAACTGTACTTGGAGGAAAAAACCAAACCTTCTCTTTGGTTGCTCTTGTATCTTATTAAGCTTGCTCTTAAGCAAATCACAGGAATTAACTGATCTTTCATATTGTAATTAGCAGCAATTTGGGATTATTTTGTCCAAACAAAAATGTAGTCTGGCATAGCTGCCTCTCAGATGCTCTTGTTTACGCTGCTTCTCCTGTTATTACAAGTATCTGTGTTTTAATAAATATTCAATCCCACTCTGGGCTTGATGCACGTGGAGGAGAACAACCAACCCTAAAGGACTTGCAGCCCAGAGTCATCGCAAGCAAATGAAGCAGACAACTGCGTAGAGAGGCTGCAGCAGTCACGGATGCTGTTTTCATACCGATGGGCTCCGAGGTGTGAGCACAGCTCATTAGCTGCAGGATTCAGATGTTGCCCATGCTCTTTGCTATCCCTGCTCGCCTGCTGGCGGGGATAAAAAGCCACCCAAATGCCACTAAAATCAGAGAATCACAGAATCATATAGGTTGGAAAAGACCTTTAAGATCATCAAGTCCAACTGTGAACCTAATGCTACCAAGTCCACCAAATGGGAGACCGATCTGGCACCTTTCCCTTGAGAGTAAACTCAAAACCATGTATGCTGGGCTGGTAAATGCGGTGGGAAAATTATCTAGTAATTTGGGGAAATTAGATCCATTAG
Source organism: Ciconia boyciana (assembly GCF_034638445.1). Taxonomy (NCBI): domain Eukaryota; kingdom Metazoa; phylum Chordata; class Aves; order Ciconiiformes; family Ciconiidae; genus Ciconia; species Ciconia boyciana. Next base: position 2,696,106 of record NC_132934.1, read on the forward strand.
GTCCACTGGGCTAGAGGTAGGGCATAATCACACCTTCAGTGCACTTGGGCTGGTGAAGGAGCTGCTGTCCGTCAACCTTCAAGCACCAACAACCACAATCAGTGCAAGGGGGTTAAGTAGAGGTGCTTCACTTTGCACCTAGATGGCTTAAAGGTGCTCCCATGGCCAGTGTTTGTCTGTCAGCAGAGGAGACAGCGACTCTCCAACCTGCTGACGTGAGCCACGAGAACATCTCTGACTGCACAAATGGAAAATACAGAAGTTCGGCTTCAATCCAAATCCAAGTCTCCTTCTGGGGGCTGATCCGGATCCCTAAGGGTGAGGCATTAAAGTTAACATTTATACATAGGGAAGAAAAAAAATTAAAAGCCTTCCTAACTCATGTAGCAACCTGGAAGACCAAAGCAATTTTCCTCCTCTTTGCATGGATAATCATACTTTTCATTTTCCACTGGTGTTTCACTGGTGGGAGGTGGGTGGGATTTTCAGCAGACCCATGGTATTAACTGATTTCTCTTAGCTTACCAGGGGAAGGATCTGTCCTTCCAGGCATCCTTGTTGGACAGCAAACTTCATGGGTTGGATGTGCAACCACACGAAGAGGAATCAAACCTGGTCTCGATCTGCCCCATTTCTCTCTCTTTACGTAACTCAACATTTGAGCAAACAACTTAAAAATCCAAAGACTGTATGCTAAAAGAGAAGATATTGCTGGTTTCTACGTAGTTTCTCCCACTTACTTCCTCCTCCCCACAATAACATTAAAATCACAGCTAAGCTCCTGCCAATATCTTGATTTTAGAATAAGATCTTTTGATTTAAAGGAAATACAAAGCTACTTGCATGATTTAAAAAAAAATTAAAAGAAAAAAGTCTATTACCATATGAAAGAAGACAGTCCCAGATACGTAATGGCTATTTTTCTGTAACATTTTAACCTTTTCCAAAGCAATCCTGACACATTTGCATGTGTCTCCAGGGACGCTATGTATAAGGATGCATTAGGCCACGTTAATATAGCCGGATTCGTTAGCTGGGCCAGCGCAGGATCTTCTGAAACTCCGTGTGAGAAAATGAAAGGCAGCGCATGTATTATCAGAGTTACAATCCAGTTGCCTCTAACCCATCTGGATTCATTAAGAGCAAATGGATATGATCAAAGCATAATTTTATGGCAAGCCACTTCAATGAAGCCTTTTAAAAAACCCCACACTAACAAGGAAACTCATCCACAGAACAATATTCATCTCCTCGCACCTGAAAACGTTGCATGGTGCTGAATCCTAACATCACGCCGAGGGTATGATTCATTACTCCTACAGCCCATCAGGGTGAAGGTTTCAAAAGTCTTAAGGCTACTAAAAATAAAAAGAAATTCCTTCTTACGACCTCCTGTCCATTAGCTACTGTTGAAGTAACAGGATAAAACAGAGCAGCACCACTCGTTATTAACACAACAGGTTTTATCTTTAATTTATTTTGCAAACATTTATCATTACTCCTTGATATGGTCCTTATTGTCAGTTGTGCTGAAGCTCCAGGTAACGTAAAGCAGCTCCAGGGCAGGTATAATTTACGCTCCGACCGTAGGGCTTCCACCAGCCCAGAGGGATGGAGAAGAAGCAGACCCAGAGGTATCATCCCAGTCATCCCTTTGGGATTATTGTCTTGTGCAAGCCCACCTAAGTGTTTAAAAGGACTCAATTCCTCTACAGCAAGAGGGCACTCGAAGTACAATGATGCAGCTGGAGGTATGTTTTCAAGCGTCCCTTAAAATGCAGTTTCAGTACAATAAAGCTGGTTCCCCAACAATTCCCCGACACGCAGAAGAAGTTCAAAACAACAGGTCAAGCCCACACAAACCTTCAGGTTTTCAATCTGTCATTTTGTTTTCTCTAACTTCTCGGTGAGGAGCACTTAGATGAGAGGAACGATCTCCACCCTGAGTTTTTTTTTTTTTGCAGAAATCACAGCTTCTCCCATGCCTGTTCCCTTGGTTCCTTTTTCTCGGGGGAAGAAGGCAAAGGTGGGAAGGTACCTGTGCAGGGATGTCTTCACCACGTGACGGGCTCTTGAAAACACAGATGGAGGAAGAGACCTTGGCAGTGGAAAGGTTGTCGATTATTAATATATTATTGCCCATCACTTAAAAATCTCCTCGAGATACCTTGGCACAGGAAGGCACCAGATGAGTGCAGGACGTGGCTGCCTTAAAGGAAAAGATAAATAAAGCCTAATCTAATTTTTAAGCTGGAGTATAGCTGACATCCTATGATTTAAAAAACGCTATATGGAGCACAGCTGTAATTAAAGGCAGGACAGGAGAGACAAGTGGTTTTCAAGCCTCTTCAAGCTCAGTGCTGACCCACAGCTCCGGGTTTGGGACCGTTTCCAAAGGACACCGGTGGTTACGTCTCACACTGACACCTTGACACGCAACATTTATTTGTGCATTTTCTTGTTGTTTTTTAATTACAGCTTCTCAGCTGCCCCCCCAAATGCTAAAATTCACAGCATCTTCCTTTCCAAAGTTATTCATCCTTTCCCAGCACCGAGAAGGTGTATTCAGCAGAGGGCTCAGCAGTAATGACCCACGCTGGGGCACTACTCTTCAGGGAAGAGCCGCAAATATATAAATCACCATGTCAGAGGAGGAAGCCTTCGCCGGCCCCAGCAGGAACACACCATCCATACAGATTTGTTCCATTTGACGCAGCCTTACCTATCTCGGGTGCCGTGTGCTTTGTCATCATCCATTACAGTAACAAACTTCCCCACGAATTGCTCCGGTTCCTCCCATGCAGGTGGGGTGCAGAGCTGGGGCCTGCACTTAGAAACTGGGTGGTTGTGGGTTAGGAGATGGTGGAGTGTCTCCTGACCCGCTGGGAAGGCTGGCATTGCTTTCTGGTAGTACCTGTGGGTGTTAGGCTGATTCCTTACTCTGCGATGAGTTGCAGAAATGAACTTGCAGAGGTTGGGATGGAGGCAATGAAGCTGATGGACACACGGTGAAAGCTGACTCTGGATCCATCTGAACACCAGCAAAGCATGGGGTGATCTCCTGGCATCTCACTGTTGGGCTCAAGCATCTCGCAAAGCCATAACCCAGGGTCCTGGAGGGATGCTCTGGCTCAGGAGCCCCAATGCAGTCCCGGTGCCGACCCTGCCCCACGGCGTGCGCTGGGGAAAGCCGCACGCCAGGGAAGTCCCCCTCTTTAACCAAGATCCCAAGGAAACAGCATCCAGCAAAGATCCATTTCAGCTTCTTTTCTTATATCAAACCTTCACTCTTCCTCATTCCCCTCTGGGCCCACTCCCCATATTGCAGCGTTGGCCGTTCCCATCCCACCTCTCCAAATCTCTTCGCACGCAGCTGCCAAACTGCCGCCCGTGCTGTGCCCAACCCAAGTGTTCAAATAACAGAGGAGGTTTAGGCAAAATGCTCCCACCAGTCCCAGGGCACCTGGGATATGCTGTTTGATTTTTTTTTTCTGTCTTTCTGCTCAGTGGCTCCATCTCATCTGCTTCCAGGTTGGAAGCTGCTTGGCCTGAAACGGGGACAGAGGCTGCCCAGCGTTTCCCTCGGCACGGCAATGCCCACGGGAGTGCGAAGGGGATGGAAACTTTTGAAGCCTGGCTCAGCATTGCTGCTGTTGGGTATCACACCAGCATAATGCCACTGGATGAAATAAGAGATAATGGGGTTGTGGAGAGAGGACTGAGCTCGATGTGCTCTTAGATATTGGCCTGGCATGCAGAATTCTGCATAAAAATGTGCAATTTCCCAAACACCATATAGAATCTGGGGTCTGGGATCCAGCATCTGGGGTTAATTTTATGACGACATTATCCGGTACTTAAACCGTGGCTACAAAGAGGACAGAGGCTCTCTCTTCACAAGGAGCCACATGGAGAAGACAAGGGTCAATGGGTGCAAGTTGCACTGGGAGAGGTTTCATCTTGACATAAGAAAGACATGTTTTACAGTGAGATCAATCATTTGCTGGAACAACCTCCCCAGGGACGTGGTAGAGTCCCCGTTGCTGGAGGGTTTCCAGATGTGACTGGAGAGGGTGCTGGATAATCTCATCTCAGCTCCCCTTCCCACGAGAGGTTGGACCAGAGGACCTTTTCAGGTCCCTTCCAACCCGGGCTGTTCTATTCTATGATTCTATGATTCATTAATATTCTGATTAATTTTATTAGGACATTTACGGAGACTAACGAGGTTTCAGCAGCCACGGGAGCGTCACCAAAATGACACCCAAGGCAATCAGCTCTAAAATAGGAAACCCATCCTGCCCGAGCTGCCTCCCCAGCCCGTGCCTCCACCTGCCATCCCGCCTCCCCCTGCGCTCTGACCCACGATGCTCCGCAGCATTAGGCTGCCAGTTGCAATTTAGTTATTCTGCTGTCAATTAATAACGGTTTGTTACTCAGCAGGCGGGTGAAACAGAGCTCTGCAGCGATCTCCCAGCATGTGCTTTGCTTTACTGGTGCTCTGCTTTACCAGTTGAGCTGCTTAAATACCTGGACAGGCTCTTGTGAGCTGATAAATATCAAGTGCTGTCAGCGCCTTGAAGGGCAATGGGAGATGGAGATAAAAAACACAAATGCATTTACTCCCTTTGCCCAAATTCCAGCAGTTTAACAAATACCTTGCGATGCCACTGAAATAACTATTTTCTCATCTCATTAGATGATATTACATGTTAGTAGAGCAGAGTTAGAGATGGAAATCATTCAAAACTGAAAACCAGGAGCTGGGGACCCAGTTTTCCCCGAATATTGCGATAGACGGGCTGCTTAAGCCTACTTGATGTCTAAAAAATAGCCAATGTAAGTCCTGTGGCTGGGGGAGCGGGCACGGGCTGGGCAGGAGAGCTGGGTGCTGCCCCGGCTCCATCATTGCCATGCGGAGCCAACCTGCACCCCTGTTTCAGTATATCAGCACTGTGGTTACACCCACTAAACCAGAAAAAAATAAACCAACCCTGATCCAACTAAAATTTTTGGGTTTTTTTAGCTAACAGAGGAAAGATGATAGCCTAAATTGTCTGTTTTACTGATTAGTGGTTATTTCACACGGAGCGATAAGGGGGCTTTTCAATTTGTTTTCTTCCGTGGTACATCCAGGGTTTATAAAGGGCTGGAGTTTTTAGTATGTATCAATTCAAATACGTGTTTAAATGCAAAAACTCTTTTTACGGTCTCAAAATCTGATAGCCTGCTTTTCTCATATAGCATTTTTTTTCAGCAAAATTCATTATTCCTGTATCAGTTCTGCAGAATCCTGCCCGTTACTATGGTTATACTACATTCTACTACAACTTTGCTTCTCAAATGCTCCTAACTCCGAGGGATTTTTTTTTTTTTTTAAAAACTATAACTCTGGCTGTTTCACTGCAGGTGATATTTTTCTTTTTGTGAGCTTTATTCTGAGAGGTCCTGAGTGCCTTCATCCCCACAGATGTGAACGGGAGCTCAGGATACGCTGTATTTCTCTCTCACCTTTGAACGTGATGCTGCAGCAGCTAAAGGAGGGCACAAACAAGGTCTTGGATAGCTCTTATTTACCTGGCACTGTGTGATCCAGAAAACACTTGCTCCAGTGAACTAGAATATTGATGAAAGGCAAAATGTACTTTTTTTTTTTTAAATGGAGAACATGTACCGTAAAATCTGCTTATTACTGTATTACCTTTGACCATGCAGAACTGTTTTCTTCTTCTAAACACTATATTCATTATTTAGGATTTCACAGAGTCCATGATTTGAACACACAAGGCTCTATTATACACAGCGTTAACATTAACTGTGGCCAACCCTGCTGAAGTCCAGTAAGTGCGCAATCAATCACAACTATTTAAAGCACAGAAAGAGGAGTCCGCCACGAGTATTTTCAAACTACGCTCTGCAACGATTTAAAAAAAAGGTAAGTGATACTCATCGGCTCTGCAATTTGAACAAAAGCCCGTAGAGTCTAAAAGCACATGTGCCTTTTCTGCAATACGTGAGGCCAAATCCCAAAGCCGGGGAAGATGGGAGAGGAGGCACAAGGACCGTGGGTACGGCTGGATGGGATTTTTTATCATAGTCTTTGTCCAAATTTGAGACAGGCTTGTGCTCCAGACTGTGCTTCATAGCAAGGAAAAGTTTTCTTAGAATGATTTCCCCAAATTTCTGATTAAACTAAGTCCCTTCTTACAGCATCTCAGGTCAGAATCGGCCAATATCTACCTTCATGCTTTCTCACGTCGTGTAGGACATGGACTTAACATCTGGGTTGCAATTCAGCTCTTCTTCACTATCCTTAGTGACCCCTGTAGACTGATGCTCACTCACGTATGAGACTACAGCTCATTTGTCCCACCAGAAACCGATTTTGCCACCATCAAGACAGAACGATGTGACTAGGTAACCACGTGTGAAAAGCTTTTTCCAATGAGAAATGCTCCGCTCAACTGCCTGGTCTATGTAGCCCGGATGAACTGGACTTGATCGTTATCATGACACTTCTGTTCAAACATTTCATAGAAAAAGGAAAAAAAAACTTTTCTTTTTGACCTCCTGAATGCCTACGACATTAGAATATTTTTCAAGCTCCTTATTTATTTTATTTAAGCCTTCTAAGCCAGCCGTAACGAGATCCAGCAGATGGGAGCTGAAGCTGGATCATACCAGAGCAGAAATTAGCTACATGTTTTTTAACAGTGAAGGTAATTAACCACCCGAACAGCTTGCGTGTGCTGGATCCGCCATCTCTGCAAGGCTCTGAATCAAGCACAGGTTCTTTTCGGAAAGATAAGCTACATTCAAACCAGAGTTACGGACTTGATGCAGAAATAACTGGGTGAAATTCTATGGCTGATTATACTGGAGATCAGATGCATTTATTCTGATTTTGAGCTCAAATACATTCCATGGCAAAAGGTGCCCAAGGTATGCTTAAAAACAACTAGCCAAACAAAACCACCTTGCCATCCCAGAAGCTCTGACACAGAAATATCTAAAAGCAGTGGCATTTTCTTCTCCAGAACTAGCAATGCAAATCTGTCCCCCCAAAACACACCATAACTACTCAAATCTCCCCAGTTCCCCAGAAAATGGGAATTGTCAGCACATCAACTCTTAGCCAGTGCCCAGGAGCTTGCCAGCGTACCAAAAAGGGATCGGATTCAGCGGGTCCATCCTGCTGGAGATGGACCACCGGCAGAAGCCACTGAGCATCCCCTGCCAAGGTGGTTCTCACCTTCAAAACCACGCTGCTGTAAATCACAGCCACGGGACTAGAAGTATCTGCTCGAGGAGATGTCTTTCGATAGCCTTTAAACAAACACCCATCCCCGATACCAAGCAGGCTGCTAACTCAGCATTGTTACAAGCTTAAAAAGCAGGACATACAAAAGTTAACACTCGGAGAAGGATTTTGCTCCATTTATTCCCACTGCACATCCATGTGTGCGGTGCAGGAGACAAGCAGGGAAGGAAAAATTAGGTGGCACACAGGGGAAAGTTTGTGACAGTCCAATCTTCCAGCCTTTAGATTACTCTCCCATCAGAGGCACTGGCACTTGAGACATTTAGATCTCCACTGAATGATACAGTAGTAACTGCATAATAAGGAATACCGCTGCCTTGGCAGGGAGATGGACTGGATAACTTAATAGGTCTTTTGTATCTCTCACTTCTCTGATCCTGCTGAGTTCTGTAGCTATTATTAAAGGCATTTTTTAAGGTATTTTAATTTACTTCTCTAAATGGATTTCCATTCATTCACTCTCACCAAGTGAATGTTGTCAGGGACATTAGCAGCATGATAAAATAGCTGTAGCTTCATGCTGGTTTTAATGCGTTACATACACAAGAAAAGTCATTAGCTCTTACCCTTTAATATACCCTCTTTACTGCTGCATAACTGTTTATCACTCAAAAGTGCCAGGCACAGGCCACGCTCTTCCTTTATTAATCAATATACATTTGTGCAAGGCTGCAATGAAAAGGAATAACATCCAGTTGCAAGCACGGTTTGTACTGCAGGAGCTGAAAAGCTCGTCCCTGACATTTTCAGTCCCCCCTGAATATTCCCAGAAGTGGCTCTTCTTTGGATTTTACACGACTCTCCCAATTACAGGTAAACTCACGGCACGGTGATGATTTATTTCCCATGGACTGAGTGGTGGGTTTCCTTCTCCTTTGTAATATCTGCTCTAGAACATCATTAGCAGCTGCAACACGATACGAATTGAACGTGGACCGTGAAATTAATGACGCTCAGAAGCAGGCCATCAATTTTGGAAGCAGAGTGAACCTCCTTTTTTAATAAATGTTTTCACATGGCTTTAATAAATGTTTTCATATGGCTATCCCAGTTTGGAGAATAAGACCCATTTATATTATTTTTATGAATACTCTATGCGCTCTGAGCTCTATTGTCTTCAGTCTTGGAGCCCCAACATTTAAAGCATACTTACCTATTAAAAATTTCTTGCTAGAGAGAGGGCATACGCATGCCCTACGTGGAGGAGAGATGCTCCTGGAAAGACACAGTGACCACAGCAAGGGCAGCGGGCTGGCGCAGAAACAAAAGCAATTGGAAATATGAGATGGGAGAACGGCTTAGCAGGACTGAGTCCCTAAAAGACGACGATATTGTGCCCCTGGATTTACGCTGTCCATGTGGACACCAACGCAAAGACTGTAACTATGATCTAAATTCATCAAGAATTAATGAAAATGCAAAAGATCACCAGAAGCAAAATGGCCAAATAAATACGTGAACCACACGTAAAGGCTTAACAGTTAACCCAGGCTGAGCTCTAACAGCTAACCCAGGGTGAGCTTCTGGGTTCTGGGAATCAGAAAGAGGCCATTTCAGTGAAATTACAAGACCATTTGTCATTTTTTGGAACAAGTGTCTAAAAGCCTCATTTGCAGGGTTAAATTCCAATGTAGAGTGATAAGACCAATGTCACTAGTGGGTTTCTAGAAGGTAACACCCAATATAGGGTGGATCCTGAAAGACACAGGTCACTCAAATCTCACCTTAGAGAACTGCAATTCACCTTTCTGTCTCACTCTTCATTAACTCAGCTATAATTAATGTGATTAAGAACTCTGTATTTTCCAAAGCAATCCTTGGGAAACATGAGGACAGCGTAAAGGCCCTACAAGAGGCTCCAGCTAGCTACATGCAATGGATTCAATTCCTACTGAGACATCCAAAAGTATATTAAAATTGGCAGTTAAATTTATTGTATTGTTTTCTGTGCCTTGATTTATAAGCCAGCACAGAGGAAAATGCAGTTAAATCACAGGGACGGTATATGTTTCCTTTTTCCAGAGGCAGTTGTGAAAAACAGCAGACCAACTCAGCCTTGTTTAAGCACCCTCAACTAGTTAAAAAAGCCTTTTTTCCCTAAATCATAGTTTGGGGTTCATCTGTACATGATCCTTTTCTAAATGCGGGAACTGGAGAGTAAAGAAGAGAAATCTTAAATATTCCAAAATGCCTTTAAAGGTCACCTACCAGCAACTAACTTGAGATGGATTTCTGCAACTCAGCAGCTGTATTTTTGCTAAAACCCTTACTACATTCATTTTGTTGAATGTAGTATTTTTTGTAGTATATTTTTGCTAAAACCCTTACTACATTCATTACTCGTTGCCACACGTAATACAGCCCTGTGCATGCCGGGCTGGACATTACCATTGACAGCTATGATTGATGGGCCACATCAACAGCCACCAGCTCCCAGAGAGCTGCTCTCAAGTTGGAGCTCTTGGATTCCACAGGGCTAAGGTTGATCGTAATTTTAAAGGGGGAAAAAAAAAAATTATAAGGGGAATTTACACCCCACTACACACGACAGGCCAGGGAATGACAATTTGGTTTCACAGCACCTTCTGATGTTTCTAATTTAGGTTGCCCCCAATAGAATGGGCAAAATCAAGACCTTTTCCACAATTCCATTAGAACAGACCTGTGCTGAAATGCTATTTAGAGACAAAACTGATCTCTGCCTGTCTCAGTGGTTAGGACACCAATAGAAAGGAGAGAAATTTTTCTGCTAGACCATTCAGTCAGCAGAAGGACTTGAACTTGGATGTCTTATTGCACAGGCCAATGCTCTAACCACTAGACTCTCCAGGACAAGAGAGACCTTGGACTCCCCAGCTCCAATTTCCTTTGCTTCCAAAGGATTTCAAACAAATACTGTGCTGGTATGGAGAAATCACAATACAAGTCAGCAAGAAAATGCCTTCCAACCACCTCCAGACATAACCTTAGTAGAGCTGAGGTCTTCTCAGAACAGCTTCCCCTGCTCCTCCTCCCAGGTATGACTTAGTAAGCAAAAAGCAAAGCCACTAGGAAATGAGAGGCAATGTACTCAAGGTAAAAATTAACACACATATGCATCTACACACACAAACTGAATGCAAATATCCTTAGTCTTGTGAAATCTGAATTTTATAAAACCCTTGGCATTATGCAGAGCTTCCTAAATTGGAAACTACAAGAGGATCAATTGTCTCTTCTCCTGCAAAAGGAAGCAGAGGAATTAAAAGCTCTACAGTTTCATTTATTCCCTTTGTTTACTTTTCTGCATCTACTCTTGTGGTATGAGCAGCGTTCGAGTTGACCAACTTAAGGGCAACTCAGGGTGCCCTCGCACAGCACTGCAGTCCAGCGCCAGCCCAACAGGGAAGATGTAGCGTTAAGCGCTCTGCCCAAAAAGCAGAGAGAGGAGAAAACTCATACGTTGCACGTGATGGTATCACTTGTGATTTATTCAATAAATTAAGCCTTGTGTTCCACACATCAAAGACTAAGGAGATCACAGTTCTGTCCCTGGATGTCCCCAAAGGATTATTTTGAAATTCCTCATGCATAGAGATTGTGAGCTGCTCTCTCCAAGTATCCGACAGCGTGTATTAACATTGCATTAATCAAAACTGAGTGACCGCTTAAAACCTCTGGAGATTCAGGTCTGACAAACTTTTCTGCTCAGGAGATGGGAGAACAGACACCACCAGCCTTTGATTCTCACAAAGACAAGTAGCAATTACAATGAGACTTGTGGGCTGGGTGCAAAATTTAAATGGTATTAAAACACTGTTTTCTCCTGCTTGAACAAAGCTACTTGCCTCTTCTTGACTCACACCCCACCTGATGACAGGTCCAACTGTGGGACCATTTCTGAAACAGGATGCTTCCGAGCGTGAGCCATGGTGTGAGGATGGAAACCGAGAAGGCCGTATTCACCTACCGCACTTTCTGGGGAAGCAGTGATGAATTTGGAAAATGCCGTTAGCCTGCGGGGCACTTTCCCTTTCAGATTGGCCATCTCCAGTAGGAAAGGTTGGTCACACCAGCTTAAAACAGTGCGGAAATGGGATCACTCGGACGTTTGCAGAGAATCTCATAGACGGGGCACACCTACCGCCAAAGTGACTTTCACCATTCTATTCACATAGAGAGGGATGGAAAAAGAAAACTTCTCATAGAGCTCCATCTAACACCTTTCAACAGAAAACAAGGTCTGGATGGGGGCCAAGCTCTGCAATAAATACTTGTGTTAGGAGACAGCTGCACTGTTTGCCCGGCACTGTAAAATCAAATGTCATGTGTTGAGGAACACTCCTAGAGGTAGACCTTGAATTACACGTCAGGGGAACCCTTACTTCATCCAACTTTGTCCTCTCCCCATTTCACAACCACAATACCCGGGCTGACAAGACCCCAACTATGCTGCTATGGTATTTTATCACAGTCTGCCTACAGACCTCTACATTAATCCAAAAAACCAAACCAAACTCGAAGCAAAAAAGTATTCTGTTGCACTTCACAGTTTCCCACACTACGTGATGAATATTTCTGCTCCTTTGAGCTCCCGGCAAGGAGCAAAAAGAACTAAATGAACTACTCAGCAGTTTAGCAACCATCTGCTTATAAGTCAGGAATTCCGTCATAGCAAAGAAACGCAGAGCCCTGCGCAACCGGAAAATCCCGCTTCCAAAATACGGCAAAAGGGCAGTGAAAAAGAAGTTGTCTTTCCTCCCAAATCACATCTAGGAGAAGGAAAAAAAAAAATCAAATTAGGAAATGAAAGACCCACTGGGTCAGATCATTACAAGAGATGTCTAATAACAGCGGAGATGCCATTGTTCAATTCCCAGCCAGAGCGAGCAGAGCAGTAATGAGCAGTCCTGCTCAGCAAATGGTCTGGATGATACTATAGATCTCCCCTTCCCATCTCTAACTTGTGTATCATTTCCTGACAGTCCCATCTCCCCTTCCGAGCAGATGGCTCCCTACAGTACATCTTTAAGAGACCTCCCAGGCAGTTATGGATGGCAGAGAATGAGCATTTTGTTTTATCGCTTGCTCATACATTATTTTCCCCATGCTAATGACAGTCAAGTTATTGTCCTGTGAATAAATCCATTTAGGCCTCGCAATGTTGGCTGCAAGTGAGAAGGAGAGGGAGCAGAGGAAGCCAAACTTGGCACCAACAGAGCACAGATAGTGTCATCCACAAAACATTCATCTATTAACCAAACAGCAGCATTTCCAAACCCAGCAGGGTCACAGTGGAGCCCTGCTGGGAAACAGAAATTAACTCCGAATGGAGATAATTTGTCTCTTGAATGTTGTCATATTTGCAAGATCTCTCTGGCAATGCCATGCTGCTAAGAGGAGCGATATTGCCGACAAGCGAACCAGATGAAATGCAAGCTTTATCGGGAAGCCAGGTGGCACTCAAGATCGCTCGTGCCGTCTTTCTGCCTCTGGGAGTAGTGCTTTGAATGCAAAGAGAGCGGAGGAGAAATTTGTCTCCAACGTCAAGACGTTATTGCAATTAACGGCAGCAGATTTGATTCAGTTCCACGTAGAAGGAGCAAATTAAAGTAGCTCCGTTACTACCAGGCTACTACTCAGTCACTGCTTGCTTGTTTTTTTGTTTCATTCCTATGTAGAAGAAACATTTTTCTTCTTATCCAGAAAAAGCTGTGGCTGGGCCTGATGGGGAACATACATTGGATGTGCCGAGGCAGTGAAAGTGTTGAAGAAACAGGATGGTCATCCCATTTGGAGTTTGTACAGGGCAGGAAGCAGTTAAGACATTTTGGGACTGCCACTGGGCAAAAAATATGGGAATTTTTGGAAAGCAAAGAGTTGTTTTAAATACTAAGTGCTTAAAAGGGGAGGTGCACTACTGCAACACAGGGTCAATCCGTATTTATGCATCTTCCACTCAAGCAGCACAAAGCAGGCTGATGAATGTGGCTATATAATCTCTCCAAAAGGAATTTCCTTAACTCCCCTCAAGTGAAGAGCCAACTAAATACCCTTGAGAATTTTTTTTTTTGGCCAAACTGTACTCACAAGCTTTCTTCTCTTAGCAGAATCACTGCCTGTTGCTACAGAACACCCTGTCTGAAAAAGGGAGGAAATTTTCCTGACATGTCCAACTGTGAGAGCAGTCAGGCCAAGCTCTGTTTTTCAAGCAACCAACCCCACACCTACGTCGGCAAATTTTGCAACTTCCATGTCAAGAGAAGCCAAAAACTGGAAGATTAGACATGGATGGCACCGGGGATGAAACGTTTTTCTAGTGCAAGACTTCTGCTCCTAAAACCCACCAGTGTGGCCATCACGGGCTGCAAAGACGTTCTCATGATTGGCTTTCTGCAGTGAAGGCTACTCTTCATGGTGGACGACACAGTAACACATAGGTAAAAAACGATTCCATCGCCGCCTTTCAGACAGCCTGAGAACGCCTATGCCCTGTGTTAATTCAGCATCTTGATGGACAACCATGAACTGAATCAAGTAGCGCAAGTGATACAGCAAAGACTTCTGTTGTCCTGCCCATACAGTCTTATTGTCCACGATTAGGGGGTGCCATGTCTAATCTAAATGTCCTTCCTCACTCTCTTATTTGTCTTCAAGCTGTGAAGAAGGTGAGCAGAGAGCTGGTTCAGTGTAGACAGCAAAGCTTATGAAGTGCTGCACAACCACAGAATCACAGAATCACAAAGGTTGGAAAAGACCTTTAAGATCATCAAGTCTGTGATTCTAAGATCACGATTCTGTGATTCTGTCATCAAGTCCAACCATAAACCTAACACTACCAAGCCCACCACTATACCATGTCCCCAAGCACCTCATCCAAACGTCTTTTAAATACTTCCAGGGATGGCGACTCAACCCCTTCCCTGGGCAGCCTGTTCCAATGCTTAACAACCCTTTTGGTGAAGAAATTTTTCCCAATATCCAGTCTAAACCTCCCCTGGCACAACTTGAGGCCATTTCCTCTCATCCTATCACTTGTTACCTGGGAGAAGAGACCAACACCCGCCTCGCTGCAACCTCCTTTCAGGCAGTTGTAGAGAGCGATGAGGTCTCCCCTCAGCCTCCTTTTCTCCAGGCTGAACAACCCCAGTTCCCTCAGCCGCTCCCCATCAGCCTTGTGCTCCAGACCCTTCCCCAGCTCCGTTGCCCTTCTCTGGACACGCTCCAGCCCCTCAATGTCTGTCTTGGAGTGAGGGGCCCAAAACTGAACACAGGATTCGAGGTGCGGCCTCACCAGTGCCGAGTACAGGGGGGCAACCACTTCCCTGGTCCTGCTGGCCACACTATTTCTGATACAAGCCAGGATGCTGTTGGCCTTCTTGGCCACCTGGGCACACTGCTGGCTCATACTCAGCTGGCTGTCGACCAACACCCCCAGGTCCTTTTCTGCCGGGCAGCTTTCCAGCCACTCTTCCCCAAGCCTGTAGCGTTGCATGGGGTTGTTGTGACCCAAGTGTAGGACCCGGCACTGAGCCTTGTTGAACCTCATACAACTGGCCCCCGCCCACCGATCCAGTCTGTCCAGGTCCCTCTGTAGAGCCTTCCTACCCTCCAGCAGATCAACAGCAAAGGCAGAAGGCAGAAGGAGAAAAGGCAGGACGGCAGCAAAGGCAGAAGGAGAACGTGCATAGCACATCCATCACCCCATGCCAGATAAAGCTCTTCCTCACTCCTGCTTCCCATTCACCCCTGAGTCATCTCACTCACCGACACACCTTCAGCTTGAGGAATTCAAAGGCGGAAAGTGTTTTCTGATAGACCTCCAGGAACAACATTAGCTGAGGATAAGTGCTCAAGGTGATCCTGAGTAGTTCAGTTATCACAAAAATAAAGCATTCCTTACTACTGAATCTGGAAGTCCTTCCAAACCATGGTTGCTAAGACCACACTTTGTGACCAGGAAGTCAGAAATGGCTTATAATAAGCCTGAGTCCTTTGAAAGACAGCTCATCTTTCTGCTAAATAAATACAGGCCTCTGAAAAGGTTTAGTTGGTCCACTCCTTAAGAAAAAATTACTAAAAGTAAGTCCCAGAGCAAGATGCAAAGTTTTGGATCAAAAACTGGCCAAGAGACAGCCAAAAGTATTGCCACTGAAAATGTCCCATTTGCAATTGAGGAAGATTGTCTTAAGCCTCTGTATCAAATCTTGTGTTGTTTAATTTACTCACTACTGAGCTGCAGAAAGGCTGAGTAGCTCTGAGCAGATGCATTTGCAGATGACTCCAAGTTACCTACACCGCTGCAGCCCCAAGGGAGAGACGGCAAAGTTCAGGCGGACCAAACTCATCAGCTTGCATGAGCAGGCACTGATAAACAGCCTTGAGTATTATTATTGCTTGGAATTAGAAGAATAGTAAAGCACTAAAGCAATATAACTCTATGTACCCTTCAACAGGAGCTATGGGGAATGAAAGCCTGGCTGCTTTGAAGACAGACTTAATATGTTTATGAAAAGCAGATTATATGATGCTGTGCATCTGATGGCAGAGATCGGGACTTCATGACCCAAGAGGTGCCTCAGCACTGTGCTTCTAAATCCAGCCTAGAGGGAAAACATCAAACCTATTTTCACACCTCGCTGGACTCTAAATTAATTACTAGCAATTCAAAACCGAAACAAGCAAATAGTTTTTATTCGACGCGTAATGAGAGCTTAGAATCACGGGAGCGCATGATTAGATTCGGCGACGGGAGGTATCGGGGAGGCACGGGTTTCGGCGGCATTCACAACGGGGCTGACCGTTTACACATCTATCAAGGCAATCCAGAGCTGTCAGACTTAATGTGATTTGGAAAGGATATTGCACGCAGCGTTTAGGGATCGAGCTGAACTATCAGAGACCATGATGAAGCCTAATGAATAGGGAAGATTTCCCGCAGCCTATTTTATTTATTTATTTTTTACAGCAGGCTCCAGCAGCAGTTCTTGCTGACCATTCCCATGATGGAAGGGAAGATTGGGTAAGTCTTCTTATGGTAGCTCTTACATTCCCCAAATTTCTACTTCTAGGAAAGAGTAAAAGCGTAGACAACATCTTTACAGCACCATGTTTGCCATACAAATATGCATGCTGTCCAAGCCATGGGGCCAGATTAAAAAATCATCTCTTACAAGTTCAGGGGCTGAAGAGGGGTGAGCAGGAGGACACAAATCTGACAACCTTCAACACAGGATATACGACAGCTCTGATCTTCTGGGGAGCCAAGTGTCCTGCTCCCACCAATGGCACGTAGGAGTGCAGATCTCAAAATCTTCAGGGGCTCAGAGAGATGAGGTGATGGATTAAAATTAGATGACCAAGCCACCTACTCCACTCCACTTGATAGCATGATCTAGGGATATCTCACCCACCAGCGAATCTTCTCCTAAAGCTTCATAGCACTCCACATCATACATTAAGGTAAACTGAGATCAGGGATGTCTGCTTGAAAATATCATTAAAACTAGAGGTTTTCAGCAACTGATTCACAAGTGGATCAGATATCCTCACCTTTCCAGCAACAACCATTGAAGGGACAGAGCAGATGGCTGAGGGCAGTAAGTCATTCAGCCATGTAATTTTAATTTGCTGCCACATGTTTATTAGAGCTTTCAGAAGATACTGGCCCAATCTGCGCTCGTCATAAGTGATACTGAATTTTAAAATTCACGGGAAGTAATACAAGAGAATATAAGGCACATTTTTTCTGCATAACATCAGTATGATAGAAAATGTGAGAATGACCACAAAGAAGCTCTGCTGCGTTAAGATTATATTGGGTAGACATCACTGCTGCGGGAAACACCCCTGGTCAAGCCGGCTTTCTGAAAGATGAAGAAAGAAAGGAGAAAAAAGCCCATAAGCGTCAATATGATGGAATTACAGCTTGCCAGATTGTTTTTAATCTTTGTCATTACCCCATGCCAGTGGGGGACATGGGGCTAGGCAGGCAGGCGGGTGATTTCATTACTAGGGCACAGTCCCGCACTGGCCGGGCTCTCAGCCAGCTTCTCAGCAATGCCTAATCTGCTCCAAGAAGCTAGAATGTGTTTTTGTGTTCCCCAAAGTCCTCCTGAATAAAATTCCTTCGGATCTGAAGACTTGGGTGATATTGGGTCCCTCTTGGGGATAAGTGGTTATCCTACCCCCAGTGAGAACTCCTGATGGCTCCTTCTGTCGCTTTATTTGAACCATGCAGCAGAGCAACAAACGCTCTGGGGAAATGCAAATGGAACCCACATCGGACGCTTTTTAAAAATAGTTTGTTTCTAACAAAATCAGAACAACTGAAAACAAAACATTATTCTGTCTCACACAAACCCAACATCAACAGTTTCATAAAATAAGGGTTTCCCTAACAGCTGCACCTAAATTTCATCAACATGTTAATAAACACATTAAATAATAATCCCTCTGAATGACACAATTCTGAAAACCCACTTCTGTCATTCTGTGGTTACCCAAAATGTCGCCCCGTTAACTACAATGTATTCAATCTTCTTTTGCTGACATGTTTGACTTAAATGTGAAGGATGTATAGGAGACACAGAAATCTCATTATCCCTGTGTTACATGAATGTGGACGCAAGTGCTCATGAAAATATTACTTACAGATGTGCTACGGGCAAACCTTTGCTTGGCATGTGCTACCAGACTCATTTACCTTCGTCTGCCAACACACCTTAGTCCTGAGCTGCAGATCTTCAATTGTTTGAGCCTTAAGCTCTCCCAATATACATCAATTTAGACTTGAAGCGTTGCATCTTCCCTATCCCTGCCTGCCCAGGGCACCAGCACCCAGCCCTGAGCATCCCCAGCACACTCTGCCAATGGGTTTTTAAAATTGTAATTTAATAACCCCCTAAAAGTAGATGTCACTTATGGCACTCGATTTATTTTTGCTTAAAATCTCTTTTTTTGGGGGGGGAAACCTTCAACACGAAGGTTTTTTAGCCATACCTGGAATTTCCATATCATAGGGAAGACTCAAATGGCAACATCACCAACTGGGCTGCAATCAGGCACTCATACAAATATATGGTCCCTTCTCATCTCTCCCCTAACCTGAAACCACAATCTTTAAGCCTCTCCTCTCCGTTCCAGGTGGCCACCACTGACACGCACGTCCCTTCCCACTTCCCGATGCTGCCGATACGCAAAGCTGCTTGTGAATGCTGGAAATGGGACAAATCCTGATGTTTGCCTTCGCAGACCTCCTTAGCTAAGGAAAATTCAGTGAGCAATTGGAGAGGAAACTCTGAATAAAGAAAGGGAGGGTTTCGCCCTGTGTTGTGACCCTGCATATCTCGCCCAGAGCCAATTTATAAAAGTCACCCAAGAAAAATGGTGCTAATCCATTTGCAGCAAAACACACAAAAGGTCCCAAAAGGGTCAGCGGAAAGCATGGTTTTATTGACCAATTTCTACCAGCCTTACCTAAATATTCCCACCATCCATTTAATAATGTGCCGCGCCAAGGATATCTACGTTAGAAGATAGCAGAAAAGAAATTGGAGCATCTTCCTGCAATAAGTTGGAAACATAAACATATTTTTAAATGCTCTTGCATTTTGTTCCTACAACAGCTCTCTAAAATTGATTGAAAAAGCAATTACAGTATTCACGTTTTCTCTGCTCCTTCTATTTTCATTTTCCTTTCCTAAGAGCGTGATACACAAAAATAAACCAGGAAGGATGCTGGAGGCTTCATGCGATCATAAACTAATGGGAAAGCTAAGAGAGAGCAGATATGGACAGTTATCTGATTGAACAGAACAGATCACAAAAGTGAAAAATACTTTAAACTGCAACTTGACTGCTATTTTTACTGTGATAAAGGTGCTTAAAAATGGACCGCTCCTGCTTTATTATGCATTTAAATGAAAAAATAATTCTGGGGGCATGAACTAACTCTCATAATAAATGATCTTTAAGCGTAATCATTGCAAGGATATGGGTCCAGCAAGCAGTTGTGGACCTACTGTTGTCTGACGTGGTCAGTGAGGCGGGAGATGAGGCAGGGAAGAGGCTTTGGACAGCTAACAGCACGTTCTGGAGAGGATGCTCTCATTGAAAGTCCACCGGCAGAAGGCTGTCAGCTCCCAAATACTGCCCTTCTCCACTCCTGCCTCTGGAAATTATCCTCTATTCCTCCCCATCGCCTGTGGATGTCCATCTCCAAAAGCGAAGATTTAAGGATAGATCCACAAACTTCTGCCACAACTCTTTTTTTGTGCGTTAGACCTTGTCTAGACTGACCTGCTCCATGAAGTCACTGTTAGAATATCAACCAAACTAAAACCAGCTCCTTTTTCCCAGCAATGCATGCAACCCCAAGTCAGTACCTTGAATTAGATGCAACCCCCGCCCCGAGACAAGCTGATTTTGACCTGAGCTTGTACAACAAATTCAGCTGTCAAGCTGCTCTGTAAATACCTGCTCCTTGCCTGTGCTGACAGGAACTTTCCGACTGGGTGTTTCCTGAGTTCCCTTCCATTCCTCCAGAGCCCAGCGCAAAAAGAGAAAGGATTATCTCACAGTCTGAACCTGGAGCTGAGTTGTAGTAGCCTCTCAAAAAAGTTCAACGCACAAAATAAATCAATGGTAGGGATGGGACCTGAACAGCTTCCTCGGCCAGACATGCTCTACTCCATCCTGGCCACTACACCGCTGCCTGCTTTTGTGTTGGGTCCTCCTCTGGTATCAACACTAATCTTGAACGTGTCATTTATCTATCTCCAGTATAATTATTTGAGGATTTTTATGATTTCTTATGCATGGAAAATCCTCCACTGTCCAGCCAGGTCACCCCCACCTTCATTCAAATTTCTCTTGAAGCCTTGTGCTACCACCATACCTGCAAGAAATGATGCAACTAAAGAAGGCAAGTAAGGAATGACCTATAAATACCCCTAAATTATGTCATGGCTACAAGTTATAACCAGTCACTGGGGGTTTAGGGAAGGAAAAGGGGAAAGGAGGAGGCAACGATGTGTACCATCTCTTGCAAAAGCAAGCAGACAAGTACGGATTTGGTACTGGTAGCTGAGGTTGGTGTGGACGGTACCGGCTAGTGGAGACAGACTGGACTTAAAGAGCATTTCCTTGAGGCCACCCTACACCTTCAAGAGCTGTTTGATTATTAAGAGCAAAGCAAAAGAGCAAGTGCAAGGGAATAAACCTAGAAGAAAAACCCGAAGCCTGTCAAGAAGCATGTTTTTCACCACGACAGTAAACTCACGGGGAGATGCTCCCCTGTCATTATTTCATTACAGCAATTTCAACACTTGCTAACCTATTAGAAGAAAAACATTTGAAATAATTTTCCTCATCAGAGAGAAAACAACCTCTCTCATTACCTAAATATGGATCAGTGCCAAACGATACAGGGTGGAAATGCACTTTAAAAGAAAAAAGCCAAGCTGCTACCCATGTAAAAATACCGTTGGGGCAACAGCCCAGGGGAAAGGCACATTGCACAGAAGTGAGGGTGGCTCAAACCAGCCCATCACTGAATATTTGGAGAAGATCTCAAGGAGGTTCAAACCCTCATGTCTACTCCAACGACAACCTCCAATACCATCCGCACACGTTGCCCCTCTTCTTTCCTCCACCGTTCACAGCTCAGTGCCTCGGGGCTCAAGCTCAAGCTACCATAAATAAATAAATAAATAAATAAATAAGATAAAAGATAAAGATATATGTATTTTAGACCATTTTTGGAAGGCTTCATGCTGCCACAGATCTGGCATCGTTGTCTGAGCCCTGCCCAAAACTTTTCCTTTCCGATTCATGTATAAAGGAGTTGGAGCACTAACTTGGCTGCAGATTATCAAGGGATTTTGCCTTCTCGGCTCCATTAGGGCAATTTCTTTCTTTTTTTTAAAGGTTATAAAAACATGGCAGGCTAAGACCAACGTTCAGCAAAACAAAAGTGAAGGTGCTGTTAAATGTCGTCTCTTCAAGGCTGGATTGTTTAATGTTCAAGAGCTCTTATTCCCATTATATCAAAAATGGAGTTAGTTTGGGAAGCTCACATCTTTCCAGACACCCAAACGTACCTGCCTGAGCAGATCAACTCCTGGGTTAAACTCTTTGCGTTAGCTCACTGCCAAATCAACATTTTGATTTTACAAGTCTTCATCCCTTTTCAAAACTTCAACCAGCTCTTTATATCTCCAGTGCTATGGTCCTGGTGAATTCTTAACGTTAAAATTAGCAGGAGGACTTGTACCCCCTCACTTGAAACCTGACTTGATGGAAAGCAGCTTTTCTGGCCGCTCTTCAGCCCGGCTGTGAAATGCAACACAGAATGCGTTACGCAGACTGCGTTAAGAGATGCTCAGCCCGTATTACCGGTTTGAGGCTGCGATACAGAAACTTCAATATGCATTTATATACACACAGGCAATTCATTTCAATTAAATGAGATTTTGTTGGCTTGACAAACCATGCAAGTGTTGCCAAATTATTTTTAAGAACCTAAAAGACCAAGTAAGCCCTGACACCCTCCAGCTATTTGTTGGTTTACACTCAACAGCGGGTAGATCCTGCTTGCCTGAGTCCGTTTGTCATGGATATTCCTCCCCGGAATATCCTATTCCTCCCCAAATAGGACCTATCCTCTAGGTCCTTCCTATCCGGAAGAACCTAACAGCAGGTTCTTATTTTCAGAGCATCAGCTGCTTAATCTTAACCTCTTCTCTCTTTTCCTCTCTTCTTTTGGTTTGGTTTTTTTTTTGGATAGTTCAGACTACAGTCTCTGCTTTGCGGCGTGGCGATTGCTGTAAGTCCCGTTCCTTGTCCCTTCCAGTGGTTATTGGCAGGTGGTTCATAGGAAGGGCTAAAAAGCGTCATCACGGCCAGAAGCATTTGATATTGCTCTGAGCAGGGACATTTCTTAAACGTAGCACGGTCCACTGATTTGAAGAGGCAATGATAATTAGGAAGCCAGGGACTGTTGGTCACTCTTTGACAGCCCTTTCGTTAACTCTTTGAGGAGCCCACCCAACACCCACACTTCTGTTGTGGTATAAACTCTTCTATCTGCAAAAGCAAGAAAATTCACCTTTCTAAAGCATGTGGCTACTCCCCAAGCCCTACCAATGTAAGAATTATTATTATTATTATTATTGTTATTGTTATTTGCTTTGCCACTCTTCTTAGAGTTCAGAGTGAGCACTAGAGATGAAATCTGGATGATGTTCTGGCTGCTCCTATGCACGCTGCTGCAGGCTGTGATTGGCTTTCCAAACCAGAAAACAAGCACATCTCGCACACAAATTCATCAGGAAGAACTAGGAATCAAATCAAAAGCCCCAAATACCAAGCAATATTAAAAGGAATGAATCTGAATGTCAGAACATTGCTTTTGACTCAGCAGGAGTCCAAGGCGCAAAATAAATGGTCAATGTTGGCTGCTACCTTTAACCTGGGAATGAGAAAAAGGGCTTTAAATGGAGAAGCAAGTAAGAGTAGAAGAGCCACCTTTCAGAGGCAGCTTTGTTTTGAGGGGATCTCTACAACGAGATCACCTGTGCCAATCTAGGAATGGATTTCTCCAAACATTTCTTCCAAACCTACGTCCCTACAAGTCTGCAAGTGCAGCTATTACACCACGGCACCATTTTCCTACATCACCCAACTGGGACCCGATACCATTCCCTGATGGTTTGCAGACCGCGTTCTATTGTATCAGCGGCAACGCAAACAGCAAAGCCAAAGTGTTTCTAATCAGAGGATGGGAAACAGTTCGCCAAGTAACTCTAGAAAACCCCAAAAGACGTAGTTTTATTTTCAGATCAATGATTTGACTAGCACCTGGATGAGAGCTCTAATGCACCAGCTCGTGTACATTTTTGCAGCTAATACTTTTAGGCAAATGGGTCATCTTCACTATTTTGAAGTGCCTAACTAGGAGAAGGGTGATTAATAATCTTTTTCATTTTGTGGCCTATAAAGTGCCATGGAAAACAACAGAGCAGGAATTCAATATGAAATGCCATGTTGATACCAAAGAAGGGTGTTCAACCTGTCACCAACCTGCCCTTAATACAGTTTCTGACACAACTCTTAGATGAGAAAAAATACAGTGAAGCAGAGAAATCTCAGTGCCTTTTGCTAGAAGTGCCTTGGAGCTCCCTTGAAGGCTTGAATGTTTGGTTTCCTTCATTTTCAGGCCTGTTTTTCTTTTAATTGTATGCGACTCGAGAGGTTATTGAGGCTGATACTATTCATGCAAACAGGAGTCGGATGCAGCTGAATGACCAGATCTTTTTCTATCCTTTAATGTTTAAAATGACTGACTACAGACATTATTTAGAGCTAGCAGGATAGATCTCATCTCACTCGCACAGGAAGAAATCCGGTGTAACTCCACTGACTTCAAGGTCAGCTGAGATCGGAATCTAGGATACCATCTTCACAAATTCAATGCTTTTCAATTCTCTCTTGTCTTTACCTTTTCCAGCAGCTATAATCAGCACCTAATTAATTAAAATAGAACACAGCCCAGGGCAGGGCTCTCCCGTAGAGTTGTATCATTTTACTCTATTTTCACTCCATGTAGGAGTTTACTTTACAGAGACAGAAGGTCCCTGAATATTTTAATTAAAGAGCCCATCCCAATGGTTTAAATTCCCCAGCGAGTCCTGGATCAGGCCCATAATGACCAGAACTGGGCTGCAGAACCTGGTACCGCCCAACAGCTTTATGGTGCCGCTGCATGGGTGATGCAAGGGAAAAGCTTTTACCCTCTGTACGGTGAAGTTCACATAAAAAGTAAAAATCACAGCACAAAAGCAGATCATTTGCAAAAAAATTACCATTCTGACAGCTTTGTGTGCATGAGCGAAACTATTATTTTATTTTTTTGAAAGGGAAAGGGTCTATTTACAGATTAGTAGCAAGAGGGGAAACTTTTAATTTCCTGCCTTCTCTCAATTCTTCCAGATGTAATTTAGAGTGCTATTAACCTTTAAACTGCTAGCACAGTGTATACACTCCAGCAAGAACCTTTCTCTCTGCCAGCGGAGCGGAGGAGGGGAAACCCACTGTGCGAGAAGGAATACTCTGATCGCAGCATCTCTGCATCTGTTTTTCATTTTTTAATTCTCCTGTTGACAAGTCCCTTCCTTCAAAATCACAGCTACTTCTCTGCAATCCTCCCACTGAATGCTGCTTGTCAGGGAGGGGCAGCCCCTGACAAAAAAAAAAGAAAAAAGAGCTTCTTTACCTTTCCTTTTAACAATAGATTAATCTCTCTTTTGTTCTCTATGAGAACTAGGTGTCATATTTCAAAATGCACTTTTAAAACAGGTATAATTAAACCTCTGCAAAAGGAGGGGGGGAGAGAAATTAGCAGCAAAAGTAGTAATAAAGGCATTTTAGAGCTGGCGTGAGCTGGAAGGTACTTCATCCCTCCCCCTCGCTGCACAGCTACAATTGCACTCTGCAGTGGAGGGGGGGGAAAAAAAAGTAATTATAAAAATGAACTTTTCTTCAAAAAATGAGCACGTTGTAAAAGGATTACTCCTTTGAACATCCGAGCACTTCAAAAGGAGGATGAATTAGTGCTGACAACTCAATAAAGTAGCCATCAATTATTTAAAATGCGATGGCTCTTCTCATACAGCACTTCTGATTAGGAAAACATTTCAAAAACTAGAAATTAGAGTTATTCTTCCTAAATGAAACAGGCCCAGGCTTCAAATGCAAGGGAAAAAAAAATTAATGTGACTTTCAATGAGCCTGGCAAGAACACAGGCAAGTCTCTTCTCTTGAAGCCATCTATAAAGTGCGTTGCATGAGATTGTGTTACAGACTGGATTTGGGATTCACGAAGCAAACCGAGCAGAGAGAGGGGAAAAAATATCTGCGCTGTTGTGATAGAGAGCCACAACCTTCAGCTAATGGGTGCCGGAGAGTCAAAAAAAGCCCAACCAAGACCTCAAACTCTGCCACGGCTGTGTTTCGAAAAAGCAAGCAATTAAACTTTCCTAGTGAAAAGATACTTATGAAAGAAACTCCTGGAGGGCTGCTGGTGATGGAGCGATACGGGTCTCCTTTAAGCGCAGTTCATCAGACTTTGGCTTTGTAGGTACTCACAAGCGGATGCTAAGAGCCTCCTGGACACTGCAGATCCGGTCATCCATCACAGAAACAACCCTAGCGAAGTCAAAACACCGGTTTAAAATTGAAGAAACACCTAGGAAAAAAGGCAGCTGGAGGGAAAGAGGAAAGCTGGGTGAAATATCGCTTCTGCGGTTGCTGTATCTGAGACTGCGCACTCGCTTTTTGGAAGCACCCTTGGGTTAACGAGAAGGCCAGCTCTGCCTCCGCAGCCCCGTGCTCTCCTGCCACGGATGCCGTACACTTAACGAGGTTGCAAATGAGAAATGTGCAGCTTAAGCTTTAAACAAACCGGAGGGTGGCCAAGCTAAATGGCTTCTCCTCTGGACAGAAAGATAAGAGGGGCTGTCTCTGACACCAGCCATGTGGGCTCAGCCATGTGAGGCAAATTGAGGATTTATGAGTGCAATACTACTGCTGAAGGAGCCTGTCTAGGCTGTTTTGGTAATTAAAATAATCAGTCAAGGCCTGCGACCAAGTACTGTTGGCAGATACATACTCCCAACTTCGGAAAAAAAAACCCAAAACAACTGCAAGAAGAAAAAAATTAAACATAACATAACTTACAGGGAAGTTTTAGGGTTTTTACCAGTCTAGCGAGTACTCGATGAACTGCCACTGAAAAACAGCCGCACAGTCCAGGGTGAGGGTGAACACTGTAAATGCCACGACAGCAAAGGTCCCTTAGAAGGGTTAATCCTGCAAGATACGGATGCTCCTCGGCATCTCACCGACCGCAGTGGGAGCTGATGGGCTCAGCATCCCGGAGGCATTCCCAGCACCACGCTGGTGCATCTCCCACAGCCTCTCCACAATTGTTGCACGCTCCCGTTGACTTCTGGCCAAGCCAGAAATCGTTGCATGCAGGATGATTGCAGGATTTTACAATAAAATCCTACCAAAAAGAATGCGAAAGACTGAAGCAGACTACGCATATAGTTTCTTGCATCACCCTAAAACCCCATATTAATTCAGGAGCAAAAGAAAAGGGATAAAAGCCCGATCAGCTCAATAGATACTGCATCTATGGAGACAGGATTAATCCAGGAGATGTAAAGGGAATCGCAATGACACAGACAGGACCTGCTAGTGAGATGTCAATCTTCAAGGCGAAGAAGACAGTGACAGCTATTTTTTATTTCTCTCTTTTTTCTTTTTCTTTTTTTTTTTTTTTGCCAGGCCATCTCCAGCATGCGAGAATTGGAGTATGTTTCTCTTTCCACTTTGGCTTGAGTCCTGCTTATCAGACTAATGACCAGAAAAACCAGAGACAGAACGTGCACAGAGGCAAAGCCGACCTCTCCTCGCATTCATTCCAGCTCCCAGGGTGACCTCGGGGGATTAATGCCCCTTCTGCTCCCTTAGAGCAGCTGATCCCCGCGGATTCGTGTTGGCCATGCAGCTACCCACCTCTCCCGTGACTGCCTGCTGCTCTTCCCATGCAGGTCAAAAACTGAGGATGCCTTTGATAGCCAGTAAAGTCAAACAGGTCTCAAAAAAGGCATCTCTTAGAAGATGGGATTGACAGAGTGCTAATGCAGTTCAGTCCCTGTCAGCAGATGTGTCAGAAACCATTACTTCTCTCCGGCTTGTCCACCAAAAAATCTTGCTGCAGAAAGATCAAAAGAGACAGCAGCCAGTCCGCACCCTCCAACCCACCCTGAAAACACAATGTTTGACCCCATTCTAGGCAGGTTTCTCAGCACCAGCAGCTCAGGAGGTTGTGCTTTTCTAACCTGAAGCTGCTGGTTCCCAAGGACGTTCAGAGCAATGGTCATCGCTTTTGCTCAAACTCAGAGCTTAAGGTTGGAAACAGAGCTTTCCTGGCTCAGGTCATCTTCTAAAATAACCCGGCAGACACAACCCTGAGCAAGAAAAGCTAATGACATGAATTCACCCTGAAGTATTAGCTCTTGGACCCTAGGAATGATGTTGGCTGATGCGCTACAAAGACACAGATTGAGAGATAAAGCCGTGTTCGAAAGGCAGTCTTTGAATAGTAAGTTTTGCCAACTAAATTAAATTATTGAAAAAACATTTAAGATTTACTAATCAAAAGCACAGTGTAATTGCTAAGAGATACAAGACTGGGTGATGTCTTTTTATTAAGTGGTCTGTTTTGCCCATAACATCTTTTGACTAGACTCATTGATACAAACCCTCCATACACCCTTTCATCTCTACTACTGTCACAACTACTGTGGCTAGACCGACCCTAGGGAGGTATATTTTAATAACGCTGTAATAATTTAAACCAGAGATCAGTCATAAGAATATACAACCACTGGTAGAAGTGCTAAGACCATAATGTCGTCACTGGATTAGTTATTCTGCTTCACACCTGGTGTGCCTTACACAGATGCAAAAGCTGCACTGTGTGTAGGCTTCACATTTCTGGAAATAAAAATAATATGTGATTTAAATGAAGACTCCTGGTCTGTTCTATACATCATACATGTGACATAACAAGGGACAGCAGCCAAAAATTCTGGCTAGGAAAAAGCTTTCCAGTAGGAGAGTAATGCAGAACCGTTGCCCTGAGGATCTCCATCTGTGGAAGTTGTCAAGACTCACTGAGACAAAACCACGACTGACCTATCTGGTCTTCACCAGACTTCGGTTCTGGGCCAGAGGTTCAGGCAGATGAAACCGACTTCCAGAGGTCCCTTTCAACTAACGTAATTACAATCCTATGATACTGGATATGTAAATACTAAAAAAATGGTTATTAAAGATCTGGAAATAATGGTAACCCATCATTTAGGAAGTTCAAATCCAATCTGGGTTGGTATGGGCCAAAAATTGCTGTCATATGACACATACTTGTTGAGGCGAACAAAACAAGTTGGTGGTCTCAGGTAGGACCACGATCAAAGACACTTTGCACTCAACTCTAATTTCAGTCAAGACTTAGGCTTTTACTTTTCTCTGTGGTGCTAACTTCTAATAGAGCATGTTCCAGGTAGAGCAGCTGTGATTCTACCAGCGCTCAAGAAAGTTCTGTTTACATGTGACAGCGGTTCTCATGTGTTCTAGATAGAAACTACATGGCCAAGACCAGCTTGGTGTTGAGCTTCAGGTCATGAGAGATGGGGAATATTAACCTGGATTCAGCACTGAACAAACGAGGGTTATACGGATTCTGGCTGACTCCAACGCAAGATTGCTCCCACCTATGGAAGACATACCCAACGACTGCAGGGATTAATAGGCTACAGAGACCTCAAATGTGTGACTGTCTCCTTCAGGTCAAACATGAGTCACATCCGTGGGATGGTTTGTGAAACCTGATTTTGCTTTTCCAGATCCGGAGAGGAAGAAAATAATTCCGCCTGCAAGGCGTGCTGCTGCAGTATGTCCATATGCCACTTAAAGCCGTCTCCTACCTAGGCTTTACTGAATGTGCATGTTAAACTTGATTTTTAAAATCAATTGAAGCGCTGCCATAACAGTTTGCCTAAAGCTAGCAATTGCTTTTATATAACTTACAGCTCCACGATCAGCCTCAGTGGAGAACTTACACATCTGCAGATGACTTACATGAGAGCCTTGTAAAAGCTTCCACAAAAGGCAGTAACCACACTAAATGTTCCCCCAGAGGAAAAATTATCTAAAGAAATATTGAAAGCAATAGGGAGATTCAGAATCCCACGGAGAGATAACTGTGTCTCTCACTGCAAACTGAAAAAGAGGATTCAGCTGGAAATTCAGCCACGGACTCAGTTGGTGGGTCTTAACCTCTTGACATTTCAGCTGTGCAATGGAAATGGATACATCACGCAAGAGATGAAAACATCTGCAAAGCACTTCATACTGTTTTAGACACCGTGTCACTGCAAAAAAATTGAAATATAAGGACTGGAACCACAGGTGCTGCCTCAAAAGTCACACTTGTCCTTGAATGGGAAAAACTCAATTGATCAGCCATGCCTGCTCCTTAATGGATTTTGATCGTTGGAAGCCAGCCTGGAAAAACAACTAATTTGTTTACACTAATAAATAATAACATCCACTCGCTATCAAAGCATGGACCCATCATATTTGTTAGCCATTTAAATGCCACTCACTGTGACCATTCTTCTTCTTAATAACCAGTAATTTGATGGGAAGAAAGCATGCCAAAGCTACCAGTGATGTCTCCTTGGAAAGTCACAAGCGAGTGACTTCACGCACGGGATAAGCGGTGCGGGCGATGGGCTATTTACCTCCAGCAAGTCATTATTCTGCAAACAGCTGCCCACACTGACTTTTGAATGAGTTTTTCCGCTGGATTTTCAGCCACTGGAGCTTGGCCAGAAAACCATCACGCCCATCATCTACACAATACGGCGGTAAGAAACAATGGTCACACTGATGCTTTAAAGGAAAAATCCCACTCTGCTGCTATAGAGCGGAAAGATCACAGCAACTTGTACTTTTTTTTTTGGACGGAGACAGGGCAACACATTTTTAAGGCCAGTATTAGTAGTGACCACTTAGCTGGAAAGATTTATCACCTCAACATGAACTGTACAAGAACAGGCTATAAGAAGCTGTCGAGCTGCTTGTAGCCTAATTTAGTATTGATTTAAACAATTACAGCATGAAGTTTAATGCAGAATAATTTTGAGACAAATTAGTTTCATGGCTATTCAGTCACTCTTAAAAGGAAAGGGATTTGCAGTATTTTACATTGAAGGATGGAAGAATGGCAAACAAGACCATCCTCCTACGCAAATATAAAATTTACAAAGGGCAGCTACGATTTTTTTTTAAAGCATAATCTTTACAGAAACGGATGATTCATCTGTGAGGACATGATGGCATAGGATGCTAGAAAACCTCTTATCTATAAGCTAATTCAGTTCAAACATGTGCTGATAGTTATCAAAAAGCAGCTATTATCAGCCTGTGCAGTGGGAACTGATAAATTCTTGAGTCGTGTTCAAATCACAGCACCAGCTCCTGCCGCAGAAGCTTCACAAAGATCTTCAGGATAGAAAGGAGTGGGATGGTTGAACCACGAACCCCTCCACGAATGACACAAGGCAGGAAAAAGTAATGCGGCGCTGGGAGAGAGGTGCAAGGCTCATTCACGTTACACGCTATATTTTCATCATACCCATGAGGTGACGAGGGCAAAAATTTCAGGCTCCAGCACTGTCAATGCAGAAATAGCCTTTTTTTTCTTTTAATGTAAAATCAATAAAATTATTTTAGGGAGCTATTTGGATGACTTGGTTCAAAGAGGCAGCAATTTTTCTCCTCTTGCACAAAATTACCCGTCTATAATGTCGGGAACAGGCAGACATTCTGACCATGTACATTTTGACCAAGAATAATTCCAGTTCAAAATGATTTCCATCCATCATGAGAAACAAATTATAGGAAGTGGACGAGAAAATTCCAAGCCATTCTGACTCTTCAACCCCAAATGAACTTTAAGAAAATATATTGATATTATAGAACACATTTTCATGGCTACAAATGAAGCCACAATCCACAAAAATACATTATAGCATTAACAACCCAAAACAAATTTGTAAGGTTAACAACCTCCATGGTCCTGCTCCAAAGCTTGCATGTTAATATTACGATAAAGTATTCTCAGCTCTCAGTAAGGTCAGACGCCTGCACAGGCTGACTTTGGGTTCTCACTCGGTTTAATTCTCTTAAGAGAAAACAAAAGAAAGGCAAACAATACAAAATACAACACAGAATATACCTATTTATGTCCAGAGCTCAAATAACTTCAAATAACATCTTCAACAGACTCCTCAGACTGTGAATAAGTAGAATTTTGCTTTCTGTTGTAACTCATAGTTGCAATCTCCGGCTACTTTTCCTGTTCTGGAAGGCAAAACAGCCCTAAAATTTATTTTTTTCAACCCTGTTCTGAAAATCAAGTCTTGAAAGACCTCTACGTGTGTCACAGATTTGGCGTATTTCTTTTTTTCCTAGGCATTTGCAATGGTGAGGAATTACCGGCATTGCAGATAACTGCAAAATGAGGGTGTACTTTGGAATTCCTTCCCCGGTGCAGCCCCTCTCTGCTGTGCTCCTGCCATCCCCGCTCAGCCAAAGCATTCGAGTTCTTGACCTACAAAACCCCTTCTGCTTTCGTTAAAGTTGTTTTCAATACTCTGCTCTTGTTTCATGACCGTTCCGTGCACCTTTAGTGTTACGTCGTACACCTGATCAGCACTACTTTTGCAGAGCCGAGGGGAAAAAAAAAAAAAAAATGACATAAAATCCACCTTCAGCTCACGAGAGGGCTCAACAGGAGATACCCAGATAGAACCTGCTCTTGGGGCAATGCCTTGTTCTCATCTTAGAGAATCACAGAATCACAGAATCGTATAGGTTGGAAAAGACCTTTAAGATCATCGAGTCCAACCGTAAACCTAACACTACCAAGTCCACCACTACACCATGTCCCCAAGCACCTCATCCAAACATCTTTTAAATACCTCCAGGGATGGCGACTCAACCACTTCCCTGGGCAGCCTGTTCCGATGCTTGACAACCCTTTCAGTGAAGTAAAATTTCCTAATATCCAGTCTAAACCTCCCCTGGCGCAACCTGAGGCCATTTCCTCTCATCCTATCACTTGTTACCTGGGAGAAGAGACCGACCCCACCTCTCTACACCCTCCTTTCAGGCAGCTGTAGAGAGCGATGAGGTCTCCCCTCAGCCTCCTTTTCTCCAGGCTGAACAACCCCAGGTCCCTCAGCCGCTCCCCATCAGCCTTGTGCTCCAGACCCTTCCCCAGCTCCGTTGCCCTTCTCTGGACACGCTCCAGCCCCTCAATGTCTTTCTTGGAGTGAGGGGCCCAAAACTGAACACAGGATTCGAGGTGCGGCCTCACCAGTGCCGAGTACAGGGGCACGATCACTGCCCTAGTCCTGCTGGCCACACTATTTCTGATACAAGCCAGGATGCCGTTGGCTTTCTGCTCCGTGAACATTGAGGCTGAAACAATATTTATGTTGGTAATTATTTACAACGGGTTGTATTCCTCCCCTTTTCGGTTTTGATAACTGAGTTTCTGAGAAGGCTGGTAAAGCTGTACCTTGGGAAGGAAATAGTTCAGGGATGCTGTGCTGCTCCAAAACATCCTTTTAACTCATGGAGATTTTCTAAACCATGTAAAGAAATTTCCCCCCCCCTTCTAAGGAAGCTGTTCCCCTCTAGAGACTTCTGAAAACTCTCTGCTGGAATCTAATTTTGCTTCGCCTCTGTAAGAACCATCCCACACTCACAGCACCCAGACATAGAGTTAGTGACCATTAATACATGCAAAAATCCTAATGACTTCCCCCACATAATAACAATAATAATAGTTCTTACTATTATTATATATTATTATAATTTACACGTATTTCACAGATATAAACTAAGATAGAAAGCGGTCATATAAACCTTGGGAGATGTGTGTTACTTCCTAAGAACATTGCCAATATTATTCATCCCTGAGGACATGATTTTACAAATAAGAGGGAATAATTTAAAAGGATTAAAAGAGCTTGACCCAAATCACAACAAGAGTCAGAGCTGAAAGTCAGTTCATTCCTTTCAGTCCCATGCAACACATATAATTCAGAATTTTTTGGGGGGCTTCCATACTATCCTGTTACCCATCTAGTTGGGATGAGAACTGTACTTGTGGCTATTACCACTACTCCACATTAGAGCTCAAAAAAGCTGTTTCAAAAGAGACTTCTCATAGAAATACTCTGACTTCAAAGCCAAATCTCTCAAATCTCTCTTATCTGGCTGAGGAAGCAATACAGCTGCCTCGTTACAATAGCATCACATCAGTCGCAAACACGCTGCACTTGGAAGGCAGCAGACCCCACCTTTGCTCCTCCTGGTAGTTTGGCACATGTTTTTAGTCCGATGACACGGCTCTATGATTTGCAAGTATCCCCAGAACTTCTAGGGGAGGCACACATTATTGAAAATCTTGAAAATAAACTTCTATGGTAGGGGTTTAAGAAAGCTGGTAACAGTTTGTCGTGATGGCTACAAGGTGCTTTAATAATGGCGTGTGCCCGGCAAGATGCAAAGATTGCTGTTAGCTTGACATATTTAGCAAGAGAGACATACCCTCTTGCACAAGCAAAACATGAGAGCGCTTAATGTATGTATCTACCTGCATACAGAGACTGGAAGGGGAGAGACTATACTAGCCGTGACACAGGAATAGATCGCAGCTACAGACTCAATGTTGAGACAAATTTTGTGGGTCATAGAATCATAGAATGGTTTGGGTTGGAAGGGACCTTAAAGACCATCTATTTCCAACCCCCCTGCCATGGGCAGGGACATCTTCCACTAGACCAGGTTGCTCAAAGCCTCATCCAACCTGGCCTTGAACACTTCCAGGGACGAGGCATCCACAACTTCTCTGGGCAACCTGTTCCAGTGCTTCACCACCCTCATAGTAAAGAATTTCTTTCCAATGTCTAATCTAAATCTGCCCTCTTTCAGTTTAAAACCATTACCCCTCGTCCTATCACTACAATCCCTGATAAAGAGTCCTTCCCCATCTTTCCTGTAGGCCCCTTTTGGGTACTGGAAGGCTGCTCTAAGGTCTCGCCAGAGCCTTCTCTTCTCCAGGCTGAACAACCCCAACTCTCTCAGCCTGTCCTCATAGCGGAGGTGCTCCAGCCCCCTGACCATCTTCGTGGCCCTCCTCTGGACCCGCTTGAGCAAGTCCATGCCTTTCCTCATTGGATATATAGCCAGGTCATGGCTAGACATGGACAGTAAGGGACGCATTGGCAGTTCACTCAGCTCCTACCTGCAGAAGAGGCCGTTGCACACCTAGGATCTTCATGGTATCTGCGTTAGCCAATATTTTCAGGGGATCAGATGCCTTCGTCACGCCTTCAATCTCTTTATTGATCTCAGCCAGGACCTGATTGAGGAAGATGTTCTTGATGTACATGGTGAGGAACTCGCGGAGCGGACACTGCTTGGTTGGGCCAAGCTCCATGGCGTGCTCTATCTCCTGGATAAACCTGGAAAACAGAAGGGGATGAATGCAATGTAGTTAAACCATGTAGTTACTCTAAATGTGTTAGGATTGCCTTTGCCATTCCTACATCTCAGAGCCAAGCACCAGCAGCGAGGGAATGATTATGGACTGCGCCGACATGAGGCACGAAGAGTAGAAAAGGTCTATAAGGTAACCTTCAAAAAAAACCCAACATAAAATGCCAACAGCTGGTGAGACAAAGACTCAACAGCTGGAGAAGAACAGACAAAATGGGGAATTGGTGAAAAGCCACAACCCGGGCACGATTTGTGTTTATTGGTCCCAAAGTCACTGACTGCTCTATTTGAGACATACTGGAAAGATGTCTTTTTAAAAATAAAACGCCTATAAAAAAATTCAGGATGCCAGAAATCCCTTTGAAAAGGCAAACTTCCTTCTGGGGTTGGTCACTCAAATCCCATAGGTGAGTTCCCCATCTCTGAACTGAACAGCAGTATATTCCAGCTCGAAGTCTAGAGATACCACTGAAAAAAGCAATGCATATGTAGTATGCTGATACCATACTGCATTATGTATGTCTGCATTATGCTATATTTTTATTATGTGTTATTGTTTCATCCCAGGATCCCATTCCTGCGTACGCAGAATGGCATGCCGATTCTGGGAATATTTTAACACAAAAAGTTTGCCATCTCCTCCTGCAAAATATCTTTATCTCAGTGATGCCATCTGTTTAACACATAGGAGTCTTCTAGAAATTACCTCGTCATTTCTTTAACTTACATCCAAGGCAATGGAATTAATCTTCCTTTCAAAATTGTATGTATCAAAATAATAAGGAATTGAGTACCAGGAGTCATAATGGATGGAGACATGCTGTCCAAAAGGGAGAAATGTGTATGGTGTTTACACAGCCCTCTTCATCGATGCACGCAAGTGCCTCGCAATCATTTATATTTTAATCCCAGGCTGGGATTGCTTTTATCTTTGTTTTACACAGCAGCAGCAGAAGCAAGTGTTTGACCTTGGATCTCCCAATATACGTAGCAACACCCTCTGCACCCTGAAAGCCACCTCTTATTCACTAGGAAAGACTTTTTTTTGCACGAGACATCTCTAACAGTTCCAGCGTGGTTAGCATTTATTAGAGATGCCGTACCACTAACCGTTTTCCCAAACACTTCAAGGTCTGCTTAATTGTCCGTAATTTTCTGCCTCCACGTTCAGCACTCCAGATGAGGCAGCTTGCCTTCAGAGGGCTGACTGAGGAGCTCCTGTCAATTTTAGTAGCATGATATCTTTCAAATCTGAACAATTTGCTCCCTAAAGCCTCTGCGGTGTTGACTCCATCAGTCTAGAGTGACACATTTGGGCCGAGGCAGCTATTGCTTCCACGGGGGGACCCGCTTGCAGTTACGTTTGAAGACTGCCTCTCCAAAGAGAGATGCTACATGGAGAGAAATGCAAAGGATGGCAGTTTTATTCCCTGGCTTTCACAGATCGATAATGTGAATCGGCTTTATCAAACAGGGAAACAGTGGAGTCATCCGGGAAGAGAGCAGAGAGACCACCACCGAGCTTATCTCTGAAATAACAGACCTAATGTCACCAGCTTCAAGTGACAACCGCTGATGTCCTTAAGGGAACGTTGTCAAGGTTGATGGGGCCATATTAAACTAACTTACCGTATCTTTTCACGTCTGCCAATAAATTTGCCACTCTTTCTTTATAAGCTTATTTACGCAGCACTTTTGATGCGTAGAACTGACAAAAAAATGTGAATTAACTCTTACAATACCTGCACCAGGCAGCCAAATACCATTATACTTCTTTCAAAGGGAAAGGAGAGGCAGAGCAGCTTGAATTTGAAACGAGCAACTTTCAGTGAAGTGCAGGGAACAACTTTTAAACACTTTAAAAATCCAGCACATGCTTAAAAACGGCTAAACCAACATAAATGGAAGAAAACTTTTAGAGGCAGAATAGCCATGTACAAACTAGCAGCAAACTATTAGAGCTCAGATGTGCTGACCTACAGCAACTCCTTATCCCACAATAGCTTGATGGTGTTTCTAAGTGTTTCATATACCAGAGACTAAATTGCTTGTGCGAGGCCGTAGGAAAGGTCAGTGCTAGCAAAAGGTGTAATCAAGAATTTTTGATTCCCAGTATCTGGCATTAATCACCATTTCAGATCTCTCCTAAAGACCCGTGCTTTAATCTCCAGCAAACTTTACCTTGATTAGAGAACTGAGTCCTGGTGGTTGACGTGTTCTAATAGGCTTTAATTTCTTGGCATAAACAAGACTATAGTGCTTTGCTTAATACCGGTAAGGATCAAAAATATATCCCTATTTTACTTGATACAAACCATAAAGTAATCACAGATTACGAGAAAGCTGCTAGATAGTAATGACACTGCGACAGGGGATTTTTGAGTGCTCAGCAACACTTGTGATAAAGAACAAATGGTCAAGAGCTTAGGAAAGCAGATTTAAACTCAGTATCAGGAAAAAGTTATTAAGAATGGAACTGCGCACAGCATGGAGGACTACAGGATATGGATGAGAGACCTTAAGTTTGAATGTTCAGGGATAGCTTGATTAAATGATAATAGTAATGAAAAACAGACAATTTCTGAAGTCTTCATTAATCAAAAGATCTCTGCCAAAGGAAATGGAAGTCGAGAAAAGGTAAAGACAAATGTAGTATGGATGTCAGAGCATCTCTTAGAGTAAGGAACAGCCCTAAGAGTTCAGAAATTTGATACTCCAATCGTACAGGGACATTACCACTTAGTACAGCCTAAAAGAAGGACGACTGGGATCCAATGTGCTATGATCTGCTATGGTTCAAGGATGACCTCACCACGTCTTCACTGGCCAGGATAAGTCCCACATCTGCTCTGCAAATGGAGCACCCGAGGCAGCCACTGTGCAGCTCTGGCCTTCATCCCACCAAGAGGAGAACCCCACCGAGCACACGACTGGGGTGCCCAAGCAAGCATCACAAGGCTCCAGATACAGACGTACGGCAGTTTTGCACCAAGAATCCTGCTAGCACATTACATTGCAACAGTGATGTACCCTACGTGTTCTGTATTGGGAGGATTATTCAGAATGCCATTAAGAACAGAGTAATCTAATGGAAAACATTAATTTTATGTATTTCTTACGAGAACTAAGGATGCAAAGTCAAACACTGACAAGTTTGGAAAAGCAAGGATTGGAGTTGCTTGTGTCACCTTAATTCGGCCTGCTGTGCATGACGTTGCGGTATAATTTTAATTACAGAATGGCACACTATTGCTCTCATCAGCAGATCCTTGTCTTGTCCTAGGAACAGGATGGTCAGTGTTTGGACAGCAAATGTCACAGCGCTGGGACGCTGCAACTCTCTGCCGTGTGACTGGAGTAACACGCACCAGCAGCCAATTGTCATCTGCATGAATCACTGTGACACCAAGCGAGACTTCCGCCACGAAGTCCCGCGGGGCTGTCTGCACCGCTTCTCATTTCTTCATATGACTCCTGTTTGCAGGAATTTGGCCACCAGTTCTCTTATTTTCCTTGGTTCCCAATCCCTCTTGTTCATCCTACGTTTCTCCTCTCTTCTTGGCGCTTACATCAGGAAGCAACCTCCTCCAGGCAGCTGGTACGGGAGCCCAAAAACGTTGCCAGGGGAGGCAGTCCTTGCACCTTTGCAAAGTCCTTGCCCCTAGCTTGGTCCTGGTTAGCTACGGGCAGAATTGTGCCCATCAGGAACTTCAACTGCTACAAACTGGAAGCCTCTTACAAGAGTGTGAGCACTACACTTCTTCAAAGCTGTATAACTAAGCCAAATTTTGGTGTATTTTCAGGGGAACGGCAAAAGGCGCACCCTTTACACAATAGTTCTTCTTCCTGAGAAATGTGAAGATGCAAATTCCCAGCCAAAGAAAAGGTCACCAGAATTTGCCAACATGTACGATGTATTTCTTCTTCTCATTCTCAGAAAGAACAAGTATTTTGGACACATTTTTCTAAAAAAAATACCTAGCCCCAGTTGGCAATGCCACCAGCATTTCTTGTAATTTGGCTGGTGCCAAATTACAAGAAACCGAAAACGAAGTTTTTGAAATGGGAAGTATTGGGTGGCATTAAAGACCTAACAGCTATTCTCTATTTTCTGCTTGGCAGACACATACACATACATTCACAGTCACACACTGTGCTATTTATTTATTTAAATTTCAAATACTGCTGGTTAACTAATTCAAATATAATTCAGTCTCTGTAAAGAAAAAAAATGTTTAACAGCATCTAAAAAAAAAAATTCTAAGAGTACTTTCCAAAAATGTTCCCCTTTTACTCATACAAGCTATCCATGTAACTATTAAGATGTCAAAAAAGCAATTTGACCCATGACTATCCTAGAGATCAACGTTTATGTCTGTGTGTGAACCGGTGTACATGATAAGAAATCACATTTTGGTCAATGACACACTTATATAAAATGTGTAAAAATCAAAGTGGAGAAAACTTTTTGGCATTTGAATAAAGCAGAGCACCAGGGAAGGTCTGGACGTGATTCTTTAAATGGGTTTTGGACATACCCGCACGTGCGTAAATATAAATGACCAAAAAACCCGCAATTAAAAAACATTGCAATGGTGAAAGGCTGTGTCACTGAGCCCTTTTATACCCTACTATTTTCTTTTTACTCTCCAAAGAGTGAAATTTGAGATATAGCTCACTGTAAAAAGGGGCCATAAAGAAGGCCTTGGAGGAACAGCTTTGATTCACTTTCCATTTGCTCCGATTATTCTACTCGAAAAAGAACCATTTCAGTTGTAATTTAGTAGGGTTTCTGAAACAGTATCAACAACCGCATTTAAAATCATCTCTCACTGGTGCACAAAAACTGAAGGAAAACCTGTAACGGTGAACGTGCCATGGGGTGTATTCTCAAAACACGAGAGAATGAGCCATGTGGAGCATTCGGGATAGAAAATTCCCCTAACGCTGAGCAATTACACTTATTTACATAACCGCCGTATATGTCAGACCTGTAAAATGCAAGAATGCTTTCTCTGAATAAAAATGCAGAGCGAGGTGTGTCACCAGATTTTGGATAATGGTCACTGTAGGTAGCCCTGGTAATTGCCTGAAATCCTAAAAAGGCTCGTAGGGATGTCACTGCGCTGAAGGACACTTTTATGAGATGTCTGGCCAGGATGGAGTTCTTGAAGAGAGCAAATGGGGGAAAAAAAATAGAAATCTGCATCTCATCCTGAATTCAGAACCTGCATTTTCAAAATGATGCACAATTTTTGTTTTATCCTCCTATGAAAGCATTTGAGGTGATTTGTGGCTGCAATTAAGCATTCCCCTTAGACAGAAAAGCACTTTCAGTAAAATGAAGTATCTTTTTGTAAATGACAGTCATTTGGATTAAAAAAGAAAAAAAAAAAGGCAAACCATTTCAGAAAATTTAATTCATTCTAACTCACAACTTAATTGGCTATGAGGACTGTCTTACCTAGGCTGAAAGTGTGTAATAAAAAACATAAAACCTAAAAAAGCTATATGGATTGATTTAGAAACCTACAGCTCTCACCTTCCCTAGGCTTTCTTCTCTCTTCTTGTTACCAGATGTCTTCTAAAATATCATTAAAAGGAACTGAAGACATGTCATTGAAAGAGCATAACATCAACTACTCCTTTTTTAATGATGATGATAATATTATCTGAAATTCCCTCCTCAAAAAAATGAATTGACAGCAAAAAAAAAAAATATTCCGAAACCTTATTATGAAAATTTTTACAGACATTCAGCCCAAATTTACATTTCAGCTGGTTTCATTTTTGTATGATCCTAAACTGTTCTGTTCCCTCTATCTTAGTCATAAAATGGCCAAGGACCTGGAATGAACCTTTTGGTGAGCTTACACAAAGTAAAGAAACACTGATGAAACATCAGAAATCCTTTGAACCGGATACCAGTTACTGACAGAACAGCAAATCCCCAACTGGTTGTTCAGACTCCTTGCAATTAGAGATAAAATATCCAAGATGATAGGTTCTTGAAGGTTTGAAGACACATTCAAACTAAGAGAGGCACCCGGAAGATCCCAGGTTGTTCATTCCCCATCCAGAAAGCCTGCCCACCCCAACAGCGGGCGTTTTGGGAGAGGGTCAACAGAAGGGACAGCTACAGTTGATGTTCTCCTGCCAAGTTCTTTGGTAACCAACAAGGTACAGCTCTGATTCCTAATTTACCACCCTTGTGAGAACACTGCCAGGCAACGAGGTGATTTCAATAACTATGTGCAACCAAACTGCTACCTCTGCTCTTGAGCAATTATTTCAGTATATTCAGCTCACATGATGATCTAGTTGGCATAAAAGCTACTTCTCATCCATCCCGCAGTCTAGACCATCCTCTGACTCCTCTCTTCTCTGCCAAAGTGAGATCTACTGATGCTCCCGTACCAAAAGGTATTGACCATTACGCACGTACAGAATACAATAAATAGAATTAAATTAAAAAATTCACTGCAGCACAGACACCAGAGATCGTTTGTTACTGAAGACCAATCAATAGGTACTAACGTAACAGAAAGCACGTTATTTTGCATAAAAACTTGACTACAGAGAATTATTTTGGTTACATTATCAGTTACCCCAGGATTGATATTTCACCGAGGAGCACACTGCTGATAAATATTGTGGCTATAGGGAAGAGAACAGAGCTGCTGCTGTATGAAGTAAGTCCAAAGGGAGTTGTATGCAGGGGACAACAGCAGGAATAAAGGTTTAAGCTCTTCTCTAGGTGACCCAAAATGTGATTAAAATTATAATTATCATAAAAAAGTGCAAACAGCTCTGGGACACTCAATGGAGATTTAGCTACGCTAAGTGCATTTAAAATCTTAGCAAAAACAGATAAAAACCCCGCAAATATCAGACAAAAAGCATTAATTTTCTGCTATTTTGAAATATTATATAGCATAGAAAACATCCAGGAAGGTAACGACACTGGAAAATTACTACTGTTAACAGAAAACACCAAGTTTTGGGCATTTTTCACTAAAATATTAAGGTTTCAGCTTAACACAAG
Organism: Ciconia boyciana; assembly: GCF_034638445.1. Taxonomy (NCBI): domain Eukaryota; kingdom Metazoa; phylum Chordata; class Aves; order Ciconiiformes; family Ciconiidae; genus Ciconia; species Ciconia boyciana. The sequence continues at coordinate 2,737,661 of NC_132934.1, forward strand.
TTACTGGCAGTACCAGCCAGACTGGTGACCGCAACACCAAGCTGAGTTTGATGGGCTGTTTCGGGCAAATGGCCAGATCACGCTGTCAGTCCCCATCACATCCATCCCTCCCCTATACAAACAGAAATCCCCAATCAAAAAAACCTCGACTACTTGATATAGCTCTTCTGGTTCGTGTAAAGGCTTCTGAGTATGTCCCCATAGAGCTGACAGCTTTAGCGTTGGAAGATGAAAGAGTCCAGAACTTCTTTTTTTAACAGTAGCTAAAAAATAGGAGCTTTAAAGAATTGATTTCTGTGTTGTAGTTGCTCATCCATGAGATTGAGGTAAGAAATACTTCCTTCCTATGCAGGTGTAATATAAAAATAAGTATTTTGTTGCCTCTGAGGTACTACAAACACCAACACACACTCAGAAAAAAATTAAATTATAATTTAGCTATCATCTTGTGCTAAAAATACTGCTTATTTAATGCTCACCTATCACCTGAAGAACACAACTTTCTGACTTAGTGCAACTATCTCAGGACAGACTAGGTGCAATTTCTTCTGATGTCTCCAGAGGGGAATATTGGCTAGTATTTGGACCACAAGATGTAGAGCCAGAACTAATGAGATCTAAAGCTTCATAATGTATAGAAACGCGTATCTCACATGCTCAGATGCGTCTCACCGAGCCAGAACCACGAGCAGCAGCAGCAGAACCACAGCGGATTTTTGTTGGGGAGGTCGAACCTCGGAGGCAAATCTTAATGTGCTAATTACAACTTTTTCAACTGTGTAATTTGAACAGCACCCCACATTTCCATTCCCCTTCTCATGGCCTCAGGACTGTTTTAATTTGCTTTTCGGGTTGCCGTTGTAGCTAAACATCTTCATTAACATCCACCAGCAAGGGCATGAATGAAAACACCCTTCTGCTCCGACCCAGCTGAGCAAAGGTGATGTGGGTGCACCGCCGCAAAGCCTCTTCCTCGCTTTTCATTTTCATCTTGTCAGAGGTAAATCTCATCTACAGGAGTAACGATTTTCTTGACGAAGCTGGCACAAGGTAATTCATGCATCACAAACATTAGCAAGAGCCCACCCGATGGAAGGTTTCTGGCACGGCGGTTGGACTGATGCTCGTATCTCGTGGTCTCTATCCTCTCATCTCTTGCGAGGGCATGAGCGAGCTTCAAGAAGCGGCTGCATTTCCATCCGCTGCCAAACCTCAGCCAATAGCCAGGTGTGATTTTTTCAAAAGTGGTAAATCTGAACGAGGAGCAGCCCGGAGTTTTGTGAGCCTCTCGGAGAAACTGAGTTTCGAAAGGAACAAAATGGTGTAACTCGGAGTTGTTACTGTGAAATGAAGGCTATGAAATGTGTATCAACATCACAGTCCTGGGCAAAACATGGGAAAATATACTGTACAGACCACTGGAACAGGGCTACGTTACTCAAGAAACAGAAACTGGGTAGATTTTGAGCCCAGTTGTAAATTTGTAAAGGCATTAGTCTGCAGAGTTAAAAACCAATCCGTTGGCCTGTGAATTGACAGCAGCGAAAACCTAACTTTATTCCTCTTCTCTCTCTAGACACCATTCTTGCAAAGATGTTATTTCCCTTTCTGCAGATGAAACAGAGCAATTACCAGCGCCACAAATCTGCATATAGCATTTATACGTCTGGAAGACCCACGAGCAGCTCCCTCCATGAGCAGATGCGGTACAGCTGCTTCTCTTTGAGGGCAGGCAAAAGAAGAGCAACTCAAGCGTGAATCACATCATTTCATTCTGTTAATGCAGACGCACCCAAAATACGAATCATGAGTGCTACAGGGAAAGCAACACAAGCTGGAGCTATGGCAGCAGTCGCTGGTGGAGGTTTTGGGGACTTACCCCCCTCCCCACGAGCACTGGGCAGTACCTTGCACATGATGGAACTGGTCCGCTTTAGACCAAGGTGGCATCTCTATGGGGGCAACATCACTTCCATCTGCTTGGTGTGGAGAGATGATCTCCAACGTTGAGTTACGGTTTATCAGCCAAGCTGCGTAAGTGGTTGGACGTGTCCTTATCCCTGTTTGACCTGGAACTAAAGTGTGACCCATGGTTTATTTGGCATCCAGAAAGGGCCAGGAACATGCGGTTGGTAGGCACTAAGTCATCGCCACTTAGTTGTTGCACATGTACGCCCAGATATGGGATTCACTGTCCATCCTCTCTTCACTTTGCCCTGTCCTGATGCTGATGGTCCTTGATCTGCTTTCCATACCATTTTTCCACTCATGCTCCCTCTCTGCTTAAAAAGTCATCAGTAACATTGCTTTAGCAATGCATTTTTTACTACCGAGGCAGAATGACTGCTTGACATTTTGATTATTCACAATAACCAGCAAGCAAGAATCTTAACTGCGGGTGAAAACATGGCTGGGACATGGCTGAACTCTGACGTGACTTTCAGCACCAACCTAAAAATCACCCCAAGGAGCACATTTTAAGCAGCAAGCATTAGAAGGCAATGCTTACTAACAAACACTGAGTAAAGAGAAGACTCGCCTGTCTTCTACAACCAAAATGCAGCTGTGGTTTGGCCTCTTCATTTCCTTCTGAACTCCCAGCCCATAAAAATACTGGAGGGATCTGGGGCTTCGGAGCAATTTATTTACCCTATGAGGCGTACATCTCATCAGAGAAATCTATAAACTCACACCTTCTCCCTGAGAGCCCTCGGTGTAAAGCGGAGAACAGTGGCTTCAGTACATATAGCACAGTATGGGATGTAAAAGCAACGTACTGTCTGTGGCTCCTTGCAAGAGCCGTCCCATGGCGTTGACCTTACGTCCCCCTACAGCAGATGTATTCAGCTTGCTCCACATCTTCGCAGAGGTCTTTTAGATCAAACCTGAAAAACTAGAGCTTTGTTCAGATCCTAAAGACCCTCCGCAGCATACTTGTTAAGAGACGGGTTTTCACCCCGCTGCACCAAGACAAAAACCTCTTCAGAAGTCACCGTTGAGCAGCGGGTTGTGTTTGCTCCCCTCCATGAAGCTGCGTTTCAGCGGAGCTGCGTGTGCGTCTGTGCGTGTGCAGCTACACACACCAGCGTGTAACGCAGTCTCCTATCAGCCCAACCTACACGGGTGCTTTTGAGAGGTGACTTCCACTTTTATTCTGCTCACCCCCTACAGACTCCTAACTACACTATGAGGCCTCTGAGTTCATTTTGAGAACAAATATAAAGTAGCTTTATTCCCTATATGCCATGAACCTCCTTTTAATCCTTTTGAGCAGGTGCAGGTTCTTTACAATGTGAGGCTGGAAGCAGAAAAGCTGTGGTCAAATGGTTTTGTCTCTTCCTAATTTATTGAGGAACTTTTGGGGGTTGTTTGGGTATAAAGAGCCTCAGTTTCCCCATTACTGCAATGAATGTTTGCAAAGCAAGAGATCCTCCAAACTGCAGAGGGTACGGTATCATTAAGATGCCAACGAACCTGTGCACATCCAGGTAAGAGGGAAATGCAAAATGCTGCACCTCCAGCGACTGGGGACAGCAGAGCTGTGATGTGCAGCTCAGCAGCCACGGCTTCACCGTCAGCCTGAAACACAGCTTTGATGAGCTACTACGCTATCATTTCTCACTGAAATAATAAATAAATAGTATTTTATGTGGTTTAAGTTTATACCGAACTGAGGAAACACAGCTCCTAAAACCAGCCACCCCTCTGCTCTTCCGAAGCTGCGGCACCAAATCTCTCCGCTCCAGTCCCTGAAACCATAAGCTTCTAGCCCAAAACTAGACCAATGCTGAGCAAAGCCTGCCAGTTGCCTCCAAGTTACAAGATTGCTTCATGATGGAGAGGATAATCCAAAATGACCACTGAACTAAATTACCCACTGCCGATCCATTTGTAATTTAAATCCAATCCTGCAGAAGCCAGAAGATAAATGCACTAACCATGGTCAATCAATCTCTCTCTCTCTAGAAGTTCTGCGATGTATTTCTTTTTCGTGAACACAGGGCATGTGTACGCTTAGAGGCACTTTCTGCCCATGAGACGAAGTCAAACCTGTAGGATCCCACCACTTCTTCTGTTTCTAACTTACTATAAGAGTAAGGGCAACGCTCTAGTTCCCATGAAACTACAGCAGGTAGGATGATTTCACTACTACTGATGTGTTTGGTACTGTGCAAGGTAGAAAATACATACAGCCTTGCTTAAAAAGCATCATAATTTTAAACAATCTTGACAGTCAATTCTAAATGAATTCTATGCCTAGCGCATAGAAATATTGCAGGGTGTCATTAAAGGCGTATAAAACACTTTAGCATCATGCATTGATAAAGACGTTAACAGAACCATCATATAATGGCATCCTGTTACGCAAAGTGATCTGAAATATGAAGTTCACTAACTTTAGCTTTTCGTATTATTAAATCCTATTTCTTTTAATGCCATATCACATTCAGTTTGTTGACCACCACTGAAATGTAATGATACCCCCCCTCAACTTCACATTCTCTCCTGAGCACAACAGCTTTGTAAAAATTAACTTATTATTCATATTATTTTTAAATCTGATCTCGTGGCACATTCTTCATGCTCAAACCCCACAGCTCTCAATCTGGCCCCTGTAAAAAGTAACATATGCTGACTATAAATCTTTAAAATGGCTCTATTAATAGAGTAGCTGTGGTGACAGCTTTATAAATGGGCACCATCTTTATGCAAACTGTTTTTTATTAGATTGCATTATAATGATTTGTAATACGAATGCAAGGATGGCTTTGGAGCGGACGGCAGTGCGGAACAACTCCAACCAGCCAGCGGTTTCAAAGCCCGTGAATTTGGTGTGGCAGATTGTGTGCGCTTACAACAACAGACACTATCAGATTAGCTTTGCTACACCTCTCTGCTCCTCTGCTTTTCCCAATCAGATAGCAAACAGCCTAATAACTGGCTCTGTGTCTGTCAATCCAATTACTTCCTATTTGCTACGTACTGACACTCCATTAAATAAGGGGACAGATGGCACATCTTTCATTATCATCCAACTGACTGATTAGCCTCCGGTGTGCAGATGGGCGTACGGCCAATCCGTTAAATCAGGGGTTACTCCAAAAAACACATCGGGGCAAATGAAAAGCCCAAACCAAGAGATCGTAACTGGAGTATCGGGGCTTGATGGAGCTACAGCCTCCAGGAGCATGTAGGGCCAAGTTTAGACATCCTGCTGTAGACACCTAACTTAGGCATCGTAACACTGTGGCACCTACAGGGAAGGGCTGATGAGTGATTCTGGCTGTCCTCTCTGCAGGAGTTGGCCTTCCTTTTAGTCAATGTGGTGAAACGGCCAGGAGGCCCAGTTCAACCATCAGTTGTAGGATGGTAGCATCCCACAACCCATTTGCAAGGATCTGGGAAATGCAGTTCCATGGACAGCCCTGCTCTCTTCACGTGCCTAGACCACTTCCATTTTACAGTAAGAAATAAGACACCATTACCACAGAAATCTGTGGTAGAGCATTAAGTCCCTCTATCCCAGTCAACATCAAGTTCACCCCTTAACCCTCCTTTCCATTTTTTAATCCTGTACCCAATGCTGCCAAAGATATGGTCCTGAAACACATCAGACGGAGTAGAATAACATAGATCCTAGATCATTTCCATGTACCTTATTGCCTGACTTGAGAATCTGGATGGGACAATATCTGGCTAATCAAGGAAGTTGCTCTGTGTTTCAGTAAGACCCAAATTACAGAATCACAGAATCACAGAATTGTATAGGTTGGAAAAGACCTTTAAGATCATCAAGTCCAACCATAAACCTAACACTACCAAGACCACCACTACACCATGTCCCCAAGCACCCCATCCAAACGTCTTTCAAATACCTCCAGGGATGGTGACTCAACCACTTCCCTGGGCAGGCTGATCCAATGCTTACAACCCTTTTGGTGAAGTAAAATTTCCTAATATCCAGTCTAAACCTCCCCTGGTGCAACTTGAGGCCATTTCCTCTTGTCCTATCACTTGTTACCTGGGAGAAGAGACCGACCCCCACCTCTCTACACCCTCCTTTCAGGCAGTTGTAGAGAGCGATGAGGTCTCCCCTCAGCCTCCTTTTCTCCAGGCTAAACAACCCCAGTTCCCTCAGCCGCTCCCCATCAGCCTTGTGCTCCAGACCCTTCCCCAGCTTCGTTGCCCTTCTCTGGACACGCTCCAGCACCAAAATGTCTTTCTTGGGGTAAGGGGCCCAAAACTGAACACAGGATTCGAGGTGTTTCACAAATTCATTTGTTCAACACAAATTTGTTTAACACAATTTGTTCAACACAAATTCATCAATGGTGAAAGTCTACTCACACACCATAGAATATCAGTATAAGTAAAAGAGGTGGATTTATAAGTAAGGAAACTGAGGCAAAGAGTAGCCATTGCTGAACACCCAGGAACAGGATCTGCACACCCAGGAAGAGGATGTATATGTACAATGGGCCTAAAATTGAGAACATAAAAGCCTTCCTAAGGTCACAGTGTCTCCATAGCCAAGTCACGGGCAGACCCAAGAAACACACAGACCACCCAACAGTCAGATCTATTAATGAGGGAATTGGCCAGACCCATGCTGCAATGACTTGGGTTCCTTTTTTGCCTTCCTCATCACCGAGGATGATGACTCAGTTTGGCAGGATCTTGAGAATCCCTGCCATCCCAGTATGAACAGCAATGCCCAGAGGGTACTAGAACCCATAAACACACAGCTGGAGCAAACAGGGAGGTGACTGCACTAGAAGGAGGGAAGCTTTAATGTGCTGAGCCACTTTAAGCAGGCAACTTCAGAGCTCTTTAACGAGGATAACAATTTTATGGTCTTGGTTTGAGGAAAAAAACATAGTCATTGAGTACATCATCATCTTTTCCAAATTATTCTGTTCCTTACTGATTAGGGAGTAGCTATATTCTGCACTAAGCCCATCTCTGTGTATTCTTTCTGTCTTCTGAGGACAAACATGATAAATCTAGGGCCACGTCAAAATTAGGAGCAACGAGTAAATAAATATGAAGCCTCCTTTGAAGATTCTTCTTCCTTATCAGTCTGTCGTAATGAATACCTGTCGCTCTGCAAAGGAAATCAAGAAGTGGGGAAAGATGTTGGTTTGAGAGGCCCAGGGAGAGAATGAATATATTGACCTCCAATAAAAAGATGCGCTCGTGCCTCTGGTACTCCTCCATCTGACCCAGAGGGACCTTCGAGGAGATTTCAGTTACTATAGCTAATTCAGCTCCTGACATTTGTCAATTAAGGGACCAAATAATGCAAATCAATGACATTTTTTCTCCACGTGTCCACGTAACCCACAGAAAACAGAATGGCATCCCTACTGATTTTCACGTAGAGCAGAGAGTTGACTTGAGATGCTACTGAGTTGGGTTGGGTTTTAACCATACTTAATCACACTAAAATTATGAGACACGAGTATGCACATTACAATTCACTGCAAGACACCCAGGTAAGCAAGCACACAAATATTAGAGTGCAATCTGAGCACAATTACTTTACTTTCTCACCGACCTCGGCATGCAACACCGTAGAGGAAAGCTCAGCGCCTTTCATGCCATGAATCTGGCACTCAGCGTAGCTGTGTCTGTGCTGCTGAGTTACAGCTATTTGCACAGGAACGCAATGATCCTGTATATAAATAGCTGCCAGCGTAAAGATATTGCATTTTTGAGATCTAGATTACAAATCAATGCAACGTTAAGCTACACGCAGTTTCAACCTAATCACATTCATTAGGAAGTTGGCAGAAAAACTTAACTCAATTGGGGCATGCTAATATTGCTATTTAGGAAGGCAAGAAAAAGTGATCAAAGAACCAGCTGTGCTCCAGGCTCTAGTCATTAATAAGTGCACACCTTGTCTACAGAGCCAGAGCTGCAGAAAAAGAAACAACGGAAAGTTTACCATATGCCCTTGAAGATATTTATGGCAGGGAAATTCCACCACAATTTCAGTAGCCACTACTATTTCTCTGAAAGGTTGAGATGAGGCTCAGTGGGCTCGTTTTACTAGGAGAGATGCCTGCAGAACGTGTTTGGGGAAAACAGAAACAGCTTCCAGAGTAAATACAGATGAAAAGCAGGTATCTGAATTGCCTCTGATCATCCACCTCATTTGGCATCCAGGGTCTGGTCCAAGCTAATGAGGAAAATGGATTTGCATCATAACGGACCCGAGCAACAATGCTGTGCTACTGCAGGCAGCAAATTTGGACAAATTGGATGCTGTACTTCCATTAAAGTTCTCATTCCTCTTCTCAAAAGAGTGAGGGTATTTTCTTCAATGTCCTCAGCAATTCCTGACACCAGGAGTTACATTCTTCAAAATTAAACTAATTTAACTAGTTAAACTAATTCCCTGTGTAGTTCCATTTGTGTATGACTTTTTTTTTCAACTCCTGATCTTAAAAATTAAAACGAGGAATTACTGACAGATGATGTCTTCTGCCCAGACAGTTGGTTTCTGTCCACAGAGTGATCCTTATAAAACACACATAATTCATTAGCCTAATAAAGTGAGTGAAGTTGCTGTAAAACACAGCATAAACATATAAGGGCTATGTTGCCATCGGGAAAGCTATTTTCTGACCCCGGTATACGTCATTTTATGTTCATATGCGTGACAGTTTTACTATCCTATAATTACTTTGCACAGATGAGCAAAGCATTAGGCTCTGTAAACGTATAATTGTATAAAATGGGGCTGTAAGAACAGTCTAAGGCACACTCCGACTCTTGATTACAGACTATCAAATCAAAGGACCCATGTTTTAGAGTGAGAGAAAATTATCTTTAGACACAAATGCAGAATAAGAGAACTGAATGCAGCATATCCACTAGACACGCTCCTTACCGAGCTCACAGATCAGGGCTGGAAGAGGCCGGTAAGATGTCACTGAGGTTGTAGAGCCTTTCCATCCCACAACGTGGGACACAAACTGCCTGGTAGTGCTAACGGTGACTCTGCGGATGACTTCGTCCTCCCACTACCATAAATCAGTGCTTGCAAATGCACAGGTTAAATCATTTTCGATGGCATAAGGCGATGTGACTTGTGCTTCCCTGCATCTATGAGATCTCCTGCGACGTTATGAGTTGAAAGAGGAACTCTCCTCTGAAACGTGCATAACATTTCAGCAAGGATGGGGAAACTCCTGTTTATGATTGTACGGGAATTACACTAATTAAGGATACGTAACAGATGGGCTGATAAAAGAGGCTTTCATCCATAGCGATCCCACCCTGCCCTGCCAGTCAGCACCACTCCAACTGAAACGGGCTGGCAGCTTTCTGGTATCTCCACTTCCCAGCTAGAAAGTGATGGGCTGTGGTGTTACGCTCAAAATCTTATTATTTGCAAAAGGGACACCCCACATGCACAGAGCCAGGAAGCTGTTAGCCTAATTAACTCTTAACTATCTCTCAAAATACAGCAAAGAGTTGTTATTAGTTCTTATTAGTCCAGTTACAATAACACTATCACAGGGTCAACGCAAAGCTTATGGCCTTCTGTTAGGGATGGCAAAACCCACACATTTATTGGGCTACGAGGATGTTTCTTACAGCGATAGGGACAGGCGTTCTCCCAGTGTGAATTCAAAAGTCCCCCTGTAAATGAAGCCTCATGCCTGTGTTTATATTCTGCAAGGCATGACAAATCTTGGAGCAAGTCCTGTGAGCTCGGGAAGACGAAACAGGTGGGAATAAATCCTGAGAACCACAGAGATATCATTCGGCAGCAATCTTACAAAATATGACTATGCTTTTCTGATAGAAAACGTTACTTTTGTGGCTACTTGCACTGTAAATTGTGCTCAGTTTCTTCACATTCTCTTCTAGCAACTCTCACATTTTTTCATTACCAAAACCAGGAAAAAATGTGAGTAAAACTATGGGAAATGCAGCAATGCAGATTCTGCAACTTCATGGATAGGATGGATGTTGCAGCAGTTTTATTTTGGATTTTTCCATGAATTTTATTTTCCTGCATTGCAAAACTGCACCAGGAATCAGGATCCTAATGCTTGTCCTAACTCAGCCAGCCTGTGTGAAACATTTTAGTCCTCTGCATTTCATCTTTTCCCTCTAACTAATAATGTGAATAGTGCTTGAATGCGGTGAATAATTTATTATTTTTCCAAATTTATTATTATGCCAAATTTATTCTTGTAAAGAAATACATTTTCAGAATATATTGATTTTAGGCATCATGTACCAGACAACTTAAAGGAGCCCTACCTTCAGAAAGTACCTAAAATTTGCTTTTTGAGAATGCAGCTTTCTGGGCAAAACATCATCAACTAAAATGCCCCAAATCATCATTTGCATTTGAAAATAGATACGTTAAAGCACTGTGATGGTTAAATCCTGACATGGAAAGCTGTATTTGAAAAGATGGCATTTGCACTTCACCCTCTGCAGCTCTAAGTCTTATCGTACTGCAAAAATATCTAGGAATTTATCCTTGTACCTCAAAGAGCCAGATTATCAGCATCGATAATTAGGCTCCTCTTCACCCCAGTACAGCTGGACAGATGAGAAACCTTCCCTGCTTTCCTGTGCCAGCACACATCACCTGTGACCTGAAGAGGACACCTTTTGGGTGAACGCATCTTTCAGTCTCCAGGAATATTTAATCCATGAACCTCCCTGCTAAAATTCTCAACTGGGGGCAGTCGAAGTCTCAGAGGTGCCTTAACCCAGGCCTTTCCTTTGTGTTTCTCCAGTGCTGCCTTGATTATAGAATCAGAGAATCATAGAATCATTTAGGTTGGAAAAGACCTTTAAGATCATCGAGTCCAACCGTAAACCTAACACTACCAAGCCCACCACTACACCATGTCCCTACGCACCTCATCCAAACGGCTTTTAAATACCTCCAGGGATGGGGACTCCACCACTTCCCTGGGCAGCCTGTTCCAATGCTTGACAACCCCTTCGGTGAAGAAATTTTTCCTAAGATCCAATCTAAACCTCCCCTGGCGCAACTTGAGGCCATTTCCTCTCGTCCTATCACTTGTTACCTGGGAGAAGAGACCGACCCCCACCTCTCTACACCCTCCTTTCAGGCAGCTGTAGAGAGCGATGAGGTCTCCCCTCAGCCTCCTTTTCTCCAGGCTGAACAACCCCAGGTCCCTCAGCCGCTCCCCATCAGCCTTGTGCTCCAGACCCTTCCCCAGCTTCGTTCCCCTTCTCTGGACACGCTCCAGCCCCTCAATGTCTGTCTTGTACTGAGGGGTGGATTCCTTATATCCGTACTGGAAAACCTATTTCTTCTGCCTGGAAGTCTTGCTTTCCACCCCTGCAGTAATAACCAAGCACACATGGCTGCTGTTGCTTGATTTAGCACAATACAGCAGTCAAGGTGGGATTGCTCTCTCTGCGGCAGAGCAATATCAGATTTAAGAACTGTGTTAGCAAAACGCTCGTTATTTAGCCAGTTGGCCAAAACGCCTGGTAACATGCCAAGTCTGGTGTTGCTGGTTCTTCAGCAAGTGGAGAGACAGTAAAGAAGAAGGAGGGAATGGAGCAGAGGACAGGAACTTGTGTTAGCAGCTGTATGCTACACTGAAGCATTAATTTAACACTTAAATGTTCATGTAAACACAGAAAAAAGAGATCACAGAATCATAGAATGGTTTGGGTTCGAAGGGACCTTTAAAGACCATCTACTTCCAACCCCACTGCTGTGGGCAGGGACATCAGACGAGCGTTGTCCCTGTGCTAGTGAGACTCCAGATATCTCAGAAGGTCAAGGTGACATCTAGCTCTTCTCCTGGCATATGACCGGGGATCACAGCCCCTTCATTGCCTCCTGTCCTCCTACCCCCTTGCTAAAGCCATAGCTTCAAAGCATAGCTTAGTTACCCACAACTTGCTTCCGAGTCATCTTGGACCTAGAATGGCACTGATGGAAAATGCTGATTGCAGAGAGGCTTTCAATTTTTCAGGACTCTGTTCCTTATGAATACAGGAATTTTATGCAGAGAAAAGCCCAAAGATGCCTTTTTTCACTCCAGTGACATGAGTTAATCCAGGCCAAGGTGGGTGGAGGGATCAGTTCTTCGGATGCTCTTTCTCACCATTGCACTTCAGCTTAGCGGAACCACATCAGTTCTGGGAACGGGATGTGTCCAGGCACTAAATTTTCTTCCTTCTAAAAAACAGAATGATGTCTCCCAAGCTGAACAACTGGATGATGTTTGGTCTGTGCGAAGTAGCACAGACCCAGAAAAGACAGGTAGGTGTTGGCCCAAACTGAAGTCCACTAGTAGAGAACAACAACAACGGCTGCAGCATCTCTAACATGATCTACTGTTAGCAACCCTACGATTTTCATAAGAAAAACAAAAAACAGTGGGAGAACTCACTTCTGCAGTCTGCCACATCTTCTACAGGCCCTCCCTTGGATATTCAAAACTGATGACTGGAGCAGAAGCCACACCAAAACCAATCCCATGTATTCCCTCCAGCCATTAAAAAGAAGAAGAGATGTTGTTTTAGATCAGGCATGAATAAGAAAAAAAAACCAAACAACTCCTCTGTGGTATCATGATTTGTTCCTTTAATATTTATCCTAAAATAAATGTTGCTACTAGGTTTATGTACACAGCACCCTAGCTGAACTTGACAACTCTACAGATACACAATACGGCCTCTCATAAACATGAAAGAATGAGTCAGACTCACATGAAATCAATCTAAAAATCATAAGAATTAAAAACCAGGCTGCTTTCTTTTTCATTTGCTTTCCTACTTATGACCCTTTAGGGTTCATCTCAGTCACAGTTTCAAGCTGATTTCCATAGGCATAGAGACTAGACAAGAACGAAGAAGACACAAACCATCCCTCTCCCTCCCAAATTCCTAGATGATGAGTTGGTGGTGTTAATGCAAACGCGTACGACAACACCTGTGAGCAGAAGGCATCACCTGGCTCGTATTGCTGAAGAAGGCCAAGAACTGCCTCGCGCCTTGGAGGTCCACGCCAACACAAGCACATCCCAGCAGCGCTTTGACTTGCCCTCTTTTTTAAAGGACATGGTATTGCCGACCCACATGCAGAGCAACTCTCAGTGCACACAACCGCTGCTTTGTACCTTTTGCTTGCTGCTTTTGAATTATGTCCTGTTTTCTTTTTTTTTTTTCCATCGTTATTTCCAATTTGGCAAGATTTTTTCTATTCGAAGCCTGTGCTTCAACACACACACAGTCCTTTCTGGGTTGGCACTGCCTGATTCAAAGAACCTAACCTCTGAATGCCAGTCAGCCCTCTGAATTTCCCCAAAGTTTTCTCAGACAGTATCTTTTAAACGAGTGTGTCTTTGCCACAAGTGTGCACGATGCCTGGACAGCCAGAACACAAGGGAGTCCACACCCACGCTTAATGAGCTGATTACTCCTTTCTGCTGAAAATAAGGACAACTTATCTGTTCACATGTTTGCAGCTCCTGGGGTTTCTTAGCTTTTGGATTCTGTTTTTTTTTTTCCTTTTAAAAATTAGAGTCATAAGGGATAATTTCCCCAGTGAAACCACACAGAGCATCTGATCTACTTTTGGGCATAAAATAGATGCAGTCCACACTAAAGCTTAACTTAAATCTTTACCTAACACTGTACAAAGGAGATTAAGATATCTTTTGACTTGCAGTCTCCCTTCCCACAACCGCAGGTCACCATCGCTTATCTGCACATAACTGCAGTCGTCCTGCCTAAAGTCACTCTCCCTGCAGCTGGACGCACGGCGTGGTGCATCCTATCATCGCAACGCACACGTGGAGGGGAAGGGCGAGCTCGTGACACCTTGGACCGCGGCAGCCTCCGATGAATCTGCTCCGAAATCAAGCAGAAGGAAAACAGTTTAGTAAGAGAAGCAGCTTGGGAAGTGAGTAACTGGAGAGAAAGAGTATGTGATTAAATACTTCAGAAGAGTACAGCTGCGTACACGGCTATTGAACATATTTTTGATGCCCTTATCATCTATTTACGTTAGTGGTGTGGCTCTAGGACCCCAGGTACAATGGACACCAAAGAAAATGGAGAAAAAAATGTCGACTCAGGTTAAGGTAAAGCCTTGAGGACTTCAAACTTGAAGTGCAGTTACAGCCAGAAATCCTTCTGCGTGACGAAGCAGCACCATTTACTCAGTAGATTTGGTTTTATCTTAAAAGTCCATAAAGCTGCTCGATCTTTGAAAAGAAACTTTCATCTCTATCTGCCCAGGTCCAAGATGGCTAGAAAATGTCGTAGGTATCTCCCACTTACAGTAGCTTAGAAATTACAGCTGTAGAATCAATATTCCTAATAGTTAAAAAGTTAGAGAGAGAGAAAAAGAATAAAACCTTTATTCTCAGGTACTGTTGAAGCACCAGAAGTTAAAAACCCCCACTTTTTACATGGAAATTAGGGTACTTTGGTAGGGAATCTTTCCAATGAGATGAATGAATTTGATAGTCCATGTTGTAGGGGGTTTTTTGCATATAATTTTTTCATTTATCTGTCTAGGAGGCATCATCAACTTGAAAGCAATCTACTTTTAAAATACATTTCCTTAGTTACGCTTCTGATGTCAACAAAAATGACTCAAGAGAAGAGAGAGAAAGAGAGAAAATATCTAATTACTTATCATCACTTCATAGTGCTTATTTCTGCTTCTCAGGCTTTGGAAAGAAAATACATCTATTAATTTCTACTTTTATTTCCCTGCAGTTTCACCCTTTAGCACTGATGTATAAACAAGTATTCTCTTTGGACCACTGCCCAAACAATACATACAGAATACTTTAAACCCCCCATACATACTGCTTCAAATAAGCATGCAGAGATTACAGACAAACACACAGGTACATACACATATATACACACAGCTATATCTCCCTGAGCACAAGAGGCTTCTTTTAAAACTACATTTTGGGTCTTAAGAACTTGAACCAGCAACACACTTACCAGCCTACAACTCTTCCTACAATGAACCATGCTCAAGCAGGTTTAAAACAGCTTTCCTGGAGCAGTTCCACACTTGAGCTTCTCTAACACTCGGAAACACTCTCCTCCCTTTAATGGGATGTTTTAGCCTTCTGACTTTTACAGCAGATGCATTTAAGACTCCGTGATGTCATTTAATTACAGACTTAGGGAAGAAGGCTGAAAGCTTTATTATAACCAGCCTGCGCTGTCAGCAATCCAGATGGAGTCGCAAACTATGCCATATTGCTCAGACAGAAACTCCGACGAGGGGAAAGGGGGGACTGGAAAGAGGAATCCAATAGCTCACTTCTCCTTGGTTTTTTCCTCTTTAGCATTAGCATGCAGCAGTCAGCCCCTGATGAAATAATAGCTTAAGATTAGTCTCTTCTCACTTCCTCTCTTTCTCTCTCTCTATATATTTACACACACATACACTTATCAATATAATCATAATTGCACAGATAGCAAAGCAGAAGTATACATGCAGCAGCAGACAGGCCTATGTAAAACTTTAAATAAACCCAAGATTCTGCCAATTCTATGTATTCTCTGATTTATATATATTTTTTTTGTATCGCAAACCCACATTACTTGAGATAGGCTCTACCTAAGTAGCTACAGATCAGCTTATCTTTAAAAGCCAAGCGTATGATTCTGGAGACATGCAGTTTTCAGTAAGAGTATTAAATAGAAGCAAAAGTGGAAAGAAACAGAACACAAAGCGACAAAGAAGGAGAAATAACAGAATGACAATATAACGTTAACTTGCTGGTCAGTGACTATGGAGAAAAAATAAATAAGAGAGGAGGAAGAAAGGGCTTGGTGAAGAGACGTAGGTATTCAGTGCCTTTGTCTTTCCCAATAGATCCATCCCCTGTGAGAGGTATCCCTGAATTTGTCCCTAGGCAGCACTGTACAATAATACGAATGGGAGAAAGAAACAACCTATTAATCATCGAAAGCCTCCATCCTGCAGTAAGCACAAAATGCAGTCCTCCAGCACAGTGGGTATTAAAGCAATGGAGATATTAAAGGGACATGATGTTGGACTATGAGAAGGGGACTGAGGAGATGGAATACAAAATACAGAACATATCAAAGCAATAGAAGAACAGTGCTGTGAGAAGCGAATTCTCAACTTCTCCTACCCCGTCCAAGAGTGCTTAACAGTATTTAGCAAAACTAGCTGAAAATTGAAGACATGCATAGGTGAAGGATGCTCTGATATAAAAATAACTGCAAAAGTTTAAGACCCAGCTAAGGAAATCAGCCTCAACTGTGAATCCTGGAGCTGTGGCGGACCTCTCAGTTTCCTAAGAAAAAAAACTGGATTTGGTTTGAGGTTTGGATTAAAGCAATAGAAAAGAAAACCTTCTGCGTTTCTTTACCCATTTAATTCATCCCTACCATAGGATCACAGTATGGTATATTGAAAGGTAATGGATTTATAGCTCAACAGAAGATGCATTCAACATTAAAGAGGCACTGACACTTGATCTCAATCCAAAAAAATCCTCATCACTCTTTGGATTTGCAAAGCCTTGTGTTGACAGTAGGGTAGTGTCTGAATGAAGTCAAGAAAAGTTAATTAAAAAATAATAACGTCCCTCGTATTTTATCCCTCTTGCTGCTCTCTTCTTTCACCTCCTTCTTTTTCTATGACCTTAAAGAACTGAGGACCCAAAAATTAAGTTAATGAGAAAAAAGGATGATTGAAGTCACGCACGAAAAGGCATGCCCAGAAGAAAAAGCTGTTTCCTTCCATTATTCCATCCTCTGAACAAAAAGTGATCATACGATTAATTCTTCCTTGCTGATGAAAGCTGACACACGTCGGAAAAACTGAAAATGTCTTCTCAGCACTCAGCCAAATTTTAAAGCTGATTTGAAAGGCTATTTGATAAAGATGGCAAGAAAAGGACTGCAGCACGTGCCTACTCCTGGGAGACCCAAATTCCACTCCCACCCCAGGGTTCCCATGCACGGTGCAGCAAGAGCAGTAGCACCAAGGTCACTCCTTCACACTCAGGCTCTGGAAATCAATCCATGACAAGTCTGCCTGAAGACTGAAGACAATAATCATTAGAAAACTACTTTGTTAGTTTGTTGTGATCCTTTAGACTGCTCCTTTTCACCAAAACTGCTCTTAGACCACAGCCCAAGCAAGCAGGACCGGGACATTATGAGATGTGTTTCCAGGAGGTGCCAGCACCGTTTCAGTTCACGCAGGGAGAAGCAAGCCTTGGAAATAGAAATTAAGGGGAAACTCAACAAACATGTATTTAAATCCAGCTGAGATGTGGTTTGCTATTATGATTCATGGATCTAGCTAAATTTGAAAGTACTCATGTAAAGCTGGTAACATCCTAAGTTTAACTCTACTCCTCTCTAACTAATTACTATGTTGCCTTCTATTTTCAACCTCTCATCAAGATATAAAACACAGGGAAATAACAAAACCTAGGCAAATACCAATAAATGTTATTTCAATAAAGGGAAAAACTGTTTGGAAACAGTTTTGAAAAACTGTTTGGAAACTTGGAAAGCCATTCGAGCAGTATTACCTTCTGTCTACCAACTCCAGTGATGGGTCCATCTGTGGGCAATGTTCTGTATTAGCCCACTTCTGAAAGCAGCTGATCTACAACTATTTAAGATGTCTCAGTGCAGATACATAGCCTGTCACTGTTTGAAATTTAAGGAACACCCTGTCTTAAAAAGGCTTACTAAAAATCCCTGCACTATTCCCAGCAGTATTCCCTCCCCTCGTTCCACCCCCCCCCCCCCCAACTTAGCAATTGTATGAAGTGGTCTAGTTTTAACCACCAGATCAACAGAGAAGAAGACCATGTTGAACAAAAACCAGTAGCAGTGTTTAAGCTGCTTCATTATGATCAAGGAGATCAACCAACTACACGGCTTAGTTCTCCTTCCATTATGAAAGATGCTTAGACA
The DNA here is from genome assembly GCF_034638445.1 of Ciconia boyciana. Lineage (NCBI taxonomy): Eukaryota > Metazoa > Chordata > Aves > Ciconiiformes > Ciconiidae > Ciconia > Ciconia boyciana. The sequence goes on from NC_132934.1 coordinate 2,755,628, forward strand.
GTACGTGGTTTCCGTGGACAGATTCAACAAGAATTTCAGAACATAATTATAGATGTAGCCTTGTCACGTTTGACTGAGCAAAGTCCTCCTGAACTTCTACAGAGATGCAGAGAATACATCTATTTCCCAAACAGGGTTTCTTCAGCAGATGATAAAGGCTTTTATGAAGACCAAACCATCATGCATTCAACAAAGCAGAAGGAAAAACGAAGATCCTTGAACCTATTCCTGACCTTCGCTGCGGTACTATATGACTGGAATGAATTGTTGAGTGGGTTTCCCTGTTTGTAAAACATGGCTAGTAGTTACCTGCTTTCCAAAACGTCTTATGAATTAATGACTGTTAGAAAAACTAATGAGTGGATGAAACCCAGAGAATGATCCCACACAGCACAGATGCTAAGCACTGCCCAAAATAAGAAAAAAAGCAAAGACAGAAGCATGGAAGACCCAGCACCTCCCCTTATAACACCGCACTTGTCCAATAACGGGCACCTCTCTAGCAGGGTACTGCCACTGGAAGTCTTGGCTCCTTAGAAATGCACAAACCCTCACGCTTCTCCCAGAATTTTACTTTTTGGAGTCTACGGTTGTGATTGAACACACGTACCTCGAGCACGTTGCATGCCTGCACAAGAAATTGCAGCTTCAAAGCCAGATAATTGGCAAATTCCTACAATGACAATACAATTGATGGCAACCTCAAGCCAGCGTCAGAGGACGGACAAGAATGACATCCTCATTACGCAGACCCCTAGGCCACTAGGCTAGAAACTCCTTTTGAGTTTGGAAATTAAATCTAGGCACACTTTCACACGGGGCCAGATGACAGACAACCCCTGACGTGCACACAACAGCACTCATTTTCCTACCAGTTCTTGACAGCAAAAAATAAGGCTAAAATTTCTTGCATTATTTCACACCTTTTTTTTTTTTTTTTTTTCAAATAAAGCCCCAAGTGGATGCTGATGAAAGAGTACACAAGGATGAGAGGATGTTGAACAGTCTCCAGGAAATCAATTTCCAGCTGCTGTTTTCGTTATTTAGATTTAAGAAAAACCTCCACAAATACAGGATTATAAGTTTGAGCTATTGAGATACCAGAGACAAAACGTAAAAGTCAGCAGCATTGAGTAAACTATTTAAAAATATCAATTTATGGACAGGGACATTAAATATTTTGTATTTAAGCTTTTTGCTTGTACAGTAAAAATGGCAACTGGATATAAATTTCACAGTCTTGAAAAAGCAGAAGCTTGTAGCCTACAAAAACAAAATTATAATGCAACTTTGGAATGGAAATTTAAACTCCAAAGGTAATTTTCCATTGACAGTGCTCACTGATGCATGAATTATACTCAGGGATGCGTAAATAGGATTTGTTTGATTGCTTTATCATCCCTCCATTATATCAAATCTTCTAAGGCAGTGGGAGACATCATAGGGCTGTTTGTAGATTCCTTGTTTGAAGACACAGTGGGGGCAAAATTCTATCACTCCTGTTGAGGAACAGGGGCTGACCATGAAATCGTAATTAATGCCATAACAATCTACTTATAAGCCTCTGAAGCAGGCAGGATGGGGATAAATTAGAAGCAAAATATTATTTAGCATTTTATTTAAATTAAATTAAAAAAAGTCTGACATGACAGGAACCATATTACAGACTAATAAGGGATTAGATGAAGTAATTCCAGCAAAGGGCTTTTTTTTCGATGATGCAAAAAGGCACAAGCTTTGTCGACATCACTGCTTTGAAGCCACAATTCTAAATTTTCTTGAGCAGCACAACACCTGCCAACAGTTGTGGTTTTCAAGAGAGTGTCTCAAGTTTAGAAATCCAACCAGGTGAATTATCCTGCCCTAAGCCCTAAAATTCCTAGCAGAGACTTTTCAGTTCAGCATCTTAAAAGATCGAGAGAGATCTCCACTGCTGAATCACAACAGAAAGTGGTCAATATGGGCAAGAAGGGTTGGCAAAACGCTATGCGGCTGTCTAGGTACTATGGTAATAAAAGAGCTAGAGTTAAGCGTCTGCCGTGACCTTGGCAAGGGGAAAGTCAGACAGGACAGCAGAGAGGACTGCTCTCACCTGGAAAAAATGAATTGTGTAACTGGCTTTACTGCAAAGGGTTTTATCCAGAAATTATTGCAAAAAAAACCCCAAACAAACCAGCAAAAACCCCCACTCTAGGATTCCTCCACTTATGTTGTGGAAAGCAACTGAGGGTGAAGAGTCACTCTGAGCTTCACTGAAAGACTTATCTGAAGGCTCTGCTAGTACCTTCCAAACATCAACTAAAGATAACTTTTGTCCCACTAAACCTTTATTATCAATGTTAGCATACGAACCAGGCAAAGAACTTGTAGCCCTCAGCTCAAGTAAGGAAAGGAGGAAAAAAACCATGCATAACCTAAACCCAAGGCAACATCGTAAATGATGGCCTTTCAACAACAGACTTCATTTTAAAGCCAGGACTTCCAAATACAGTGGGTAACTGAGCAATGGGCCAATACATCAGTAATTAGGGGACCAATCTAGAAACCATGACAATGATGATCTTCAGAGTCTGAGATGCTTTTGCTCAGTTTCGTGGTTAATGGGCTATTCCGGTAGACGGGTCCTTGGTCTTGCCTGCCCAGCTGATGGGCAGAATAGTGCCTCAGCAACGTGGCTTCAAAAATCACATGGTGGCACATGGTGCCTCCTGCTCTACTGGCAAAGGCCAGAGATACATGATGGGCAAAGAAGACACTTGATGTTTTATTGAGACGCTTTCTAAGCTCCTGAATGCCAATATGGATGGCTCATTGCTCCTGAACATTGATATCTACTGTCTTTGCACTCTGGCCAGAAGAAATGAAGTTTGTCCAAAACGTTGTGCTAGATGGGAATAGCGCCTTTGAGACCGTAATGTGGTCCAACTGTCCATGTACAATCCCAGCAATCTAGAGCTCTAACTCAGATGCAAACACTTCTCTTCCAGTGTTGCTGTAACTCAACTGATTTGCACCTGGTTCTCCATCAGTAAAAGAATGACACTTAGCTACCTCCATGAACGCTTCCAGGATCAGTCAGTTGGTTTCTGTTCTTTCCATGTGTAAAGTAACAGTATCTAAATACCACGATATTTATCCTCAGACCACCCTGTGATCTATGGAAACTATCACTCTCACTTTACATACCAGGAATCAAAGGACACGTGCACGAGCAAAAAGAGTGGAAAGAGGAACACAGAGAGAGAAAGAGGTGGGAAGAAGAGAACTTGGTTCTACGTTACAGCTACTCCAAAGCCAATTTTCCTGAAGCATCACAGTGAGCACCAGAAATTGCTGGGAATCAGGATTTTCTGAATTATACAAAAGCTTGCATGACTGACAACAGTATTACCTCATTCTAAGAGCTTGACCCGCATCTTCTAAGATAATGACTACCCAATGGTGGAGGAGGAGAGGAGCACCACTGGGGGAGACCTGCAGGATTAGACCTCTCTTGAATGTTATAAGACTCCCTGACAAGTAATCTTTGAGAAAGGCTGCAGATGGGAGGAATTGGGAAATGTTCCTCCGTGCTACCAAGAAATCATATCCCTTTCACTTTGCCGCAGTATCCACACACATACAAAAACACGTAGAGCACAGAAGCAGTTATTGTCCTGCTTCATGGCAGGCGGGGAAAGGCTACGTTAACTGTCAAACTACCGTCTTACATATTCATAGTTAATTCTGGCAACCGATTTCAATTAGGGCAAGGAGAGGGGAGGGAGTTCGTCTGTCCTTCACGTTACTAGACATGTATTAGGAATGACAGCCTATGATTGCTGCAGACAGCATCTAATTAACTGTCATTATAAAACACATGTCAAAGCCCGGGGCCTATGCTGGATCTGCTGTCTAATTTAGCTCCGAATATTAAAAATCCCCTTGAAACAAGCTGGTGAATGAATTTTGTTGTCTTATTAAACATTCCCTACCCCCCCATTCCTAAACCCTCCTTCCTCTTTGGTACTCAGTATTTGGAACAAATGATGGATTAAAACTGTTTCTTTTCTTCCTCCTTACTGTAGTCAGCCTTAAAGAGAAGGATTAGACACAAATATGACATGAAAGTGGAAGCTGTCTGCAGAACTATTAGATGACTAATGAAACAATTATATCTAAACAACCACGACAATTACTGGTGGAGCTTATTTTTTCTGTAGTGCACTGCACAGTCAGACCTTAGTTCTCTTTTTTTTTTTTTAATTAATTAGAGCAAGCATAAATTAATCCATCTCTGTTTCTGCAAGCATTACGTGCATGGGGAAGCACAGTGGAGGAGCTGGATGGAAACCTCTTCATTAAAGTCCTGGTGACATGTACCCCTTCGCTGCACAAAGTCACCCAACGTAAGACAACTGTCAGTATGGAGGCAGGCATGAATTTAGTGGGGTAAAAGGGAAGGGACACAGGCCAGCTAAGGGGATTTTAATCCCTCCTTTAGCACAACTTGATACAAGCAGTTTACTGTGGATTGACACGCAAGCAACCTGCTATCCCTACCCAATTTTGTAGAAAACGCCAAGAACGCAATGACCCTAGTGATATAACACCGGAGTATGTGACCTAATGAAATGTCATGCTTTAAGAGCAGTCAGGCTTCATTTGGAAGCTTTTTTTTTGGATAAACCTATTTACAAGTGGCATTTTTTGATTCAACTGGGAAGCGTATTTTGATGTTGGAGTCCACCTTAGTGTTAACAGCACAACCTGCTTGGAGAAACACAGGCATTTCTGGAGCGTATGGGATATCACTCCCAGAATCCCACACAAATTACATATTCTGGAATTGTATTCTATCCACTTAAATTTTTAGAGAAACCACTCATTTTCCCTGACGGCTGTACGGTGTAGACCTTCCTTTTCCGGTCTCACATTACAGCTACCAGAAGAAAACGAAGAGCTGATTATTCCCAGTAACAACATGAAAAAGGCTAGGAAATTACCTTCACTGTGAGGGCAGTCCAATTTTGGAATGAGATGCTCCAAAACCCATAATCCATGAATATTTCTCAATTTAGCCTTCTTTCTCTTTCCCAGATGTAAAAATTGACCAACGAGAACAGTGTCATTAGAGGAGGTTATGATAATGCAACAAAAAGTGTGCAGAAAATAGCTCTTAGTATTAAAGTCTTATTGTCATAATCTAAAGGGTCTATGCGATCACTGCCTCAAATAACTAGATTTTCTCTAACTCCGCTTAAGTGGCTATAACATGCATTACCTGGGACAAAATAGGATAACGAACCCAACAAACTAGCTATTTTATCACTGAGCCTTTCCCTTGAGGAAAAACTGAGTTTTTGCCTTACAGAAATGCACGGAATCCATCCGAACGTGCTTTCTTTACAGAAACGTTCAATACTTTCCCCCATCCACAGGATGGTGTCGTGTGCCTTAGCACAGCAGTGCAGTGCAGGTGTTTGCAGCCCGCTTTCAGAAACGGAATGAAATTCAGACACAGCCTCCAGGCAGAAAGGAAGATCCAATCTATGAAAAATACCAACTCAGGGGATATCAGAGAGTCCATTAATCATTAAAGCATGAAGTTCCCTTGCTCCACATCTCTGTTTGGTGTTTGTAAATATAGTACCTTGCTATAGTTAAAACTCGATATAAAAAACGGCTATAGTGCCCCAAGGGCTGATGCTGAAGAGCTTGATTTCCTAGATCCAACCTACCTGCAATCTCTCAGGTTTAGCACTTGCTCCAAACAGTATCACGACAGACACTATCCTTTTCCATCTGGCCTTGCAGAAGAGCCTTGCAAACTCCCTGTTCTCAAGGCAGAAGCCCAGAGATATTTTACGGCTTCCAGAGCTGTGATTTAAAGGTACCTCCATTTCCTTCAGCTCGCTGAAGATGCCACATAAAGGATGGTCTCGTCGTGATGGGACCAACCCAAGATGTCAGCGACGTGGGTTCAAGTATCTCATCTATGCAGATACCGGTAGGCAAGATATTAATTTAGAGGTCTATATGTAAAATAGGGCCAAGAATACAGCAAATGAAGGTGCTAGAAGTGCTTTACATAGGATAGTGTGCCTAAAGCCTTCATGTTAATTAGCCTCTCTTTAAAAGCGGAGTTCTTTCCGTGATAAACTTTGCTTATGCCATGTCAATGAAAGGAAAGAAAGTAATATTTAGACAGAGCATGAAAAGTAAAGAGACATTTACAAAAATGCTATTCCTGGAAGAAGGTTTTAGGCTTTGAAAATATAACCAGGAGGTTTAGTCTCAAGACAGGTAAAGAATTTACAGTCTCCTTGGGATTTTTTAATTCCTGGAAACTAGCAGATAATACAGGGTTTTATCTGCCTTTTTAGTTTCTGTTCTCTGAAAGGAAACATATCTCTGTGCTTCCACTTCACAAAGCCTGACTCGTGTTGCCTCACTCATATATTTCACTTTATATTTGACTCACATATTTATCTATTTTCACCCATATCTTTAACTTTATTCTCTGTCTTGTCTGCTGTTACCAAATTAGCAAAAATGTCAGAGTCTAAGACATTTCTGCTCCTTTGCTAAGTACAAGCCGTCAGAGCTGAACTCTCCTCAGTGCAAATCAAAGACTCCACACAAAAGCCATGGACCCGCCAAAGCTGATGATTGGGTTTTTGCGATGGACTTCAGTGGAAGGAGGACTTAAAACTATAAAATCTGGTTCTTCACCCCAATTTTACTCATGTGTAGTGCCACTAGTAGCTGTGATTTTTATCCTGACTTGGAAAAGAAAGAAAATTTCAACCCTCTTGAGAGCTTTGTGAAGCACCAAGGGTAGGTGGGATGTCTGTTGTAGCAATTCAGTCAACTGGCGTACAGGCTTGTGATGGCTGTGAGAAGTTTTGACCTGGTTACTACCTGCTCTGGGACTTGTTTGCAGTCACTGCCTTGTGAGGGTAACATTAGCAAGTCTCTACCAAAGAAGTCTTTATCATCTTTATTTAACTTGTCCTTCATGCTGAAATAGTGAAATATTCTCATCCCCTTTGCCAGGTGGACAACAGAAGCGCCAAGAGACTGAGTGGGCAATCTGATGGTTTTCACACAACCTGTGGGACAAAATGTATCGCGTTAAAGCAGAATCCTCTAATGAATCAAGTCGGTCTTGGGGAATCAGGTTCACATCTCCGAGATGCTCCTTGTGTGGGAAGGCAACGGTACTGCTTTACGATTGGAAATGATTCCTGAAACAGTGATGCCCAGAGCCATTAACAGGCACTTCCACCAGCTCTCATTAATGTTACTATTGATTCTTCCACTTCTCTATTTTTTCTCCTGTGATTCTTCAATTTCCGTATTTTTTTTCCCTGTGATTTTTCAATTACGATATCTAACAGCGGACTTGTGCCCTTCATTCTGTATGGAGGAGTAAATCAGTCATTTCTTTAAAATGCCCGTTTCCCAGTAGATTAACAATGGTGATTATTAACAGAAAAGATGCACTTTAACAAGTTTGGAAGAAACGTATTGCTGTTCAGCAAAGCATCTAAGCACATGGCACGGAAACACTTTGCAATTCTTACTGGTTTTACTACTCTATTCCCAAGGTATCTCAGTCGCAGGCCAGCATTCAAATGAAAGATTAACAATGCTACAACTGGATGGACATAACCGAGGCAAGTTCTGCACTCGCGTTTTAAAAAAGTATCTTTCTGTTGATTTTGTGGCATAGTTAAAAATTACTAACTACAATTAGCGAATATTGAAGAAGGACAGATAGGGCTTGTGTGTAATCTGCGGGAAGACCTCAGGAGTGTTTGTATTATCTGCCCAGTTTTATTTCAGTGATTATGAAGACATCGAAAAGCCTTGTAGGCTCACCACACTCATTAATATTCTGCTCCTCCACTGATAAAGTTCTCATTCAATGGCACATTTCGTCTTGAAAAATGCAAAGAAACATTCCTAACCCTTCCTGGGATGAGAACAAATCCTCTCTATCTTGCTACATAATCCTGGCCATGTTTATATTTTTGCTTTAGAAGAATTATTTCTTCCATCTGCTCCTACCGCATTAGTCTATTGAGTTGCTTCTTTCGTACCACTTTCCTGAGGTTCTCAACTTAAACACATTAATATACTGTGGTTCAGTGATCCCCCAATACTAAACACATTTTGCAGTATTGATCAGCAGCTCACTGCTCAAATGAGAAACGACCTACAGAGTCAATGCTAGAAAGATAGAGCAGTATATTTGCCAGATATATAGAGAGACGATACATATGGGTGTGGGTGTATGTACATACACAAACTCTACCCATGTTGTGTAGCATTTAGTCATCTAGGCGCAGAAACAATTAGATACTTGGTTATTAGCTTCCTTATTGAACATGATTAAAGATATTTATGTTATCACTTGCCTTTTAATTTTAGGGACTAAATATAAACACACAGATCAAAATTAGAGCTAATGGGCATAGTATTAAAAACCACATAGGCCCCTGGCTGTATAATATGTTTCTAGTACTACACATTTTAAAAAGTAATTAAGGGCTTGGTAAAAGGTCAGAAGTTCCACTGGGTTACATTTGTCTAGCATGAGAAAGTAGTTTCCTTCAAAAGCCTTACGACAAACAAGACAAATGTACTTTTTCTTTGTCAGATGGAAAAAGGTCTTGGTGGGTGATAAATAGCAGACCCATCCAATTTTGTAATCTGGTAAGAAAAAATATACATCTTTGTACTGAGGTACAAATCAAACCAGTTTTTCCTCTCTTTGCTTAATCACCAATTAAAAATATAATATATTATGTTAAGTTTTAGTTAGTCTAAATTGAATTTCATTCACATTAAAGAATGCAACCTATCATTTGACAAAAATGGAGCAACTATTCTTTCAGAAAGCACACAAAATCAGTAATTTAATTTAACTAGAAAGTGTGCGGCTTTTCTGAAAGGAATTACACTGTTGATTGTGTTAAGCAAATAATAATTAACGCAAGTACATACAGCTCTAATTAGCAAGGAATTTAATTAAACAAATATGCCAACATAACAAGATGCATAACAAAGTAATTGTACTATGTCTTGCCAACGTAGTCTTTACTACTTCAAAGTTTTTACACGGTGATTATAAAGCAATTTCAAACAACTGGGTACACAAGAGTGGCAAACCAAGCTCTACGCAGCCCCGCTGAAATGCACAGACCCCCGTAAAGCCAAAGCACGTCAGAAATGATTGCACTGTCTGCTGAATTCCCTGCATCGCTCCATCACTGTGCCTATTTTCTATGACCTGGAAGAGACGTACATGAACACTTTTACCAGTGCTGGCTTTCAGGATTACAAAGGAGAATTCCTGTTTCCCTAAATTAACAAAATACAAAAGCCAAACTTGTCATCACTAACCTTTTATCTTGTTCTGACAGCCTGGAAAATGTAAAGTGATATCAAGACATAAGAGTTAGAGAAGAGCTGAGGTTGGAGCATTGTCCAGTTCAACCCCTGCCCAAGCAGGGACAGCCAGAGCACATTGCCCAAGACCATGTCCAGTTGGGTTTTGGATACCTTCAAGGATGGAGACTCCACAACCTCTCTGGGCAACCTGCTCCAGTGTCTGACACCCTCACAGTAAAAAAGTTTCCTTCTGTTGAAGTGGAACGTTCTGTACTTCCATCACTGACACTTTCAGGCCTACAGATACAAAGTCTACAGTACCATGCTTGGAGCAACTTGGATTTCCCTAGCATTTTCCCTCTGACAGTCAAGTAAGCCTGAAAAGTTTGCATGAAAAAGGATTCTACAATCCTTCTTCCAACACAGTGTGGCTGACATGGTGCTCTTCTCAAGGTATCGTTAATGCTTTACTGAAAAGTCTTTCTAACCAACCCAAAATCCTTCGACAGTTTCCCTACAGACCATCATGATCAACTGAAAGTGGTTTATTCCACAAGAAATAAGAGAATCTCTTTCAAAACCTACCTCTAATTTTGCTAGATGAAATAGCCACAAATCCCTGGAGTCAAGAACAGGTTTTTCAATGACTTCAGTATCCTTTAGATCAAAGGTTGCAAGTGCCTACAATTGCCCTACTACCCAGCTCGCTCTCCACTTTCATCAAGACCAGGGTTTTCAGCGTAACCACCGTTGCATTTGTGAAGAGCAAGATGATGGTCAAAATTGATCAGCATACTTTGAAACAAAGTTCTTCTGCTTGTGGAAGGAACTTCAGTGAGTTTAGCATCACTGGTAGGTCACCAAGAGTCTGAAGGAAGATGTCTTCTACTCCAAACATTCACTTATATTTGGGTGGACATCTTGGCCATCAACACAGGCACAGCTCCTCCACAAAGGAGAAAAAAATTCTTGGGTAGTAAAATCCCATTTTCTCCACAGCAGTTTCATCCTCAATTTTTTAATGCATGGTACAGAGCTACAGGGTTGTAATTTTCTCCTAAATTATTTCTACAAGCTACATCATAGGAAAGAAGATTTTTGCCTCGGTCCCTCCTTAAGTATTTCCAGTCACAGCACAGACATTTTTAATCAGTAAGAAGAGAAAATTGAGGGGAAAAAGAATATGAGGAAACTATATGCTTTGCAGAGCTCTTTATGACCTAGGAAGTAGGGAAGAGTCATGGGCATCTTTGAAACAAATATGCAATACCCAGACTGCATCGGTTAATATCTTTTATGACTCTGTTTCAAAAGCTGCAGCAGAAGTGGTATTATACAACCTAATTAAATCAATTCATCTGTGTAACTTTGCGATGGTTGGACTTTTTCCAGAAGGGCTCCTTGGAGCATCTTTTGTTCATTCTCTGTCTCTTCCTAAATTTCTGAGGTAAACAACAACAACAACAACAAATGCTAATTTCTTTCCTGACACACTACAATCAGGGAAGGTGGAAGCCCCAAAGGATTTTTTGTTCATGTTGAACTCCGCTTCTCAATCCCATTCGCAGCCTAAAGCTGAATGCCACTATTCTGCACTTTATTATTTCTTAATTCACTATTTGTATTACCATAGTGCCTGGAGGCTCTGAAGTGCACTGATTTAGTGGTGGTTTTTTCTTTCCTTTTTTTTTTTTTTTTTTTTTTACTTTCTTGATGATAAACTGAAAGATCAGGCTTCCTATTGGCATAAAATTCATTGAACAAGGACCCTAGAAACTCAGCGTGTAATTTGGTATCGCAGGCACCAGGCTTTTCTCAAGGTGCTAGTGGTGTTTTACCATGACAGGATGTTTTCTATTACCATGTGTCACAACGCAAGCACTTGCTTGTCAAAGATATTGACATCTGCAGCAAGAAAGCTGCTGCTACTTACTTTTTAACTTGTTTTTCATGTTTTGATTGCCACACATATCATGTCAGCATCTACTTTTGTGATTAAAAGCATCGGAGAATCTGTAGGCAATTTAATGAAATGTAAAAAGCTGCTGACATTAAGGGCTACTGTACATGTCTATAAGCATGCTGAGTTACAACACACCAGAGAACTGAAGCAAGAGATAGATACACTTATCTGAAAGCCAAAGACTCTGGAAATTGCCGTTTTAGTTGTGTTGCGTGTTACAGAATCCCAATAAGGCTGGGTCTTAACACACTTCATCACCAGGAAACAATACTGGTCCTAAAGAATTTGGTCTAAGGGTGCTCGTATCCAGAAAAGTTACTGCGAGGCAAATCGAGGTATTAATTCACAGGAGCAACTACTGCTTGGTCATTGGCAATGTATATTTAGAGCCATGCAAACACCTCTCCATGGCCATAAGGTCAGCTGCCATGCACTTATCAACGGGTACAAGCAGAAGAGCTGATATGCCCCAAGTTCATACCCGCCTATGCCAAGTAGCCCATGCTCATACAACGAGGAGTAAAGAGAAATAGTATTATTTACTGCATTAAACTTGGTAAAAGAAACTTACAATAGAAAAACCCCAGTCTAGGTCTCCAAAGTCCCATCTCATAACAAGACCATCCTTTCCATGTCATACTCTTGTATCTTTACAACTAGACCCAGTCACTGAACACGGATCTCTCATAACCCACATACTCAAGTCATTGTCCTCTTTTAATCCTCAATTCGTTTCACTGTGAAATATTCTCAGAATTTGATAGTGATGCATATCTCAAAAGCAAAAAAAGAAAAAAAAACGGGTGAGCTGTGACAGGGAGTTTCTGATGAAGGAAAGCTTAAAGGAACTTGGTCTGGGGGAAGAATGGAAGTCTTGCAAATAAACCTCCTAAAGAAATGAGATATTAAAAAATTAAGAAAGGTTTGATTTTATATGATGTATGCAGATCTTCTCAATGGCAGAAAGAGGTTTGACAATATAAACGTAGGTGCGGCTATGTATCAATGCTGCCTTATAGGAAACTTCTCCAGTTAAACTAAAACAGCAGCAGAAATATAATATAAAACTCCTTTATCCTTTCTCAGCTCCACCAGATACGACATTAGAAAGTCCAAGTAGGCTATTTAGCATTAACGTGAGACCAAGATTCAACCTCTATCTAATCTGATGGAAATATAACTTTTGGAAGATGTTTTCCTTCCCCCACCTTAATCCTATCCTGTAGAGCTTAAAAGGCTAAGCAGAACTTAATATCATTACACAGAACAAGATTTATTCAGAAATACATACTGAATCAATATTCATAATAAAAGAGTTTAGCTTGGGTGCAGGTTCAGATGGACCCTCACTTCAATTTTGTTGACGGTGTCGAAAAATTGTGACACGTACCTCCAACCCTGGAGAACATTTGGCACATTTTGGGCACTACAGACAGGAATGGCAACCTGTGTGCAGAGAGGGGTGTCTCCATCCAGCTCTCGGCCTGGAGTTGTCCTCTCCAACTTCTGGCTGGAGACTGCAGCTTGCAGAGATCCATCCCCTCCCTGCCAGCCTTCGTTTCGCTAATAGAAACCAGACAACTTATTTTTGACTCTGCTCCTGCAGAAGAGGTTTCTGCTCCTGTTCATAGTTTCTCCTTCGCACCTTCTTTGAAGACGGGTAATCAGAACCGGTGTGCTGGTTTTGGCTGGGGTGGGATTAATTTTCTTCACAGTCGCTAGTACGGGGCTCTGTTTTGGATTTCTGCTGGAAACAGCGCTGATCACCCAGGGGTGTTGTCGTCGCTGCTGAGCAGTGCTGACACACAGTCAAGGCCTGTTCTGCTCCTCACCCCACCCCACCAGCGATGGGGTGGGGTGAATTACCTCATAGTATGAGTTACCTCATAACTAGTATGAGTTACCTCATACTAGCGACTGTGAAGAAAATTAACTCTATCCCAGCCCAAACCAGCACAATCGGTCACAGCTATCACAGGGAAAGTTTCGAATGCACCCAGTGTAACAGTATTAACAGGTGTCATTAAAACTTCATTAATTACCTGATAAAAATGTTTCCTAAATCGCATTTGCCTTTTTATCAGCTGCACCACCCTGGCAGCTGTGTCACCTTGTCTAACAAACACCACGTCTTTCTCCTCCTCCATGCTTTCCACCCGGCCAGCCCTCAGCCACATCTTTCATAAAACCCTTTTCTTCTCACTTTTCCTTCCTTCAAAGCCACCGCAAGAAATTCTGAACTGCTTAAGCAGAGCAATAAAATGTTATCACGTTCAATAACTTACAGCAGAATCAAATCATTTCTTGGAAACAATCTAATTCTGAAGCCAGGATCCACTGCCTTTCCTGGGAAAGTATGATATATTGGAAGAAAGACCAACCTCAGCCGCGCTAAACCAGGATGTTAACGCTTGCTTACCCTCTTGCTCACAGTGGGAGAAATCTCTGATAAGCAATTTAACACAATTCTACGTTGAAGAAAATGCACAAAAAATTTCTGGGAACGCATTCAGCCTCTTGTTTTACCTACTGTAAGTAAACAGGTGATCACGGAATGGGATAAATGGCTTTTTCTCTGGACAAAGCACGCTTTCTGGAGTGATGCAATAGATGTGATCAGAGGAAATCCAGCTACACCAGTGTGAAAGGTTTCACATAATAGATCAGTAAAAACCTTAATGCATTATAAACACAGAGCAACGCAGTTTACTGTTCAGCTTGTACAGCAGTTTTTAACAGAAGCATGGAGAGAAACATTACCAAGTAAATGCAATAGTGCTGTGATGGCTAAAATATAAATACCTTAACTTTGGTAGTATTTCACTATTAATAGTCTCGCTAAACAAGATCTGGCTAGGATTTCATAAGGACAATGGAAATTTGCAGCCAATTTTGCTTAACGAGCATGGTGACATCTAAAAATCTATGCTAATGCATGCAATTACCCTAGTACTTATTTTCAGTGACCCAAGTCCTTACCCAGGTGGGACAGAGAGCCCATCTGCAATCTCTCCTGCACCTCCTCTACATTTCGAGGAAATTATCACCCAATACCTTTGCAAGGTGCGATGGAGCGCGGTACCGGACTGCACAGAGCCATTAACCACGATTGTAAAGCATGTTAAAGAACAGCAAGTGTATTATATAGCACCAGAAGGCAGTTCCTTTTTATGTCCTCTTTAGAAAGCAGCAAACCACCCCGCGGGCTTTTGGTGACCCATTTTCAACACACAGCCCTGAAACACAGATATCTTTGTAGAAGACAGGGTCCCAAGATGAGTACCTTGCTAAGAAAGAAGAGGCAGGCTGAAGGGAAGCGGCTACCCCCAAAGCCACATGGTGTCTTGGAAGTGCCAGCACTGTGTCAACCCTCCTCTTCCAGTACCCTGTCCACTCCATGGTCTGAAGTTAAGAGCATTTCAACTCTATTCTACCTATCAACGTCAGGAAGGGAGAGAGGGAAGAAGTCAGGCTTTACAATCAGGTAACAACCATGGTTATCCCAAGGCATTTGCAGAAAACCATGCCAGAATGATGTGGCCAACATTTGGCCATTGCATCCAACCTCTGTACTGGACTCATTCCAACCCTGTAGACCTAGACATGACTATTTCCAGCCAGGCTTGACCGCCTGTATAGGGACAGTGGGCAGGGAAATGCTTTTTGGCTAATCTAATTTTCTTGACCAAAAAAGGCAACCCAGATGTCCGTGGCATACCCTGCCCATGCCAGCCACCCGCTCCTTCTGCCTGGGGTGATGGACGAGTTAACAGCCAAGACTGAAAAAATCACAGACACTGGTGTTAAGAGAGCTGGCTGATGTCGTTGTAAAGCCACTCTCCATAATCTTTGAGAAGCCGTGGAGATCGGGGGACATCTCAGAAGACTGGAAGAAGGCTAATGTCACCCCCATCTACAAGAAGAGCTTAAAGGAGGATCCAGGAAATTATAGGCCCATCAGTCTTACTCCAGTCCCTGGGAAAGTTACAGAATGAATCCTCCTGGGGGCTATCACAAGTCAAATGAAGCACGTGATTGGGAAAGCCAGCACAGAGTCACCAACGTCAAATCATGCTTGACAAACCTGATCGCCTTCTACGACAAAGTAACCTGCTCGGTTGATGTGGGGCGAGCGGTGGACGCTGTCTACCTGGATTTCTCCAGGGCTTTCGATACGGTTTCCCACAGCTTCCTCCTAGAGAAACTGATGTGTTATGGTCTAAACAAGCGGTCTGTGCAGTGGGTGGGGAACTGGCTGACAGGCCACACATACAGGGTGGTGGTAAATAGCTCCTCTTCAAACTGGCAACCTGTCACAAGTGGGGTCCCCCAGCGATCAATATTGGGCCAAATGCTGTTTAATATCTTCATAAATGATCTGGATGATGGGATCAAGAGTACCCTGATGAATTTTGCCAATGTTACCAAACTGAATGGGGAAGCGGACACTTTGGAAGGGAGAGCCACGCTGTAGGAAGACGTGGATAGGCTGGAAGAGTGGGCTAACAAGAACCTTATGAAGTTCAACAAAGACAAATATAAGGTCTTGCATCTGGGAAAACATAATCCAGGAGTGCAGCACAGGCTGGGATCTACCCGGCTGGGGAGCAGCTCTGTGGAAAGGGACCTGCGGGTCCTGGTGGACAACAACCTCAATATGAGTGAACAGTGTGCTGCTGCGGCAAAACAAGCCAACAGGATGCTGGGTTGCATCAACAAGGGCATCACCAGCAGAGATAAAGAAGTCATTATCCCACTCTACTCAGCGCTTGTCAGGCCACATCTGGAACACTGTGTTCAGTTTTGGTCCCTGCTACATGAAAAAGATGTGGAGAGGCTGGAAAGGGTCCGGAGAAGGGCCACAAAGATGATCAAAGGACTGGGAAGCCTGCCATATGAGGAAAGGCTGAGAGAACTGGGTTTGTTCAGCCTTGAGAAAAGAAGGCTTAGGGGAGACCTTATCACCATGTTCCAGTATTTAAAGTGTAGCTACAAAGAAGATGGAGACTCCCTTTTTACAAGGAGTCACATGGATAAGATGAGGGGTAATGGGTACAAGTTACTCCCGGGGAGATTCCAACTGGACACAAGAGGAAAATTTGTCACAGTGAGAACAATCAGCCATGGGAATAATCTCCCCAGGGAAGTGGTGGATTCCCCAACACTGGACGCTTTTAAGATTCGGCTGGACAGTGTGCTGGGCCATCTTGCCTAGACCGTGCTTTTGCCAAGAAACGTTGGACCAGATGATCCTTGAGGTCCTTTCCAACCTGGTATTCTACGATTCTATGATCTGCTTTATGAAGTGCAATGCAAAGAATCAGGATGTTTCCCTCATCGTGCAACTAATGAGGATGGCAAATGGCATCCAGGCAGGAGACCAGCAATGAAATTACAGCAATGAAATTACAAATAACAACCAGACAAATGCTAATAAATGCCACTTTGTTGGGATGGAGAGAAGCAAGAAAATACTTCACGGGAGCAATTAAAGGGTTTTTTGTAAGCAGGAAAATGAACTGGCCTTTAAAACATTTTGATGGTTTCATTTGCAGATGAAGCAAAGGTCTGTTGAACAATTGGTGGGGGCAGAAAAAACACATCTCATGGCAAAGTTGCAAGAAGACATTCATAGAATCACAGAATCGTATAGGTTGGAAAGACCTTTAAGATCATCGAGTCCAACCATAAATGTGTGGGGAAAAATGCTAACAAATGAACAGAAATAAATCGTCGCTGCACAGCAGCATCAGGTTCAGCACATTTTTAACAGCTTCAAACACAGAAAAGACCCTTTGAAGAGGAAGGAGTTGGAGGAACTCAATGTATCCTGCAAGCACCAAGGGCAGATTTTGCCAACGACTGCAAAGCCCTTTGGTTATCCGAAGCCTGACTCCGCTCTTGTTCAGGTCCAGCGTCCATCCTGCAATTCCCCTTCAGTTACTTCCACTGAAATATCAGCGGCATCTCAGAGCAGAGGGATCCCTATCCCATGGAAGTCCGATACCTTACGTTACTCTGATTTCCCATCAGATTTCTACAGGCCCAACAGGAATAAAACCTGAGGCATCTCAGATGCTGTGGCACTTGGACAGAAAAGCAGTAATAAGCCGTATCCTGCACAAAATCTGAGTTAACTGCAGTTTGTGTGATGAGTATTTCCCTTGCTATTTCAAGGCACTACAAGTCTCCAACACCTGCCCTGGGCAGTCTGGGTGATGGTCTGAACAGGGAGAAGATGCCACCTGGCAGAAACGACTTTCTAGCCTACATACCTACAGTTTTTCAGACATTGCCTGGTTTTGGACATTTATTTCCAAAGCACTCACAGAACCTTCAGCGGGAAAGCAATCTATAAAATGTATTACAGCATTTACCATAGGACATATTATACAAAAGATTGGGCTGGCATTTAATCATAATATTCTCTGCGCCTTGAAAAGCCGATGCTAAGGATCTCCTTTAGCTTTTCTGATAGTACCACTCCTCCTTCACCTCCATGAAGAAAAGGTATGGAACCCTGGGTAAATGTGACAAAGTATGTGTGCAGAAGGGAGAAGTTCACTGTCAGTAAATGCATTCCAAAATTCCACATTTTGTTATTGCCGCGTGCGACTCCAGTAAAAGCCTTCGTTGTGTGTGATTTGCGAAATGTTATAATGCAAACTTATAGCTGCGATTCAGTTGGTTGGAAAGGTAAACATGACAAGGGAACGACACTTGCACAAACCTCTTTACACATCAAAGGGGAATCACTGGAGACGAGCTTAAAAGGGCTTCATCTATGTCCTCACTAATGCAAAGAGCACAACAAAGCTGCCGTTCAGTATGTCCACTAAATTAAGAGGGAAACCGCAGGATCTTGAGGTAGGCTTTGAAACCTGATTTGCATCAAATAGCCACTCCAAAGGGAGGTAAATGTTGAAAAGCAATAATAAAGACAAAGTGTCTACATTAGCATTACACCGTTTTGAAGTGAATCCCCCATCGTCCCCCTTCCCTGCGTGGGTCCTGCTCGCAGACCTATTTGTGTGTGCACAAACAAGACTCCTTTTGGTAGAAATCAACCTGGAAGATTTGCACCAAACTCACTCAGACAGCTAACGAGAACGTCAGGGACTAAATCGCTGCTTGGTCCTTCAGACATCCACAAAGCAAAACCATGTGGTAGGAAAGTTTAACACATGAGACCAGGTTAAAGAGTCCAGAACAAAGCTCTCAAACCACATGTAGTATAGGAGCAGGGGTCTTAGCACCAAATGCTTTAATCTACTGATCTATCCAAATCAAGATCAATTCCTTGTGGGAACTGAGACGGATGTAGTCTCAGTCAGAAAAGCAAAAGGAATTACTGTGTTCTGCCTTGAAGATCTTAAACGATGGCTAAGACTGCGATCTCATTTCATTTTCTCCTTCTGTAAGTGCATAATTGAGGATTTAGCCCAGGAACTCTAAACTGTTACCTGAAGCAAGATTTACCTCCAGATTCAGACACCTTAAGTTTGGTGTCTACATATGAGCTAGAAGTTCTGCTTGGTTGCCAAGACCTGGGCAACTAGTGCTATTTGAGATGCCCTCAGATAGCTTTGCTTTGGCCTCCAGATCCCACTCTAGACTGACACAGGTCTTCTGTAGGTCCTGCATCATGTCTGCTGGTCCATGGGGACATATACGTGCTAGGACTAGGAGAACAGTATGGTGTTTCCCAGAGGAAGGAGTGTGTCATCTGCAACGTAAGTTCTGATTCACCTTTTATCTTACTGAGACAAACTTGTGTCATTTCACTGGGATTTTATCATGCGTGTTCTCAAAAACATATATAGATAAGACAAAACTATAGCACTGCTGTGTCTCTAGAAGCAATGACTCCAGGCTGAGCAACACAGAAGAAACTCCTTAAAGACACCAAGTTTCCTAATGAGCAGCATTAATCAGCTTAAAGGCTTGTAAAGAAACATTCACGTGCCTGAAAATAAGTTTGCTTGGAGGGCTCCAAACTAGCTTCCAAACAAGTAGGGGAGACAGGTCATCAGGTCTCCGTACCTGCAAATCGTCACCATCACCAACTGAAATATTTTACAAGTCTCTAACATACGATACTTCTGCCAAAGGCAAGATAACCAAAAAAACCCTATGACTTAGACTGATCATTGAAAATGATGCTTGACCTGTTTTAAAACTAGCAGTGCTCCTCCTGCACTGCGAGGAAGCCAGGGTTAGTCCTGCTTGGCTGCAGTCCATCTCCAAGGACAAAACTGAAGTTTTTTTCATAAATGCACATCCCTTTACATAAATTCAAAGACTGAGGCCCTTAGCGACCACTACAACCATCTAACCCGACCTCCCGTGTACTCGGGCCACCGTATTTTCCCAGAAGCTGAATTAAGCTTACCTTTTTGAAAGATAGCTGTAACTAATCTCCATTACCTGACAGCTTTTATCTTCCCTGTGGCTCACCCACTACAGGGTAATGTGATTATGCACGGCCGAGACACCAGGTTTCATGGTCACTGTCAAAGCTACCCGCTTCTCTGGTTTAACAGCAAAAATTGTGATTCTTTTTCAGAGTTTAATATAGGTGAAAAGATTACCTTCAGATTGGCTCCATCTCACAAATGGCTTAAATCCCAAACAAGCCTCAGTCCTGCTTTGTCTGGGTCAAATCATACTCTGCCACCTTGCACAACTTTTATCCCTCTGCTCCGCTCTCTGTGCACCGACTACATCAATGGAAGTAAAGAGAAGCCAATTCAAACGGACGTAAGTCATCTGGAACTAGGAGTGATTCGATTCTGATAATACCCTTGGCTATCACTTGCGTAATATTACATGTCCAATATATCTAAATTGATTAAATTCATCAAGGTTGTCGTTACCTGCAAGACTGCCAGAGATGCCAGAAAATAAACATGTAGAAGTATATTGTTTTCAGAGCGTTACCAAATCCTACCAGTACTAGAAAGGATGCCCCAAAGCTACTAAATCTAGTCCCAGCTATTTAAAATACAACCAAATTCTGTATTTAAACTAGATATTCATCGAAGTAGATCTGGTAAATCTATAGGTATTCACTAAATCATTAGAGAAAATGTTTTCTGAGTAATTTCTGCATCTAAAGTCTCTTGCACCTTCAACTCTCCTACCTGAAATCCAGTCTCTCGGGAAGGAAGCTCAGCGAAACTCTTCTTTCTTAGCACACAAGCTGATGTTGCCTTTTTCTTCAGTTCTAAAATGGACCGATGCCAACTGGTCTTGGCAATAGCACCGAGCAACAAGTGACTTTTCAGAGGAGAATGATCTTTAAACTCATGCCTTATGGTCAACAGCAAATAAAGATGATCTTAAAGGGAACTGGGAGAAACTTTTAGGATTTTGAGATCAGTGGCTACAATACTAAAAAATATTGACCCAATATTTCTTTGTATGGCTCACCTAGGCCATCAATATCCAAGTATTTGTCAATTTTAGTTTTAAACTATATATATCTAAACTACAAGGTCTGGGAGAAGGGACCATCTTTTTTTCTTCATTAGAAAGCATCTACATGCACTGAAGCTTGACTGATTATTAAGGCTTCCAGATTCCAAAATAAATTCAAAGGAGAAAATTGAGGGACACAATTATGTGAAAATCTTACAAATCACACGGAGCAGCTCTTGAATGCCACAACGTCTTGAATGCCACCTTTGAAGCATTCAGTCTGTTAATGGTCTATGCCTTTGCTAGTGCACCAGGAGGGTGAAAGGGGGCTGCTCCTTGGATACAGCCATTACAGCGCAGTGATTTCACCTCCTTTCCCACGAAGCCGCAGTGTAACAAGACTGACAGTAAGCAGGGAAGCCTGGGTCACCACCATATGGCAGCACAGCGAGAACAGACCACCAGAACGGGGAAAATCGAGATTTTAAAAAGCTGCCTTGAATCTTGAGAAATGACAAAAAGCTTCTGTACATTTGGAAAAAGAGGGAAAAAAAAATCTTACATTTCTCCACAGAGAGCCAAGCTCTGACAGCTCTTTGGGGGCTTTTGCAGGTCCTAGTGCTTTTACAGCTGTGTCTACCAGTACTCCTCACTAACACTTTCAAATTAATTCCAACACTTCCCACATAAAAAGCAGAACTTTGGGAAACAGGGAAAAAAGAAAGTGTGATAGATTCCACTATTAAAAAAAAATAAATAGAAAAAGTCCTGCTCCTGTCTCCCTTTTTTAATGACTGTGGTAAGATCTCTGGTGGATAAGAACGTGCTGCTCGGGGCCAAACCAGAATTGTGTGGGACCCATTCCAGTCCCTCTGGATGCAGGAATAATACAGAGGATACCCAGGCTCCATTTCCATGGCTTTGAAATGATGGAGAGAAAGGATGAAAAGGGCTCTGCACCTCTTTTGAATTAGTTCAGGTATCAGTCTGCTCCTCTCCAGCACGACATCGGCACGAGTCCAGCACGGCATTGGACTCGATGATCTTAAAGGTCTTTTCCAACCTATATGATTCTGTGATTCTGTGACATTGCTCTTACAGCGCAGCTTGTTTGGAAAAGGAGATTCACGGGACACAAGACCCTTTTTTGAACCCTGGAGCAACAAGTCAATTTATGTAGAAGCGAAGAGCGTGCAGGATAATGAAACTTTTTTTTTTTCTCTGCACAACCACAAAGGCTTGTGTTTAAGGTAGGTTTAAGGTTTAAGCCTTAACCAATCTCACCAGGGAAGGACCACTAAGTGCTGTTCACACACTGAAGCTGAGAAGCAATAATGTGGTCTCTAGACAGAGGATGGAGAAAATGCTCAGCAGACAGGAGGATCCCAGGTTTCGCACTACGTTAAAACATTATTTGACTACCGATTGCACAGTGAAGCCAGCGTGGATACAAAGATTCTCCAATGCTTCACCGAAGATGAAACCTATCTTTTTCAGGAGAGATCAGCGTGATGCTCTGCGACGTCTTTTACTCGCACAATAGGGCTTTCCCTTGTGCACACACATTTGTTACACATGGCACATATGTTCAGTTCGTGCCATTTTTACTGTAAGTAATCATCAGGTCTAAACACAGCCGCAGTAGGGCTTGGGGGATTTTTTTCCCCTTTAATAATGAGTTTAACATGACATGGTCTTCAAGCCATCCTGAGTCTTCCTCCTTATCAGTTCAGTGTTCTCTCTCCAGGTGATGCAGGATCTGGGTGCGAAAGGTTGCACTGGAAGTTTTTTCCCCTTGCACAGGGCACCCTCGCTGTGGTCCGACCCCAGCCCTGCTCTCTGTCATCTCAGCAAACCTCTGCTGATGCAGTGACGGAGATCTCAAGCCCTTCTCCATCACCATGGATTCAAGCCTGCTTGAGCAAAGGGAGTTATCAGCCAATGACAAAAAAAGCCATGGCACATTTTTAATGGAGACATGACTGATTATTCAGTGCCAAAGCACACGGGTTTATGTATTTTTTTTCCTTCCATCCACAGCCCAAATAGCAGCGCTATCACCAGAAACCCTGCTGCGGACAAGCCGTAAGCCCCCCCCTTCACTTCTGGATATCAGAATAGGACTGTAGGAAATAAGCGGCCTCAGAAATATATGGCTGTGGCAAAGCCAAGGAGAAGCGAGCCACGCATTCCTCAAAACTTTTTGTCTTCCTCCAGATGGTACATCTCCCCAGAGCTCTTCTGAGAAATGCAAGCCCCTGGGCTACTGCCAGGGGAGCTAATGTTACAGGGCACGGAAACGAGGACAAACAGGTAAGAGAGAATGGCACAGCTGCTAGCTGGCACCATCTAAAAATCAAGACTATTCTTTCCCTGCCTCCCTCTGAAGCCCCCTTCCTGTGCTGAAACAAAAAGCACTAATTTGACTTCCCACTTGGCTTTGTTGAATTTTGACACGTCCTCAGTCAAGCAAGATCCCCTCCTTCAATCAGACACCATTTTCTTGAGACGTTAGAAAAGGAGGAAGCTAAAGTAATTATTGAAAACTCATAAGCAGCAGCGTTAGCCTAATTACCATGACTCCTTTTTAATTTTTTTTATTGATCGCCTCCCATGAATACACAAGTATTGACTGAATTCACAGAGTCTTGCGCTGCCGTGATAAGAACAGCAGCCAGTGAAAAACAAAATGCAATTAGGGGACCCAATATCCTGCTGAACATTTGGGATTAGAAAAAAGAAAGAAAGAAGGAAAAATAAAGCCTGGAAGAAAACACACACATTTGTGTATGCCACAGTCTGCCACAGACTTGCTCTCTGGGCTTGGGAGCAATGTCCTTGTCAAGAGAAAGCAAGTGTTTTATTTCCTACATTGCCAGCGTGGTTGTATTTAATTCCGTATTGCCAGGGCTTGACCCAAAGCCCAAGTCTAGATGACTTACTGGCTTCAATGATCTTCAGATGGGGGGACCGGCCATCTCTCACTTTCACACCTAGTAAAATCCGCCTTGAAAGGTTGCAGTCACCACAACCTGCTGCACAGAGTCCTTAAAAGCCAGCCAACCAACTTAAAATACAAACAAAATCCCCAACCAGTTATCTCGCAAAACCACAGCTCAGAACTCGGCCACTCCCCTCTACGTGCAATACGTCACATGCATTGTAACACGTTCCTATTTATTGTGCTGTTTAATTTCTTCGCTTGGCAGTACAGATTCCCATATTAACCCAGATCCACCCAAAATATGTTGTGGCCAAATGAATTTTTGTGGGTTTTTTTTGTTTTTTTTTCTGCTTTTTTCCTCCTCCTGGATCTACCTAGTTCTTTAACCTGCTTAACTTACTTCAACCACTAAAACAAAACGAAACTTATTCTTATTTTCAGATGTTGAACGGCCATCTAGTTGGGTTCTGTTCTTGCCACCAAATAATTTTTAAAAAGCTGCTTCAATTGGAACAATTTAGTGAGTAATTTTTATCACCCTCATTCAGTGGAAAAAACTCTTTATTCCACAGCAGCATCTGCAAGTATAACAGAAGAAAGAAATTATATCCTGACCCCCGAGATTCATATGCTTTCAAACAGACAAGGCAACTTCCATTAGGCTTACGTTGATAAGTGCTGTTTTGACGTGGCTAGGGATTGCAGCAATTGATTTCTTAGGTTTTTTTCAGATACGATAAGCATAAGTAGTGGAGAAGAACTATTGAGTTAGTGGATACCGCTCTCTTCATCACTGCTCCATTCCAGGGGTGAGCTAGTAATGATTTTTGTTTTAAAAGAAAATAAACCATACATGAATTCTTTGCATTTAAAACTAATATTATGTTTCCTACTCAGACCACCACTAGAGCTACTGTGGTTTCTGAACCGTGTGGCTTCTTGACTACACATTATTCAAAAATACTGTTGACAGCAGATCAAAGAAAAAGAAGATATTTTCCTATTTTCTAAGCCCTTCAGTTAATGTGGATTCTAGTAAGTTGTAAAGTGCTGTTACAAGGAAAACAATGGTTGCCTACAATTAAGTTTGAATGTACAATACTACTACGAACACCTCATCGATTCCCCAAATAAACTGAGTTGGTATTTACAGGTTCTCTTAGATCTCTCTCCTTTTCTGGTAGTCTAAGGACAGCGTGACATCAACAACCAGGGAAATGAAAAAGTGTGTCAGTGCCGCTGTGGTCAGAGAACAATGAAAACCAACGGAGATTCAACAATTTCATTTCCATGGGACAGAAACCACACATTGCCGCCAAGCAGACAGCTGGTGGATGGATCCAGGTATTAAGCAGACCCCAAAGACCAATGCAGGCCAAGGAACTATCTCAGCAGTGTTAAGTATCTGAGATATAGGTAAGGTTCCTACCACTCAAGAATGACTTCAAGACAATTAAAGAGAGTTCCCAGCGTGCTTCAAGGAAGACTTTCATGCTCTCATTCTGGGTCAGGATTCTGATAATCAGTTCTGGGGTATAACCAAAAAATGTGAAGAAAAAACCAAAGTCACTCTTCATTAACTTACTGTCTCATCTTTCCACCCCCTGCAGTCAAAATGAACGTACAATACCTGCATCCTTGGATGAAGCCAGAAGTTGAAGTCAGAACTGTGCATGGAGCCTATCAATTGCACACATAGGCAGAAAGGCCGGTAAATTATTACCGAGTAAAGTCCATCCAAAAACCTCATTTAAAAGGTGCCAATTCTTGTTTAATCCCACTGGAAGATTCAATCTATAAAATGCCCTCCTCTCACCTAACGCAATAACGACCACAGAAGATGAAAGTCGGTTCAGTCTCTTCTTTCTTTGGAAGCCTGTGACCTGTAAGGATGGTTGAAGAGTCAGGAAAGGGTTTCAAGGACTGTCTGAGCAGCTGATGGGACTTGTCCTGGGGCCACAGTTGAGTTCACATAATACAAGAGTGAATAAATAAAAATACCGCCCTTCTTCCCTTTCCCTCCACATATGCTCATCTTTGATCAGCCAAAGGGAGAGAGCCACCAGCGCCTGGTAAATGCTTTGGATAAAAATCCATATATTGAATTCAGAGAAATGAAATGAAATGTGAGCTCTGACAGAACGTCAATTATGGGGTTTGCAAAATAGCCCTTTCTTATTTTTCGGTTTTAAAAGTTGTTAACTTTGGCAATTTCCAAGATCAGCTGGAACTACATTTCAATATCTCATTCCAGCTTCTCTGGGCCGTATTTAGTGAATGAACGCAAAACCACCTTGGTGGAAGGAGAAAAAAACCCTCAGCACAGCAAGATGGGGAGCTCCCTGGGGAGCTTTCCTTTACGTTAAGATAATGATCCTAAACTACCAAAAATATACACACGCACGCATACAGGTTCCTCTATTACATACATGCATCTGCACTGCAGCCACTCTTCCTGAAAATGAAAATTTACTCCACTTCCACATTAGTTTTATATCTTTCAAATAACAGACTTCTCTTTTTTCTGCCATGGGGGAAAAGCACTCCGAGATGCTGTTACATCACTGGAGGTAAAAAAAGCATCATTTTTAATAATTAAAGGATGATTTTAACTGAGCCTACTCATTTTAAGCAACGAGACTTTTCAAACAAATCATTAATGACAGAGAACGGTCTGGGTATGGAAACAGCAGTGAAAAACTCCCATCGTGGCCACCAGTTAAATGCCACCATATAAGGTGTAATACTTTCTCAGACTTACTCTACTGCTTTTCCATTTCTTTTGTTAAAAAACCAGAATAATGAGAAAGAACATCCGTCCTTGCCCAAATTGCTATGTGGTCACTGTTGGGTTGCTAAACCAGCTCGGAAAAGGATGAATCCAACCGCTTTAGGTCTTCTTAGGTCCCAACCACCACCACGTATCACCCGAGACTCTGAGTGCCTATTAACGAGGCAAAGATCCTCATTTATAATTACCATTCAAACAACACTTAATACTCTCCTTCAAAGCCTAAGTGGTAACATCAAGTTTCCACATACTATCAACATCTCCTACAGAGTTATTTAAGAAGATACGGTGGTTTGTGTTACCGAATAAATCAGCCTTTTCCCCCACTTCAGCGTTCAGGGATGGGGATGCAGCACAGGAGGGCAGTGCCACGGCGGGAATGGTACAGGTCAAATAAACTACTCCACTTTTCCAGACGAACAAATGTTAATGAGATATAGACAACAAACAATAGAATATTAAGATGCTTTCAATGCATTAATCCCAACTGTTTTTTCAGGGGGAGAAATCAGCAGGTGCAGTGAGATATTTCAATAATGTATGTTGGGGTAATTAATAGGTGCAACAAGCTATGAAGGATTATTCAGAGATATTAAATGCAGGGGATGGGCTGGGCCGTCAGCGCTTCTAACTTCTCACTAAATTCAGCTCTAAGTAACATAGCTTCACAAGAAAACATACTTTCAAGATGAATAAAATTCTTCCAAGAAGATTTTTCCCCTCTGTTTCACAAAATATTGACCTGCTCCTTCTGATTATAAAACCAAACTAAAATTAAATTTAACTCAAGTATTAACTTCCTATTTTTTAGTGAAACTGGACAAGGAAAGTGGTCAGTCAATTTAAGACTTTTTGCTTGCAAAAAAACCCCCAGCACTTATACACAAGCTTAATACAAACAATTTTACCCTCGGCAAATATGTTGTAAAATGAAGCGCTATGGTTGTTTCACAATCCACCGCAAAAGATTATAATTTCTGTTAGCTGAGCAAACACAACGGCACGCCGTCGAAACTACAGGCACAGCTAAAGTAAAGAGCATGTCGATGCTGGAACTCAGGCAGAGGTTTCACACATTGCTCTTGCTCAAAGTATAACAGCCATTTTAGTTCAAAAAAGTGAATTCTGCCAGCATTTCTAATTGGAAAGACAGAATCATTAATATCCGAGTATTTCCAAATGCTAAATAGAGACAATCACTTAGCATTGGTTCAGAGGGAGTGATTTCTCGTTTGCATCGTAACAGATATATTTTTTAAGCCACCTTCCTGCCCAGCTGATGAGCAGGTCCAGTTCTGCCCAGCTGGCAGCCTTGAGAGAAGACGCCAGTTGTGCACGGGATGGAGAGAGCCGTTTTGCCGCAGCACATCAGGTTACAAAACTGTTTTTATTTCTCCATACTCCTTCTCTGACAAAAATACATTTGTGGGATGAGTTTTTAGTCAAGACGGCTGCAGATACTCCCTTGCTTGGTCTACATTGAAGGGTTATTTATGTTAACCTTGAGAGCTGCTTTTAGAAACACATTCCCTCTTTAACTCTTCCTAGCAGATCTCTTGTTTGTGGCATGAGAAACAGCTGGCATCAGACACTGGTCTTGGACTTCTGTCCCTGGAAGGAAGGTTTACGTATCAGGAATACAAAGACCATCTTCACCTTAACGGTGGCTTTGTTTCACTGTGTCGGTCTGTTTTGCAGAACACCACAATCCTACATCCAGTGCAGCTAGATTTGGATTTACTTTTTTATAAACGGTCTTAAAGGAAACGAAACAGATCGGATATTAGGAAAAATTTCTTCACGGAAAGGGTGGTCAAGCACTGGAACAGGCTGCCCAGGGAAGTGGTGGAGTCCCCATCCCTGGAGGTATTTAAAAGCCCTGTAGATGTGGTGCTTAGGGACATGGTGCAGTGGTGGACTTGGCAGTGCTAGGTTTACAGTTGGACTTGATGACCTTAAGGGTCTTTTCCAACCTAAACGATTCGATGGTTCTATGACTTTGTGGTTAAAGTTTTTGAAGATGGGTATGATTCTTTTTCTTTCTAAAGCCTGGGTTGGTCTGAAGTGTACATCCTAAGCCTGCACCGTATATACTCTTGCTCCGGTACACAGGGACAATTTGGAAGAGCTGCTGCACGTTGCAGTAACTCTCCAGGGACGAACCCAGGCTCCGTTACCCATCTCACGTTTTTGCAAGACTTAATAAAAAATGTAGGTCTGGGCTGAAGGTGGAACCTTGGGATAAACCTGTGTTCTTCCATTAACAAAGACAGTCAAAATATGAAAATTCAGTCTCTGTTTCAATCATGGCACTCAACTCAAAGGTTCTCAACTCAAAGGCTCTTGCCCATCCTATGAGTATCCTCCATATTGAGGCAGTCACACTTCGGAGGGCTTTTTTTCTCCGCTTTATCCAACAGTGCAAACCTCCAGTGTAGATACAATTGATATTATTGTAAGTGGGATCTGTAACTCCATGGGGAATCATGCCCGATGGCTAATTTCAGCACAGAGAAACTCATCACCCCAGACCCTCCTTGTGTCAGAGTTTTGAACTGCCCCTGAAGAAGGTTTTTTCTCCCCAGTACTCTATAGAGTTTTGAACCTGCTAGACACAATTATCAATTAAGAAACAGCGATGGCTTAACAACTATGTGACACATTGGATCAATTATTGCCTCTTGCTGACACACAGAATTTCTAGAAAGCTCACGGACGGTTCCCACCCAAGAGGCCAGCGCTGCTGCAGAGGTTAGTCTCTCCTGTCACCCATTCCCAGACATCCTCCCAAACCAACTGCATTTGCCTTTTCAGAAATTGACCCTGGAAATAAACTTGCATGCAAACAAGCACCTGAAGATAATCAGCACAAGTTTAAAACCACCCCAAACTCGAAGTGTAATTTTTCCTTGTTATTTACCGAGGGTGCAGAACTTTCTTCTGAGCCTCACGTGCAACCCTGGAAGTTGGCACAGCCTAAAAATGAAACTGTGCCCTTGTACGGTAAAATCCCAATGATGAACCAAGGGGCTTACTGCATAGGAAAGGCAGAAGAAGAACCCAAGTGATGCTCCATGTGCCTCAGTTCCGGGGCTTCACTACTAAATACAAAATAATGAAAATAATGGTTATGATAAAGAGATAGCCATCAACACCACAGGTAGAGGTTGACTGACTGGAGTTTCCACTCCAAATTTCCAAGCTGCAAATTAAGCCTCAAAAATGCTATGCAACTATTTAACGTATGTAGTTAATATGTTTATTTATGCACTAGAGTGCTTGCCCAGTTGCGTGGTAGCAAATTCTTACCCTCCCATATTGAATTTATTTTCCTCAGGCTATACCTGAAGCACTACTATTAAAGAACAGCTACAGAATAAAAATGCAGCTTCTCCTGTACGTCCTTCTCCTTCCTTTTCTAAAACCTACAAGGCTAATTGCACAATCACAGCATCGCAGGTCTTCTCACATCCCTTGGTTCTTGCAATTAATTTGGAAGAAATCTTTGAAACTAGACAAAAGATAAAGACAAAGGGAATGAATCTCTCGTGTTTGTATACCCACATGCACATGCTCCATCCACTTGCATGTGAGCTCACGTACTGTATCCCTCTAGGAACAAACCGGGGGCTGATGATTTTGTGCAAAAAGGAATAAATTGCTTCTCCTTGCAGTAAGGTCTGAAAACTGTTATCTAAAGATCTACTGAAGCTTTGCCCTCTCTGCTGCGCCCCCCTTCCTGAATCTCAAACAATACATTTTTAATGTAATGTTTAAAGGTTTGATGAAAAAGTTATAAGCATTGACTTTTGCTCCAGCTCATTCCCGCTCAGCATTGCTCTGCTGATGAACAAGAAATGTGGTTCTTCAGAGTACTTCAGAATCGGCTATTTGGGGACCTCCTAAAATCATGGGAATGAGAAACAGTAGAAGATCTCAATGAGCAGTCTAAGGTGCAGTGGAGGACAGCTGGTAGGAGCCTTGATTTCCAGCTCTGTTACTTGAATCATAGAATCATTTAGGTTGGAAAAGACCTTTAAGATCATCAAGTCCAACCGTTAAACTAACACTGCCAAGTCCACCACTACACCATGTCCCTAAGCACCACATCTACACGGCTTTTAAATACCTCCAGGGATGGGGACTCCACCACTTCCCTGGGCAGCCTGTTCCAGTGCTTGACCACCCTTTTGGTGAATAAATTTTTCCCAATATCCAATCTAAACCTCCCCTGGCACAACTTGAGGCCATTTCCTCTCATCCTATCGCTTGTTACCTGGGAGAAGAGACCGACACCCGCCTCTCTACACCCTCCTTTCAGGCAGTTGTAGAGAGTGATAAGGTCTCCCCTGAGCCTCCTTTTCTCCAGGCTAAACAACCCCAGTTCCCTCAGCCGCTCCCCATCAGCCTTGTGCTCCAGACCCTTCCCCAGCTTCGTTGCCCTTCTCTGGACACGCTCCAGCCCCTCAATGTCTTTCTTGGAGTGATGGGCCCAAAACTGAACACAGGATTCGAGGTGTGGCCTCACCAGTACAGGGGGACAATCACTTCCCTAGTCCTGCTGGTTCCACTATTCCTGATACAAGCCAGGATGCCATTGGCTTTCTTGGCCACCTGGGCACACTGCTGGCTCATACTCAGCTGGCTGTCGACCAATAATCCCAGGTCTTTTTCTGCCAGGCAGCTCTCCAGCCATTCTTCCCCAAGCCTGCAGCGTTGCATGGGGTTGTTGTGACCCAAGTGCAGGACCCGGCACTGAGCCTTGTTGAACCTCATACAATTGGCCTCAGCCCATCGATCCAGTCTGTCCAGATCCCTCTGCAGAGCCTTCCTACCCTCCAGCAGATCAACATTCCTGCACAACTCGGTGTTGTCTGCAAACTTGCTGAGGGTGCACTCGATCCCCTCGTCCAGATCATTGATAAAGACATTAAACAGAACTGGCCCCAATACTGAGCCCTGGGGAACACCACTTGTGACCAGCCGCCAACTGGATTTAACTCCATTCACCACAACCCTTTGGGCCCGGCCATCCAGCCAGTTTTTTACCCAGCGAAGAGTATGCCCGTCCAAGCCATGAGCAGCCAGTTTCTCCAGGAGAATGCTGTGGGAAACGCTGTCAAAGGCTTTACTAAAGTCTAGGTAGACAACATCCACAGCCTTTCCCTCATCCACTAAGTGGGTCACCTTGTCATAGAGGGAGATCAGGTTAGTCAAGCAGGACCTGCCTTTCATAAACTCATGCTGACTGGGCCTGATCACCTGCTTCCAACTCTTTATTTCCAGCTCCAGTTGCATTTGTGTGCTGCTCTTTCCCTTCTTTTGTAATCCTACAGCAAGGGGCGCAGCTGATTGATTGAAGTACAGTGGTTTTGTGACAGAAAAACAGCTGATTCATAAACATAAAGAGAAGAAATAACTTGTTCCCTATAAACCACCAAAGTAGGTTGCCTCAAGCTCTTGGATTCCTCAGTGCACACTGAACATCTTTCATGCAGAAAAATCATAGAATCACAGAATGGTTTGAGTTGGAAGGGACCTCTGAAGATCATCTAGTCCAACCCTCCTGCCATGGGCAGGGAATGTTCCAGTAGATCAGGTTGCTCAAAGCTACCTCCAACCTGACCTTCCAATGATGGGGCAACCACAACTTCCCTGGGCAACCTGTTCCAGCATCTCAGCACCCTCATCGTAAAAAATTTCTTCCTTATATCCAATCTAAACCTACCTTCTTTCAGCTTAAAAACCATTATCTCTTGTCGTGTTACTACAGGCCCTCGTAAAAAGTCTCTCTCTGTTTTTCTTGTAAGCCCCCTTTATATATTGAAAGGCTGCAATAAGGTGTCCCCGGAGCCTTCTCTTCTCCAGGCTGAACAACCCCAGCTCTCTCAGCCTGTCCTTATAGCAGAGGTGTTCCAGCCCTCTGACCATTTTTGTGGCCTCCTCTGGACCCGCTCCAACAGGTCCACGTCTTTCCTGTGCTGAGGACCCCAGAGCTGGAGGCAGCACTGCAGGTGGGGTCTCACCAGAGCGGAGTAGCGGCACAGAATGGTAACACATGCATTCATAAACACCTTAATTATGAGTTACTATTAACGTCATTGCTAAAATAACATTTGGTTTAAAGCTGCTGCTTGAGAAGAAAGTAACCTTCGACTTCGAGAAACATTAAAAATAGAGCAATCTGCAAGGAGATGATGATTGACAGAGGGAGAGTAAAGAGCAATGCTTAAATAATATATGTAATCCTGTAATTTGGCCTGACACAAATTCTTGCTATGACACACAGATGCAATCCAATCAATGAGACAGTCTCCATGGCAAAGCCATTATTTAAACAAAGCTAGCTTGGCTTAATAATGCAATAATTTGGGACAATTTAGGACTGTGATATTACGTGCCATTTTGCATTGTGATGTGCCAAGAGATCCTACATTGATCTTGAAATAAAAAGCCAGCAACATTTTGATAGTTCATAGATTTCCCCCTTTCTCTTTGACTCCAGAATCCCCATATGTGTTAAATAGTCCAGCAGCTATCACCTCTGCTTACCACACCGGGTTTATTATCAATAAAAGCCAAATCGGAGAGCCTTCTTAAAAGGCAGGCTAGCAATAAGAACACGTAACTACTTAAATGCAGCTTTACTGATAGTGCTCTCTCCCTGTTGAAATAAGCACCCTTTTTTCGAAATATATTTGATTGCTGCCTCCAAACACATTACCAAAGCTGTACAAACCGGCAGAGAACATGGGAGAAAAACTATTTCTTGAGTAGGCGGATGGGATTGTACTTAAAGCACAGAACAGGGAGCTGGGAAACTTTCGTTCAGCCCCTGCTTCCATCCATAAAGCATCAGGGCTACTCCTGAATTAAAGATCAGCAGATGCTCATGCTGTTTGCTAGATCAAGGCCAGAGGAATGCAGAGCTCTACATGATCAATCCCTTAATCTTCCCGGGTCTTCATTCCCCATCTGTAAAATGGGAGTAATTATCCTCCTCTTCTCTCGTCCCTTGTTTGCCCTATTTAGTTACGTTATGCCCTCTTTTATTCCACCGATGCACTGCGGGGTCCCTGGTTGAGGCTGAAGGACTGGTTCATTACCATAATGCACATAACAAACAGCGATATTGCACCAGTTGGATAATCTAATATGCTTTCTTCACCTCTGGCTTTTGTAGTTTCCCTAATCAGAGAAAGCACTGAATTATCTCCATTTAACAGATGTTGTTCTGCGACCTATCACTGGTTAAACTGGCTAAATATTCGGTGACTGTGCAATAAGTCGACAGGACTAGAGGCTATTCCAATACAGCTCTAAGAATGTAATCTGATGTAAAATCGCCGACTAAAGTAAAAAGACTAACTTTTTTATTGATTTACAATGGAATTTCAGCACTGCAGTTTCAATGGAAAGAAAGATGAATTGTCTCTACGGATGCAGTTTGACTCTAAATGTCTCCGGAAAGACAGCATGCGCTTGCTGAGAGCTAATCATTGCAAGGTGAAATCCATTTCTCATATGCTACTTTGTTTTCAGAGATTAAAATCAAAGTCCTGGGGGTTTATTGTTCTGTGAATCAGCAATTGCAAATGCACTGCAAAACAATGCCAACCCAAAATACAACAGCTCTGAAGCAACTATAATCCAGAAGGGATTTGGGAGTTTACCCTGTGAAGCACTGAAAGAGACATTCCAAAGTTAAAAGAAGTTTTCGAGGACTTTTGTCTTCAAAAAACTTCTCCCGTTTTGAAGTGTCAGTGCTGGCTCATGTCAAATAATCACATGGAACAGCCAAAATTATGCTTTTTACTGTCGTGATGCAACCAAGAGCAGGTCTCCCCGTGCTGTTTTTGTGCGAGAGTTGTAACACCACGCGGTACACGGAACAGATCGAGCAGTAACTCAACAGGAGGTAGATCCTTGCTGCTCCTGGCAACCCCGCGTGATGGTTTTGGCAGTGCTCAAAACTGGATAAAAACTATTTAGTAAAGCTGGGGCACTGTTCCCTTAGCAGATGGCCCTGTGCCTCCCCAAGACTTAAAGGAATCTGCTGCTACAGACTAATAAATATAAATCACTCCAATCCCTCCATAGCCTCCTTTCCGCTGCTCCAGCTGAACGCTGTTCCCCTTGCACAGCTACCACCGAGCCTCCAACAGACACAGCCTGCCTGGTCAACAGCAGAATCAGGGAATATTAAAAAGCTATTAAAGCCTCAATGCTGCCGGCAGAAGGGTACCCATATGGGCTATATCTAGCGAGCTGTATGCGGATAAGATCTTCAGCTGCGTAAGTCAGGAGAGATGCAAAGACACCCCTGCATCAAACCTCCGCTGCAGGCGGGAATGGGAAACGAGAAATGAGGCCAAAGCTGGCAATTAATATAAAACTCATTTGAAGTTTGCATAGAGGGACATATCAACAGGAGAGCATTAAGCACGCGTGTATGACATCACGCCTTAAAATCATGATGTAATGCTGGAGAAGGAAGCCTTAAACTAGTTCGGCTAATCCTGATGGGTTTAGTCGAGCTTCTCCTCGCCATCCCGGCACAGATCAGGAGCGGGAGCAGAAGCAACGCTTTGCTTGTGGGAGGGGGCTGCATGGAATCTGGTGCGTGAAGAGACAGGGAGACCTTGTTCTTACAGGAGGGAACTGAAAACACTACTATTATTGAAAATGCAATTAGTTAAGAAGACCAGCTTGAAAGGAAGGCTCAAGAGAAGAAAGGAAAGTTGAGCTAATGAAGAAAAGTGTTTCTACCAAATTGCATTGATTCAGAATGTGCAACCAAGATGAGATTCTTCCCTTCGCTCAAGGTTAGAGGTTGGAGGCTCCTGTTGCTGCTTGAGTTATTTAGCAATGGCTGTTGATGATGACCCCAAAACACAGATAACTCTGAGCAAACCTCTGGGAGTTACTGATTTCAAACAAGCCCAAAACACAGACCTGGAGTAGGAACTGGCAGTGATATGGATCTTCGGAGAGGCTGGATTTTAATACTACTCCATTCCTCTCCTGAGGGAGCCTAATAGCTTTTCATGATCAGGAAGAAAGTTAATAGACAAACACTATTATTATTAAACTAGATTAAATTTGGAACCACCATCCTTGACAAGTAGCCCTTTAAGGTGTAATTTGAGAATCACAGCAGGTGAAAATAAAAATAAAAAGCCTGGCCTCAGTTATATTGTAAAGCCAGGTTATAATAAGCTCCCGTGAGCTGAGGGAAATAGCAAATTGCAAGGTGATACAGCAGATGATAAAGGCACAAAGTGAGGATGCCTCTCTTAATCAGGACGCAAGAAGACAGGCAGGCTGTGTGCAACCTGCCCGCACCCCATCGTAGGGTACGCCATTAATTCTGTGATGGGGATAACGGGTTTCATGCATTGCTCGTCCTCTACATCCTCCGTTTTCCCTTTAATTAGAGCAACTTGCAAGACAAAGCCTGCAGAACGCAGGAAGAAGTGGCAGCAAGACGTTCTGAGTTTCGATCTGGTTTGCTCTTTTGCTAGTTTATTTACCTTGAAAATAATGGGTGCTGCTATTTGTTATGGATGTTTCTATTCCTCTTTTACCAAATTCTCTCTAGCACTGGGAAACTCAACTCAGAATGCTTTTGTCTGAGTTTAAAAAGCTCTGCATGCCAGGCAGGCAGGATGTCTCACTCAACTAGGGGTCCCAAAATGAGAGGAGTGCCCTGATTTCCCCCAATTTGCTCTAAACTCATCCTCTTCTTCTGTTCACCATATTTAAAACAAATGCTCATTTTCAGAGGGAAGTGTGCATTTCATGTTCATTCAAAATTAACCCAAACCACCATAAAATGTTGTGGAATGGGACAAGGAGTGCGCATGGGCCAAATCCCCATCAGATTCTCTATCTTTCAGTCCTTTCACATGTACAGCATTGCCCATTATACACAATTTCCAATACTACCCTGAATTTTGCCTTTGTTTTTTTAACTCATTAAATTTTTAAGACAGAAGGCTTGCAGACTTCAAAAATCCTAATGCAGGGTTGTCCATGACATGACTGACCTGCACAGCTACCACTCAAACTCTCGTGAAAACTCCTCACCCTGTATTTTCCCGGTCTGGAGTGTGAGACAACATTGATCTGCTCAACAGGGTAAGCTGGAAGAACAGCTCTCTACTTCCTTGCGGCCATTGTGAATGCAACATTTATTTTTATCATAACCAGCCGACATTCAGAAACCCCTCGGTACAGATCCTGATCTAAATTAGGAAAGCAGCAAAGCGCACCTCATACCGCCAAACCCACCTGGAAGGACTCACTGGTTCCTGCTGTTGAGCTTGGAAGAGTTGCTGCTTCTGGAGGTGTCATTTTTATTGAAGTTAAAGCAGTTATGCAGAAAAAACCTGATGAGGATCTAATATGATCAAATACAAAAGGACATGAAGACTTCAGAAACAGAATATCAATGCACAATAGGATTTTATAATTCGGATAGACTTCTCACTCTGCAGTCCTCGTGGGAATGGTTGGGTAAAGTTGCAGAGCGGGATCCCCAAGTGCTTGAAGTACAGCTCAGTCATCTCCATCACTTCCAAACCAAGCTCTCACCAAAATTCAAATGCTTCTAATTAGAACAAAAGAGACAGGGGCTTTGTAATACAGGAATGCGACCATTTGATATGAAGAAGCAGAACTCAGGCTGCTTCTTATGAAAGACACTATATGGACCACAATACAACCACTCCTTCATTTAGCAGGTTTCTTTTTCCATTTCATATCTTTCACAGTGATGCTACTTTCTTTAAAAAAAAAAAAAGTTCTGTCATCTAAAAATAAGAAAATGTTCTTCCGTCTTCAGAGCAATCATTGTCTAATAATTACAGACCATCACCTTGAAATCGCAGCTAAAGCTGTCGTGTTGAGTGCGCTGTGCTGCATTAACAATACAGTACAGGCACAGCTATGGGCAGGCAGGGCTGATTTGACGTACTGGCTGGTCAGTTCTGATTTTCAGATAATTAATCATCTTGGACATTGTTTTTCACCCCAAAATGTAGAATCTGGGATTGCACAACACGCCAAATGGAGCTACTCACTTAACAAGACAAATGGATTTTATTGACTTCATCAAGAAGAGTAACAACTCAATATCTCATTTCTTCATAGCTGGCTAGAACAAACTCTGGGGGCATGAGGAGAAGATGTAAAACACAGTCTATAAATTATGAGAGTTTATTAAAGAAATGCCAATGGAAACTGCTTCAGAATTGAATGTCCATGTTCTGCAAGGCTTCCACAGCAAGTGGGCAAAACATTGACTTATAACAAATGAGGCAAGCAATCTACAGATAATATATCAGAGGAAAGTCCGTAATTTTTCTCCTTCAACTGATGAGATTATTCTACTGCACTGTATTTCATGGGATAGGAAACAAAAGGTTATCACATTTTTTGTTACCGCTGTTCAGATGACAGCTTGCTTTTGTCACAGCGCCTTTCCATGCAACTACTGTGTCTCTGCTTCCCCAAATTAGCTGAGCATGCTGTGGAAGGAGCAACATTAGCTCAGATTTGCCAAACTTGGGCCCTAACGTTGATGGCTCTGAGGATTATTCCTCCGAGACCTATAGACAGCCTTGGGAGTAAGAGGGAGTCTGTTCACACCCATCAATCTACCTAAAACCTGAGCTATCACCTTCACACCCAGGCATCTGTGACGTGCTGCCTTACTTGTAGGAGATGGGGTCTTCACAGGGATCACCCTTCTTCAGCTAGAAGAATGAGGAATTAATGAGCGTGATTTTAGGGTAAGCATAAAAACCAGTTAGTTCAAAAGGGATGGTAGAAGTTCAAAAGGGATGGTAGAGGCCCTCCTGACAGCACAGCTCCCGACCTCGGCTGCAATGTGGACTCTAGGTGCAAAGCTCTGGACACCATTTCTCAGGATGCTGTCCAGAGCCACAGGACAAAGAAAGACAAGAAAGCCCCAACGTCTACTTTCTGCAGAAGGGAGCACAAACTTTCCTACAAAATCTCTGCTGCCAATGACTCCTGGGAAGAGAAAACCACAGAAAAGCCCCCAGTGGCCTCATTCAGAACGGGGCAAACACTTGGAGGCTACTGGATGAGTGAAAATCCTGGGAGAGAGCCTCTACACCACATTATTGAGGTGCACAAATACACAGGGAGAGACACGGAGCAAGATCAGTGAAAGAGGATAAAGCAACGAAGTGCAAAGTGTTAAAGTACAAATTGCACCTGCTAAACACTAGCAACGAGTCTCCAAATTACCGAGACCGAAACAGCTTCTTTGAGATAACTCAATGCCTGCATTCAAAGCTCAAAATTTCAAATCAGAACCAAGGAGCTATTATATTGATTTGTATGCAGTGAGCCCCAGAAATATGAAATAAATGAGAATGAGAAAAAAACACACAAAAAAAGAGGAAACGTTTCTAACAATTTCATATATTTCTCTCAGGGGTCCACAGCAATCAAGGTAGAAGAAACTGCTGTTCAAAGAGGGAATGTTATGCTCTTATTTCCGGACAAATACAAGCAAGACTAGTTTTTTTTAACTAATTGACAAAATTTCTAAACAGAAGTGAACCCTGAAGAGGACCACACATGCTAGCTCAGATATTTACTGTTTCTAACGGGCCAAATTACACCGCTGGTGATTAAGACTCAAGCCTCTAAGGACTGGCTGTGTCTCAGCTTGATAATGAATGGCCTTTTAACACACCAAGCCTTTAATCTCTAGAACCCTGGACTGGATCCAAATTGAAGGTGAGTGAAAGTACTGGCAGCTAATGGGGTGTGTTCTATGGCCAGCGATAGCTGATCAGCTTTAGTTATTTTTAGCCCATTTTAGGATGGGCAGGGCTAAAATCTGGACATGCACCCCTGCAATACCTGGCAGCATTGCATTACCGCTGCTTTTGCTGTACAGACATGGATTTCTACTTTGAAAAAGTTTTTCTGAAGGCAGTCAGAGCTTCTGCATGATGATCAGAGTGCAAGCAAGTGAAAAAGTCACGTTCCAACAGTTTGGGGAAAGATGATATCAAGGTTATCCTCACTCACCTCTCCTTAGCCTCATTTCTTTGCCTCTCGGCTATTGCTGCTGCCCTTAGAGCAACACCCTGCCTGGAGGACTTAGGACAGCATCGCATGGACAGCAGCCAAAGCAGTTTCAATTCATCCCACTCTCCATGTTAAATAGTCACATTGCGAAAGAAAACTTGCTTCTGGGTTCCTACAAGTGCATGAGAAATTAAGAGGCAGAGCCCAGAGGACACAGGGCAGAGAAAGATTTTGTTAACAGCTTTACATTCAAAGCTAAATATAAAGGTCACCTCTTGGACAAAGAACAGGGTAATGGACTGCATTCCCTCGTACACACTCTATAAACTCACAAATTATTTCTCTTATTGCTGTGATTGTTTTCAAAGGCTTGAGAAGCCTTCAGATACACAGCAATGGAGAAGGTCTACCAAGGTCAGATGGAGGGAGCAGGTACCAGGAGATGAGTTTTACTTCTCGCTCTGCCAGGTTATTCAGCGCTTCTCCTACACCTTTGCTTTTCCATCCACAAAAAAGGGACAAGGAATCCTTCCAAACACACAACCTGCCAAGTCTTTCACAATCTTCAGACAGAAGCCACCTTAGAAATAGGCTGTCCCCTTTAAATGCCAGCAGACTAACCAGCCGAGATGCAAATACTCAGAATTATTAGCAAGTGATTAAGAGGACATCCATTGTGTTTCAAGCTTTAGGATGAACCAAGTGAAGATGAGTAACAGACACTGAATGAACAGGTTACGCCAAGCTCTTTCAAGTGTACCAACTCCAAAAATAAAGTTCTGCCAAGCACAGAGGCTGTGAAATCAAACTTTACAATTGAAGGGGAACGTCAGGTTAACATGGATTTAGACATCCACACAATGCAAAAGTGCTTATCGATACCCACTGAGAATATTCTACTTACAAACACCATCCACTCGCTTTGTGTCATGTACAGTTAGGAGACGTGTGGTAGTGACCGCAGGTCTTGTCAGAGGATTTGTGTGTGTAATGCCTTCCACAAAGCCTCTGCTTTCAGCCTCACCCCAAATCATCTCTCTCTTTTTAGCCCGAGCATTTCAATACCACTCTACAGGTAGCAAATTGAAATGTTCAGTCCTCCATTGCGGGGAGATTGAATCTGAAAAGCAAGCGGCAATAAGAATGAAGCAAGGCATCAATAGCACACGCTAAAGCTCTCACCGACGACAGCAATGATGTCGGATGACTGAATGAGCATTTGTTAAACTTCTACCATTGTGAAAGCAACCTATTATTTTCCTGGTTGTGCTCTGAAATGCCTCAATCACTGACAGAACAAGTGAGTGAGAAATAATACAGTTCATTTTCGATTGCTTTTGTTCAATAGATACATTGCTGTATACTGTATCTCCCATTGTTTCATCAACAACATAGCTAATATTTTTTTCTCATCCCCTTTTCTGATATCAAGTCGTTAGACTGATGACTCCTCCAACTGCGTACATCTTTAAAAGTTGCCAATAACATCCCGTAACATGACGCGGTGTTCAATTCAGGCCTGTTTTTGCAAAGAAAAACACGATGCTACAGCACTCATGTGAAGGCTATACACATCAGCTAGTGCAAGAAAGCAGCTTCCAAATCACTGTGCTTAGCTACAGGACATGCTCTGATGTCTAAACTCCTGTCACA
The DNA here is from genome assembly GCF_034638445.1 of Ciconia boyciana. NCBI lineage: Eukaryota > Metazoa > Chordata > Aves > Ciconiiformes > Ciconiidae > Ciconia > Ciconia boyciana. The sequence goes on from NC_132934.1 coordinate 2,796,854, forward strand.
GCAGCTTACCTAGGTAACGCTTTGCTTTTTCACAAGCTCGAGAAGTGGGCACATGTGAACCTCATGAGGTTCAACAAGACCAAGTGCAAGGTCCTGCACATGGGGAGGGGCAACCCCTGGTATCGATACAGGCTGCGGGATGAAGGGATTGAGAGCAGCCCTGCCGAGAAGGACTTGGGGATACTGGTGGGTGAAAAGCCGGACATGAGCCGGCAGTGTGCGCTCGCAGCCCAGAAAGCCAACTGTATTCTGGGCTGCATCAAAAGAAGGGTGGCCAGCAGGTCGAGGGAGGTGATTCTGCCCCTCTACTCCGCTCTGGTGAGACCCCACCTGCAGTGCTGTGTCCAGCTCTGGGGTCCTCAGCACAGGAAAGACGTGGACCTGTTGGAGCGGGTCCAGAGGAGGCCACATAAATGATCAGAGGGCTGGAACACCTCTGCTATGAGGACAGGCTGAGAGAGCTGGGGTTGTTCAGCCTGGAGAAGAGAAGGCTCCAGGGAGACCTTATTGCGGCCTTTCAGTACTTGAAGGGTGCCTGTAAGAAAGATGGGGACAGACTTTTTAGTAGGGCCTGTAGCGACAGGACAAGGAGTAATGGTTTTAAACTAGAGGAGGGTAGATTCAGACCAGATATAAGGAATAAATGTTTTATGATGAGGGTGGTGAAACACCGGAGCAGGTTGCCCAGAGAGGTGGTAGATGCCCCATCCCTGGAAACATTCAAGGTCAGGTTGGCCGGGGCTCTGAGCAACCTGATCTAGGTGAAGATGTCCCTGCTCATTGCAGGGGGTTGGGACTAGATGGCCTTTAAAGGTCCCTTCCAACCCAAACCATCCTATGATTTTGTAGCCACGGATTCAAATCCCTCCCACTGCCCTACGCTACTGATAATGTGACGTGCCACACATGCTTTCGAACGAGGTTTTAATCCATGTCTGTAAAACGTTCGGAGGTGTTTCTACAAAATGTGGTAGCAGCAGCACCACTATCAATATACACTTCCAGACATGCAAGCTGGCAAACAAAACTACTTAGGGGAAGGTGGAGGGCATCAAAGAAGAAAAGCAATGATCATAATCTCACAATTCTGTTTTAATTAACAATGAAATGTAATGTGAGCTGACGTGGGACCCTGCAGAATATGGTGGGACTGGAGGGAAGGTCACCTGGGTTCTTCTGCAGCGTGGGCGTCTCTTGTTAGTTTGGACCAAGCTAACGCATGTCACCATGAACAATGAACTGGAGCAGCAGGGTACTGGCAGGCTACAATTTCGATTCAGATGAAAGGAAAAAGGAAAAGAACAAATTACCTGTAAAAACAACAGGCTGAAAGCCACAGAGAAGAGGTGATGGTACTGAGTGCCGCAGCAGAAGACGGTACACTGCAAAAAGCCTCCCAATTCTGGGCATGTTCGTTAAGCCCTTTAGCATTAAATGAAACTTTTGGTCGCATGTTTCTCCCCAGAAGGAAGGGAGCCATGCAAAGTTTCCCCCCAAACCAAACTTTTCTCTGAAGCCCCTTTCGAGCTCTTGGCATGTTATTGTGCCAGGGTTTCAAGAAAAACCCATCGTCTGCTTGGTGGCACAGGTACAGGGCAAGCAGCTTTCCAGAATCCCACCACAATGATATATGGATCTTGGAATAACATGGCAGTTTTATTAAGAAAAAAACCCACAAAAACGATGTTCTTGGGACTGCCCTGAGGAAAGTGTTTGGATGCCAAACACTAGGAACTTCTACACAAGCAGAAATAATCTTTTTCTGTCCAGTCCTCACATTTGCTATGGACATCCAACATCTCTAGACATCTCAATCCACCGTCCCTCTCCTGTGATGTGCAGATACCAAAGGCCCAGGACTGAACATCACAGGGATTAAATGAAAATCAGTTGGACAGAAGGATTCAAGGAAGGGATGAGATCTGCAGAATACTGGTTCCTTATTAGAAATACAAGCTACAGCACATGAAGGAAGGAACCTCTTGTGCAGCCAAAGGTTTTTGTTGATTTTCCCAGCTGCCTTTTGAGAGAGGACAGAGAGGAGAGAAGTTCAGGGCTCAAGTCCCTCTCCTGTTGTAACTGCAGAAAGAAGACAAAAGTTGAGCAGCTGAAGTCTTTTGTCACTTTTTCAGTCACCTGTGAAAAAGTGCAAATGTGTGCCTCTTATTTTGGTTAAAAAACCTGCCTGGGAAAATTAGATGTCTCCTGCGAACTCCTAGCACACACCCCAACTGGGTGGCAGTGGGCCAGAAGCGTCCACCTCCATTACCTATAAAGTCATTTGGAACAATCAATTCCTTTTCTCCCAGGATTTTCACACTGTTCCCTATGAAAGCAAGTATTTTTCTCTGGTTCTGCATTCAAAATACTGGCTTTTGTTCCCTTCTCCATCTCAGCACGAGCCTGATGGCAGCAGGACTAGGAAGCCTGGTGGGAACGCTGCAGTACAATAGCCAGCTGATGTACACTCCAGGCACTGCTTCGCCTTTGCACGGAGATAAGAAAGAAGGACTGAGATTTATCTGCCCAAAGGTATCCTAATGTATTTAACAAGCGAACAAGATAGAGTTAAGACAACAGAACGGACACCAGATTGATCGTCAAAGCTGCAGAGCCCTTAGTTCCCTCTTGATCTCATCCTTCAAGATTTCTTCTGTCACTTTGGAACACTCGTAACCTTGGGACGGTGCAGGGATAGCTCTCCACAACAGTACTTGTTTAGCTCAGAAAAGATGTGGTCACACAGAGCTGCTCCTTATGTGTCCCTGAAAACACATCAAAACCCAGTTTCTGACAGGAGAGGAACAACAGACACATGAGGAGGAAACCTGGCTTAGTATTATGCTATTGCCATGTATAAATCTTTAGGAGGGAAATGAATGCGGAGCTGGTATGAACAGGAATGAGGATGAGCTGGAAAAGGGAAGCGAGGTTAGAATGGGAAATTTAAGCACATTGAGACCAATTCAGCCAGTGAATGAGAAAAGCTGGCATGGCTAAGCCAGAATGCAGGTTCTCACCATGGTTGGACTACATAAAACCACAAAAAAGAAAGCTAGCAGCCTCTCGCAGAAAGCTACAGATAATTATGGCTCTACAGATAGGATTTAATGTCTCCTTCGGAGGACAATAAGTCATCATAAAACACGTTCGAACTGTTTGCAAAGAGCAGCTTGGGGATCCCTGGAAGCTCAGGAATACATTGTGTTTTTGTGCAAACCTCAAAGAGCGATGACTTCTTAGCCATGGAGCAGCAGAGGGTTGTTTTTGGAGTCTGAAAGGCATTGACCTTTGAGGATATACCCAAAGTGAATTAAAGACGAGCGGACAACCTCCCTACTAAGGGAAGCAAATAAAACAGAATTTATATTTCTATCTCATTTAGTTGACATGAAAATAAATTGCTATTGTCTCTTTGCAAAGATTCACTGAGATTCATTATTTCTTTCTGGGGGATCACATTAGCTTTGGCCTTACTACGTGTTAGGTCTTGAATCTCTCCTAGACCAATCTGCCAGTAGTAAGACACCAGCCTGCGATCAAAGCGTGGCAGAAGGATCCATATGTCCCACCGCAGCTGCCTTTCACACGTAGCGGCTGCAGCCATGCTCCGAGTTTGCTTTGCGGAAACACGGTTTCCTTAAAAAGGCAAAGGGCTACCTTTCTAAGAATAAAAACACACGCTGAAATATTAAAATGAAGATCTCAAGTGAGCCCACTGCAGTCAGCAGAATCAATCCAAATATAGACTGGTATCATATCCCAGCCCTTAGCTATAAGGTTTCTGGGGAGCAGAGCAACGGGTGCAGCAATTCAAAATCACTGCTAATGTAGAAAAACCGTTATAAGAAGGTGGGAATTTCTGTGCTTCTAGACTAAAAAGCCATAAACTGGAGTACATTAGGAAAATAACTGCTGCACTGGTCTTAACTTTTTTATTTTTAATAGCCTATTTTGTCTCCATCACCAAAGAACTGCTCTAAAATAATTGCTCTAAATGACTCTTTGAAGACACATCTCTATTTGCAAACCTCATCAAGTTACATGTTAGACGAGTCCCAAATCTTCACTTCTTAATTTACAGTAAGAATGAACAAACAGAAGGAACTTAATGCAGTAATTACTGTTAGCATGGCTCAGAGAGAGGTGAGTTACTGGCCCTCTTGCTATTACCAACACTCAGAGGGAGCTGCTAATCTCACCCAGTTCTGGTTTTACATAGGATTTAAGGAATCCAGGTAGGGACTTTACAGTAACGGCACCAAGTTGGTAGCTAGCGATGCCTCTGAGTGCATCTCTCAACAAACAGCAACAATTTGTGAGATCCAAAACCTTGTGGTTTCTTCTCAACACGGCGTTCACCAACGGTTATGAAAGCCAATGACAACCCAATTGCACTAGTGCTCAGCTCAAGCCTAGTGAACGAGTACAATCCTATCATATGGCCCTTAAAACAACCCCCCTGTTTATTCTAGATGCCAGCGTAAGCTCGCACAGGGTTTGAAAGTGCTCCTGATCCAGTAATTCACACGATGTAGGCTGAATCATCCCAGGACATGAATAAAGATGAGAGCATTTAACACCACAACAGACTTTTTACCATGTAAACTGTGCCACAGATAAGAGTTAGATCAAAAGTGTTTATTCCCTTCATGATGTAGCTTGGCATATAGTACATTATAAAAACCGAGAGAAAGATTTTAACCGCAACAATATACTCCGTTACCTGCAGCAAGCAAAGACTAAACTTTAAAAGATTTAATAGAGTAATAATTCCCTTTAAGTACACGCTAGAATTGAAAACAAAATACAGACTGCTCATTCTAACCTCAGCCACGGTCAAATACAAATTGAGAATACATTTCACTTTCATATTCTTACGTGCTGCAGAATCTTATTTTAGAAATAGTTTTAGAAAGACAGTGGATAATATTTGCAAGCTTTTCCCATTTTATCTTTTAATACAAACTCCTCAACTCCACAAAAGTTTGTAAATAAAGACAGGCTGCTTTCCTGGGTGCCAACCCCACTGACATTCCTGAAAAATGACAGGATTGAAGTGTATTTGAAAAACTGCACTACTTGGGTCTCTACAAACACAGATGTCTAGGCTGGGTTTTCTTTCTTTATATATGTGAGCCCCAATTTGTTCTTATGAAATAAATACCCCTGCTCCAGGATTTGTAAACTGACCCTATAGGCTTAGTGAGATCTGACACTCCGCAGATAAGGTCTTAAAAAAATATAATTCACGATGAAAACATCAATCTGCACTTCAAGCGTGAGCATTGCCCAGATCTGCCCAAGTACACCCAGAGTGTTCTCAATTACACCGTCTTCGTATCTGCGTTTTTATCGAGCTGGCATGCCTGGCGGGTCCCTGCAAGCTGTTGGCAGCTTGCCCCACGGTTTGGGGCAAAAGGAGCTGACATAGCTTCAACAGGCTCCTTCACAGCTTTTTGATTGATGGCTAATGCCATCAACCTGAAGAGACCCAGAAAAATAATCAAATCCAGCCCCTTCATTAGGCTTCGCTGATACGATTGGGAATACGGCCATAGACTTCGCAGTTGATGATAGATCACATAAGCAAGGAGGTTGAGAGTTTTTGCAAAGAACAACTGAGCTCCTTTGCTCTAAAAAGTCTTTGACTGTTGAGTGAATATTCATGAATTTTGAAGTACAGAACTTAAACTTTCAGTTCAGAGGGACAAGAGAACTCAATGTTAGCTTCAAAATTCAGAGAGTGAGGGAACATTTTACAGAATGGGAATAAAATACATTAATTTTTAAATCAGTTCATAAATTACCCTGGAAAACCTTAAAAAAGTGCCAGTAAGAGCAACTCTCTCTTACTCTTTTTTTCACCAGCAAGTACAGCGTAAGTGTAAATTGTAAACATCACAGTTTCACATCTCAAGTTGAGATTCTGGAGCCCTGATTGTATCAGAATTTTAGCTCCTATTTAATTAGAGCAAAAAGGATTTCATTCTTACCATCTTGAAGACACACTCGATGTGGCCCAGTGTGACGGTGTGCTTCCCCCACCTCTGGCCTTTATCTCCCATAACCCTGCTCAGGTGATAACTACCAGTGATGGTCGGAATGGATGCATCTGGTCCTGATGGCTGCATCCGGCCCGAAGTGGATTCGGGAGACAGATAACACCACAATAGCTTAGGGCTACTGTGCAATGTGGCCACCTAACTACAGCGAAGAAACGAAAATCGGTGGTCGGCATGCAAATATGACTATGAGTCAATCATCTTATCCCCATAAATAGTGAGCAGCCCAAGAGCCCTTGGAGATCTGCACGGCAGCGGGCTGCACGCCAGGATCTCCCCTTGAGCAGGGACGCCTCTCAAGGTTACTCCTCGAGGTTGGGAGATTCCTTGCCGCAACAGATCCTCGGTAAGTGACTAACAGCATGCTAAACTTTGAAATCTTAGCTAAGTGATATAAAGGATTGATTGCGCATATATAATCCTTTAGACATGAACCGTTGACCAAGCCTGGGACTAGAATTGGATCTAGCTGCACCTAGACCCCTCTCTGAGAAGGAGTTTAGAAAGCAAGGGGGTCCTTTTCTGAACCTCATGACTCAACGGGAGGGTCTCCCTGACAGTTTTGTCTGACCCTGTCCTCTATGCAGTAAATGATCAAGTGTACCTTGCCATCGAATCTTGTTAAACCACTGTCGCATTGAACTTTGTTAACTCCCTGTTCTATACCAATAAAGTATATTTTTGCTTCTCTCTTACGAGTGAAGTGCACTCTCACTCCACCCGCGACACCCAGGAGTAACCAGCACTAGGAGATCTGCTCTGGCTTTAGAGAGGTCAACATGCACGTGTTGGTTTCTGGGAGGCAGATGATGAGCATGAGGGACCAAGCGCGCCCAGTCAGCCTCAGCTGGTAGAGAACCACTGGTGCTCAACACATCCCGTCCTGATCTCCAGACTCACTGCTTAATGCCAGTGTTCCTCCCGACAGGCAAACTTTGGAAGCAAGGCCATGAGCTTGGCCAAAAATCCTGCTAAAAGGCAGGAGGAGAGAGGAGAGGGGATACCACTTGAAGATGCAGTGAGAAAAGCAGATGCATTAAAAAGAGATGATGCTTCAATCAAGAGTGAAGGCGTGAATCTACCGCAGGGAAGGGATGTACTGAGTGGGGGGTGTCTCAGATGTCTCGTACAGGGATTGTTCTTACCTCGCTAGAAAGAACGTAGCAAGCGTATTTAGTCAGTTGATCACCGCAGTCCCAACAATGTGAAGTCCTGGTTAGGGAAGCTAAGGACCTCACTGCTTTTTTTGGCTGCAGCTTGGTATGCAGTGGCTTAAATAAATCACAGATTATTGTGAATTATTATCGGGAATGTATTATTAAAATTCAGTGGGGTCCTATATACATATGCCTTCTTCACCTCACAGCATCACAGATCCATAGGATGGACTACAGCCCTAGCTCTCCTTTCTTGGAGCATAAAAATTTTGGTGTCCCGCAGACTATACTGCTCTACTGCAAATATACAACTGCTTTACCAAGCTACAAAACTGGACAGTCTCTTCCAAACCAGGTACCCTTCGGTAAGGCGTGGGCACGCGCCCTTTTTCTAATAGTTCAGGAATTTCTCAGTCTTCATGCAACATACTAAGGTAGTCACAACTGCATTCATACAGCTGTGTCAAAATAAATCTTTAACGACTTTGCAGACATAATGGCACTGAGATCTTGGCAAAAATTACATTGTCATGGAGTCAGGCATGAATGAAGCTATAAATTATGTTGCAGTTCAACCCTGGTCCTAGAAATCATCCTTTTCTTGTGAAAGATAACATAAATTTGAAATCATGCTACCATATTACCCAAATTGTAACAAAATTGTCTGCTTTTAACTGAGATACATATTATAAAATTGGTGAGGTATAAAGCTTTTTTCCCTCAGTTCACCACAATGTGAACTACTACACTTCCGGATGAATACAAATATATAAATAAAAAATTTATTTAACTGAACCGCCTCTATTGGCCAATGTTTCACAAATCACCAGATATTCAGATTACCTGCCCATTCAGAGATGTCCTATGGACAGGCAACCATTCATGGCTCACCAACTTTGCTGCCGTTCTGCCATCTGATCTCAAGATTTAGTCATTTTGTCTCACTTTGCTTACCCACAACATGGTCTACTTACAAAAAAAAAAAGTCAGTGAGATGTTATTTATCGGTAGTTGTAAAGTTTTGCAACATCTGAGATGAATTAAATTACTAATAATTTATAAACCATGAAGAGGATAATCAAGCAACACATTTGTACAATGACATGGGGGGGAGAACGATGGAATTAAGACCGTGAAGTGTGCTTTCCATGCAAAGACTAAGCAGAAAGGAAAGACAAGTCTTCAGGAACTATTTCTCAGAGGTGGGAAGAAGGTCACTCTGGCTTGCTAGGAAAGAGGATTACTATGAGCTTTCTTAAAGAAGCCCATCCTCAAACTGGCCCTTTCTCCATCACTTCAGTTTACATAAAGGGGAGAGAACAAGACCAGAAATCTGAATTGGGAAGGAAAATGTCTTCTAACACGATGCAATTAGGGTTTGTTATATAAAATTTCAATAAAGCTAATAGAAGGGAAAGTAAACATTTTTCCATCGAACTGAGTAAAGCCAACACAGCCAATACACGTTTTCGGCTTAGTACAAAATAAAAAGGTACTTTCAGGCACCTTGGAACAAAGCTTTCGTTTTAACAATCCCATCTCCTGCTTCGTACAACTTTATTAGCTTAAAAACACTGCTCAACTCTGCCCTTTGGCTCCCCAGTCACTGTGCCACTTAGCACGGAGAATAATAATGAGGAACATAATGGAGCACCATTTCTCTCCCTGCCAGTCTCTAGGGAAGAGTAATCATCTCTGTACTGTCATTGCTAATGCAAACTACTATCGCTAATCCACTGGGACTTCGAGTAAAACACACAGGGAGATTGTTTTGCTGTTGCCCACCCTTTCTTCCTTCCCTTTGCAAAATCCATCTCTCTCTTGCAGGAGTCTCTGAGATATTATTAAGCCCACCAACACCGAAACATGAAATGAAGGAGGCAGACAGATAAACATAGCCTGGTTTCTCTGCAAAATCTCTTGTGAAGGTTAACCACGGCACAGACCTAATGCAAGCCTACTTTCTTGAGGGCTATTATTAAATTGCACAGTTGCCTGAAGACGCCGCTATGGTATTGCATGACTTGATTCACAGATTGAATTCCCAGCCATGAAACTGTGAGTAGAGTGTGAACAGTTTTATCCAGTTCATACTGCCCACAAACATTCGTTAACATGGCAAAATTAATAATGTTTTGCAACAACCTTATTTTTTTAAGCTGCATGAAATGAAGTGATAAAACAAACAAGATTTTATTCTTCTTTTTTTGCTTATAAGCAGGGTTTCAGTAATGACACATAAATAGAGATACCCACAGCACAGATTATCTTGCTTTGAACAGCCAAGACCTAAGCTGTAATGTCTTTGTGTTACACTAAAATAGTAGGCACACACATTTTATGATGTTTATTCCACTACAGACGAAGAGCAGAGCTGGTTTGAACTTACATCCAAAAGTTTCATTCAAAAAATTTAAATTTAATTTAAAGATCTAAAGGCAAGTTCTTGCCTTTAGTATAAGGTCAAGGGATGTTCATTCAAACACCTGCAGTAAAGACACACGGACAACCACTGGAGAGTGTCGAAAGAGGGAAATGCAGTAAGCGTACAAAATAACTTGGTGGAAACAACCCAGTGGCATCTCCCAGCCATGAGGATGGATCCGTGACGGACTGGCAGAATTCCAGGTAATCACAAGCCAAGCTGGTGCTGACAGAGCTCCCCTGCCAACATTTCAAATATCTGCCTTGCCTATTCTAATGATTTTCTTACCCCATTTTGCGCAGAAAAACCATCTACTGAAAACCCAAGAGATGCAAAGTTTGGGGAAAAAAGGGGAAAAAGCCAACCACCAATTCCTCTCTCCCCTCTCTTCCAAATCCCCATTTCCTTCAAAATCAGTACTCAGCTAGTTAAACCCACACAAATTCAAACTCGGGCTTAGCCACAAAGTTGATATTGATCAATCTCACTTGTACGGAGCAATCAAAGAGCGTGATCATCGGTAACAAACCTGTTGACCCAGAAGAATTTGCACCAGTTCCCCCATGAATCTTAGTCCTCTAATCTGTCTGATAACACTAACAAAAGGTGTCAGCCCGAATGAGGCAGCTGGAGGAGGAGGAGGAGGAGGAGGAGGGAAGGCTCACAAAGGAAGAAAGGAGAGCTCAGAAGAGAGGAGATCCACAAGGGAAAGGAGCAGAAAGAGAAAGGCTTTATAATCGGAAGAGAGCAGATGACATTCCAGAGGGTCACGGTGTACAGAAAATGAGCCAGGAGATTGAAAGGTTTTGGTGGAAGCACTGACTTTGAAAACATCCCTTGATCTATTTTTCTTCATTGAAATGTTTTCTTCACAAGGCCCAAACACCAAATATCTAAAGGATGAGCTGCATCTACCCGCTGAAAATGAAGGAATGTGCATTTGAAAGTTGTATCAACTATTTCTTCTCCTGTGAGCCTCCAATTTGACGGCATATTAATTTATTTCCATTCTGTTATGCATTAGGAAAACTAGGCATGAGGTACAAAGCCAGCCTGGTATAAACCTCTTCTCTTGAACTCAACCACATTACATATTTCTTACTCATTATAATGCAACTCAGAACCTGATCCAACACGCAGCCTCTTATACTCCCCCAGGCCAAATTGTCCGCTGGTTTAAATTTCTTTAATACCATGGAAGTACATTTATTTTAACTAAATGAGGATCTGACTCCAAGTTCATTCTACTATGAGTTAGTAAATACGAGGCAATATTGAAGTCCTAATTCATTCAAACAGTAGCCAAAGGCAACTCTGGACATCAAAACTCATTTTAAATTAGGAAGAAATGGCCCTGGGTTAATTACCAGCGTTAAGGGATCTTTAGCATCACGTGGACAGTGCCACCAAAGATGTGTTGGCTTGCGTTTCTGGTGTGTCACACAGCGCTCCCATCTAGGGATGGAAATGCATAGATTGAAGATCTTGATTTCCCAGGCTAGAGAGCAACACTGTTACCGGTAAAATCAGTAAGAACAGTAAAAAAAAACCCAGCTATTTTCCTACTGGACCTGAAACTGCAATTTCTTCCAAGCACAGCACGCACACCTGCAGTTCAGGCTTGCCTTTTTCTCTTCATTATTCCTCCTATCCCCTTCTTCTGTTTTTTGAGTGTTTTGGAAAAGCGAGGCTACCCTCCCTTCCCAATCCTGGACATCCCCAAAGATTTTATCATGAGTGATTTTATTTTGAGTTCTTCTTTGTAGAGCCTCCATTTCAGAAATCACACCTGAGCAGCCACAGCTGAAGCCCTACTACCACAAAGATGATTCCTCTTTCTGAGCAGTCAGCAAAGGCAGCTCATGGGTGAGTTTCCAAAATTAGGAAGGAGGAAGCCGACGCCAGCGTATGTTTCACAGGAGGGTCTTAATGTAGATCTCATCCCCTTCTTTATTCATCAGAACGACTTTTATTTACCTACAGGGAAGGTTTCAAGGCTCAGCTCTTCATTCTGGATTTTGCTTCAGGAAAGAAGAGTTTGGCATGCTTCAACAAATAAAACTCCTCATTTTCTCTCTTTCATGGAATATTACAGCAAACCCAAAAGGGGAGGAAACCATCTACAAGCAAACAACCTCACAGCTACATGAATCAAAACAGTTACACTCCCCCAGCATCAACGTTTAAAAGTCTTGCGTTGGTAAAGCATCTTCTTGATTCGTACTGATGGGGCTGATTCACATTTGTATCATCGCAGTTTCACTCTATTCTCATCACACTGACACTGAAGTGCACCAATTAAAGCTGGGAGAAAACAGTGCTGAAGCAAGGGCCGGTATCACCAACTAAGAGCAGTTAAAATCAGATCCTCTTAAGGCACATTGGGAACTGCTGCTGGTAGCAACGCTCATACATACCCCTAAGTATTGAAGGATTTGATCCAGCTCCCCTGTACACCCACAGGTTGGGAAGACTTTTACATCAGGCCAAAAGAAATGGGTTTTGAAATTACAATTTCTCCAACCGAGTGAAATATTTCAGAAAATAAAGTTATATAAAATCAATAGCATACAATGATTTTTCTATAGATGGCAGCTTATTTAGTCGACATCAATCATCACGGGGGGAAGGTGTAAGCAAGGTGCACGCAGAAACTCAGAGATTGATTTCAAACCTGGAAAGCACTCATAGGCCCCACGGCATATTATAAACAACAATATTACCCAAGAAGGCATCAGTCCTGGAACAATTCAAATTTAAACTTAAACACAGGGGTAAAAAGCATGAAAACATTTAATTTATGAAGACATCAGAAGACCCAGTAATGGGTGACTTAGTGAAAATCCTCCTAAAGAGGAGCAGATGTCTTCATACAAAGGGGCCTGATAATTCACCTGCTCCTTTCTGCGACCTGCCATACCCTGCTCACCCTCTTCATCTACAACGTTTGGTTTGCACAGAGCTCACGGCCCTTGATCTGTAGTAAAAAGATATTGAACTTGGTAACCTGTACATTTTTTAACACATGTACAAATGTAAAATGTTCGGATGCCTCATTGATCTGGAAATTAGAAAGACTTTATAGCAAATACCAAAAGGGTTTAAGGATTGTGTGTTCTACTGACAGAAACACTCATTAAAAATCCATTCAAAGTCTATAAAATTTTTGTATTAAAAAATTTGTATAAGGTGACATAATTCCCAGACCAAATACTTCTCACCTAATGCTTCAAAGTCTGCAGTCCATAGGATGCTTTTTCCCCCAAGTACTTTGTTTTCTACTACAGCACATTACATCCCACACACGCACCTCTCCTAATGTGATGTTCACAGAGAGATTGATGGGATGTTTTCCTCATAATTCTAGACAAATGCTTTTCTTCCTAGCAGCGAAGTGTAAAGGTGATCCCAGCGAAGTCTTGAATGCATCTCATTCTTCTGAAAAGCGTGCATTAAAACCAATGACTTTGTCCTAGAAAATGTGTAGATTACTAAACTGGATGACTACGAATCATGCCTGTGCTACGTAAGCCGGCGCAGCGAAGAGCTCACTCCATATGGAGGACTCGAGGCTCAAGGGATTAAATGGAAAACTATTTGTAGATTTGGACAGGCTTTACGTCAAAATTCCTAAATATTCTCCTTGAATCATCCCAAGAGCATCTGCAAACTTATCTGCAGACACATTTATCTTCACACAAAACCCAAATCTCCAAGACAATGAGATGTGTGTCGTCCACGGAAAGACACCAGATGATATTCTGGAAACCAAGTAGTAAAGCCTCAGCTTTCCCATCATGGTTCACGGGTCACAGTCAGATTTTTCCAACATGTTTCTTGCCAGAAGCAGAGCCAAAAAGTTGCAATTCAGCCATGTTGTTAAAAGGAAAGTTTTCATTTTCTTTGTAGTTTTATTTCTAGGAGGTCTACAACTCATCTCCAGCAATAAACAGCATTATTAAAAAAAGAGAAACTAACTTCCAGGAGCAGGTGAAAGCTGAAAATCATGTAAAGGCCAAAATTGCTGCCCCTTTTTCTGACATCAATCTTTGACCTTTGAGGTATTTCCAGTTTGTGTAGATCTGAGCAGGAAAAGCTAGGAAATTAAACCGATTTCTCCTCTGTGAGAGTAGCATAGCTTTTGCTGTTCCCTGTTTCTATTTTTCTGAAGTCTGCAGAGCACACACCGCACACACTTCTTGCTTGCAGCCTCAATTAAAGTAGCAAGAGCTAAACACAGAGCTAATCCTAAAGTGATATCAACACGCAACCAGACAGCCTTTCCTTTAGCGTGCAATTGCAAATGGCTACGATAAAACCTCTTACTTTGTTTTGTTTTAATTGGGATACAAGAGAAACATAAATGATACGGACTTTAGAAGACTATCAGAGATACCTAACAATGGAATGAAAGGAGGAGGACTGGGAAAAGGGTCCTTTTCCCCCACAAGACTCACCTTTTCTCTCTAAAAAAATAAATCAACCCAGGATTGGTTCAGCACAAGGAACCTTCTTTGTTGCCCACAATGATGTACGGCCACCTAAGAAAGATTCTGCACACTCAAGACTTGTCAGACACCGAAGAACAGACCATTTTACGGCAGCGTCCCACACTCCCCAATCCATTTCCAGAATCACTATCTTTCACTCTCGTTTCCAGATCTGCAACCCCACCTGTGATGGCAAATAACCTTCTTCCCTCCCTCAACCTCCTGCTTCTCAAACAAAAACCAGTAAGAAACCTCATCCGAAGCTGGAAATATGAGCATTTCCCTCAACAGACGCCAGATCAGGCTTTTGGTGTCTAGGCGATACCGGAGCAAGCAAGTCATCATTACTGGATGCGCACTCTTTGTATCCTGTTGTCCTACCTAGAAGACAACAGGGCTGCAGAGATTTATGTGATTCCATAAATGAGAATGAGGCAGACGTAGACACACAGGAATCAGCCTCGCTCCCAAGGAGCAATTAGACTTTGCTCACACCCGTACCTCCCAAAACATCCAGCATCCATCAACGTGCCATTAGGGAAGCCTGCCATGTCCCTGAACTAATTTACTTAGTCCAGCAGTTGATTCCCTGCCCTTCCCCGCCCCAAACAATTCTTGTAGCAGAGGTTTTCTGCAGAGAAAAAGAGAACAAATTTTGCCCAGGAAGGTGGAAATCTTGGCAAAAGCATCTGTGTGACTGTAATCAGCCTGCGCGGGGTTTCCAATTTCTCTTTTCATTAGGCAGCAACTGGCTTCTTTTATTCAGAGATGTGTATGCAGCGGCAGAAGAGATCTCTCTAGTGGTTTTGCTGATGCCATCCTCCCCCTCCTAAAAATAACCAATTGAGGCTATTCCTTCAAGATGCCTTTCATGCGCTGCGTGAATAGCTTATGTGAAATAGCTCCTGCATACCGAAGCATACAGAAAGCTTTATTCTTCTGCACGGGAACGGATTTATTTAACCAGAATGAAAAAGAAACTGAACAGAAGACACATATCCTCCTATACAACTGGGAATTCCAACCGTCTGAATGATATGTAAATTATATGCGTTTTTAATGTGTGGGCCTAGCTGGAAGAGGGCCGAGTCAAAAACAGCCCCTTTCTCGTTCAGTGCATCTGCTGTGTGTGCGTGCATGTGTAGTCAACTAGACTTGATGACTAAGGGCAGTCACAAATCATCTTTCAAATTTTCCTCTGGAATTAATTTTCTACTAAATGTTTTTGTTTTCATTAGAAGAACCAATTTTCTCCATGAAAAGCTGAAAACAAATGCACGTACCTGAAAACAGAAACATTTCAACCAACTGGAAACTGAGTCAACGTGCCTCGTTTTCTACTACTTCTAATTCTCTGGTACGTCTCCAGACACGCTATGTCTTCCATGATGTGACGAGATATGATCCCAGCAGATCCTCCTAGGATGCTCCATGGTGGCTCAGCCATAAGGCAAAAAGTTTTAGCATCTTACCAACTCCACTGCCGACATCTGGAGGACAACTGGACTCTTTACCATGTCCTCTTAGCCTGAAAGAGTCAAAATCGCTGAAAAACAAAGCCAAGCCCTATTTTCTCTTGTGTTCCAGCCCAGGATTATTTCCCCCGACTGAATATACCCACTGACTGCGACTAGGCTGAAAGGCATTGCTGAGAAACTAATGGAGAGACAAAAATTATCGAAACAGGGACAACTGGGGACAGAATTGTTTGCTCCTGGAGGGGATGGAAAGCAGCAAACTCCACAATGAGTGAATTTGCAAGACCTGCGATTACAAAAAAATACATTGTATTTTTAAAACATGGGATGTGCTGGATTATTGACAGCTTAAAAGGCACATAAAAATTGAAGTACAAATCACTCCATTATAATTTTACCATTTTGTTCTGTTACTCACATTTGTACTTTTGAAATGCTTAATCAAAAAAACAGGGAGAAGAGTCTCCAGACAGGTTGTTATTACTTTTATGCGCAATGTATGACTGCTTAGACTACACCAGTAGTATCTGAATTGTGATTTTGAAAAATTATTTGCAAAGTCTTTTATATGTGTATTTTTTTCTTAAGACTTCTTGGGCGTACAACCGAAATAGAGTGTAAAATTCTTAAATATTTTCCTTTGAGTAGAAATCTATTCTGAAAAGCAAGTGCAAAACCAGAAGAGGTGCAAGTGCTGCAGTGGCAGCTGGTAATCTGTGCCACTCTTGGTCACCCCAAGCACACCATGATCAACACTTCCCACTTTTACACCAGAACGGGGACCAGGCTTTCTAACTAAGCCATCTTTTGTGTCCCCCCCCTGAAATTGCAACCATGTTTCAGACCTGGATAATCACAGGGGGAGAATCAATCAAGTTTCTTGAAAATAACTAACTAACTAACTAAATCACTTGCCAGCCTTGTGCAATTTTGCCATTTAAGTCTTGACCGGCTCTACAACCTCGTAAGTGCCATAGTCCTGCACTATGTTTGGACAGAAAATCCAAGCACATTTTGAGAGGTTGAAAATCCAAACTCCAAAATAGCCTTCAGCAGAATACTTTAGATATAGAGCAAAAAGCTTGCCCTGGACTGGATTTTGCTAGCCAGTAAAGAAGAAAGCACATGTATCCCGACAGCCGGCAAATCCTACACTGATAGGGCATGAGATCGCTTGCAGCTCTCGCCGTCCACACCTCCAATGTGATGCTTCAGATTTAGCTACTACGGCCGTACGTTCCTCACTGCCGGTCCCATTACATTCAGATCCCAGTGCTAAGCATGTTGTTAAGCACTGTAGTTCTTCCTTTATTAGATTCAGGTATATAAATGGCATCCCAGGGAGCACTGTGAATTTTGATCATTATTTCTTTACTCGAGCTGTGTTCATCTGCCTGCTGAGAGGATGATCACCAACTTACCCACGCCCCTGTGGGACCCGTTATTTATTATATGACATTTTACAGTGTGGAGTAAATAAATAGCATTAAAGTGATACATTTATTCATCGAAATGGGTTGCATTCGCATACTGGAGCCATTTCTTCAATCAAGAAAATGCCGTTAATAGGCACACTGTGAAGATATGCAAAACATTCATTTTAATATGGCCATAATAAAGCAAGACGGCTATGAACTGGTGATGACATTTCACATGTGTGGAAAAGGACAGTGACACTTTAATATCTCCAGTCCTCAGATCACTTCTATCACACGCAGCCCAAGAGGGCTGTATTAATTATTTTGGTGTCATTTCTAAGAAATTAATTTCAGTCATTATTAGAGCATGCACATTAAGCAACGATTGCTTGGCTGCTTGAGAGACGGGCTCAGAAAATCCTACACGTTGGGAGGAAATATAAGCATGGTGAAAACCAGGCAGTGATACAACCATTTCCATCTCAAAACATTTTGCAATCGTTACGCAATCAGTCACGGCAGAAATAGGCAGGACGCAACACCATCTTCACGGGGCAGAGAGGCAAAGCAGAGGCAGCAAAGCCATTTTGTGGTGAAGGTACACATGGCATCAGTGGGAGATCTGTGCTTAAGACCTGGGAGGAGGAGGATCCCATTTTTTGATTAAAGCAACTGATTGATATCAAGTGTGCGCCTTATTTAAAATTTCTTCTTACGAAGTAAAAATAAACTCAGTTTCCCAAAACTGGGCCAAAGCAATAATGCAGAGAGAGTAACATCTTGGTCCTTCCGTTGCATTAGACTTACTGCAAAGCAAAATTAAGGTCTCCTTTAACTACTCTTAAATTATACGAGTCACCAGGGTAAAATTTCTACCCGGAATGGACTATTTAAAGCTCTACGTACTGAGCATGAAGACATTGCACAAGTTATTCTCCCTTAAAGCAAATATTACTTCAACAAATGTTGGTCTTCCAAGAATTAGGCACTGGGATGCCTATTTCTCTTCCCCATCCACTCTGGGGAATATACCACATTTAGACCATACAAGTGACATTTAATTTTTCATTCTAATTTCATTTTTCACCTCTAAAAGTTAAGTGCCCAAGCCAACGAACAGAACAGGTTACTCCACACAAATAGTCATCCCATAGCTGTGTTTAAGAAGAGCTGTCCTTTAGGGCTAGCAGCATGATGTTGCTTTGTCTCCTATGCCATTTTTATTAATTTGTATTATTAAAATGATTTTGAAACCAAACAACTTAATATACAAGTGCCAAGAGTGTTACCAGCAGATATCTGAACAAGCAGTGAGGGAAAAAGACAACAAACTGTGTCTTACCAAGTGATGGAAAGGAAAGGTTATATCCATTTATTCCTCAGCCAACACTGGCCAAATTGCTATTTGCCCTTCTTTGCATTTATTCATGTGATATATTTATAGATAGCAACCACATCCCCCCCTTCAGACTTAGTTTTGCTTCCTAATTAAATTCAGGAGCACTGGCAAAAAGTGAAATTTAGAGTTTGCCACTACTGAGCCAAACCTGTATAGAGTGGGCTCTTATTCTGTATTTCTCTTGTCGAAGAGGACTTCAGCTTAAGAGCCAAAATACAGCCAAAATAAGGTTTCTGTGATGACTTGTCTTGCTCGCAGACGGGCAAGATCATCCTAAGCCCTGCCAGGTACCTCCATCAAAAGTTGGCCACTCCGGGAAAACCCAAGGATAGAAATGGTCAAGAAAACTGTTCCTTCTTCCCAAATATACCAAAAATCAACCGAAGTTTATGGAAGGTTTATCTGTGTTAGATGACACCCACGAAAAGCAGATAATATCATAAAAAGCTCTTTATTAAAGCCAATCTGCAAAGACCAGCAAGTATAGACAAAATAAATGTGACAGGGTAGATGAGAGGAGGACAGTCAGCTTAGGACTGGAAAGGGAGGTGTTTGTAATATGTTGTTACACAAATGAGTGAAGCAATGCCATTGCAAAAGCATCCCTCCTGTCCAGCTGGAACAACTTCTCTCAACATGACACAGTAAAATAAAACTTATAAATGTTAATACATTTTTTTAAAGGTCAGGTCAGTATTTTCTGTAACATGTGTCGGGGGGGGACCAAATACATCTTGGCATCAGGTCACTGTGGGACAGCACTGACATTAAAAAGAGGAGGAACTGCAACTCTTCCAGAAGTGAATTAGTTACTGAAATAAGGTTTGATTCCCCCTTCCTTTTGCTCTGGTCACTCTGGCGTGGCAGCCTTTGCTAATGGAAAGTCCAGAGAAACGAATACTCAGTACAATCGTGATGTTGATCTGTACCAAAATGGTCAGAAAAGCTGAACAGCTCTTAAAAAAAGAAAAGTAAGCCAAAAGTGTTGTGAAATTTCAGTGATTTATGCATGATACACAGAAGGCGGCAGAAGAATGGCAGAGAAGGCAGTGAAGGAAAGGACTTCTTATTAAAGTGTGTTTAAAGTCAAGGATTAGACTGCCCTACTCTTTGAAGCTCCGCTGTAAAAGAAAGGACAAGTAGCAGGGATTTTGAGATTTGTCGCCGCGCACACACATCACAGGCTGAAAGGCTGTGATTGCGGCGTTCACCCTTCAATGGCTTTGATTCGTCTTCAACGAGGGAGTTATTTTTGTTGATCACTCAGTGATTGTCGCAGGGTGAAGATGACATGTACTGTCAACGGAGGGTGTCCAATTGGTTAAACCTGAGGATCAGAGTTTGTCAGGCAAAAAAAAAACAAACATGGTGCAGATCTCACTGACACCTCAAAGGCCTGAGAGACTCAAATTCATTAGGGAGGGGGAGAAACAGAGGTGGTGCTGTCATTTTAGCTGATTTTGACAATGGGTTAATCTTTTCAAAGCAAATGTCCTACCAGCCTTTAATAGCGACACTCAATTTGATCTCAAACCTAAAATTCTTTGCTCCCCCCATCTTCTCTTAGAAGATTTCCAGTGGAAGAGTCAAATGGAGGGGAAACAGCAATATGAGGATGCAGTTCATCCAGTTTTAAGATTAACATGAGTCACTGGTGTCTCAGCCCTACAGCACCCTCTTCCCAGAAGCAGCCTTGTTTTAATTAATCATTGTGAAATGCAGCAAAGAGAAATAAAAATAGTCCACCCTCACGGTAATATGCCACTTAAAGCATATTTATTTAAGCATAAAAATAATGAGAATAATTATTCTAATAATAAATTATCCCAATAATTCTAGTCAATAGGGTCACTTAGTATTTTTGGAGACTTTAATACTTTGACTAGAGAGATCTAAGGGATAGCTGTAAACTCAACATGAACATTGTCAATTCTTCTGCCTTTAGAGATAAAAAGCTTAATGGCAATTTTTATCTTTTCCTCTATGTGCTTCTGTCCCCACCCCTCCTCCACAGACACACACATTTCAGAATATTTAAATCCTTACGAAAAATTTAATTGCCACTGAATGGAAGAGTCTTCAATGCAGTCCTGTAAGACCACCGTAGGTTCCATTGAAACTAGACATACACCGCTATGCCATGGCAAAACCAAACAAAAACAAAAAAATGCTTCTGCTTTCAAGAGTATTGAAAATCCTATGATGTAATAAAATTAATGACAACTGCCCATTTCCTTTCATGATGTCTACTGCGCTAATCCTTTGATGAGCTTATGAATAGCAATTCATAGCCCAAGAAGAGTGTCTGATCTATATAAACAACATAAACTCATGATTCGAAGGAACACACATGTAAATACAATGCAGACAATCTCAAGACAACATAAATGTTATTAGATACATTAAATTTCAAGCCTCCTCCAAATTCTTACACATTTTCAAAGCTCCTTTGCCTACAATTAACGTTTCTGTTTAGAATGTCCAGCCCTTTGCAGACTGGCTCATCAAAATGCTTTATTTTTTGCCCTTGAGCTACAAGCATCAACTTGGTGTTGAGGCAACAAAGCAAGTGACAGAATGAGAAACAGGATTAAGAAGTTTGAGGTAAATGCTATATATCTCTTAATGTTTCGCTTGGGACTTTAAACCCTGGGACTGACATAGTCTGAGCTTAACCAAAGAGGTTTTTTAAAGTTTATCGATATCAGAATCTTTGATTCTTTACCTAGGAGATATTATTAGCATGTCATCACATAATTATAATACAGATACATATTTTATCACCCTCTTTGGTGAATACTGAAATTATGGAAATTCTAGGATCAATGACAAAAATCAGTGGTTTTAAAAAACACCCACAAAGCTGATAGACTTCAAGTAGATGGAAAACGGGAAGCAAGATAATTAGGTCATGTCCTTTCTGACATTTATTTTAGTAAGCAGAGAATCAGATCGTGCTCCCTCCTTTATATGCAATTCAGGAGGTGAAAAAGTATATTCAGACTGTACTTACCCGTGGATGGAATTTAACTGTAGGAGTAGATATTCCCATCTATCTGACATGCAAAGCAAGAGCAAATTTCTCATCATAGTTATAAATATCCTAAAGGAAAATGTGCAGATTTCATTATCAGTTGAACTTTGTCCTTGTGCATGAGATGAGGATGCGACTGTCCAGTAAAGAGCCTGATGAGCCCTTGCTAAGGCTCATACAGACACAGACGTGTGCTCCTGACTACTTGTGGTTCACTTCAGATTCTGCAACCTCATCTATGAGACAGGAGGAGAAAGAACAGTGTATGATGACAAGTTCAGTAAGAAAGAAGATGTTGGCTAAAAAACCCCTCAATTAAAGCAGTGTTGCAAAGTTTTAGTCACCCGCTTCCTTAGGGTGAACAAGGCTTGTTTTGTGGATATTTAAACAAAACTGCCCTTGCCCAGAACCTAAACTGACACTTTGTCCATCCTCTCAAGAAACAACACATCCCAACGAGGCTTTTCCTGCTGACGTGCCATGGAATTAACAGGCAAGGCTCCATGGCACTGAAAATTATGGGGATTGGGAAACAAACTCCCAAAACATCAACGATCAGGTCTTGTAGGCTACAAATAAGACAGAAATTTAAGCTGTGTGTCTTACTTTGTAATCTGTAATGTTAAGAACATCAGTAACATCTCAAGGGGAATAGAGAGAAGAGAACCAATCCTCACATCTAATCTTTCCATGCAGTTGTGAAATTGGGCAGACCTAACTGCAGACCTGCTCCAGGGCACCTCGCTCCCTTTCACACCTTCAGACCTAAGTTTTTGTGGTCGCTCTTGCTGAGCTGTTTTTCTGTGACAGTTCTGCAGCAGCAACTGAATGGAGGAGAACCTCAGTGCTCTGCATCTGTTGGGCGATGCTCTCACTGAAATCATCTCCGTCTTCTAATTCAAGTACTCCTCGAGGACTGACGATGCAGCCGAAAGGACCTTTTGCAATGCGTACATCATGGTATTGCTGTTTGAGGACTCTAGGAAAAAGCTGGTTTGAATCTCACACTAACAAAGCTCAGCACCTCCTAGTAACCCATGAACATATGTCTTTTTAATTCATCCTGCTCTGGATTTCCTAAAAATAGACCAGACAGACTGTATCAGCACTTAGTTACCGCAGTGACTTGTATTATAATAAAAAGAATCTGATAGTTCTTATGTTGTGTTTCAAAGACTTAATAGCATCCTTAGTGCAACTGAGAAGTTTTTTCTATAGAAATACACAAAAAAAGGGACAGTAATCTGTGAAAAGAGGGGGCATCTTTCTGGCCTGTATGGTGCTGTGCTATTTGGTACACAGGAAATAGCTAAACAAAGGTAAAAAACCCCTAAGCGTGGAAGTTGAAGTACAGGAAATTGTGAAAGGCAGTGATTCTCCAGCTGAGGAACGCTGACCATCTCTGCTGGCACCACAGGGAAGCTGCGATAATGCAACGGCCCGAGGACATCATCTCAACATCTCCGTCCCCATGCATGCTGGGTGCACTCCAGCATGAGCCAACCTTAACTCCTGCCCCAGAAGGCTCCCTTGAAGCATGCAGGCTTCATCTATCTCAATAAACCAACATTCCCTATTAAAACCAAAGTGACACTGAAGGCACGCACCCCTTGCCAACAATTCGGCACAAGTGCCTTCTGGGCCAACAGTGTTTTCGAGATGCTACACGAGAGAGACAACCCTTGAGCTTGAAAGCTCACTTCTTGCTATACCCCTTGGCCACCTCAATACACCTCCTAGATAAATATTGATGGAGCTGAACAAAGGAAAAAGCCACATTACGCTTGGTAATGATGAACATTAATGGCCTGTGACACAACTGCTCTGTCTGGGGTGGCTTGTCATACAAGGTGGGAATCTTTCCCCCAACTTTATAATGACATGGATATCAAATACGTCAAAAGATTTACTGTAAAAAGCACCTCCAGGCCAAGTTTAAGGTGATTTCCATGTTCTCGTTTTGCTTTTCTTTTTTCCCTCGATATATTTTGCCTCTACGGGGGGATACTACACACACAATTATAACCCAAAAGCTGCAAGGAAAGGATTCTTACTTACATGCCCCCAACCACTCTGCTACTCACAAAACCAGCTGGTTCCTTGTTCTCAGCACACCGGCAGCTGTACCATGGTTCTCTATTTCTTTTTCTTGAGGGTATACCTACTGGTTCTGTATCTTTCAAAACATTACACTGTATTTCTTATTGTGCAATTATTTTGCAAAAGTTACATATCAGTTCTAAAAAAGAGCAACGAAATGACAAGACACAGGAGAGGGAAGAATTCAAACATATGCTTTAAATGTCACAAACAGCAAAGATCGGCACAGTAAAAGCCATCAGAAACTGGCAAAAGCTGTAAAACTGCTAAATATAATTAGGTATTTAATTAGGACACCAAAGCATTAGTAATATATCCTTTAAAATTTGGGAATTCAAAGCATATAAACTAAACCGAAACCTTTCTATTTCTGTATGACTATGTGCAAAAAAAAAATCTATAAAAATAACTCCCTATGAACCAGAGTTTCAACACCCTTGGGCAGCGGCACCAGTTTGTATCTGAGAATCTGGGGAAAAAAATTTAAATAAGGCTCCCAAAATCCACCTCTCAGAGAGAAAGGAACAGAAAAGGAATATATTTTAAAAATCCCCCCTCTCGGACTTCTGCTTCAGTGGTTACATTGGAGCAGCAAACATCCTGGTGGAGATGGAACTGGAGCAGTACTGCAGCGTAGCTTCAACCTGGACCTTGAGCAGAAGAAGCCAGGACTGTGGCTCTGGAGCGATTTTGCTAGAACGGCTAAATCAGAGGGGTACGGAAAATGCACGTGTTGACATAGCTGTGAAGAAGAAGCCTTTAAGGCTAGACCAAATTCTCATGCTCTAGGAGACAACAAGTGATGAAGGATTCCTACCTGGATGGTGCTGGCTGAGAGACCTCGTAACAAACCCTACGCTCCGAGATATTAGCTTATTTACCTCCGACTTAATCAGTCTCCTCTTTCCTTTGTCAAACTGCCCCGATTAACAATCAAGAAGTTCCAAATTAGAAACTAAGGAATAAATCCGTGGAAAGGGCGCTCATTTGTAAGCAGAGGCAAACAGCATTATCTAGCACTGACTTGTTTCGTTTTACAAAGAACAATGGAAACAGGGCAACTACAGTTCTTTCTCGGGCAATTCATTTAAAATGCTACTTCATTAAAATACCAGTGTTTGGAGACTACCTGAAAAAAACCAGAGGTGAAACAATGCAGAAATGCAATGAATCAACTGGTCCGATGTACTGGAGTTGGTATGCCCTAAATCAACAACTTTCAGCAAAGCTTATCTACCCATACCCCAAAGGCCTGCATCTCTGATGAAATCAAGCTTCAAAATGTATCCTTGGAGATTTGGGTATAAAAAGACCTGCTAGAAGTAGCAAAGGTTCTGGCAGAGCGTGGAACTGAACCCCAAACTCCTAAATTCATCATTTCTTTGCAGCCATAACCAAAAAGCTATGAACGGGTTAAATCCCAGCAGTTTTGTACAACATCTGATTGTCCTACTTATTTGAAGAAGAAAAAAAATCATTCCACTGAAATTCCAAAGGGGGAACTCCAGTGTGAAGGTCTATGAAGTGACAACCACTAATGACTTCTGACAATTTGACTTTTTTCTGTGTTGAGCTGCTGGGACTTGCCACCAAACACAGGGAAGTCTTAGAAAACGCCCGTTAGCGACACTGACATCGTCTTCTCCCCAAGCCGGGCTCTTCATGCCTGATGCTAATTCTATCCAGAGAGAGATTTATGCCCATTAAGCTCTGTAAAAATCTACAGTCCGCTCCGGTTATCCCAGTTTGATTTTGTATGAAAAGGAGAGGAAAACAACATATTTAAAATTGCCTTTAAAATTCAGCAGGCCACCGGAAAGCAAGACATGTCTCTGACAAGATCTACCTGAGCTTCAGCAATTTGAAAGAATTATCAGAAAGATTTTATTTCATCTTCTTTTGGGAAGAAGAAAAACGTCACTATTGTCACACCATCGGTCTTTTCATCTTTCTTTTTTGGCAACATATGTTAAATTAGAGGAACAATCTTTCTTAAATGCCATGGGCTAGGGGAAATTCAGGGTCATGATTTGAGAGGGTTTGCAGTGATATGAGTCCCATCATGAGACTACACATGTACATGCGCTTCCCTACAGAAAAAAAGAAAGATGCAAATCAATTTAAACTTCTTAATCAAATATCTAGGCTAAGAATACAGAATACATACATGCTGTTTTAATTCATCTTTCATTTGATGCTTTGTTACCCAAATACATTTTGTATCTGAATGAGCGTGGAGTTTGACTTATCAATGCGGGATACTTCTCTCTTACATTAGGCTTCGCGACACTGAGGATGGAAAGAATGTGAAAAGGTGACAGTTCACTGGTGTTAATCCTTATGAATCACGAATATTGCTACGAATTATAATTAATTTCTGCAGCAGTAATGGGACTGTGGCACGTGGTTTCATCAAAATTCAAGTTTGCTGATTAAACATCTTCAGGAATTTGGTTGTTCTACATCAAAATTATAACAGTAGGTAAAGGTCATTGGGAGCCACACTTCTATTCATTAGACTTCAGATTTTTTTTCTTCTCCCTCCCCCTTTCTTTGCCAGACTAGGCACACGACCAAAGCAACTAAGCATACAAATTTGGTAGTTCAGCCTCCTCTGCTTCATTTGCATCTGTTGATTCATTTGTGCGCGTAGATAAGGTCAATGCAAATTGAAACCTCTGCCTCTTTAAAAAACTTGGTCCCATCTACCATTTAGCACGATCATTTCTCACGCAGAATTGGGGGCAACACTACCTAAGAGAGTTTTTCTCTCCTACTATAGCAAAGCCAAAATGAATAGTAATCCCTTTGGGTTTGAACACAAAGAGGCTTTCTGGATAGCGCTTTATGCAAGATGCACAATACTTTTCAAACCGGGCGTGTGTGCAGGGAACTCTGAAATAGCTTTTATTTATCAGCCCTCCAGGCATGTTGCTTATTCTGCCAAGCTTTCGGGAAGGTTTAAGGGCACAGGAAGAATTTATGGAAAAAAACGTACCACCTACATTTTGTTTATCTGACTTGATTGACATTTTCAAATGATATTGTACTCTCAATAGCTATTGCCTTCAATTGAAAGAACTTAGCTACATTACTTCAAAGATCATATTTTTAACATTGTAAAACGCTTGATGGTAGGTAATTACAACACATTATCAGAATAACTCTAATACTGCATATACTACATTACAAATGACAACCAGCAATTAAACCCATTACTGCCTTTCATCAAACTAACCAGAAAAAAACACTTAACTATTGACCTGGGCGTATCTAAAACTGATAATAAATACCCATTCTGCTTACTCGAACAATAGCTCTCTGTCCTTGACAACTTCTATTTGTTTTTTTTAATATGGAAGAGGTGCCAAACATTTACTTCAGGAGGCTCCTGAGGGATGCTCATGGCAGATCTCCTCCCATCAGACAACAAAAAACGTGCGTTTCACATGACTGGAACGGATGCACCTCTTGTGTGACCAGACACGTGCCCGTGGTGGAGACTTTGGGGAAAAAGGCAGATGAGCGGAGGCCGGATGAATTGTTTTATCAGCAGATCATATAGCAACAGGTTTGGCACCTCTTACATGGCAGAAAGATTGACCCGGCTGAATAGGAAGCAGAAAATACTCCCAAATACTTAAAGAACTAGGAAGAACGCTGCCTGGGAAGGAGATGAAACAATAATTTAGGAGCCAGGCAAAGGAGAGAGAGAGCAATGCCAATGTTAAGAAAAGACAGGAACAAGCAATCTAGACATTCCTTGCAATTAATTAACTTTTATTACTCTTTAACAACAATTTGCATTCAGCTCAGATTAACAATTTACACGTGGTGCAGGCCCAGTCTGATTTTCAGAGTGAACTGCAAGACCCATTTTCATTAAAATTAATTATACAGTATGTATCAAGAGGGATGACTTTCACAATGAGGAATGGATTGCAGTGATAAACTGCACAGCCCTGTAAAATCAAATGAGGAATGATTCTAGACCGAAGACTTGTCTCCGCCTTTTGTAAAGATGTAGCAGAAGAGGATGGTTTTACTTCCTCCCTGTAGTATTATAAAACTTCAGAGCATTTAAATTTTCCTACTGCATGTAGCAGGTTTGATGTTCTGTGCTGTGATCTCTCCGCCGTCCGGCCATCCACCAGACCACGGCTCTCCACGGCTGCCACTCCTCCTCCTCCAAAAGCAGCAGAACGGTGATTTTCTTCCGAGAGCTCTGGAGACCTATTAGAAGAGAACCAAATCTGCCACTTCCCACTATTTCTCCCTTCTTGTTGTATTTAGTGTTATATCTAGAAGGTCTCCAATTCTTCTTTGTATTCAGAACAATTACATCTCATGTCCACTGAGTCTGGCTTAGGACTAAAAATTATCCACTTGGGTATCCCAAAATCAAGGAACAGACAATTTTTGAGGGATCTGCACTTATTTAGCAATGTTATTTAACCTTACAGAGTATAAACATTTTTTTTCCTTTTGTAACTTTGAAAACACTCACTCTCTTACTGTTACTGCAGAGATAATGAGTTTACTGAAAAAAGTCACCAAAAATTATTAAAGCCACTAAGAGCTTCAGTCAGAACCTGATCATCATTACATTTTACAGTACAGACAGCACTGCTAGTACACTGCCTTCGCTGAAGTCTTTTTATCCTACGATAAATCAACCAGGGCAGCCAAAATAAAAAGAAGTGCTTTTGTGTTCAGAGGCATTATCACATCATTTAGCATCCCTGGTACCACCACTCCATTAGTTTTAAGTATTATTGCAAGGATTGGTTCTTAAGTCACAATAAAGACTGGAAAACAAGAGATGCTGTTAGCTCCTGCTATTTTGTAACATTTGTTTTTGTATTTCCACAGCAAAAAACCCAGAAACCAACTGATCCGAAGGTACAGAACTAGGGTGATGGCCTTAACTGGTCCTACTGGGCTCCTGAAATCTCAAGGTGCCACTATCATGAGCAGCAATTGCATCTAAAGGTCCATTTCAAAAATTAAATTCCGGGTGATAAGTCACTGTCTGGATTTTCTCCAGGAACAAAACTATTTACTGGTGTCCATATACTCAAATAAACATCCATAACACTCAGACAAGCTGTGATTCACTGGAGTCCACCTCGATAGAGACACAGCTTCATACTCTCCCGTGCATGCCCTGTCCCTGAGTGCAGAAGCACTTAACCATCCATAAAACCCCACACCATGGAACAGCCAGTTGTCTGATAGTGCTATCCATCTACAGATGACAAACTACCCAACTGACGTGTGGAATAAGAGTTATCTCTAATTTACAGAGAAGGAAGCAGAGGCAGAAGTGATTAAACGGCACCAGACGCTCGGTCTGAGACCAATTCCACTTGGCCTTGCTGCTACACGCAGCAGTGGGGTCCCCAACCCTGCGCGAAGAGGATCCCAGCACTTCATCTAGATTTCAGACGCGGTCTCCAGAAAGAATATTCCCATTTTCAAAGCCAGCAGAAGAATCTGACTTTAAAGAACGCAACAATGAGAAGAAAGCTGCTTGAAGCTTGTACGAGGCATTCATACCACCTTGTGCTAGATGTAGTCCTCAGAGTTGACTAAGTCACCCAAGTAAAAGTTGACTAAAGCACCCAAGTACGAGCAGGCAGCAGAGCCGTCGCTATCAGGCTACAGAAGGACTCTCAGAGCTAAACTAAGCTGTCACAGACCTGTTGCACCCCCCCCCTCCCCCCCAGAGCAAATCCATTTGTAAAAATACAACCCAGAGAGACAAAGTTATAATAAAACAGAAAATCCGGACCTTGATTAATAACACTGGGAATTTATGACTTTCAGTTATGTTCTGCCTCTTCCAAATCTGCACGGAATTTATGACTGTTCAACTCAATGCTTTATCCACAGTGGCTTCATCCCTGGCAGTCGTATAACCAGGATTTCCACGTACAGAGCAATTTCACACTGAGGTGTTAATGAATTGATGTCTCTGAAAAGCTTGGAAGTTATCAGACGAAAGGAGCTACAGAAATGCTTAGCAGTGGTATTACACAATGTGCAATTACCACTAATCTATCCAGCATTCAAGACGCCTGGAACCCAAAATAAAGGCCAACTTCTTTCCTGCAAAATTTATTTATGGCTATTCTGCAGATCTCTAAAAATTAGCAGAATTTAAAATTAAACTCCTTAGGAATATTCCACCAAAAATTTATTCTGTGTATGACCTGGTGTCTGAAAAACACGCTTTTCTGCGGGCTGACTTCCCTGCAAGGCATCTCCTGTGGTGCTACAAGGACTCTCCTTTTGCCACGCGCCTTTGGGGCAGCATGAAAACCCCGCAAGTGGTTGTGCAGCCACATCTGATGTGGCCAGAGCAAAGAACCTGGGCTATAAAACAGGAATAAATGAGGGTCTCGCACTGTAATATCCATGACACAATTCAGCAAAATGGAAAAATGCGGCTTACTGGTGAAGTGACTTTAAAACCATTCTTTTTAGCTCTGCTCAGGAAACTGAAAAGAGGGTAATAGTTGAAATAAACATTTCAGATTTCGCTCTTTGAAATCATAAATGAAAATTAAATACTTTGAAAACCTCTTTTTTTCCCTCTTAGTATCCCTGAAGGAAACTGAAATCCACCTCCATGCTCTGAGATAACAGCTATGGTTTCCCCAAATCACAAAATTTTAAATTGCACATAAGGTTTTAAATAGCTTTGCAAAAGCCCAGCAAACATAATCTAGCTAAAACACAAAGCAGAGAGCTCCGACATGAGTGGCTCAAAACTAAGAGAACTCCAGTTCACTACCAAAGGATCTACCCAGAAGATCCCTTAGCTAAAACAAGATGACATTTATGTAAAATAATAATGATACTAATAATAATAATTAAAAAAAAATCAAAAACCAAAACACCTTTCCTTTCAAATGGGGAAACGGAGTCCAAAAAGCATTGCCATTCCAGGCTTTATATCTTTGCTTTTAACAGCAGATACAAAATGCAGGAATCACCTTTTTTGTTTTCATGAAGAAACAGGTCTCCTGTATTTCAATTGAAAATTCAACTGAATTTGTGAATTGAAATTACGACAGCTTTATGAAAGTAACCACGTGCACTCTCCAAAATTTTTTAGGGCCATAATACTGTCACTTGGACCTAAGCCACACTAGCTTTTCATCCTTGGATTTCCCATTATACGCAGGGAAAGCCCTCACCAATATATTTTCTGAACAGCTTCCATAGACAGATTACAAACTTAGAATTTGCCAAGCTTTTTTCCCATTTTCTTCCATAACGAAAATGAAGGACGCTTTTCTATTTTTGCCTTGTGAGTTCTTCTGTCGCTTTGCAGATTTTTATTTTTTTTTGCAGCGTCAGAGTCGTACTTGCTATATTTGAAATGAAAGCTGGTGCTATTAAAGCACGTTTTAGCTGCTGTGGAGGTTCATTCCCCAACGCCAACTGAGCTGCTAGAAAGGCACCAGCTCCTGCATGGGAGAATCTCACCTTGTGATTGAAGAGATTTATAGCGTCTGATAAGCCAAAGCGTTAAATGTGGATCTCAATGTGTAATTCAGGCTCTTTAAAGCATTCTAAGATTAAGCCATTTCATACTTAAGATGGTTAAATTAAATAAATGGATCCATTCTTCCCTTCCAGCTTTGCTAAATCCTTCTCTGACCAACAGGTTTTTAGAGTACCATGATACTCATGCCATGGAAGAAAAGGAAAAGAAACAGGAAAAAGAAAACAGAAAATCTATAAACTTCAATGCGTGTAAGACCCATTTCAATCATATTTAATGTCTAATTTCATGAACATAACACCTACAAACATTTGCAGAATGTTCCGTATAACAGATTAGCATGTAAGTAGTAAAATAAATTTAAAAAAAAAAAAAAGAAGTGTGTTTTTGGTCCATGCTTCTACTACACCAGCTCCTTTCCTTCAGTCTCAGCTGTAATCTGAAAATATGACCTTCTGGTAACAAAGGAAGGTTGCTCACCATCTCTAATCAACTTCTTGCACCAATCCTGCTAACAAGGTGCCATCAGGCGATCATAATTCACAGCCAGTTGGAGTTCGCACAAGATTCAAGTTTCTTTTGAAAGCAAGCTCTGCATCTTGCAAGCCCTGTCTCACCTTGCCGGTCCCCGCTACAATAATCTGAACCAACTCATCTGTCTGCCTGGGTAAAGCACGGGCAGCAAATCAGTCACTGCCGCTGCCTGCAAGTTTGTGTTGGAGAGGTGTGGAATAATGGGGAAAAAATCCCCTCTTTTTTTCCCAGATCTTTGTTTTTTAATTCTGCCAAACAAATTTGCAGCTATCATATGAGTACTTACAGAAGACACTTTAACTGAGCACGCCCTTGTAAAATTGTAGAGTTAGCTAGATGTTAGCTAACACACGCAGTTTTACATGGAAACAGAGCTAAAAGAAAGCCAAAGAATTTCAGGTGTTATTAGATTGTCTTAAGGAAAATCACACATTTATATTTTAAAAAAAAAAAAAAAAAAGTGTTTAGGCCTGGAAAACGTACTAGTGGAGTTGACTTTCAGAAGCCTTGGCTAGCTGGCTGATGGGTAAGGAAACACTCTAACACAAAATTATTTGGACCAGTGATGTGATGTGAGAAATATAAGAGGAATTCCCTAGACTACTTGCTACACCTGGTATCGGAGAAGAGTCACTAAATGAGTTTCATCAAATTTATCCTCTTCCTTCTTAGCTCCAAAGATTTGCTGGCATCTGTAAGACCCTAGGAAGGCCAGAGTAGGTTCTTGTGGTGGGTTGACCTTGGCGAATGGCCAGACCCCCACCCAGCCGCTCTCTCCCCCTCTTCAACAGGACAGGGGGGAGAAAATAAGATGGAAAAGCTTGTGGGTTGAGAAAAAGACATGGAGATCACTTACCAATTACCACCACAGGCAGAATAGACTCGACTATTTTAATTTTTAATTAAAATATTAAAGAGAATTAGTAATAATTTGATAATCTGGTCTATAAATCCAGATTTTGATAACTCTATTGATTTTACCATAAGTGTACTACTACTAATTGTTCTATATCGATCAGACTAGTAAAACACCAGTTAGATTAACAATAAATTCACAGGTCCACATACAAGACGTGCTGGCTTTTGTCCATGTTAAAACTTTATTTAACACTACAACAAGTTCTAAAAGTCAAAAATAACCCTCTTCCAGTCCAACATCAACTACTGTAATTGCGGGAAAACCCATGATTATTCTTTGCACAGTATGAAATCATCATTTTTTGCTAACTTCTTAACCCACATCCACCAGCCATGCTCACCATCTCTTTGGGAAAGAACCAGATGAGAAGATCTACACAAGGTTTGCTGGTGTATCTCAAGGCTTGCTGTCACTCCCGCTGTACTTAGCATTTAGCGTGGCTTCATCTTGAGTACTGTGTGCAGTTCTGGGTCCCACAATTTAAGAAGGATGTTCAGGTACTTGAATGCATCCAGACAAGGACAAGAAAGCTGGTGGAGGGGTTGGAAGGAATGTCCTATGAGGAGCAGCTAAGAACATTGGGCTTGTCTAGTTTGGAGAAAAGGAGGCTGAGGGCTTGTCTAGTTTGGAGAAAAGGAGGCTGAGGGCTTGTCTAGTTTGGAGAAAAGGAGGCTAACCTCACTGCTCTCTACAGCTTCCTGAGGAGGGGAAGTGGAGAGGGAGGTGCTGATCTCTTCTCCCTGGGATCCAGTGATAGGACGCGTGGGAATGGTTCAAAGCTGTGTCGGGAGGTTTAGACTGGACATCAGGAAGCATTTCTTCACCAAGAGGGTGGTCAAACACTGGAACAGGCTTCCTAGAGAGGTGGTCGATGCCCCGTGCCTGGCAGTGTTTAAGAGGCATTTGGCCAATGCCCTTAACAACATGCTTTAACTCTTGGTCAGCCCTGAAGTGGTCAGGCAGTTGGACTAGATGATCATTGTAGGTCCCTTCCAACTGAACTACTCTGTTCTGTTCTAAGACACAACTTGGGTCTGGTGATGCAGTATTCAAAAGGAATAAGTCACTGAAAACTCATATGACATCATAAAGTTTACACTCGAATAAAAATAATAGTGTTCAGCAATACGGGCAATCTTAATCATGCTCCATGAGAGCACGAGTTAAATACTAGAACTAAACTGAAGCAGCGCTTCCATTAAGAAATGAGCTGAAACTACTTTGTTGGCTTGATGAACATAATACGGGTTAGAAGTAATTCATTATCATGGAATTGAATTAACACTGTTCTCAGCTATCCAGCGCAAGTTCTTGCAAATGTCAAAATTTCTATGTTCCTTCAGGTTGTATTTCATCCGAAGGAAAGGAGGAGCTGGAGACATGTGAAATTTCTGACAGGCTGTTGATTTCCCGTATGGATGAAGCATGTTTGAAAACTCAAAACTTGACTGATCTGCTGAAGCACATTCTCTGACAGACAATATAAAATCAATGCATCACATATTAAAGAGTTTTTTTGGCGTGTAAGAGTTTTTGTTTGTGTGGGAGGTAGGGGGGTATTGCTTTATTTTCTGTCATCGAAAATGAACAGCCTTACCTTAAGGTTTTTATAAACTGTCATCTTTAATCAGACACACACAGTAAGACTGTCAGTTCTCATAAAGCATCAGGGAAAAAAAAAGGCACAAAATGTGAAGCTGTTCCCCATCCCTTTCTCGTGAATGTGCCCCGTTTCTGCGATGGCCTCAGTCAGAACTAAACCTTTTCTTAGCAGTGTCACAACAACAAGCTCTTCTGAAATGTGTCTTTATAATTCAGCAACACAGACTTTATGAGAGCTTGTCAAAGAGAAAAGAGTTAGGATTCGCCTGCAAGAAACATTCATTCCCGCTGTTGACAGATATAAAGTACTAAATGTCAACAGCAAGGGACTCGTCAACTAAATGTCTTCTAAACACTCATTAAACCAGGGGGAGAAAAAAGATTCAGTAGGTGGGTGTCAAATTGCTCCCTTAAGATTTCGATTCAGGTCAATTGAAGTAAACAGCGAGTGTATGAGAAGTTGCATCAAGCATCTGTCACGCTCAAGGATGAGTATTAATGATCCCAAGATAAAGACGGGAATGTTAAGCATCGCGGTGACTCCGGGTACCATAACGAGCAGGAGTCGGATCTCCTGATTTGAGCCCCGTTTGCCTCGCCGCACCACCGAGCCTGCGGAGAAGCACCATCTCCCTGCCTCCATAGCCTCCCTCCCTAAAGGGGAGATATCGCCTGCCTTGCAGAAGCGAGATTTAGATTAACTAAGTGATATTTTTTCCCCCTCTTTGAAGATAAGGGATATGTCTGAATGTAAGACTGAAAAAAACTGTGTTGATGAAATCTGGACAGTTATATTTTTAAGGAGTCACTGACTTTAAAAGTTTGCAAATAATGTTTTCCTGTGAACATAACAGCATCTCAGACTTTTTTTTTGCTTAACTCCTTATCCTCTGAACATTATTCAATCTGAAATACAAACTTTAAGCAGTCAATATTATAAGTTCCTTCTCCCAGCCTGAGTCAGTTTTATCGATTTCTCTAAAATCAAGTATTTTAGGTTTGATTTCAAAAAGCTCAAGACATCAGCTCTCATTATTTAGCACTATCTGTGCCCTAGGATTATTTGACATTTTTCCATCTACTTCAATAATAATATATACCCCTTAGGCTGATAAAATACCACATATTTTTCTTAACATACTTGGTATCATTTAACATAGTCTAAACATACTAAATGTAACTAACAAACTAATTTAATTTTCACACTCCTTTTGCTTCCCAAATAACACATTCCCCATATTATCAAATATTAATTTTATAGTACACAACTGCAAGATATTACAGCATATTTTAAAATCAAATTAGTTGTTTATTATTATCGCTGTACAAATACACTACTAAAAGGGATATCAGTGAGGTACATGCGGGTTTTTAGTTACACACATAGTTTTGTCTCAGTTACAGCGCTGGAGTTACGAACACTGCTCAGCTGCAGCAGCAGTCGATGTTCACAAAGACCAAAGGACTTCGATGCCCCATAGGAACCGATGACAACTTTGCCATCCCCTCCCCACATTTTCAAAACAAACAGAGGATTGAAATTCTACATACAGTACCTTTTATCTTGACATATCCTGAATTAAAGAGAAGCTTGACATGATTATTCCCAACGCATGGAAGGCTAAAACATCACTGCTAATACATATGTACCTGCGTGTATGTACGTATCCTGTACGTTGTGCGCCTCCCTTCCAAGGACAGGTTACTAGCAGAGTCTGAAATTTGACCTTCAGCAGTTCAGGGCTGAATGCCACCAGCTGGTGAGGACACGCTGGTATCAACAGGCAGCAAAAGTAAATTACTGTCCTCCTTGATTATTCCCTAAAGCATTTATTTTATTTATTAAAAGAACAATCGCTCTTTTATTACCATTAACATAGCACGAAGAAAGAAGAAAATCCAAAAATGCCATCAGGTAAAAAGCTACTGCTTTAAATGATGGGAACCAGTATAAATGAACATAATATTTAAATTCTTAAATTAAGATGTCAAATTGTTACCTGCTCCTTCCTCCCCACTCCGACCAATCTGAAATACCAAGAACTAGCAATCTTTGCCATGCCTTGGACCATGCACGCACCTGAGCGTTAAACTTCAGTCTTTGCACCTCAGACAACATCAGCAGAGTCAAATCAGTAATTTTGCCTTTCCTTCCTCCCTTTTTTTTGGTACTCTACTAAATCAACACTTCGTTTATCACTTTCTTACTCTCCAGGCTTTGAAATCAAAGGCAGTGATCAGAGTATCACTGACACGTTGCAGTTCTTCCCATCTGGCAAAGGGGGAGATCCCCCAAGACAGACACTGCCCATTCAATGGAGAGGTAAAGGGTGCCAAGTCAATTCAGCCTCTCTAGTCCACTTCTTCACAA
The DNA here is from genome assembly GCF_034638445.1 of Ciconia boyciana. Taxonomy (NCBI): domain Eukaryota; kingdom Metazoa; phylum Chordata; class Aves; order Ciconiiformes; family Ciconiidae; genus Ciconia; species Ciconia boyciana. Next base: position 2,833,362 of record NC_132934.1, read on the forward strand.
GGACACAGTCTTGCTTAGAAGCGACTGCTTCTTCCAAATCAATGAACACTTTGCTTTCTCTTCCATCCGACAACCCTTTTAATTGCTGCTTGATCTTAATGAAGTGTGGCTGATATTAATAAATGGATACCCTTGCGGCCTTAATACCCAATATCCAAACGACGCTCAACTGAGTTAGCATCAGCGGTGCTTTCACGATTCGAAACGCCATCATCCCCTCCATCTCCAGTCCCTCCTGTCCCTCCCCCTTAAGCCTCAAGACTGCAGACATCTGTTCTTCAATTGTCTGGTAATAAACATACTCTATAAAGCATATGTAAAATGATTATTACCCTGAAGAGCCAAGTGCCTTTCAAATGCCAGCTGAAACAAACAAACAAACAAACAAACAAAAAAATCCCCACCAAACAAATGTTACAACAGACATCACTCAGGCTGTTCAATATTCCACAATGTAAGGGCTTCAGTATTGGTCCCGCACGTTTCCTTCCTCCAACGGGAGATGTTAGTCCACAGACCAGTAACACCAGCGCTTTCACGATCCAAGCAGATGCCGGTTAGCAGCGAAGTATGAAGAAAGCAACTGGACTCTTTTGGTAACTTTTATACTTTGACACCTCCCGCAATATGTAATTAAGGAAAATCAGATGTGTATTCCTCTTCAATTTGTAAGTGCAATTAGTTTTCATATGTAGTTAGCAAAATCTATTCCCAGGAATCATCTCTGCTAGAATACTCACTTGTCTTCCAAAATTCGCTATTCATTTATTATGTGTGTGGCGGTGTCATTAAGTCCTGGTAATTAATCTGGGGCTTGGTGCGTCTCAATTGTCCTAGTGGAAATTAGGGACCCACATCCCAGACGACGTAACATCTCACTTCCCAACTCTGGCTCATTGCTTTAAATGAATATCGAGGGGAAGAAGACTTTGAAAACCATTCGTATATATTTGCCCTTACACTCTCCATGGTTATAAGTTAAGAGTTTCTCAAAATAAACTTTCATTACTGGAGATATGGGGGTTAATTTACAGCCCCCTGAAAGCCTGCTGACTCTTATGTTCTTCAAAAGGATCTGGAGCCAAGCTCAACCTCAGTTTGTAAATAAAAAAGGATCCAAAAAAAGGCTATTATAACCAGCAATCTTAACACTGTGATTGTGCAACTCTCTGATGTGATAGACAATGACACTTTTCATATCGGTAGTACAAAAAAAGAAATGCAGACTGATGAATATGAATGCTCTGGTTACAACTCTCCACCTAACACTACTGTGCCGAATCACATTTTAAAGCCATCGCTTAATGCCATGCTCAGGCTTTAAATCATCACGCCAGTATCTGGTTTCTCAGTGATCCAGTTAGCTTAATACTTTTAGAAGCACTCAGCTTTCTAATAAAATCAGCTGGCCCATACACTGCTAAAACTTCTCTGTCAACACATTTATGTGAACTTGATAAAAATAACAACCATATCCCCCCCCTTCTAAATAAAATATTGATCATTTTGAATTCAAAACAGATTCATTTGAAGCCTGTACAAGCGACATCGATGAAAGATGATTGAGGCAGGCCATAAAGAACCTCGACAATAAATGGAAAATAAAGCAAGTGAAAACTTCACACCTCTGCAGCTATTACCTCCTCGAGAGCTTGACACTTAATACAATAACGTCTGGAAAAGGGTGACAAAGATCTAACCAACAAGGAATGCACGCATAAGATGATGTGCCAGAAATTATTGCAAACGTCAATATTTTAGCAAATCCACCATATTCAGCATTTTACAACCACAGTCAGCATCGTACAGCTCACTTTAACAGGAATCCATAGGTAACCCAGTTTGCTGGTAGGACAGGTCATTGCTATCGACTCCTATCAGGACCAGAATTCCCTATAGGGAATCATTATCACCAAAAGAAATCCAGTCCTATGGTCATCCCAGATACGCTGCATCCCATGCATCATGCGCGTGCCAAAGTTGAGGGTCACGAGGTAATACTAAGAAAGCAAGGACTCATGCCAGATATTTACTCTGTCGACCACTAAGGTAGGTAAAATCACATTTTAAAAGTTTCCACAGTCTTCACCCACACCCAAACTCACCCCATTCTGCAGTGAGAAAAGGTTAAGCTGGGTCACAGTATTTTCTTTCTCTTCATGCAGTTATTGATGAACTACTCAATGCAAGGAAGTTAAGATGTTGCAGATGGTTGGCACGAAAAATATACTGTACGCAGATACCTTAATCTTGATGCAATTATTTTTTATGAAGCAAATGATTTCTACTGCCTATCTTGCAAGCTGGTAATGAAAGTGAAGTATTTGTGAGAAGTGCTATTTAAAGCACAGCACTCGTGTTTGACTCGGATGGCAAAAAAAGGGGGAAAAATTAAGCAGGAAGGCAAACAGAAGTATTTTCACCACTTTCTCAATCAATGTGAAGTACCTCATCAATAAAAATAAGAGCATCACCACCCCGCTCTGTGCCTGAAAGAAGCCTGTAAATTCATTAAAGGTTAAGAGATTGAAGTCCATATCATAGTGGTCATATCTTGAATAGCATATTACATCTTAACCATTGTCCATCTTTTCTCATAATAAAATGGCCAAAAAACATAAATTATGCTCTAGCAAATTTATTTTTAGCACATTTCTTCCATTTTAGAAGAGAGGGAGGTTGAAACAAAATGTGCTTATGAAATTACCCATTTCATTATGGGCATCAAGCAATAAATGAAGAGCGTACAATGTACGCAACCCTTTTTTCAAGGAAAAGTTCTGAAAAACTGTAACAAATTTTAATATGCCCTCACAACAGGTGCTGTTCTCAAGATTATTCCAATACCTAGTGTCACGACATCAGAAATTTAAATTTTGAGGAATTCACACACTTTCCCTCTGCATTTTTAAGTCCTGAGAAGCCACAAATGACCACCTTTCTCAGCTACCAAGATGGAAGTCAGAATATTCCTTCCTCTGGGGATCAGATTCCCATTACTTTTTATCACTCTTTTATTATTGCTTGTTTTTAGCGCTGGAGAAACACGCCCTGCTGCCTAAGCAACTCGTGATAGGGAGTAATACAAACAGAGCCAAGGAGGGAAATGCTCTCTAAAGGACGTGTCTGAGGATAAAGGAAAACCCTGCAAGGAAAAAGCAGAGGTGGGAGATTGACATGAACCAAGAAAAACATCATATTATTTAATTCCAGCAAAACTAAGAAGATGAACTGTTAGATTGCGAAGTAAAGAGAGCAAAATTAAAGTATCAGAGGTGAGTGACTTGGTGAGAAGAAGCTTATTATAGACTTGCTCTGTTTTAAAGTTCCAGCAATCCTTGATGAGCTGTGAATTTCTAAGATTTTAGTAATTGGCATGGCACTTTAGGTCAGGCATTCAATTTGCAGTCCACAGGCCATACTTCTTTTATCAAAGAATGAACTTACCTTGCAGTTCATAAAGTATCCTTCTGACTTTTTAATAAGCATAATGGACAGTCAGTGACAAACAATCTGGGAGAGGCTGCAACTAAACTTTTCCCAACTTTGGTCAATAATAAATTACACTGTTCAATGAAAAGGGGTCACCCAGGCAAGCAATCCCACTTGGTATGCTAGTTAATTTTGAAAAAGATTAAAGAGCATCAGCAACAAGCTCAACTAGTGATTACTTTTTACAAGTGTGCACATCAACAACTTTACAGCAAGCCCATTGCTGTGGGATGTTATCTCAGAAGTGGCAATGTGCCCATAAAGACAGTTGGTTAATTCTACTTACTCTAATTATTTGCATCTGTAGAAATAAGTAGAAAAGCCTTACTTACCTGAGGAGGGGATGAAAGATGATAGTAATATTTCTGGCTCCCGGTTTGCAGACAAACTTGGATCCGCCACCTTCAATTAAGTTATCATCTGGTCCTCCTGGAAAATAACATGAAACAAGTTGTCTAACAGATCTGAACATCCCTTGAATTTTAGATAGTAAGTGATAATTAAACATTTAGGTCTGTCTGTAAATGCATCATTCCTGGTGAAAGATCAGTAATTAACGTGAAGATACGCTCTCTCTATCCTTTTTCTGCTCAGAGAAAGTACTCCTAATGCAATAGGAACAATACAGATAGCATTTATACATTACTTTAGGCTCCTCTTTCCATAGTTAGTGACAGTAATGCAGAAAGACTGATAAGTGCAGGTCTCCTATGGCACAGGACCCAGTTTCAACCGCAGAAGAGTTCCCAGCCACATGAGATGAATTTCTCAGTTGGGCTGAAGTCCATTGTACTGCCCGGAGGTGCTAACATGATACCCATCACACCTGAGAGATGCCCAGATACCGTTAAGAGCCTTGAGCCTCACGGTTCTCCAAAGCATCACCCCACTGACAAATGGGGACCTCCAGCCTGAAGTTTCAGTGACTTCAGCAGCTTTTGGAACAGCCCCAAACTGAACAAACAGCTCTCAGTTTGCACATGAGCACACACTCAAAATCATCCTTTCTCAAAAGCATAAGGGCCTTCACCTTGTGTAATGAACACCCAAGGTCTTGTCCATGTGGATATGATGTATTTTGAAGCACGCCATGCTTGGAAAGGGTTTTAAGAGCAGTGCTTCACTGAATTTTGCTGCTTCCATATCGCTGTATGGAAGGCTCCCACACCTCTGACTGATGATGCCACCATTCAAGCCCTTGGAAGGCAGCTTGGTTTTGATTGCCAGTGACATGACATTTTAACTTATTTATTACATTTAACACTGCTGGGTCTGGGTCTCTCAGGAGTCCATGTCCTACACAGAGTCTTGCAATTTCCTAGCAGAAGTCTCTGTTGCCCGAGTTCCAGTTGCATACAAATAGGCTCTCAGCTACGTGAAAAATAAACTTGTTGAGTTTGGCACACTCCTTGGTAGTAAAACACAACCTCAGGTCCAGTCTGAAGGACTTCAAGTGGCATGAAACACCCACCTGCATGTCATTACATCCGAACCAAAGTTACTTCCATAGGCAGGTCCTAACACCAAAATACTTCAAATTAGGATATTGAGAGAGGAAAAAAAGGGAGGAGGGCAAATCTCAATTTCCTGAAACCCTTGCATTTCCTGATAGCAACAAAGTCCACATTACTCTTCCAGAAGAAAACATTTTTAGGAGAACAGGCCAGATGCCCCACACATAAGCAAATGACAGCATCAGAAAAAATCTTATTCTGAAATGAGAAGCAATTCAGCACATAATCCCTTGTATTTTGGTCACGCTCCCTTGTCACAAAGCACAGACCATCATCTTGCTGGTATCATCTGACAAGTAACCCTATCAAGTAAGTTTTTTGGCTAAGAACCTTAAATAATCCAAAATATGAACTTAAGCAACGTCTGTATATCCCAAATATTACCAAGTCCTTTTCATTTTGCATGTGAACTCTCCTTAATGATTGAATACTAATAAATACAGAACCTAATCACATTATTATGATAGATTTATAGGCAGGAAAATGACAAAGTACTTGAAATCAAAACAATAGCAGCAGATGATTGAATTTTTTGACCCTGACATCTGTCTGCCTCGAAACGAGAAGAAGAATGTCTCCAAATTGGAAAGTGTAAGAGGAGGAATACAACCGATGAGTAAGCGACTCCGATCTTCTTTTCAAAGCGAAGTTTATATGCTTTAGGCCATTACCTGCAACCAACCTACAAAAAAAGCTCTTTGATGACTTGATTTAATTGACCCTCCTCACCGCAACGTCCAAAGACCAAGCAGGTCTCCGACACCAGTTCTTCCATACCCTAAATGGTCCCTCCAGGTCAGGAGTGTTTTGTGCAAGAATTCACAGCAGTGCTGTGGATGCAAAGACGTTGTTTCGGTGCCCCGGTAAAAGGGATAATATTAAATTCCTTGTGGAGTGGGAAATCCATGCATCCATCCTCTGGATATCTGCAGTCGCAATACTTCCACAAGCTGACTCAGCTCCCCAAATGCACTGTTAGGACATGAAGCTTTGTGATAAATCCTACACTAACAATAAAGACTCAGGAAGCACAGAGAAGCAGCTGAAAACAGAGTTTCTAAAGCTTTACTGATTGTAATTAGAAAGAGGTCGCTCAAAAAAAAGTTCAGGAATTTCATTTTGCGTTTTAAAACATTAACTTGCACAATGTGACAGTGTAACCGTGGAAAAAAAGAGGCGCAACTTCTAGGAAAAGAAAATCATTCATTTCCCCTATTAATGTCAGACCCTGCAATTCCCACTGGGGTCTGTGTCTTACCTGACTTATTGAAGAATTCATCCAAGCATGAACTACAGAGGCATGAATTAGGAAATACAGGCTCAAATTAAGAAAGAGGTGTTACTCTTGTTACATCAAGTCACCCTGCACTAACCAAAATTATTGACTGGGATGAACTCCATAGCAAGGAATAGAACAATCTGTCTTATCTGCTTGGGCATATTATGTGAGATTTGAGAAGAAGAGAAGACCGGCACTGGGAGAAAAAACATGCTTTTACAACTTCTCTGCTCTTAGCTTTCAATTAATAATAATGAATGCTCTGCATGTAGGTGGAAGCTACAAGGAAAAGTAGTTTTGTTTGTATTTAAATATTTTACCTTGAAAAATACACTGTAAATCTTATTCCTGATGATGCCCCACACATACCAACAACAACCCAGCATTGCAACAGTTCTTGCTAATTCTTGCAACAGTTCCAGCAGCCTGCACTGCACCTCTTACCTTTACCTCTCTCGACGCTGCCATCGTACCTCTACGGGCCCTGAACTAAGTTGCCGTCGCCCGACATCGGCACAGCTCCACTCCTGCACGGCCACAGTACAGAAAAGCAAATGCTGCCATTTACCACAATTCACAACGCAGCAGTTTTGTTATGATAGCCACTGGAGAAAAGCCCAAACTGGAGCAAGAGAGAGCTTATGATGCCTTTGGCTGGATATTCAAGGGGAAATTCAAGGGGAAATCTCTAAGTGGGGACTCGCTCTGACTACATCAATGTCTGAAACGTGCATTTACATTGACCGGCCAACATGATACCTCCACTGCAGACAATGCCCTGTGCTGGAGACCCAACAAACGTGTCCATAAAAATACACCACGAATATCCCTTCATGCTTACTGATTCCTACCAAGAGCATCTCTTGCAGGGAGGTGAATGATCACTCCTCCAAAGAAACAAATACCAGGCAGCTCCCAGAAAACAGGTAGCAGATGAAGGAAGAATGGAAAAAATGCCCGTTGTTTTTTTCTTCTTCCTCCTTATCAAGATGATTATCTGAGAGGCAGTTTGCATAGTCTCTCAAACAAGAGCAAAGCACGCAAATACTGCTCTGCTGGGCTGTCCCGAACACATGCCACAGACACATGAGCGGACTCCAAGAGAAGAAAACTACCTGCCTCATGAGGGAAAAGGAGCTGTAAAGCCTAATTCCCAGTGAGCACTGAAGATTTTCAACTGTATGTAAGCGTTCAACTTTATTGCCGTGACAGCTCACTATAAGCACCGACTACGGGACTAACCATCCATGAGCACTGATGTACAACATCACGATGTACACAGGACTCCAATAACCATCTGGACCGGGTATACATCATTGCTTCAGCAACGCCACACTACAGAAATCTTTCATTTGGGTTGCACGGTTTGTTTTTTTTGTTGGGTTGTTTTTTGGTTTTTTTTTAGCGTAAGGCAAGAAAATATAACAGCCACATTTCATAGGCACTAGGAAAAAAACCCCAAACTTTCATAGCTGTCAGAAAGCGCTATTGTTGTAGCAGTTCCTTCTTAAGTGCACCAGCTTGCTGATTTAATCTGTTTAGTAATAAATTACGAGACCAAAAAAAAAAAAAGAGAAAAACTTTTGAGGTGAAGTGAAATTTGTCATACAGTTAATGATATCCTCACGCTGTGCTAGCAATGAAGTGTGCCCACCTGAATACTGCTGCGAGTGGGAGTCGGAGACGGGTCCATTAGTAACGCAGCTGAATGTTTCTGAAATGGAGCCTAAAATGTCATGCTTCGATATGAAAAAGCATTAGATTACTAAGAAAGCTAGAATCTCTGCACGCATTTAAAGTCTGAACAAACATTAAGAGTGCTTCAAGTTTTCCATTCTGCCTAGTATTTTAAAAATTTAAATATTCCTCATGGATATCCCAGGTTTACTGCTAACGTCCTGTTATCTACAGAGCAGGTCTCAGAAGGATGATGGCAAGATTTCTTGTCCCAGAAGGGATGTCCCCAGAAAAACGGGAGTTTCTTCTGCCATGAAGTAACTCAAGTTCAGAGTTGCCCACCACAATTTGAGGTATGCCTGGACTTTGCTAATTTACTCTGTATGGAAAACATACTGAAGCACATGATAGAAATGTTACGGATTAGCATTCTTCAGAAAGCGTCTCAGGGTTCTTTGCAGATGAATTAAACTTCTTCTCGGTATTCCTATACCTATGTTGTGTACTGAAACAGTACCGAAGGCAAACCTTAAGTTAGATACATGCCATCAGACAAACCATGGCTCCTCATTTAAAGACAAAACCCTGGAACACACTGCAAGGAGTTTCCTGATCCATAATTTCCCAATTAATGTAATGCTGGTTACCTTCTATAACCAAGGACTGCCATGCCTAGAGAAAAAGCTTCATCCTACTTTGTAAAAAAAGATCACACTGAGAGACATCCTGCGATTTCCTCGTTTATCACGGTAACTTCTCTACCACTAAATTTAAAAAAAAAGCACAAACAAACCCACAAAAAACCAGACACTATAACAGTGTTTATATTTCCCTTTCTGAGATTATTATTTTTTTTAATTGAAACAATTTTCTCCATAAAGGTCCAAGATTTATATGGAAGTTATTACTCTTCAACAACTTGTCTGAAGAGGAATCACACACTACCCGCTCTCTCAATCTGTTCCTTGAAGGACGTCAAGACATCGGAGAGGAGGTAGCTCAGCATCTTGTAAGAGGCTCCTTGCACCTTTTAAAATCATAGTAAGTAATAAAGTGATTTTTTTTTTTTTTTAACAACAGTGTAAGGAAAGCTCTCTCTGTCTCTAGTAAGAGTACTTTTAAAAGGTGAGATTTCTTACACTGTCTCTTCAGAGCACCATAACACATTACCTAGTTGTTTCGGAACTGTATTTGTCTTAATGCATTACCTCCTCAGCCCCAATACACTTTAAATCCTATCAGACACAAACATTTTTCAGACACAAAGATATTTGGCTAATAAATAAACCTTTCCAAAACATCCAAGAAATATTCTTTTGGTCTCAACAGAAACAGCAAGCGCCTGAAAACCACGAGGACCATAGGCAAACCTCTGTTTGCTCTCTTCCCCTCCCATCCCGTGTTAGCACAGGACAACTTCATTAATCTCTCCGCGACCGCAAACTTTTCAGCTAAACAGGTTCCAGGCACGTAGGGAACAATTCTTCGGCACCTCTCTGTGATCAAAGCGCCTTTCCTAGTGAGCCACTTCACGTTAATCTATGTGACCGTAAAAAGAATAAAGAAACAGGCTTTGAAGCCACAACAATCAACACAGCTTGTAAATCAATGCCACCTCCTCCACTCTGAGCATCAGAGCAAACTTATAGGAGAGAAGGAACTGGTTTAGATGTTACGGTCCTTCCAAAAAGGTCTTGATTATGTGGAGATCAACAAAATAGTTGTTACCTGTATATCATCTTCAAGGTATGGAAATACAAATTTTCATTTAGAATGAACAGGAAGAAAGCAACAGCTGCCCAAAGAGAGCAAAGCAGGTTATTATAAAACAGAGCTCAACAGAAAAGAGTGATTGATCTGTGCTATTATGGAACAGTAACTACGGGGGGTTATAATGGAACTCTCCTGCTTTTTCATATTTCTGTACATTAGGACCCTGTTGCCTTACAACTGCACCCGCTTAAACAAAGCCACACGCAACACAAGCATCAAGTCCTGTTCTTACTCTACTGGTTCACAGCAGTGATTCAACATATTGGCATGCACATTTAAGTTCTTTTTATAGGAAACAGACATAACTGATCTTCTTTAAAATTCTTTTGCATGTCTTGAATCACCAAACTTAACTGCATTCGGGCCATTTTTCAAACAGCTCTAAGATACCTGCTTTAGTAGAGCTCACATGGTGCGGTGCATGCTTGAATTAAGGGCTCAGCAACCACTTGTCCTGGCACTTGCTTTCCTACACCATCAGACCTCAGCAGGGAAGAGGGAGGGGATGGGGAAGGATCTGGTCCACTCTCCAGACCAGTCTCCACCAGGAAACAAGGCACACCAGGAATCCAGCACCCTGCACCTAAAATTAGCTTTTGTGAGTGATTCAAGTGCCTTGACCTTAGACAGGCAGCCCTATAAGCAGTGCGACAGAATCTAGGTAGGTCTTCCCTGAAGCTGAGTAAGTTTATCCAAGTGAACAAATATAATAGAAACCCCAGAAGTGTCCAGCCTCATGTTTCAACCAGCCTGTGTTTCCAGGCCAGCTCCACAGAAAATAATCATTAAACTTCCAAATCCATAGACCCTTCCTTTTGAACAAACACCATCTTTGAAGACTTACATTTTTATTAGAAATACTGTTTGGCAGACAGCCTCGAAATTTTGCACTTTCCTGCTGGTGCAGGTCAACTCTGGGTTAATGCTTTTCTGTTTCTGAGTCATGTTCTCTTCCCTTTCTGCTGGGCTCCTACGAACCATGCACGGGAGTTGTTACGGGTCTGCCATTGCAACTGGAACTGAAACTCAGCACTCCCGAGTAAAGCAAAGGTTATTTATAAGTGAACGATACACAATTCTTCTAGAAAGCCCTTCAAACACCAACCACTTTAGGATTCCATGGACTAGACAAGAGAGATCTCATCTTCTAGTGGCATCTAGTGGATTATTCTAGGCAGACTATGCTGTCTACTCCTACGTAGCAAGGATGTTCTCTCTGCCCTCTTCACCCACGAACCGCAGTCGAGAGAGCACTCCGCGGCTGCTGTTTCTGGCAGTGATCTACCTGCCCACCGACACAGCACATGGAGCTCCTATTCCCTTTCTCTCAACAGGAGGGAAAGAGGCGAGATGCACCAGACCAAAAAAAAAAAAAATAATCCCCATGTTATCAAGATAGACAAGAATAAGCTCCAGCCAATATTTGATTACTTCCTTGCTTGAGGGGAGAAGCAATTTAGCAAAGGTTTCTGACAGAGGAAAGATTGCATTTCTTGTTTGCTTCTCAATCACACGCTCTTTTTTTAATCATGGCAGCTGTGAATTTATAGACCAGACCATCAGGAGTAAGGGACTGATGTTTACAAACACACAGGCACCCTATCTTCTACCAAAATCAACAGAGATCAGAGAGATGATGACATCGGCACTACAAGAGACCCAAAATCAATGGGAATTAGGTGGCTAACTACTTGTAAAATACTGGCTGTCAGTCCTTGGGGCGAGGGCTCTGCAGCGGTAGGAAGGAAGCTCTGAGATGATTAACTGTCCCAAAGGGCAGTAGACTGTTTCCAGCTTCCAGTCGGTCCATCACTTGTCACTGGCACTAAACTCTGCACAGGAGATACCAACACTGCTGTAGCCAAGTACAGGTACACCCTAAATCCACATGGACTATACAGTTCCATCTGTTCGGTTAGTTTGTAAATATTTTTCTTCTTTGACAGAGAGGTGGAGTGGGAATTAAGATGCAAAAGATGTGAAGTGGGGGAAGAAAGACAAGGAAGCTGACCTTTAAGGTTATAAAGTACATCACATTTCATTGCTGTAGTATTTCCTTAAGTGAAAAAAATCTCAGCAATTCTCCCAGAAGCAGCATTTGGGGTGATGCTCCCTAACATGGGTGGCAGAGCAGTTTTCCAACCTAACAAGCTTTCCCTGGAAAAACACCAACGTGCAGAAATTCAGGCAGGGCTCCTTGCTGGTTCTCAGTTTGCCTTGGAGCAATGGAGCTGTTGCGCTGGGGGACTAGTACAGACACAGGAGTGCGGAGCTTCCAAAATATGCACCAAGCCTGTTTGCTGTGGGGTTGGGACCGTGTCAATCACCACAATGATCTAAAAATCCCAGCTGAAGTCAAGTCAAGTCTGATGGCTGGACCATTACAAATCCCTTCCAGGTATAAAACTGAGAAAGAAGGGAAGAGAGCGGTAGCTTGTGTTCAAGGTTGTAGAGCACACACTCGGCTTCAAACCATGCTGAAGGAAAAATAATTTCCAAAAGCAGGAGCGGCAATACTGCCACAAATTGCCTCCCTGCTCAGAGGGAGCACAAGCACAAGTCCTGCTCACCATGATGGCAGCAGCATGGCATTTTGTTCTGTGCAGGTGCAGAGTTCCCAGCCAGGAGAACACGCGTTGCTATCAAAGCGTTAAAAATCAATCCAGAAACCACCAGGCAGCTGATGCAGATCATGCAAGCCAGACTTCATATAAAAGTTTTTACTAGTGTTCAACTGCAGATCTCGATTCAAGTCATGGGTCTAATATGGCCTCTATGACCCTGATCAGGTTTCTGTGTTTCAGTTTCCCAAAAGGGGAATTGAAATACTGACTCCAACCTTCCCCTGGTAAAGCTATTTTGAGAAATGCTGTAGACAAAAAGGAACAAAGGTTTTCTTCACTGTTCTTAAATTCATGCTTAGACTTCAGCTTTCCATTAACACAGAACATGGCTCCAACTTACCAACCTGACTGCACCACCTATTCCAATCACTGCCTGAAATTTCTGCCTGAAACAGCTTCTCCTGCTTGCTTTTGACCAACTGTCATTACCCTTCATTTACGACATAGCAGGACGTCAGTACAAGAAGCTGATTTGGATGCAGTCACATAGCTGGTGCACAGACATATTGTTCTGCTGATGCTCCCATGCCCAAGCCTTTGACGCTCTCCTATACTGTCTTGTCTGAGATCCAACACCATATGCATTTAAATAAGTTGCTCTTCAATGTTTCAAAACCTGATTTATTAGTTGCTCACACTCCATCTGCCTTGAAAAACTGCAGCGTGCCTTCACTTTCACAGGCTGTACAAAAGGTTGAGGTTCAATTTGACTCTACTTTATCATTTGATCAGCGTGTCAGCCACATATGTAAAGTCTCCTTTCAGCTACAGAAATTGTTTAAAATGCACACTTTTCTTTCTCCCCCCCCCCCCCCCCCTTTTTTTTTTCCCAGGCCACGCGACTCAGCAGCAGGCACTTTGATTAATGTATTTGTCAGCTTGCATATTTACTATTTTGTTGGTTTCCCTAAAACTACTGCATACAGATGTAAGCTCTTCCAAAGCATGGCTGCAGCATAAATCCTTACCCGAAGCCAGAAAACATGCTAGAGCTAATGAACTGTGATTACTTACACACTGCATTCACTTTTCAACTATTTTCTTCTCAAAGCTTGCTTTCTTTATCTTATCTCCTGTAGTGGCAAATGGCTCCTACCTGAATTTTTTATATTCCTGACATGTTTTCTATTCAGTTTTAATGTCAGAAGAAAAAAAAACAGTGAGCAAACAGAGAAAGCAAGTGAAATAAGACAAAGATATTTCTTGATATACAGTCATCTATTGTTTCATATTCTTATAAACTGTTTAACTCTAAAACTTCCCACATTTCATCTTCCTTTTTAATACTTAAACATTCTCGGCCAGTTTAGACAAAGGAATCGGTAGTTACAGCGAGATACATCTGGCGAGGCCGTAGGCTCGTGGCATGACGTTGGACAAGGCTGCATCTCCACTCACCCACTTTTGAGATGGGGGAGATTTGCTATAGCCCCTCTTATGGGCCTGGCATGAGAAATAATGAAATAAACAGTGTGAAACGTTGTACGGTCTTCTAGAAGAAGTATACATCTACAGAAATAATTTTTTAACGTGAGCACACAGGAGGGAAACTCAGGATTTAGAAGCTGTACGTAGCTGGGACTATAGTAAACATCATGCTGTCCAAGAAAGCTGTCCTAGACTTGTTTTCCACGTATTAATGAATGCATCAGTTCTAATGAAGATAAATTTGCCAATCTTTTGACAAGTCTTGAAAATGTCACAAATCTGGCACGTATAACAAGGCAAAATAAATCCTACTTGGTTATTCAACACTGTGATGCCTCTATAAATTTATAACAACAAAAGAATGTCCTTACTCCTCATCTGTGCATGCACTAGTGTGAATTAATTCATTTTCCAGCAATATGCAGAATGATCCCTACTAATAACCTGGGCTTTCCCCAAGGGAACCGAAATGGATTGTCCATGCCAGTGCACAAAATGCACAAAACAACTCCCTGCGCCAGCAGAAATTATCAGATTGCTCAGAGTATGACCTGTCAGGCTGCATTCTTCAACCTGTTCATCCATAATCTCTTTTAGATGGGTTTCCCCACCTCCTTATCCTCCTTGCTTTGTTTCGCCTGAAATTCAATCAAAGATGAATTAGACTTTAGAAAACAACCAACGCCATGGCTATTAAGTCGCACTGGAAATTCTAGACCCCATGTTAATTTTGCTACAGCTTTTACTTCTTGCATTTTAATGCAAAACTGCTTCCCCCCCCGGAGACTGTCACTGATATTGGCACGAAATCACATGGGGCTGTAACAGAACTCAAGCATCAATAAAAAGGAGGGTAACTCAACCCTCAGCAGACATCAGCAATTGCAGGAAAACAGCCAGAACTTTAATCACAATTCTTTCAAATGCAGCCAGGGATTTAGAAATGCTGTTATTTTAGTATATGACCCTAATACAGTGCTTAATCAAAGCCATTGCTAGCACAAGAATAACCTGGCGACTTTAATAAAACACAATTTCATAGGAGCCAGTATGTCAGAATCATGCTGTATCTAATATAACAAACTCTAGAAAGAAGAATGACCGGTCCTTTCTGTATATGTTTCTGTACGTTTCTATAGACAGGAAACTTAAGACTTCTCCTAAGCAATGACGAAGAACTCCTATGAGCTCTGTTTTACAGAAATTTCTTAAGAGAGTTCTTCAAATTATTTTTTCTTTTTACTTGTTGCTACTGCTGTGCAGGTATCAAGGGTAAGAAAAGCTCAAAAGGTACCTGTTGAAAAAACTATTCAAGTATTAACAATTTCTTTGTTTTAAATTTTACTTAAAAGCATTCAACAGTCATAGGCTAAAGAAGCCAAGATTTGAATGTTTCAGCTTCATCAGAAAAAAAACCCAACTAATTTGTGGTTTCTGCTGATTCAGCAGGCTCTATCAACAGTAACTAGCTAGCTCGGTAGAGTCTTACCTACACCTTGGAATACTTTGTATTATAATTTCCCAATTAAAAGAAATACGTGCTCTTTTGTTTCTTTTGTTCAACCACAAGAAGCAGAAGCGCACACACGAGTACAGAGCAACTAGAAATGGCAAAAGCAAAAATTAAACTTGGCATCAAGTGCATACTTTTAAAGGCGGCAGAGGAACGGGCACAAACTGAAGTTACCCCTATGCCTCGGAGTACATTCCCTAAGCGTAGAATCTTCGTCTTGCAGTAACACTGAAAAGTCTGGACAACGCTATCTCCAAGCTGTGTTGTACCACCTATAACTGCAGTCTGCAAATCCATCATTCTCTCTTTAAAAATAGATGTGAGCCATTCTGCATCTGAAAGGAGTACTGAGTTCAGAGGTCCCCCTCTGCTGTGGTCCTAACCTTTCAGCTTCAAACAGCCACAAAACTTACTTTGAAAACTACTGTTCATCAAGAAAAATCAGAAGCAAAAGAAGCTTTATCTGATGGAGGGAGTATTCAGAGAGCACTTCCAACCCCCCCTCCATTTTTCCCCTACAAGGATTACTTACAACTGAGGAAAGCAGCCAAACTATAACACAGGAAAAGGGTTGTGTTATTGGGAGCGACACTCGGTAATACAAAGGGTCCCACAACACAGGAGAAGCTGCAGATCTAAAATGTTTCCCACCTCCCACCGAATTTTGAGATCTGTATCGTACTCCTAAGGCAAGGCTCTGTGTTGAGGGGCATCAAGAAAGAAGATATCGGCTGGCGCCGAGCAGCGGGCAGGCACCGATCCTCAGCGTACGCCGCACCCCAGCAGCCGCCAGCAAGCGAAGGAGCCCAACAAGCTCGTGCTTGGCAATCACGACGACCACGCTTCAACCTATAAAATTAAATACGAATTAAAGCAATAAGAGTACCAGCAAAAAGTTGTTTCCTCTTTCTCAAGGAGGAATTTATACCCTTTTTAATAATGGGATTTTTTTGGTAGGGTTGATGTTTGGCTCAGTTTTCCAGGCTTTTTTTCAGAGCAGTGAAAAATCAAAGGATTTAGGCATCAAGATGACTCTGCCTCTCACCATCAGCTGATGGTGAGAAGATTTTCCCCCCACTGCAAAAAAAATTCCATCGTACTTGACCAGGTGAAATATTAGAAGGAATCAAAATAAGGCTGGAAACCACCTGGTCTCAAACGATGACATCTGCCTTATGTAAAATAGCTTTATACCATTAAAGCAAAGCGAGCCATGCAATAACCGGTTAAAACTACAGCTTTGCCTGTAGAGCTATGATTACAGCAGGGACTTTGGTTGTAGAGGATAAGACTCCCTAACATCCCTAACCGACATCGCTGTGCTGGCAGAAAGCTGTGACGAGCCGTAATGCTGTAAACTCTGCTAGAAGATTGTTGCCCATTACCAGAATGCAACGTGACATGCCTTTCATGGGATCACTGCAGATGAAGGTGGAAAAATATCTACTCTGTTCCCCTGCGAATAAATGACAAAGCCTTCCAATGCATTAGATGAGCTGGCTTGCTACGCTACCACTTAAAGACTGCAGAAAAGAACGGTGAAGAGAAGCAGCTGAAACCAGAAAAACATCATACAAGCATCCATTATTCTTAAAATAACGGGCTGCAGGAACACAATTGTCTCCGGTGCTACTTTTGACATACTAAACGTACCTTAAGCCAGACCTCTGAGTAACCTGTTACTATTTTTACATCTTTATTTTTACCACATAACATCCTTCCCTAATGACAGTTTTAAACGTACCCACGTTCAAGGGAACTATTGCTTCATTCTTTTTTTGGCAATAGATCACATGTCCCAGTGCTACACACTTACACACTATAGCGTAGCCTCCTTTTCCAACCATCTGCTTGTTGAAGTAATTCAAACTATTACCAGTTTTATCTACAAGAAAAGACACTCCAAGATTCAAGGAAACAGCTACAGTTTCATCAGGGGAGGGGAAAAAAAAAAAGCAGCACAAAGAAGCTAACAATGAGAGAAATGTCAAGAAAGAGAAATGTCAAATCCCTTAGGGTAAAAGGAAAAAAAAAAAAATCCAACTCCAGTTCATCTCCAAGCACTATATTTTGTAATGAAATTAGAGTCTATAGTCTTCCCTCAGGGAAAACCTGCTCCAACTAATCAGACTGTTGTTTTTTTAAAGTTCAAAACAAATGCAAGAATGTCTACGCAGCATTCGTGCCCTAGCCGTCAAGAACTGCATTTAACTCTTTGCAAGCAAAGAGGTCTGAATCCTGCCACCAAAACCTGCAAAATGCCTCAATATGGGAATAGTTCAAAATATCTCGGTGTTCTCCTCAATGCGTACCACTTATGGCATCTTTCTTCTGCCTTTGGAATCACTCTTCAAAAGCTCCCTAACAGTTTGCTTAGCAAATCAAAAGGCTCTCTTGAACCCTCCAAAAGCCTCTGCGGTGGCAACCTTTTTGGATGGTGGCCCTCATATCCTTGGCAGTGCCAGCTCATGCTTCCGCTAGCTTTTTGTTTTTAAATAAAAACCAAAACCCCACGCTTATTTACGCCTAGGACAACTGGACACTGATTTACAGCTGCGATATTGAGGTGGCAATGTAAAACAAGTACGCAATAGTTGCTTCCCATCGCTCGAAACACTTCACTCTGAATACCAACAGTGGGAGATGACCTTCGTTTCAACTGTCAGATGCCTTCAGCACAGCTGGGACACAAGGTGGCTGAAGCAGTCGTGGCTTGTTCTGCAGTGGCATGGCCAAGAGGCAACACAACAGCAATTTTCACAAAGATGGACCTAGGCTCTCCCTGGCACACACCAAAAGAGTAAAACAGAGGAGACATCCCGAGTGCGCTCAGACACAAAATCTTCTGATATCGCAGTGTTTTACACCTTCCAGATCTACACCATAAGGAACACCATTATAAAAAGTCAAAACTCTCTTAAGAACAGCAAGCATTTGCTCACTAGCCGGGTCATTTATACAAAACCCTATAGTCTTCAGTCACCTCATGCAATGAAATCCTTATAAAAGGCAAGATATTGTAGAAGTTGGCATTGGCTCAACTGAAACATATTTCTTTATGGGCATATCTGCATGCAGGAGTTCATACAGATATTGCAGGAGGAAGAGGGTTACTAGCTCAGGCGCAGAAGTGCGCTAAGCAGCAACGTGCCCTCTAGTCCGGAGCTGGCGTTGCCTCCAGCCACTCAGAGCTTGGGTAGAGCGTACACCGTCATCCATTTGCATCCATAAAGACCTATCTCTATTTTTCATGTACACTCTTGAGAAAATGGGCTTTAACGAAAGTAAGAACACTCCTTTTTAGACAGAAGTCTAGCGCTGGTATATTAAAGTGGGTCTGTACAGAACAATGACCATAAAACTTTCAGAGTTCAATGTCCCTCTTCTATGACCAGGTGAGAAAACTCATCTCGTTCTGTTAGCCAAGGGATCTTTCTGGCTTTCTTACTTTCTGCCTGGTAGTACTAGCAAACTCAGTCAAATTCAAATAAGAAGACAATTTTTATTTCAGTAGCTTTGTCAGTGGTACACGTCTATAGAACAGATAACGCATAAGGCAATAAAGAATTAAAGTTGTTCTTTTGCAAATAAAAGCATTGTTCACAAAAAGTAAAAAAAATAAAATAAAATTCTAAATCAAGTAGGTGTAAGAATTTGCTTCCCCTTATTCCCCTCACTCCAAGAGAGACATTGAGGGGCTGGAGTGTGTCCAGAGAAGGGCAACGAAGCTGGGGAAGGGTCTGGAGCACAAGGCTGATGGGGAGCGGCTGCGGGACCTGGGGTTGTTCAGCCTGGAGAAAAGGAGGCTGAGGGGAGACCTCATCGCTCTCTACAACTGCCTGAAAGGAGGGTGTAGAGAGGTGGGGGTCGGTCTCTTCTCCCAAGTAACAAGTGATAGGAGGAGAGGAAATGGCCTCAAGTTGCACCAGGGGAGGTTTAGACTGGATATTAGGAAATTTTACTTCACTGAAAGGGTTGTCAAGCATTGGAACAGGCTGCCCAGGGAAGTGGTGGAGTCACCATCCCTGGAGGTATTTAAAAGACGTTTGGATGAGGTGCGTAGGGACATGGTGTAGTGGTGGACTTGGTAGTGTTAGGTTTACGGTTGGACTCGATGATCTTAAAGGTCTTTTCCAACCTATACGATTCTGTGATTCTGTGATTAAAGCAAGAAGATATGACTGATGATATATGTACTCCTAGTGCATCGGTCCTCGTAGCATCTGGGCTTTCGCAACAGAGGGAGCGAGATGCAGATACAACACAGCCAGTGGAGCTGCTAATCAACACTTTTCAAAACCCAAACACGCACTGCGGTGTGTCCAATCTTCTCTATCACAATTTCCTTTAAGACATTAAGGTCACCAATGAGCCTTTGAGATGACTCCAAAGGGACCCTCTATGGATGCTGCAGCAGACCCCAAACCTGTTGGGTTGCCTTTGGGGCCAGGCGAGCCTCTCCTGCTTTCTGATCCAACCCTTGAGATGTTCATTTTTACCTGAAAGAGAGCCACAGCCTCTAACTTAAACATAAAAGAGCACATTTTCAGTTATTTCTACAGTACGCTTAGTTGCACACAAAATAACAGCCAAAAGGTTTGTATCCATTCAGTTAATTGTTTACCCTGAACAGTTTAATTATCTTTGTTCATATAAATGAAACGTAAGCCCTCCTCCCTGCTGATAAATAAAAAAAATGCTGGATCTCTTCTGTCTGGTTATTCTTAAGGAATTGCTCTTTATTAGCAAATTCAGTTGTAAGGGTTAGTTGAATACTTTCAGAGTGACCTTTCATTATGTGTTACTATTTTAAGATTGTAATTCTCTTTAAAACTATTTACAAGATGGAAATATTTACTAGTGTCCTGGTTTCAGCTGAGATAGAGTTAATTTTCTTTATAGTGGCTGGTATGGGGCTATGTTTTGGATTTCTGCTGAAAACAGTGTTGATAACACAGAGATGTTTTAGTTGTTGCTGCACTGGTCAAGGACTTTTCAGCTCCCCGTGCTCTGCCAGGTGCACAAGAAGCTGGGAGGGGGCACAGCCACGATAGTTGATCCAAACTGGCCATAGGGCTATTCCATACCATGACGTCATGCTCAGTATATAGAGCTGGGGAAGAAGAAGGAAGGGGGGACATTCGGAGCGATGGCGTTTGTCTCCCCAAGTCACCATTATGCTTGACGGAGCCCTGCTTTCCTGGAGATGGCTGAACACCTGCCTGCCCATGGGAAGGAGTGAAGGAATTTCTTGCTTTGCTTGCGTGCATGGCTTTTGCTTTCCCTATTAAACTGTCTTTATCTCAACCCATGAGTTTTCTCACTTTTACTCTTCTGATTCTCTCCCCCATACCAGTGAGGGGGAGTGAGCGAGCGGCTGGGTGGGGCTGAGTTGCCAGCTGGGGCTAAACCACGACAACTAGCTGCCTGCTTGCATACATTTAGTTACCAATGAAACCTTCAACTTCTTTACTTTAAAGCCAGCAGGACGGTTTAATTTCATTTCTTTGATGACACCAAAGCACGCTCATTGTAATGACATTGGAGAAGGAGAGAAATGGGTACAGTTGAAGATACTACAGATCATCAAAACTAGCCAAGAGCTGCAAGAAAAAGCTCTGTTGCACAGATATCATAGGCAGAGGCAGTAATTTGCACCCACAGACTGAAAATTCAAACAAAACATCACTGCAATGTGTTTGATGGTGGGTTCGGGTCGGCATTTAAGGGTAAATTAACCTCCCCAAGCCCTCAGCAAGGCTACGGGATGCTGTCGGAGCAGCAAGCAGCTACAGCCAGCCACGGGGGCACAGCAGAGGTACCCACAAGACTCCTTTCAAAAACTAACACGGAGCAAACGCGGAGCAAATAACGTCCTTCTGTCTTCAAGGAGAACACCAGCCTCTCTACAACCTGAGAACAAAAAGGCAATTCCTTTTCGACCTCCACTCTTCATTGCATTTAAATAAAACTGTTTATGGGTGTTTGGAGACCTAAAACCCAAAGTCTCAGTCTGCTGTTAATATTTTAATTGAAGACATGAATATTCATGATCATTTTGCTTCTTGAGAGGACAAGATACGATAATTAAATAATTCTAATATGTAAATGTGTTCCTGTCATGACACCTTGCCTTCATCTACATTACAAAACCAAGGCATTTTTAGCTCTTTCATTATTTATGTAATTCTGGTTCTTTCAGCTTTTTTTTTTTCTTCTAGACTAACTAGAGCTCTTGAATGCAGACGGCACTTTCTCAGTTACAGGCTCAGTAATTATGGACTATTTCAAAGTCCTCTGCCACTCTTGACTTTGGCGGTTTTCGGAGGATTTTTATTTGGGGTTTTTTTGGTATGATACATCTTCTGTTTCCAAGCTAATTTCAACAGCACCGTGAACACCTGATATTTGCCACAAGCCCAGGAGAATGCAGGCAAGCACAAAGTTATTAAAGATTTCATCATTTCTCAGACTTCAAGAATGCTTCAGTAACAACAAAAATGTATTGGTTTCTACGAGAGACAACAGCAGTAGCTGTTTTCTAAAATGAATATAACATTTATTTCGTTTGCAGCTACAACCAACAACAGAAAACTCTGGTTGATTCCAGCAAGTCTTCCCTGTAATTGCTTTGAAGTCTCCCCATTTAAATACAAAATGAACTAAAAACCTGAAGCATGTCAAATGAGGACAAAAAACTGGGAATGATTTCCAGGGTCATTAAGTCCACCCCTCAGCTCCATGGAATACAACCTCCTGCTTCTCCCCCTTCATGCCTATCTCAAGCTCAAATCAAGTCTCTTGCCTTCACTGTTCAGACCTCACTTCTCGACTTGTTTGAAACCTTTCTCCAGTTTCCAGATTAAATGTATTTCGGGGCCAGTTTATTCCTATCTGTGGCAACACCATTCTTCAGCCAATACCTCTTTACAATCCCTTCAAGGTGCCCTGTCGTGGTTTAGCCCCAGCTGGCAACTAAGCACCACGCAGCCGCTCGCTCACTCCCACTCACTGGTATGGGGGAGAGAATCGGAAGAGCAAAAGTAAGAAAACTCGTGGGTTGAGATAAAGACAGTTTAATAGGGAAAGCAAAAGCCGCGCACACAAGCAAAGCAAAGCAAGGAATTCCTTCACTCCTTCCCATGGGCAGGCAGGTGTTCAGCCATCTCCAGGAAAGCAGGGCTCCATCATGCATAACGGTGACTTGGGAAGACAAACGCCATCACTCCGAATGTCCCCCCCTTCCTTCTTCTTCCCCAGCTCTATATACTGAGCATGACATCATGGTATGGAATAGCCCTATGGCCAGTTTGGATCAACTGTCCTGGCTGTGCCCCCTCCCAGCTTCTTGTGCACCTGGCAGAGCATGGGGAGCTGAAAAGTCCTTGACCAGTGCAGCAACAACTAAAACATCTCTGTGTTATCAACACTGTTTTCAGCAGAAATCCAAAACATAGCCCCATACCAGCCACTATAAAGAAAATTAACTCTATCTCAGCTGAAACCAGGACATGCTCGATATGCCTTTCGTAAGCAACTGTATCACTTTTCAGACTACTTTACTCCAGCATGAAGTAGTCTTTTTTTCCTCAATATAAGCAGCCAGAAACTGCATCCAGTATTTCAGATGACTTCTAATCAGAGACTTGTACAGTGACATTAATACTTTGCAGTCTCTGCTGGAAATACCCTGCCTGGGTCGCATTTGCCTTTTTCCGAGCAGCATCGCTTTGGCAGTTCACAGTCATTCTGTAATCAACTAGGACCACTTCTTATCCTCCATCACTTCCAATTGATTAGCTCCTAGTTTAGAGCTGAAATTTCTGTTATCAATCCCCAGGTGCATGACCCTGCATTTAGTGCTACTGAATTTCATCCCCTTTCTTTTACTCCGGTTCCTAAGATCATCCAGCTTCTGTAGGTTATTTCATCATCGCCACCATGGTGGCCACCACTGTAAGAAATGTGAGTCATTAAAATATTTCCTAAACCTAATATAATGAGAAAGCAGAGTCCTGGAGGCCAGTGAAAGACATCAGGTAACAGAGTGCCAATTAAATACTAACATCATTCGAGAACAAAATTTGACACACCTTCTACTAATTTTGCATAATGTGACCTCTTACAGAATTGGAGACTCCAAACAACACAGCAAGGGAAGGACAATTCACCACCTCAGATAGGACTGGGCAGGTGCCGACAGAAGGAAACCATTCCCACAAATACACTAGCACTGCAAAAAGCTCAAGCAACAGTTGAGAACTACTTCTGTTTTTAAAATCAAATAAGTTTGGCAACAACAAATCCTACAGTAAAACCCAGTACTGCTGTGGTAAGAGCACCTAGTCCATCCCAGCAGATAGCTCCAAGTTGCACTGAGAGAAAAGCAAATGCTTAAAAACCTTACATTGCCCTTGGCTCACCTGAACGTGACCTTCCTACTTGGAATACTTTCTACGTAAAACCACTTAGCCACCGAGATGCAAGTGACAATCATGGTGGTTGCTACACCTCTGAAGCACTCGACTTCAACTTTGGACTGGTGTTGCTGGACTTTGCTGACAGGGGTTGAGCATGGCAGTCTTCGACAATGTTGATGTCCTGCTAGGTAAACCAGATGGATACGTTCTTTCCTTCTCCTTGGCTTTATTTGGTCCATTTCAATAGAGAGGGGGGAAAAAAGTAACTTTCAAAAGTAATTAATCTCTCCTATTATCTTAGAAAACAAAGAGCAGCATGCTGAAACAGAGCAGTCTTTGCTGGAAGTCTGACTTTATTGCAGAGCCATCAATCCCACGACTGACTATCCAAAACAGCAGATCAAATAATCTGGAGCAGCTATGCTGGGGAAGAAAAGAGCATCACAAGCACTTGAAGCAGCCAAACCACAGAGGGTTTCCCAGTGGTGTTCAGAGAGCTTTCAAGTCTCCTCCAATACAAAGATGCTCAACATGGATACCATGGAAAGAGGCCAACAGCTGCTGTGTATTTGTGCCGTCTTGCCAATGCCTGCGATCGTTGCTGAAGCTGGCACGCTCCGACGTTTCCTGGTGAGCTTCATCGTGTCTGGTTTGGCTTTCCTAATCGGTACCACAATAACAGATCCCTCCCGGCACATATCAAACAAGCATCGCTTTCAACACCTGCACAGGGTTTATTCAAAATGAGTATTTTTATACATCACTTCTTTCCCTGAAGGTGAACATCATCTTTGATAATCCCAGCACATATACGAGTCTCGGAGGAAGCGATGAAAATAGTCTTTTGAGTTACTCAGCCTTTCAGCAAAGGAGCTTGTGCAAAAGTGGGTTACGGCATGTTTGTACTACTGAAGTCAGCCGGGTATAGAGATGCCCAAAAAGGTATTGAGCAAGCTGGACCTGCAGGAAAGAAGCAGGATGGTCATATCCAGTCCACACTATTCTCCAGATCTGCCCATGAGCTAAGCAAGGGGGTCTCTGCCTGGCTGTGCTGTGCCATGCCAATGTGCCGGTGTACCGAGGAGCGTCTCAATGGCACACTTCACTCCCCACCATGGGAAAGCTCTCGTACTTTCAACTGTTCCGATCAAAAAAAACCCCTGTGAAACACCAGGAAAACACAAAAAGATTCTCCATCTCCCAGCTGGGGACATATTTCAGTGTGTTTAATTCCAGGCTGGCATCAGCAAGATTTCCTTCAGGTGATGCAATTGTTGCTGATTTAAGTATCCAATTCTGGACTGAGGCACTTGTTCAGGAGCCACTTTGAAATCTAAGTCCTTAACTTCCAAACTATAGCTTCAAGAAAAATAGCTTCAAAGAAAGATAAAAAAAGCAGTTGAGAGAAGCACAAAGATTACTTCCAACTGCTCCAATATTCTCCCACTAACTGAAGAAAATGAACGCAGGGACTGAAAATTCCAAGCCAAGGAAAAGGAGTAGCAGGAATTCTGAGGAATTCATCAATGAAATTAAGTGAGAAACGGAGAAATGGAGCCATAGTTCAAAACAGCAAAATCCCAAAACGTACACAGGGAGACCAGAGGAAAGCAGTGAGAGCTGCCGATGTGGCTCTGGTCAGAGGCGTCTCGAGCTTTGAATCCCTCTGCATCTCCCACTGACAGATGGTGCGGACGGTGGCAAACTTACCCATCCTCTGGCCTGTTTCCCTCATGTATCTCAGGCGCTCACATAGTCCAGCCATTCTGAATTATTCCCCCAAATACATACATATATATATACACACATCAGTTCTTTTTTTTTTCCCCCTAATTAAATCTAGCACGCTACGCAACCATAACAAGATGTTGATTAATTTACTGATTTGATTTAAATGTAACCTAGCTGCGTCAATCTCCTCCCTCTAGATCTTCAGAACAACCTTCACTCCTTTAAATAAGGCCAGGGATGTAATCATTTCCCTCTCCTTTTCACATATGCAGATAGGACAATTATCCAGACATCCATCAGAATGGCTTGCCACAGCAAGAAACTCATTTTTAAGCCAGTTTGCTGCATACACTAGCTGAATACACAAATCTGATCCAATGTGATAAACTTCCTGAAGATTATTACAGCACTCACCTCAGCGCTCGGCAGAGCAAGGAAAAAAAAAAATCTGAGATAGCAGCAAAAAGATTTGCCCATCCTGGTCCATACTCGTTGGCTGACACTCTCCCTTTTGCAGCAGACGCTATGCCAGAACCTGGATGTGTTTTGAAAGACTATCAGAAGCTTCTTGCAAACATAAAATGAATCATATTACTGACATGGAGGAATGGCACAGGAATCTAGCTGTACATGGACAGAAATGTGCCATTAAATCACATTATTTGCCTCATCAGAACAAGAGGGGGATGAAGGAATCTGCAGAAAGACACTAGAATTCCAGAATATGCACTTTTGCTTTCAGAGTTTGTGGGATCGACAAGCTACCTAGAAAAGACAACTATGTCAAATGCTTTGAAGCAGGAAAAAATTAGAAGTGTGTAAGAGTGAGTATGTCTTCCTTAGAAGTTGGTTTTACAAGTCTTGTAAAAAATGATGCAGTGTGCAGTACAAAAAGTATCAAACTCACATCCTGCAGGTCAGCCAACCCATCCTAAACCAAGGTTTGCAGGCAATTTGTGCTCCATGAAATTCAGATGGGTCACAGAAGCCGACTTACCTTGTTTGCAGCTACTAAACTGCAATAAAGGGATGCCATAAATAAATTGGCTACTTTCCCACCACCTCTTTTTTGCAACTCCAGAGCTGTCAGAGAACTGTTAAATGATTGAAGACCATCACTTTGGAAAAAAAAAATTGAGAAGCCCTTCCAGCAATAAAAATAAAAATGAAATTTATGACTGACCCAAATGCTATTTCTTTAAAGACAATATCTGCCAGCCCTCACAAAGACTACAGACCCTAATATTTCCGCTCTGGGCCATATGTGCCATTCTCAGGCAAAAATAAATTTGTTAACAAGTCTGCAAGAGCAGTTGGCACTTACTTATGCCAGTCTGTACTAACATCTTGAGACTTTCTTTAATAAAAAAGAAAAAAAATTAAAAAAAAGAGAATGTTTCAGGAAAGTACAAACCCAGCAAAACATGCCTAAGACGTAGGGGAAAAAATAGTAATTCAAGGAAACATTTTAAATTCTTCTGCTAACAGACAACAGAAATGTTGGCAAAGTTTGTTGTTCATAAGCTTAGGGATCATCCAGGGGTCCCGAACATTTTAAACATTCAGTGTGACCATCTGTCATTGACATAGTCACCGAACAGAACGAGCAATTACCGAAGCCCTTCTCAGACATAATCTGTCAACCACATCCAGTTTGGCTGCCAAGAGAAATCAAGCTGAGGACTATGAAAGCAGATTGCCCTTACGGGAAATGGGACCCGCTCCACCTGAGAAGGTGAGCAGTGGCTGGGAAGCAACCTGCATCCAAAAATCTTGCGACAGCCCCCCGGTGCTCATCAGGTCGTGCACCACGTTTTTACTCCATCCCTCTTCTGCACAAGAGAGGATAAGCAAACCACGCAGAATCAAAAGGCAAAGCTAATGGCCGTTTCAAGGACGGTGGCAATAAGGACTTGGTCAGAGTTAACAAAGGTGTTGGCAGGTCACTTGAGCAGCAAAAGGAGCTCAATACTCCCAAGTTTAGTGCTGAACTTGTCTTAAGGACTTCAAGAATATGACCCATCAGAATCATGTCCAGATAGACTCCTCCTCTTCCTCACCTTCAGCACAGCAACACTGATATGCTCAGGGACTTGTTGTAACCGCAGAGAACTGTCAAATCCTCTAATAAGGAGAATAAGCACTGCTGACATTCCTAATTGCTTTTAATTTTTGTCTCGCCAGCCCGAGCTGCAGCATAGCAGGAGAAAAAAATGCAGCAGACTACAGAATAATCCTTTCAAATAACTCCTGAACCCCCACAGAACAAAAATCCTAAACATTTCCTAATGGAAATTCATGAAACTAAAAGTATTCACGGCGCTTAGGGCTGGAAGGGATCATTAGACCATTTAGACTGGCCTCTTATAGATAAGAGTCCATTCAGTTTTACTCAATAGCTTGTTTTTAACTTGATGTCTAGGTAGCATCTAGAGACGATTCAGCCAGCCAGCGACGGAGAACCTGTCTCTCCCCTTACAACTTTGTGGGAGTGCTACATCAGCTCATGCTTAAAGATTGCATCTAGTTTCAATATACATCGCTTCAGCTTCGAGCTACTTTTTTCTTACATCTTTGTGCACCAAAGAAAGAAACAGTGCTTCAGTACTCAGTATTTTCTCCCTTTGAAGGTATTTCATCTTCTTTTTGTTATTATTTTTCTTTCCCTGGAGACAGTAGAGAGACTGTATTTTCTGTATTCTTTATCCGTAATTAGCTCTCCTCTGTACCTGTCCAATTTTTCACCATTATTTAAAGAGTGCAGGGAGCAGTCTAGGATAGGATCAGTATGACCACTGAAGTCTTCTTCAGAGTTGCTGCTTTCAGGAAAGAGTGGTTTACACTCAGTC
Organism: Ciconia boyciana; assembly: GCF_034638445.1. Lineage (NCBI taxonomy): Eukaryota > Metazoa > Chordata > Aves > Ciconiiformes > Ciconiidae > Ciconia > Ciconia boyciana. The sequence goes on from NC_132934.1 coordinate 2,861,662, forward strand.
CTTCCACATGTAAAATGTTGCTACTGGTTGCACAAAACCCATGTCAGAACAGACAACCGTTCACAAAGGAGCCAGACCATTCTGTGCCATGGCGTAGTCATTTTCCACTCTGTAAATCTTAATACCCACAGGAAATTTTTATCAGTAGCTACTTTATACTTTACAAAGACACAGAAGTAAACAGAAAATTGCCCAAGTACACTTATTAATCATTGGGTAGTTATATAGAAGTTTTGATTCCTCAGGAAGCCAGGTTAAAACCCTGATCAGAGAGCCTAGTAGGATAGGCTAGCACAAACTATCCAACTGCCCAGAAAAGCTTTCCCTGGTGATTACTTGAACCCATTGCTACCTTTTGTTGAAGAATTAATCAAGGATCTTCAGAAACATTATGATCCTCCTCCTAGAGGTTGCATAAAACTTAGCTAGAAAGAGAAGAACTTCAAACTGGTGCTCCCCTGTTGTGGTTTAGCCCCAGCTGGCAACTCAGCCCCACCCAGCCGCTCGCTCACTCCCCCCTGGTGGGAGAGGGGAGAGAATCAGAAGAGTAAAAGTGAGAAAACTCGTGGGTTGAGATAAAGACAGTTTAATAGGGAAAGCAAAAGCCGTGCACGCAAGCAAAGCAAAGCAAGGAATTCCTTCACTCCTTCCCATGGGCAGGCAGGTGTTCAGCCATCCCCAGGACAGCAGGGCTCCATCACGCGTAACGGTGACTTGGGGAGACAAACGCCATCACTCCAAACGTCCCCCCTTCCTTCTTCTTCCCCAGCTCTATATACTGAGCATGACGTCATGGTATGGAATAGCCCTATGGTCAGTTTGGATCAACTGTCCTGGCTGTGCCCCCTCCCAGCTTCTTGTGCACCTGGCAGAGCACGGGAAGCTGAAAAGTCCTTGACCAGTGCAGCAACAACTAAAACATCTCTGTGTTATCAACACTGTTTTCAGCACAAATTCAAAACATAGCCCCATATCAGCCACTATAAAGAAAATTAACTCTATCTCAGCTGAAACCAGGACATCCCCTTATATATGACTCTTCCCAGACGAAAGGATGAGAGGCAGTCACAGGTTGCAGCAAGGGAAGTTCTGATTTCATACTGGGGCAGGAATCTCTTGAGATTCCAGGGGGGGGAATCTCAGAGTGGTGAAGCACTGGAACCTCCATTCTTGGAGATCTTAAAAACTCAGCTGGACCACATCAGAGCAACCTGATGTAACTTGGAAGTTGACCCTATGTTGAGCAGGGTGCAAGACCAAAAACGTCTTTAAGTCCCCTCCAACCTAAATAACTATAAGAGAAAGGTTGATCACACTCTTAAGAGCAGCCAGACTGAATCAAGACAACGAGAGGTCCATATGGTACCCAGGATGCTGGGGACATCATGGCTAACATGGCAACAGCTACCTTTTACCGATTTTGTCAGCAGTCAGCTGATGAAGCAGCATCTCTGTGCCAGCCAGCCATATGAGCACACTGTAGACAAAGGATTAAAAATGTAAATCCTACGATACAATTGATAGGTATCAAATTAGAGTAACTCTAAAGCCTGGAAAGGAACTGTAAGCAGGTTGCTTTTATCTGGTTCAAAGTCCCTGTGTAACAACTGTGGAAACTGGCATTGCTGCTGGTTAGTGCTGGTTTTGGCTGGGGTAGAGTTAATTTTCTTCACAGTCGCTAGTATGGGGCTCTGTTTTGGATTTGTGCTGGAAACAGCGCTGATCACCCAGGGATGTTGTTGATTCCTGCTGAGCAGTGCTGACACACAGTCAAGGCCTGTTCTGCTCCTCACCCCACCCCACCAGCGAGTGGGCTGGGGGGACACAAGGAGCTGGGAGGGGACACGGCCGGGACAGCTGACCCCAACTGCCCAAAGGGACATTCCACACCATACGGCGTCATGCTCAGCATGTAAAGCTGGGGAAGAAGAAGGAAGGGGGGGACATTCGGAGCGATGGTGTTTGTCTGCCCAAGTCACCGTTACGTGTGATGGAGCCCTGCTTTCCTGGAGATGGCTGACCACCTGCCTGCCCATGGGAAGGAGTGAAGGAATTCCTTGTTTTGCTTTGCTGGTTTGCACGGCTTTTGTTTTCCCTATTAAACTGTCTTTATCTCAACCCATGAGTTTTCTCACTTTTACCCTTCCAATTCTCTCCCCCGGGATGCAAGAGGCTGGGGGGGGCTTAGTTCCCAGCTGGGGTTAAACCACGACACTGTTTCAGCCCAGCAATGACCAAATGTGACGTGGTAACAATAGAAAAGAACATGCTAAATGGTGCGGGGTGGGGATTACTCTACTCTACAAACCATGAGCAGGACATGAAGGATATCAAGCTCTTTCTGAAGCCCTGTGCTGGCAAGGTTAGTGGACTGGCTGTCTGGTAACTTCAGTTAATAAAGTACTTTTAATACTAGGCACAAAATACAGTGATCAACTACATCCTGTACCAGTCCCCAGTAAAGAACTCACCAAAGATCTATGTCCTCATTAATTATTTGGTGTAACAACGCATCCTGCTCCGACGGAACTACTAGCACTGCTAGTAGGGCCAGAAGACGTGCTGTAAGAAGCTGATGTTACTGTGAAGTCTCTGAAATCAAGTTTTGGGGAACAAAGGATCCAAAACTGAAATAATTCAGTGACCAAGTCTCTTAAAAAATATATTTAATGGACCTAATAGCTATAATAAAAGTATACAGTGACAAAAGAAACCACCAAGGTGGAGAAGGTGGAAATTGGTAACATGACTGTGCAGTGGTTAATGAACTAAAGGAGAAAAAAATAATTACTTATGCTGAAAGGAGAACTTCTGGACTGCAAAAAGGTTACTAACAAAAATCCTTAAGGACGAGTTTAAAGAATAAGTAGGAATATCTCCTAATCACAACTGCACGAAAGTTAATATGCAAAAAACAGATGCTGATGAAACCAGAGATGGAAGTTATTACCAGCACACAGGAGAATCAGATACTCTACATCTTGACCACTGGAGGAATGGAACATAATTTGATACTGCATATTTCAATGCATTCAGGTACGAATAATTTTTGCCATGAGGTAGAGACTGCATAGCTTGAAATTTTAGAAGACGAATTTGTGTATATCAGTCAATCACAGAACGACCAGGGGCCACCCAGAGGATGCAGCCATAAAAGCAAACACGATCCAAGATACAGAGGTATACTATTTCCAGTAAGGTCAGGAGGGGAATACTGGGAATATTTAAGGACCTGGTGAGACACCATCTGGAATACCAATTCAAACTGAGGAGAAACCAGAACAGAGACAGAAAGCCTGTTCAGATGCCAAGAGAACGATCAGCACATCTTACAAGAAAAAAACGATAGTTTGGTTAATTAAGTAAAAAGATCAGGGAAGTAAACACAAGGGAGGAGAAGAAATTATTTAGAGACAGTATGAAAACATGAAATGCAATTTGACCACAATAAAATCCAGAGGGGATATCAAAGTGATGTCTATAAATGTCAAAGCAGGGAAGTTCTGGACTGCTGCTCAGTGGGAGGACAAAGAAAAACCAAGTCTTGATAAATGTGTTCCTCTACTTGTGTGGTTCATTGACTGTAATGACTGGAAGAGGACCGGATAACTCAAGTGGCCCCTCCAATCCTGCCTTCTTGTATTTAGAGACGATTAATGGAAATACTAAATAGTCTCTATTCAACCTCATTCCTGCAGAACTTTGCTACATCCCTCCAAGCTAACATTCTTTGACAACTATTATGATACGTCAGCTATGAATATCAGCTATCAAAATATTGTCAGGAGCTTGGCAAATACTAAATGAGAAATAATGCTTTTTAATTAATTAATTAAAAACTGTAATATCAGTATCTACGTGTCTAGATGTTGATCAGACCCTTAGCACGCTCGTCACTGCGTCATGGCAAAAACACGCATGATCCCCCCAGAGTTTACAAAGGAAATATAATTTAAGGCAAGAACAGATGGATGCAGAGTAGAAAGGATGAACACGGTAACTCTCAACTGCTTCGCATGACAGGTGGGGGTCTCAGACCAACACAGATCTAGCAATTTCCAATGACTTCTTTTGGTGGCACCCGATACATCTTCTAAATCGGCTCATTTATTACAGAATCGACTTTAAAACAACTTTCAAACTCTTTTTTTTTCTCCAGTGAGACTTGCATTTTCTCACTGCTAATCCGCCTTATGGAACTTGGATTTTAACTGAAAAGTACATCAGTAAATTGGCATCCCCTACTGAGAGAGATAAGAGCTTCAGTCACTGAATAAAGATGCTGAAACAGTGACAGGTATTTCTGAAAGCTCTTTTGAAAATTCCTTTATAAACAGTATTTATTTGGCTAAAATACCTGATCAGTGCAGCACTTCTGTAATATGAGTGTTTGCAAAGTGCTTTAGTTCTTCAGATAAAAGGTGCTACAGAACCATTAGTATCATCTGGAGAACTAGTTTCCACATACGTGTCAAAGGCATTTGTCCCCAGCGAGGTCTAATTTCACGGCATTTGGGCTTATTTTGAAATCTTTATTCTTGACTTATCCAGGTACACGAGGCACATGTGAAAAACGCATTAGGTTGGGAGCAAGTCTCCAAAGCAACAGAAAAATCTCCGCAACAGAAAAACTGATGCCATTAACTGCATTTGTATGACCTGTTGACAACGAGACTAATAGTTTATCAGAAAAAAAGCACTGCACAGGTACACAAATCATTTCCTCTCCGTAGTGTGCAATCATCTGCCCGCTCTTTGTTACCGGGGTATTTACAGCCGTGCTCATTCTGCAAAGCAGCTTCCACCAGATTGTGTTTCTCCTACCAGAGGCTCAGCATTTCAACTATGAAAGAGTTAACAAGTCTTCACCAAAGAATATCTCTGCAGGTGTCAACTCCTTGGAAGCAGATAGGTCCAAAGGGCAGACATATCGTTATAATGAGAGAAAGATTAAGAGGGGGAGAGAAAAGGAGCCAGCATGAGGCATAAGAAGTGCTTTGATGAATGATATAGCCCAGCATTAATGAGATCTGGTAATTTTACATTTCCAGAAAGCTATGGTCGTTAGGACTACGAGGATCATCGTTTTATTCAACTGGAACAGAGAAAAGTTTAGGACAAAAGCCAGCTCATCAAGAAATCAGTCTCCTCCTTTGAGTTAACACAGCTGTGATTTGCAACATTTCCCATCCCTGCCAGTACCCGGCATTTGTTTAATTTCTCTGCTCAAAACACACTAGCTGCTGTTACTGCTGCCCTCAACAGACCAGATGCACGTTAGCTAATAACTGTCCAAGCAGATTTTGCCTCTTAAAAAGAAAAAAAAAAAAAAAAAAAAAAATCTTCCCTGGCTGGAGAACCGTCCCGCTCAGTGCATTTCCCACCAGCCAAACTCTGCAGCCTTTTTTGCCTATTGCCACAAGCTCATCTCTTTTCCAGGAAAGCTCTGAATCCTCAATCATTTCAAGGTACAAGGGGTAGGAGCTCAACATTTTTTTTTTTTTTTTCCTCTCCAAAATCTTGGTGCAACTTGCTTTTCAGTTCTGTAGCTTACTCCAGTAAAACCTGGGCTGTAGACGACAGCAAACATGCAGAAGCAGACGTGACACACCAGGGATCAAGTCATACAAATCCACATAAATATGAATTGAAAGGTTTGTGGAAGTTTGGATAATGCTTTTGTTGTTTTTTCAGCAGCAAAAACAAGATCTCTGGTTATAAAGTGATTTGTGTGATCAGCTACCTCCAAATACTCTGATGTGTTTTTCGGTTCTCAAAAAAACCTGCAGAACTTCAGTAGCATCCAAAGAGCTTAACAAAAGCCTTATCCCTGCTGTGGTTGGGACAACCATGTAGCCTGCATGCCTGGACCTAATGGCCAGCAAGGCTGAATTTGGGAAAACATACAGGACAGAAATGGACTTCAATGCAAACAACTAGCCAAGATTAAAATCCAGTTGCCCAGACCGTACCTCAGTGCCACAGGGCAGGGCAGAGCAGAGCTCCTGTGACATCTCTGGGGCATCCTTTGAGTGTCTGTTCCAGGCACAGCGAAAGGTCTCATATCCATATTCTTGAATTCCCTTTTATGCCTGTTCTCACTGAAAAAAAAAAATCTTTATTTTTTCCTTCTCAGCCATGACACTATACAACAAATCAGTTTGATCAAACTGCAAGCCACCGTCTTCCATTTCCAGTCTTCTTTTCATTTTTCTCTCCATTCACGAAAGCGCTGAGCTGATGATCTGCATGCTGGAGTAGCTCACACCGTATGCCGCCCTCGCACGTCTTCACAGAAGTGACGCTACAACACTTAGTATTAAACCCCAAGTAATCACACACACACACAAAAAGCCCTCTACCAAACCTTGATGCTTTTTTCCTGCCCTTACTCGCTTCAAATGTAAGATTCATTCTGAATGATCCACCTTTTTATGAATTTACATCATCCTGAATAAATCTGGGCGTTTTGATCGACACAAAGCCTTCTGAGATGGCTTTGCTTCCTCACTAGCACCATTCCTCCTCATAAATATTTATACACAATTTTCAGTTTTTAACAAATATTCATACTTATTTTAGTTGAAGCTTCCCCATATCTTTAAAAATGATTTTAACTGATTTGTTGCTTAACATGTTTATTTTGTCACAGCACACGATAATGATGTTCACCACTAAGGAGTAACATTGCAGAGGAGTCCTCCACATCACCAGCCACCTAACATGGATTTGCTCCTACACTCCCATACTGTGCAGCTAACAGACAAACAGTATTTTTAAAAAATATTAAAATAAAATACAGCAAAAGCAGTAACTACCAAAAAATAAATCAGTTACAATAATTCCTTAATTTTTTTTTTCTTTCTTTCCCACAGTGTTTGAGCATTCAAAAGTTACAATTTTTGCTTTGGCAATTGTTCCAAACTGAACCCCAGAAAATCTAATTATTACAAAAGGATTAAGTCGGTTTCTGTTTCTCTCGGGCTGGCTCAGCTCCCGTCCCACATTTCACACTTCTCAATTTGGTCCTTTCGGAGTTCAGCCAGATTTCAGAAATCTGCAACATCTGATCACCTGTTCTGGCATACCCTTCCTTTTCTGTATGTTCTTCTCCCTCCCTTCAGATTTTTTTTTTTCTCTGACATCTGTTCCACCACCTTCCTTTAATAATGTGGAGCCAAATCACTTGTATGATGATTTGCTAAATATAAACCTCGTTCTTATCGATAATTTACCTTCCTTCCCAAAAGTCTCCATCTTCTCCTGATGTTGGGAGCATTCATGGATGGTGCTCGAAAAACATTTGTACACATTAAAACACATTTACATCCTCTCTTCTCCAGGCTGCTCTTCTGCATCATTTTTTTTCCGTTGACTTCATCCCATAGTCATTCCTCTCCTCCCTTTCAAATTTATTTCACAAGCCTGTGCCTCACCGTTGACTGCTTTTGCAACAGCCATTTCGCCCTGACTTCCTTGCTCTATTTTCCCCTTAGAAGAAATGTATGGCCCGGAAAAAGGCCAAACATTAATTAAATCTCAACTTCTTTCGTTTTCCCTCCCACTTTTTTTCCCCATTTCTTTTGTTTTCATCTATCTAGTCTGCCATGCTTCAAAGATGTAAATATCTGCTGGACCTTTCTGGCCTCCTAATTAGATGCTACGCCAGTCGCCCTCCTACCAACACCGGCTGTGACTAACCCAAATGCCCCGAAATTAAGCGTGAGCCTCCATCACACGGGGGAGTTTCTTAGGAGCTCACTGTAACCAGCAACCACAGTGACCCAGCTGCTGGAGGGGTCACTTCTGTCCCACCTCAGTGAACATCTACCATTTAGACCAGCAGTCTTCCAGCACACTGGACTTACTAATCCGATGCCTTCAAACCGCTTCCTCCACTGAAGTAACGCCAGCTTCCCCTCGATTTAGGTTTATCTACTCCAGTCTGTATCATCACCCGCCGGTTCCAAAGAAAAAGCACCAGCTGTTCTTCATCCCTCCCACAAACAGCTTAATCCTTCCTGGCAGAAGAACAAGCTGGTAGTAAAACTGGTCATTAACAAGTTTCAGCTGGAAATTAGAAAACAGCTTCTCCCCATCGGGAGCAGCAAGGATCCGCATTACCCTTCCAATTGAACAGGGAGGACAAACATCCCAGCCACCGCCGCCACGGAGTTTGATAAGTTTACAAGCAGAATTGAAAGATTTTGCCGCCTAAGAAACACGCGGGAGCCGGATTCGGTGACGCAGGCAGCCCTCCAAATCCTGTAATCTTAATTGGAAATACCAATCTCTAGGAGAGAAGCCAGTTAACAATATTTTATATAACAATATATTCTATTCCGTCATGCAATTATATTCCAACCCCTGAAATGCACAGAAGTTTGTTTTCATTTTGATACAGTAAATATTTTGGCAAAACAACGCCACAGACTTTGCCAGATGTTCCATCAAATGTTACTAAGTTTTTAGCCTTTTTAAAAATATTATATGTAAATATATATTTGGCTTGCTCTCTGCCCAGCTTTTCTCACAGCTTTTTCTCTCCACTCATCCTCTCTAAAAATATTATTTCTCATAATTATAGGTGCTTCTTGCTAAATTGGCTAATTCAGGTTTTGCAAAATCCAGGACAGATTATATGATTTTAACAACGCTAATACATGTTAACGTATCTAGCTCTTTTCTAATATAAAGTGCATCTTTACCTTGGAAAAAACCTGCAGAGCCAGTTTTAGTGTTCTAAGTTCAACAAATGGTAAACACAAACAGTTAGTTGATTAGTAGCCAGGAAAAATGACCAGTGGCTCTGGGGAGAAAATAATAATAATAAAAAACCCCCACAAGTTAGGCCCTTCAGTGGGTTTTGTACTTTGAAATCATGAATCTTCAGCAGGTCAATTTAAGGCCAGAGTCACACCTCATACCATCCTGTTGTCATCTAACGCTGCTCTCTCTGCTAATGGACAATATTGAGGCCATAAGAAAATGACAACCGAACGCACTCTTTATATTATTTGTAATGGACTATGAGGAGAGAAGTAGTACTAAAACCCACTGTTATATTCACATCTCAGCCGGACAAAAGAAAAGTCAGCTGAAAAGCATTTGTCCTTTCCGTTCTCACTATTCAAAGCTGAGTTCCACTATACAAACCATCCAACACCGCCTGTTAACTCATTCAAAAAAGAAAAAGGCTGAAAAGAATCTAAAAATGGGGAAAAACCATAATGTAAAGGAAACAAATCTAATAAACCAAGTTCCCAAACACCTTTCACAGCCAGTCTCCATCCCCACAAGCAGCTGGAACCCATTGATGCTCAGGCGGTAAGAAGTGCCTACAAAAGGATGCTCTACCAGATAAGCCCACTTCTCTTCAGGGCTCATTGAAGGGGATGCGTATGTGTTATTATTTACTTTTTCACATGGAAGGGAAAAAAAAAAATAACAAATGACACTAGGAAACCATAGGGAAAAGGAAATGAGATACTAAGTAAAAGGAAAAAAAAAAAATCCCCCCAAAGCTACAATCAGAGCCAGCTGTAGGCCAATTAAACTCAACAGTTTACAGATGTTCACAGGAGAATACTCATTCACAATTTAACTAAATTGATCCACTTTCTTAAAAACTCTTGGGACTTGGTACACAAAGCTTACTTTTCTTTAGGGCTCTCAAAAATAAAGTTTATAGCCCCTTTTACTCTAATGTATGCCAGCAAAATACTCCCTGGAAAAGAGGAGATCAAACTTCATGTTTAACCCTTCCCTGCCAGCACCTCTCTGACTCCACTTCCACCGCTTCAGGTCAGAGTTTTGAGAAGTTCAGCTGAAACTCCAGAAATCATTTCTCTTTTGTTCACATCGGCCTCAACCATCCTCTCTCCCAGCAGAACAACACGGCTCACTACTGATTCTTTCTATTATTAAATTTAATTAGGAAGGTATTTGGCTAGGCCACAGGGGGCCAGCAAGCCAAAAAAAAAAAAAATTTAAAAAAAGAAGAAAAAGAGGGATGAGTCAAGGAATTAAAGTTTAAAACCCCTGTTAAGAGCTGCAACAATTAATAATGGCATGCTAAGCTTTTTTTTTTCCTGGACTCCTTAAGCAGTTAGATCAGTATGAGAATGGAGATGCAGCATAACCTGCGCTATCTGAACTACTCTGTATAAATACGGCTATTCTTTTCTAGGGATTTCTCCTGCTTTGACTGACTTACCCAGGATTATCTCAGTTTAACCCATGACTTGGGTTTAGTTGTTGTTTTTTTTTCTCCCTCTCAAGACTCTTTTACAGAAATGCTACAAGTGAGGCCAACATTTCCGTTCATGTAAGAAGGAGCCATTATTAATAAATATTACACTGTGGAGCATTTTCCGTGATTTCTAAGCATTAACTAATCAGTCTTCACAATCAGTGAGGTCTTATAAGTCATTAGCGTCATTATTTCTCTTCCACAGATAAGGAAATTATGGCTGAGGATACTTGCGCAGTTTCTCTCAAAGGACAGTTAGACAAGACAGATGCAAAAGGTCAGCAACTGCCAACCCCTTGCGTATTCCAGCAGACAACATTAGGACTTAAATACCAAAGTAGTCTACATTCAACTCGCTTTAAGTCATACTGTCTAATGAGGGGTGTCAAGTCAAAGCTGATGCTCCTTAAAACTCAGAATATTCTCCCTGCTGCAGCTTTTGTTTGCCCGATGTTTCATGTAGCCAAAGCTTTTTGCTTCCCTTATAAATCCATGTAACATTTGTAAAAGTCTCGTCGTCCTCCTCCAGTCTGAACAAACATCGGACCAGGGAGCGCTCGATGCAGCACTCTACCGATGCCCTCACCTCGAAGAAAACAGCACAGCTATTTATGCATGGCTATTCCTCAAAGACCTCTTATTGATCGCAAATGGAAAGGGGGCAGACGAGCTAAATCCCTACGCACAGAGACAACGTGGAGATGGAAGAACTCCTAGGACGACCTAGGTCATGCCTAAACCATATTAAACAAGTACCCATTACTCACATTTATGCAGCCAGCAAGACACAAAATCTAGTTTAATGCCTCTCACCAGAGCTCATTAACCTCAGTACCACACTGTGCTAATTCACACAACTTTTGTCTTGCCCATACTCCATGTTAAGCTCCGCTCAAAGCAAAAAGGTAGTCTCAAAAACGTCTACCAAATACTCCATTGATGCATATTTAAGGGTACTGCAGTGGTGCTAAAAGTCCCCAAGACGTCCCCGTCCTTCAAAGAATGCCAGCATGGTGTGCAGCCTCAGCAACCTCGGGAATGTTCATGTTAAGTCTCTTGAAATCAAGATATCTGATTCTCAAGAAGCAAGAGTTGATTTTTATATGCATAAACAGGCTAGTGAGAAATCATGGATCTGGGGTGGGAGAAAGAAGTGTGTTTCAGGGATGCAATTCTGACTTTATTTTTCTCATCTTCCACCGTTTTCAGACACGCTGAACACTTCTACTGCTTGCTTTGAGTTTGCTTTGAGTACAGTGGAGGATGTTGAAGACACGAAAAATCAAGTCCAAAATCTATAATAAAGATGCCTCGTAGTAACTACACACTATTTTCACTTCCAAAAACCATTTAAGGATCAACACTTAGAGAAACAGATGTTTCCTTTGTCCCTTCAGCTTCCCACACTGCAATATCCACAAATCTCCATACGTTCCCTATAACATTTGCCAGAAGACACCATCAAACATGGGTGGTTTGAAGCTCTGTGTCTAATCCCTGGCCAGTGGCTTCTGCTAACCAGAGCGGCCAATTTTTACCTGCTTTGCCCTCACTGTTTTTCTTCTCTGTGCTGTTGCTGATATTCCCTTTTGGTTTTTTCCCCCAGGAGCTGCATATGTCTTCGCATCCTCTGCTTCTTTCAGATTTGGCTGATATCAATCACATTAGTGGGGAGGGACAGACAGAACAATCATAAAGGACTCATTTCCTTTATGATGGCACTCATTTCCTAGAAAATCAAGCTAAAACCATAATATAGGTGCTATCAACTAAATTTTAAATCTACATTCATCTCTTGGTAAGATAACATTCATTTCACTCACTTCTAAAAAGACAGGCTTATTTTTTCCCAAATCAAGAGGATATTGAAGAAATTATCATCAATATACCGGTGATCAAACACCTGAAAGCACAGCCACGATCAAGATATCAATTTCTACCTTCTATCAGTCATCTTTCGTGTAGCAGAAAATCATCACTTCAGCAACACTCTGAGAGGGATGAGCATTTCAGAAAGAGCATACAGTAAACTATGTATTTATGAAACAAGAGCATGCAAGAATACAAAATAATAAAGGAAAAATTCTATTCCCTCAATTCCCACTATAAAGAAGTGTTCCTCTGGTTCCTTGCATGAGAGATTCAAGTTGCATCACTTAATGCTTTTCTGGATATTCACACTACAGAGACAAGGATTATTTGGAAAATAGAGTTAAGGAGAAAAGGAAACAAATCACACATATACTAATCTGCATTGCTGGGAGAATGGTTTCCCTTTAACTACTCCTTAATTTCATAAATATTGAAGATGTGTGAAATCCAGCATCAATATGAAACAGATTGATAGCGGTACAAATTTCCTCATGCTAAAATTCACACGATATAAAACTTCATTAAAGTTTCACAGTTTTATAGTACATAGATAAAAGAGTATTTTCTCCCGTCTTTTCAGAGCCCCACTAAATGTATGCACCAACGCACCACTGCACAACATGGAAAATATATAGACTAACAATGCGATTAGTTTTACCTACCTCCTCCCAAATCCTTAGAGATTTAAGATTCATGTCAGATGCATAAGTCACCCACAAAACCTCAACAGACCTTCCCCAACTCTTTTACGGCAACAGGAGGGCAAGGGGGAGGCTTTTGTCATTTGATGTCTCCATTGACAACTAAGGTTCAAAAAATGATAAAAATCCATTAAAAATATCTCAGAGTAACATTGTCCTGTTGGTAAGTTGAGTTAGCTGCTCCAAGTTTTAACTCATTCTGCTTTTTTTTTTCCTCAATTTCTTCCTCCCTCCTTGTTATTCATAGAATCATAGAGCCATAGAATCATTTAGGTTGGAAAAGACCTTTAAGATCACTGAGTCCAACCCTTAACCCAGCACTGCCAAGTCCACCACTACACCATGTCCCTAAGCACCACATCTACACGGCTTTTAAATACCTCCAGGGATGGGGACTCCACCACTTCCCTGGGCAGCCTGTTCCAGTGCTGGACAACCCTTTCGGTGCAGACATTTTTCCCAATATCCAGTCTAAACCTCCCCTGACACAACTTGAGGCCATTTCCTCTCGTCCTATCACTTGTTACCCGGGAGAAGAGACCAACACCCACCTTGCTACAACCTCCTTTCAGGCAGCTGTAGAGAGCGATGAGGTCTCCCCTGAGCCTCCTCTTCTCCAGGCTAAAGAACCCCAGGTCCCTCAGCTGCTCCCCATCAGCCTTGTGCTCCAGACCCTTCCCCAGCTTCGTTGCCCTTCTCTGGACACGCTCCAGCCCCTCAATGTCTCTCTTGGAGTGAGGGGCCCAAAACTGAACACAGGATTCGAGGTGCGGCCTCACCAGTGCCGAGTACAGGGGGACGATCACTGCCCTAGTCCTGCTGGCCACGCTATTGCTGATACAAGCCAGGATGCCATTGGCCTTCTTGGCCACCTGGGCACACTGCTGGCTCATATTCAGCCAACTGTCGACCAACACCCCCAGGTCCTTTTCCGCCAGGCAGCTTTCCAGCCACTCTTCCCCAAGCCTGTAGCGTTGCATGGGGTTGCTGTGACCCAAGTGCAGGACCCGGCACTGAGCCTTGTTGAACCCCATACAATTGACCTCGGCCCATTGATCCAGCCTGTCCAGATCCCTCTGCAGAGCCTTCCTCCTCTCAAGCAGATCAACACTCCCGCCCAACTTGGTGTCGTCTACAAACTTATGTTGAACTAAAGCTCAAATTCCACAAATGAAAGACCTTATAGAGGTTCTTAAAGATGCACGAAGCTAAAGACGGTGCCCTGCCTCACCAAGCTCATAACCTTGGTTTAATCGTGAAATGCCATAATAAATAACACAAAGCAATGGGAAAGTAAGCATATCTCACACGAGGTGGACTGACTCGTGCAGACTGTGGAGAGGTTCTGCACATGCTGCAACGTCAATGATTTTGCAGAAGTTTCCTCTCCAACAGATCTCGGGTGAACCCCTTCTGCTCCCAAAGAGCACACCAAGGGTGCACCTATGTGGGTACATGGGGAGCCGAAGAAGATCAGCTGGACTGCATGAAGTCTGTATACATCTGATGAAGTTTAATTGAAAATGGAATAATCTTTTCATGTATCAAATAGCCTTAGAGACCTGTAGCAAGAGTCTGTCTTCATTTCTGTAATACACACTTGTGAATCTATAGTAAATTTAAATGTCTAAAGGAATTTCTTAGACATGTCAGATTACAAGAGTCCCATTAGGACTAATGTGGGAAAAATTAGTATAGACTAGAGCAGATTTTTTTTTCCCTGCAAGTTGTTTAAATTACTCGCTGTAAACACGAAGATTTAAAAAAAAAAAAAAAAAAAAAAAAAGAGATTTCTAAATTATTTCCATGTTACTACTCACAGGCCTTGATCCCACCAACAATTAGGCACATGGACATGTGGTTAGTCAAAATTACTTTCATACATTTAGTGACATTTTTGCAGTATGTGGACATATGGCAATATTAAGATATTAAAATCTGTTAATATTTTTAATACAAACTTGTCTCTGAGAAAAGGAGGGACAAAAAACCTTGCAGGTTTTGATTACCACATACAGCTAATACTGGAAATTAAAAAAGTCATTAGCCCTTTTGAAACCCAGCGCCATTTTATTCAGCCTCCATCTATCATATTCCTCTTTAAGGGCACTTTTAAGCTCAAAATCAACAAAGGCAGGATTTTCTAATGATGTCAATTTAATGTGATACCTCCAGGTAGAAGCTGGGATTATTCTACCTGTGTATCTTCCCATGATATATCACTAGCTTTCTTCCCTTTTGTCCCCTGTGTAACTTCAATACCCAAACAGAATGGGCACGGTATGTAGAACACCTATTTTTTTTATAGTTGCTAAAAATGCACATGGTAAAAGAAAGCTCAGAGTATAACCACACCACGTGCAGAGAAAAGACCTACGAGACGATTGCTTCTAAGGAAAATGCAGTTGCAGCAACTGCATAATACATAACACATCCTCCTCTTTAGAAACGAGGTGCAGAAGTAGGAGAAAGCTCCCTTGGATGTCAGAAGAATTAGCTCCAGACACATATGGAAATTCTATTTAGGATAAGAATCAGTGACAGGAAACAGCCAGGAGGGACTATTTGTACTGAAATACAAGCCATTAACTTGAGCCAAGCTAACAGCAAATGACTGCACTGGCAACTGCTGGCTGCAGATAATTAGTTTAGAACCTATTTTAACATGAATATTTTATCGTGCAGCACAAAACTCGTTATGGAGAAGAATTAGAGAGCCAGGACGTCTGGAAGCACTGGAGAGGTGATCTGTCAGGTCCCCGTAAAGAGCCTTCCAGGAGAAAGCAAGTTTAGTGATTCAGCGAGACTGGATTTCATTAATGCTACAACAACCCATTAAGAACATATCTGGTGGCAAGCTCAGGAGTGCAGGTAACTGACTATTTTAATGACTTCACTATGTGCTGCCGTACACACACACAGAGCAGCATTTACAGAATCACCCCAGCCAGTACCTTCCTCAGAGACGCGGTGTTCGTTTTCATCAGGAGCTGCTAAACCATTCAGTAAATTCTTCCTGGGAAATTTAACAATTTGCTCCTTTTCTGCAGCGGAGCTGCATGTCCCGATACGTGAAAGCTGGACTGGTGCATTAAAACCTGTCCTCCATACGCACAGTAAGGACACCGAACTGCTGGGCGAGGGGAACATTAAAAAGGTGGCTTGAATGCATATTTGGTGCACTGGTTGGAAAGTGAACAAAAAAAAGTTAATTTCATGGGACTTCTCTTTTTTCCAGCAGACAGAAAATTAAATACAGATCCCCAAGACCTTGAGTACGCTCAGTCATAAAGAGTGTCTTGATTAGCTAAAAATATGGTATTTTCAGTATGTAACTGAAAATGTTCTTCTAGCTAGAACTGAACAGAAAAGCTGGGGCTTTTAAATAAAATAAGAGGTGACAAAGTAAATGCACACGTTTGAATTTTTCCATTCCACATGCAGTTACTTGGGAAGAAAGGCCCTCGCAAAATAATTGCGTAGACATAGCAAAAGTGAATCTCTTCTCATTTGTCCTGAAGTCGTTACCTATTACATTCAACTCCTTAAACTACCTTCATCATTTAGAGCCAGAACACCACCTAATATACATTAAAAACTGTCTTATACAGACCAGTATCTGCTGCACGTGGTTAGCATTTGTGGCATGATTTAAACGCCAGCCACAAGCAGTCCTGGAAAGCAGAAACCAGAACTTTAGATCTCTGGCACTTCTTCCCGTGGGTTACAAAATATTGCACACCTCTCCCTCATTGCAATCCAGACACCAGAACAAAACCTAAGAAATATAATACAGTGCCAAAACTACAG
Source organism: Ciconia boyciana (assembly GCF_034638445.1). NCBI lineage: Eukaryota > Metazoa > Chordata > Aves > Ciconiiformes > Ciconiidae > Ciconia > Ciconia boyciana. The sequence continues at coordinate 2,878,297 of NC_132934.1, forward strand.
ATTATTGCAAAATCACGTGTGATGTTACCTAAAAAAAAAAAAAAAAAAAGGTTAAACATGAGATATGGGAAATATATAAAAAAAATCCCTACTAAGACAGGAACCAGATCACATCCCAATGCTCAACATCTTGTACCAGTGCAATACCCGCAACACTGTGTTGTAACAGCATCTGCACAGAGAACCTAACTGCTAGTGTTTAGCAAATGACATATATTTGACAGAAACTGGCCTATGTTTTACCTCTGCTTGTTTCAAAGACCTTCCAGATAAAGCTTGCTTTGGGTCCAAGGAGAAGGACTTGGGGTGGGCACTGGTTCTAGTCAAGGTAACCTGTCCATCCCAGTTCTAAACCTGGGTCCACAAAGGAAAACCCATTTAGACAAGAAACAAAACAGACCTGGAGAAGAACTGGAATCCAGAAAATTGAGGTTTGGTGCTACTCATCTCAGCAACAGATGATATAAATGCATCTCAACCATATTCACCCATGACAGCTATTGGCAGAACATGCTTAGCTACGTTTTACTCTACGTATTACACTTCTTTGAACAAAAATACTGTTTCTCACAGCTTCTGCATTTAAGCTGACTCACAAAATAAATATCCTCCATTGAGGAGAGACATGAAATAAAATTTTTTAAAAAGATAACAGAAAAGAAGCACCATAGGAGACTATGGGTGATCACTAGAAGAGATTTTTAGTTGCCAGCATAAACAGTTGTGATTATGAAGATGAAGGAACTCTCCTAGGGAAAAGATGAAGCAAAGAGCTTATATCCTAACTCAGAAGGTCAGTCTCTTTCTCTGGAGCACATAAACATGTTGCTGGATGTAGTGATTGGGGTGTAAATGCAAGGTTTTGCACCCACAGGCTCCTTATTTCAGAATCCAAATACTCACTTTCTCTAAAGTGAAAAGCAAAGAAGATGGCATCATGCCATAGTGGCAGGAAGTTCTACCAAGATTCATTTAATTCAGTCACATCAAATTCTTATCTGTGTGGAAGATACAATTCCTGCACAGATGAAAAGACACAGGGGGGACATGAGAGTCACAGTTGGTGAATGCAGCAGTTTACATCTACCTTGCTGAATCGGGTAAATTGTTCTTGGCTACAGGAGACCTCAGCCGCATGGATCAAGGAAAGTTCCCATTCAAAAATCCTTACCAAAATGTCAACCAAAGCTTTATAGTTATCATAGCTGTCTCTGTGAGAACTTGAAAAAGTCCTGCTCCCTACTATACAGAGCCTTGGAGCATCACTCAAAACAATCAAGATCACCCAACTGCACAATCATTTTAAAAGAAATTCTTTCTGGCTATACGAGCGTGGAAAGGTAAATACGGCAAGAGCACCTAAAGCCACTTAAAATCCTTTCCATCAAGGCAGCACATTGCTTGTCCCTAAGGTATGGGTAAAACCTCAAGCAATTTTGGGCAGGATCTAACATTGTATGAGTAGATGCGTAGTTAAAACGCAAGTGATGAACATGGAAGGATTTTTGCAGAGCTGGATGGTACCATTATCACCAGCTATCAATGCAAGACTTTAAAAAGACAGTCCAAAAAACATGAAATGGCTACGCCATCCCCATAATATCACAAGAACGACCTATATGCATGAGAAAAGTAACCTATGGAAAACAGCAGGAGACAGAGCAGTACGTTGGTAACAGAATAAAAAGAGAGAGAAGACATCTACAGGTCTTCCTCTCTAGAGCAGATCGATAAGCACTTGAAGTTGTAGTTGACTGAAGAAAAGTAGCCCAAAATTGTATCCTTTGACTCTGGTCTTTAAAGATTAGGGGTCACGCTAGCCAAAAGTACACACTGTGCATCTGCTTTTTACACCACCGGACAGCTTATGTATAAGCTAGATCTGACTCCATAGAAGTGCGGAAGGCCCCAAACCTAGAAGGAATCATCTTACAGGCATTGCAGAAGAACATTTTATTTAACTACAGATGGTGGGTTGACCAAAACTGTTCAAAAGATGTGATGAACCAGCACTAGCCTCCTGTATTTGTTTATTAACATCTGGGGAGGCACGTACCGGCACGGGAGTGTTTTAATATCACTCATTCTTTACTCAACACTCTGCCAACAAGAATTATTGGCAAGTCCAGTAAAATGTAATGAGGGTGTACACTTACTCCATCACCTTGCTATTAGATAAGTATTCCAACAATTAACTGTGATGCAACTATATGTCTTTACGTCATCCAAAGCAGTAACACTGCTGCTTGAAAACAAGACGAGATAAAAAGATGTTAAATATACTTATATACATACATCATTTTACATGTTATATTTATATTTTAAAGAAACTCACCTTAACAGAATAAAGCTGTGGCAAATCATTCCTAGGATGTATTGTCTTTGCTTTTTTATAATTCAAAACTGTAAATGTTATTCGTCACATCATTATTTCTGAACCATGAAGACACATGTAAACCAGTTAGCACTATTACTTTTAAAGACAATCAACCTGCTTTAATTCCATCTTCTCACAGAAGCTGAATCAAAATAAAAATTATTTTGTCTTTTTGGAGACAAGAAAGTGTATGGAGCCCATCTCACCCCCACTAATGAGGAGTTGGAAACACTTGTTCCTGGATTACTGACATGCTCATTAAATCCATTTGTTTATTTTTCTTCTTCTTCTAGTAATTACTGTAACAACAGTAAGTCACATAAAACTTCAGTCTTTACCGCTGCAATCTTATTTCTCTGCTGTACTTATTTTGCTTTATCTCTTGGGTAAATTCAGTGACTGAAAATCAGCTTGACTACAGGTGGTAGAAAACCAGAAAGAGTCACCATATCGAGATCCATATGCTTTGGCACTGTATCAGCATGTGACAGAATACTGGGATAAGAGCACAGAACAACCGAGGGATGCTGCATTACTTCTTTCTCCGACTGACCTTGAGTATTTAAATTTTAATCCCATGCTACAGAAGGCATTCAAAATACTGTATGAGACATTAAGTATAGAGGAGCCAATTTTTCCTCTTTAACTATAATGTGAAAGCTCTGGAGCTGGGCAGAGAGCGACAGAGCCAAATCATGGAGGATTTTAATATGCTGTGAGCGGTAAGCACTTATACGGTCCCTTTGCAACGATACTACACAGATACCAGCTCCTAGACCTCAGGCTCACTGCTATAAAGTCAGCACAACTCACGAAACGGGTCCAACTTTGCAAGCTCCCACCTCGCTCTTACGTATCAGCTAAGAGAAGAGTATGACTATGCGGAAGAGTTGGCACAGCGCTTGGACAAAGATCCTGCACGAAGATTTGTGCCTAACTGTAATACAACACATTGAAACTCAGAGTAGGAACTAAACTCGCTTCCTTGGGCTTAACACATCAATCAATGGTTTTCATGCACCTCACTTTAATCTCACATAGGCATTTAACAGGAACCTTTTCCACAGCTAAAAAACTTTCAGACAAAGCTCGGCTTCAGATCCCCCCGCTTTTATCACTGGTACAAGGCAGAATAAGAAAGCACAGAATGAAGCACAAGATTTATCCCCCTAATAACCTAAATCTGATCTCCATGTTCTTTCATATCACTAAACGCAAAGATAACTAAAACGTGCTCCTCCAGAAAAATAAACTGGGAAGATAACAGAGCATTTTTTTAAAGACTTCAACCCAGCGGATCAATATCCTGTTGCTTAAGAAAAGGAATGTAAAAAAGATGGAGCTTTAATTTCCATTTCAAGAACGGGGTTCAACATCACCTACCATTCAGCAACAGCTAAAGTGCTTTTTAATTTTGTCCTCGTGCCAAAGCATTCAGCGAACAACAACCAAAAGGACAAAGCCAAAGTTCAAAGATACAAGACACAAAGCAGAGCTGAAGCTCTTGTACAGATGGGACACCGAGCTGTAACCTCATTTAATTTGTTGCAAGGAGATGTATTCAGAAATTCCTGTTAATGGCAAAGAAAAAAAAATGAAACAGGCAGTCAGAAATCAAGATGTTGGAATCAGAGAATTTAGGGAAATGGCTTTCACACAAAGGGGTAACGAGTGTTTGGTGGAAATCACTAAGATAGGTCATAGTGCCAAAAAATGTTTTGCAAGAAATCCATTTATGCACATGTTGAAAGGATTACAGAGACTGGGTTGAAAAAAGAGAAAACAAAGAGACACTGGTTTTTCAGGTCACTCGAGATTTAAGAAATCGCTGCTGGTCCTAAAATGAATTGAATAGTTGGCATCATCCTATATTCTTACCTGACATGAGTTTGTACTCAGCTTTTCCCCAAGTACCACATTTAGGGCAACAGAACAGAAACAAGGAAGAAAAGCATACGATAGCTGCTGACTTTTCCTACATGGCTGCTTTCAGTAGCTATACATAAAATAGCTCCTAGATTACTGATGGGTAGTGTCATTTGATTCTTTCAAGACAGCAATACCAAAAATAGGTCACAATCCTACCAAATCCTTTGGGAAAGGTTTCAAAGGGAATTCAAGAAATTGTGTGCTAAGCCAGGGGAGTCCGTCCTTTCGCATCCAATCACTGCCTGTCGCGTCAGACCTATCCAGGGATCTTCCTCCAGCAGTGGAGGCTACGTTACAAGGTGGCACTGGAGTATCTTCCTCTTCCTCCCTCTGCTACTAACCTGGGGTATAGGTTAATCCTTGCTTGGGAAACTCGGACCCTAGATGAATGGCAAAATGCTGGAGCGAGAGAGGGGAATGCTACAAGGTGGAACGAAGAGAGAAAACAGAGTCTCCCTTCAGTTCAAACCTCTTCCACTGTTCAGGTAAAAAGCCTACAAAGGAAGACACAGAAGGCAGGAACCTTTACCAAAAAAAAAAAAATCGAATAAACAAAAGTCAGAGAAAGCAAGCAGGAACTGTCCATAACTGCACAGTTATTGACCCCAAAATGAAGGATTTTGTACCCAACAAAGTATGGAAGCAGTTTAACCCATGCAGAGAAGCTGTAGGGTTTGCACGATCCATCATGAATTCCGGACAAGACACTTGGATGATGTGGATCAGGATATATCCAAGTCAGCTAAAAAGAGTGAGGCTATACAATACAGCCTTTGGTCTGCACATAAACGAAGGAAAAACCCTCTCTGCTCCTTCTTTTATTATGCTGTAAAATTGACAACATTAAGACACTTTACATAAGGCTTACGCTGACTAATTAGGAATATTTCTATAATACTTCAAAAGCCCTTATATGAGGACAGTATTTAAGAGGAAGGTGTTTTGTTAACTTATATAGCTGGAAATGGTATAGAGAAAACAGGGATAGTTAGCATAATATATGGGAACTCAGAGACTAAACGAGTTTAAGATGAGAGATGAGAAAAACAGAGTATAACCAGGAGGATGAAAAACCATAACTAAATCATGCCTGTGTTAAGGAGATTGTACTGTTTAGAAAAAGCCTTGGGAATTTTCAGTAATAAACACAACTTCAACTCAGCAATTAAAAAAAGTGTTTATAAAAATAAAGCTGTTCTTAAACTCACAATGTTCCTTCAACAGTTTCCTTAGGGAGCAGAGATGTAATTGTGTATAAACAACTGAAATTACTCTTGTTTGTAAATTGTGTCATTGCTTTTCATTTCCCCTTTGAGGCGGTTCTAGGAAAGTCTCAGTAACAATTCCTTGATAAATGAATTGTGCCAAAAACCTGGTATTTTCTCCCACCATAGGTGGATATCATAAGAAAAAAGTAATGTTGTTTTGTTTTTAATCTATAAGCATGATGCAGCTTACAAAAAAGAAGTGTATCAGAATGCTACTCACTTATGATTTAAAGCCAGGAAACTTATAGAAGGATTCTGGGTTCAATTAAAGCCTTAGACAAACAGGTACCAACACATTATTTATTCTCAAAGAACAATCTTCCTTTAGTAGCAGTGATTTTCATACAACTACAACTCCATAACACCTCATAACATGAAAGATATAAAATACATGCTGAGAAAGGAAAACACTATACATCTGTCCTTAGGTGATCCTTCTGTGCTCAGAGTTACACTTATTTTTGTGCCTTCCCGATTCCACTACAGCCTTAAAACTGCTGGTCAACAGCTGATAGTTATGAGTGGCAGGGTGTGTGGAACAGCATGGGCAAGTACGCAGGGTGGTGGGGACCCTCAATGTTTTGGAACTTCACCCCTGAACAAGTGCAGAATCCTGAAAACTAGTAGAGTATTTGGAAAAAGTATGTTGTCACCCTGACAATTCTAAGGAGATATAAATCACTGCAATGTGCTGGGGCCTGGCCCATGCTTACCGAGCCCTGCTCAACACTATTCAGTACCCTCAAGGGGAAGAGAAGGTCTCTGGATGTGACGACAAAGGGACAGGCACAGTGGCTACTCCAACCCTGGTGGCAGGCACAGCGGCTGAACCAGAGAACCAACCCGTGCCGGTATCAGTCACCCCTATACACAAGAAGAAATCCTGGAAGCGAAAGTCAGCTCGTTTAGTAAGGGATGATGAAAAAGCAGGGCCATCACGAGAACAGGAGGAGGAAGAGGAAGAACTCATAAATGAGACGGTAACCAACTGATCCCAATCCATATCCCTGAGTGAGCTGCGAGATATGCGAAAAGATTTCAGCCGTCGTCCAGGTGAGCACGTTGTCACCTGGCTGGTCTGATGCTGAGATAACGGGGCCAGTAGCCTGGAATTAGAGGGTAAGGAAGCCAAACAGCTGGGGTCCCCTTCTAGGGAAGGGGGCATTGACAAAGCGATTGGAAAAGGGGCACAAGTCCTCAGCCTCTGGAGGAGACTCCTGTCAGGCATGAAGGAAAGAGATCCCTTAAAGGAAGATGTTATATGTCACCTAGGCAAATGGACCACCATGGAGAGAGGTATCCAGTACCTGAGGGAATTAGCCGTGCTGGAGGTGATTTTTGGTGACCTGGACAACAAGCAGTTATCGAAAGATCCAGATGAAGTCAAGTGCACGTGACCCATGTGGCGAAAGTTTGTATGGAGCGCGCCAGCATTGTATGCCAACTCATTGGCAATACCGACCTGGAAAGATGGAGAGGGACCAATGGTGGATGAATTGGCTGGCCAACTCCAGGAATACGAAGAAAGTCTCTCTTCCTCCCTTGTCTCAGCTGTGGAGAAACTGTCCCGGAAGGTCCAGCAACTCAAAGAGGATGGGTCCTACTTTCCACCTGTACGGACGAGTATCTCAGCTATTAGGAGCAAGTGTTCCTCTGCTCAAGAGAGAGGATACAGTGGGTATACACCATGGGCCACCCTATAGTTTTACCTATGTGACCGTGGAGATGACATGAGGAAGTGGGGTGGAAAATCTACTTTGACCCTAGAGGCACGGGTATGTGAGTTGCAAGGAAAAACAATCACCAAAGAGGGTTCTTCCAGGAAAACTGCTACTCCAGTTTCCAGTGGGCAGTTCCCCAGACAGAGTAGAAGGGCTCATCTTACTTCTGATCCTAATGAAGAGGCTTCTGACTCCTATTTACAAGAAGTGACTAACAAATACTATGACCAGGACTAGACAGGCCCTGAGTCCAGCCAGGTGGAAGAAGGGGACAACCGAGTTTACTGGACTGTGTGGATTCGATGGCCTGGCACATCAGACCCACAGGAGTATAAAGCTCTTTTAGACACTGCTGCACAGTGTACCCTAATGCCATCAAGCTATACAGGAGCAGAATCAATGTATTTCTGAAGTGGCAGGGGGATCCCAACAGCTAACTGTATTGGAGGTCAAAGTGAGCCTAACTGGGAATGAGTGGCAAAAGCACCCCATCGTGACTGGCCCAGAGGTTCCGTGCACCCTTGGCATAGACTACCTCAGGAGAGGGTATTTCGAGGACCCAAAAGGGTACCGGTGGGCTTTTGGTATAGCTGCCTTGGAGAAGGAGGAAATTAAACAGCTGTCTACCTTGCCTGATCTCTCAGAAGACCCTTCTGTTGTGGGGCTCCTGAGGGTCGAAGATCAACAGGTGCCCATCGCCACCACAACAGTGCACCAGCCGCAATATGGCACCAACCGAGACTCCCCGGTTCCCATCCATGAGCTGATTCATCGACTGGAGAGCCAAGGAGTGATCAGTAAGACTCGCTCACCCTTTAACAGTCCCATATGGCCAGTGAGAAAGTCTAACGGAGAGTGGAGATTAACAGTAGACTATCATGGCCTGAATGAAGCCACGCCACTGCTGAGTGCTGCCGTGCCGCACATGCTGGAACTTCAATACAAACTGGAGTCAAAAGCAGCCAAGTGGTATGCTACAATTGATATCGCTAATGCATTTTTCTCAACCCTTTGGCAGCAGAGTGCAGGCCACAGTTTGCTTTACTTGGAGGGGAGTTCAGTACACTTGGAATCGATTGCCCCAAGGGTGGAAACACAGCCCCACCATTTGCCACGGACTGATCCAGATGGCACGGGAACAGGGTGAAGCTCCAGAACATCCGCAATGTATTGATGACATTATGGTGTGGGGCAACACAGCAGAAGTAGTTTTTGAGACAGGGAAGAAAATTGTCCAGATCCTCCTGAAAGCCAGTTTTGCCATAAAACAAAGTAAGGTCAAGGGACCTGCACAGGAGATCCAGTTTTTAGGAATAAAATGGCAAGATGGACGTCATCAGATCCCAATGGATCTGATCAACAAAATAACAGCCATGTCTCCACCAACTATCAAAAAGGAAACACAAGCTTTCTTAGGCGTTGTGGGTTTTTGGAGAATGCATATTCCAAATTACAGTCTGATCATAAGCCCTCTCTACCAAGTGACCCGGAAGAAGAACGATTTCAAATGGGGCCCTGAGCAACGCAAAGCCTTTGAACAAATTAAATGGGAGATAGTTCATGCAGTAGCCCTTGGGCCAGGCCGGGCAGGGCAAGGTGTAAAAAATGTGCTCTACACCGCAGCCGGGGAGAATGGCCCTACCTGGAGCCTCTGGCAGAAAGCACCAGGGGAGACTCGAGGTTGACCCCTAGGGTTTTGGAGTCGGGGATACAGAGGATCTGAGGCCCACTATACTCCAACTGAAAAAGAGATATTGGCAGCATATGAAGGGGTTCGAGCTGCTTTGGAAGTGGTTGGTACTGAAGCACAGCTCCTCCTGGCACCGTGATTGCCGGTGCTGGGCTGGATGTTCAAAGGGAGGGTCCCCTCTACACGTCACGCAGCTGATGCTATGTGGAGTAAGTGGGTTGCACTGATCACAAAACGGGCTCGAATAAGAAGCCCCAGTCACCCAGGGATCTTGAAGTGATCACGGACTGGCCAGAAGGCAAAAAGTTTGGAATACTGCCAGAGGAGGAGGTGACGCGTGCTGAAGAGGCCCCACTGTATAATAAACTGCCAGAAAATGAGAAGCAATGTGCCCTGTTCACTGATGGGTCCTGTGATTCCAGTTCTGTTTAATATCTTTATCAATGATCTGGATGAAGGGATCGAGTGCACCCCCAGTAAGTTTGCAGATGACACCAAGTTGGGCGGGAGTGTTGATCTGCTTGAGAGGAGGAAGGCTCTGCAGAGGGATCTGGACAGACCGGATCAATGGGCTGAGGCCAATTGTATGAGGTTCAACAAGGCTCAGTGCCGGGTCCTGCACTTGGGTCACCACAACCCCATGCAATGCTACAGGCTTGGGGAAGAGTGGCTGGAAAGCTGCCTGGCGGAAAAGGATCTGGGGGTGTTGGTCAACAGCCAACTGAGTATGAGCCAGCAGTGTGCCCAGGTGGCCAAGAAGGCCAACAGCATCCTGGCTTGTATCAGAAATAGTGTGGCCAGCAGGAGTAGGGCAGTGATCGTGCCCCTGTACTCGGCACTGGTGAGGCCGCACCTCGAATCCTGTGTTCAGTTTTGGGCCCCTCACTACAAGAAAGACATTGAGGGGCTGGAGCGTGTCCAGAGAAGGGCAACGGAGCTGGGGAAGGGTCTGGAGCACAAGGCTGATGGGGAGCGGCTGAGGGAACTGGGGGTGTTTAGCGAGGTGGGCATCGGTCTCTTCTCCCAAGTAACAAGCCATAGGACAAGAGGAAACAGCCTCAAGTTGCGCCAGGGGAGGTTTAGATTGGATATTGGGAAAAATTTCTTTACTGAAAGGGTGGTCAAGCGCTGGAACAGGCTGCCCAGGGAAGTGGTGGAGTCGCCATCCCTGGAGGTATTTAAAAGCCGTTTGGATGAGGTGCTTGGGGACATGGTGTAGTGGTGGACTTGGTAGTGTTAGGTTTACAGTTGGACCTGATGATCTTAAAGGTCTTTTCCAACCTAAACAATTCTATGATTCTGTATTGTGGGAAACCATCAGAGGTGGAAGGCTGCTGTATGAGAGTCCTATACAACAAGTTGCAGAAACTGCTGAAGGAGAAGGGGAATCGAGTCACTTTGCACAGGTGAAAACCATCCAGCTGGCTTTAGACATTGCTGAACAAGAAAAGTGGCCTGTGCTCTTATCTCTATACTGATTCATGGATGGTGGCAAATGCCTTGTAGGGGTGGTTCAAGCAATGGAAGCAGAGCAACTGGCAGTGCAGAGGCAAACCCATCTGGGCTGCTGCCTTATGGCAAGATATTGCTGCCCAGGTAGAGAGCCTCGTTGTAAAAGTACACCACATGGATGCTCACATACTCAAGAGTCGGGCCACTGAAGAACATCAAAACAACCAGCAGGTGGATCAGGCTGCTAAGATTGAAGTGGCTCAGGTGGATCTGGACTGGCAACACAAGGGTGAATTATTTATAGCTTGGTGGGCCCATGACACCTCAGGCCATCAAGGAAGAGATGCAACACATAGATGGGCTTGTGATCGAGGGGTGGATTTAACCATGGACACTATGGCACAGGTTATCCATGAATGTGAAACATGCGCTGCAATCAAACAAGCCGAGCGGTTAAAGCCTCTGTGGTATGGAGGGCGATGGCTGAAATATAAATATGGGGAGGCCTGGTAGATTGATTATACCACGCTCCCACAAACCTACCAAGGCAAGTGCCACGTGCTCACCGTGGTGGAAGCAACCATTGGATGGCTGGAAACATATCCTGTACCCCACGCCACCACCCAGAACACTATCCTGGGCCTTGGAGAGCAAGTCCTATGGCGACATGTGTCCTGGTTTCAGCTGAGATAGAGTTAATTTTCTTTATAGTGGCTGGTATGGGGCTATGTTTTGGATTTGTGCTGAAAACAGTGTTGATAACACAGAGATGTTTTAGGTGTTGCTGCACCAGTCAAGGACTTTTCAGCTTCCCGTGCTCTGCCAGGTGCACAAGAAGCTGGGAGGGGGCACAGCCAGGACAGTTGATCCAAACTGGCCAAAGGGCTACTCCATACCATATGATGTCATGCTCAGTAAATAGAGCTGGGGAAGAAGAAGGAAGGGGGGGACGTTCGGAGTGATGGTGTTTGTCTTCCCAAGTAATCATTACGCATGATGGAGCCCTGCTTTCCTGGAGATGGCTGAACACCTGCCTGCCCATGGGAAGGAGTGAAGGAATTCCTTGTTCTGTTTTGCTTTGCTTGCGTGCACGGCTTTTGCTTTCCCTATTAAACTGTCTTTATCTCAACCCATGAGTTTTCTCACTTTTACTCTTCTGATTCTCTCCCCTCTCCCACCAGGGGGGAGTGAGCGAGCAGCTGGGTGGGGCTGAGTTGCCGGCTGGGGCTAAACCACAACAACATGGCACCCCCAAAAGAATTGAGTCAGACAACGGGACTCATTTCTGAAACAACCTCATAGACACCTAGGCCAAAGAGCACAGCATTGAGTGGGTATATCACATCCCCTGTCATGCACCAGCCTCTGGGAAAATCGAACGATACAATGGACTGTTAAAGACTACACTGGGAGCAATGGGTGGTGGGACATTCAAACACTGGGATACACATTTAGCAAAAGCCACCTGGTTAGTCAACACTAGGGGATCTGCCAATCGAGCTGGCCCTGCGCAATCAAAACTTTTACGTACTGTAGAAGGGGACAAAGTCCCTGCAGTGCACATAAAAAATATGCTGGGGAAGACAGTCTGGGTTATTCCTGCCTCAGGCAAAGCCAAACCCATTCATGGGATTGTTTTTCCTCAAGGACCTGAGTGCGCTTGGTGGGCGATACAGGAGGATGGGGAAGTCTGACATGTACCTCAAGGGGATTTGATTTTGGGTGAGAATAGCCAATAAATTAAATTCTACTATGTTAACTGCTATATAACATTGTATATCATCACTTCTATGGTACCTATGTGCCATATCGACAGTATTACAGTGAGAACCACCCAGATTAATGAAGAATGAACTTTGATGAAACCGAGCAAAGTGCAGCGGTGATGGAAGCAGAAGTGGCTTTAGCCTGCAACAATCTGACACCACACACCATCTCTCCTGCCCCGAAAGACTGTTATGACAGATGGAGCCCAAAGTCATGGACTACATGAACTCAACGGACATTTTAGAGGGATGGCCCGTAGACCAAGGGAAGGGTATCTGCGTGTTTATATCAAAAGACAGGAAAAATGGTGGTGATCAGTTGGTGTGTATTGGAAAGGGTAGGACCTGGGCATGATGTAGATGGTATAGAATAAGGGGTGGATACTGTCCTGGTTTTGGCTGGGATAGAGTTAATTTTCTTCCTAGTAGCTGGTATAGTGCTGTGTTTTGGATTTAGTATGAGAATAATGTTGATAACACAACATTAGTTGTTGCTGAGTAGTGCTTACACTTTTCAGCTTCTCATGCTCTACTGACGGAGAAGGCTGGAGACGCACAGGAAGCTGGGAGGGGGCCCAGCCAGGACAGCTGACCCAGACTGGCCACAGAAGTATTCTGTACCATACGACGTCACGCTCAGTATATAAACTAAGGGAAAGCTGGCCAGGGGACCACTGCTCGGGAACTGGCTGGGCATTGGTCGGCAGGTGGTGAGCAATTGCATCATGTATCACTTGCTTTGTATATTCTTTTATCATTATTATTATTATTACTGTTTTATTTCAATTATTAAACTGTCTTTATCTCAACCCACAAGTTTGGGGTTTTTTTTTCACTTTTACTCTTCCAATTCTCCCTCCCATCCCACCGGGGTGGGGGAGAAGTGAGTGAGCGGCTGTGTGGCATTCAGTTGCTGGCTGGGGTTAAACCACGACATTCTGTCACTTCTGACTCCTGTTAGGCTACTGGGCACCACTGCTGGTTAACTTGCAATTTTAGTAAATTACTAATAAATTACCAGAATTCTCCTTGCACTGGATTGGAACCTTTTGTGCTTACAGGTAATAAAAATGCTAATCAAGGAAAAGCAAATTATTCTTTAAAGGAGACGTGGTGGGCCCACAGGTAGGCGAGTGCCTCCTCTGAATTCAATAGGGCACTGAAAGATTTGATGAGTAACAGCAGTCGTAAGATTTTACGATCATACTTTGCACTTATGCTTGTAATCCCCAAAAAACATTTTCAGGTTTTTTTCTATACAGTATTATGTCCACAGACATTCACTGGCTATTGTAGGTATGGAGGGATATTTGACCTGTACATGCACAGAGCAACACACAACTTTTGACAAAGAAATGCAAGGCACAGGCTGTGTTTCTGTGAGCATATGCATGGTTGGAGGCATCAGTGTTGGGTTCCAGAGCCAGGGTCCTCCCAGTGTTTCTGCACCCACCTGAGCATCACTTGTGCTTCCAAAATCACATCCCATCGCTGCTCCTGCCAAAACATGCTTTCTGCTGAATTGTGGAAGCTCTTGTTTGTCCTCTGAGCCCACAGAAGTAATGATGGGAAGGCTGGCCTGGAAACCCAAAAGCTTTACCTTGTACCTTCAGAGCTAAGTGTTAATTACCCTGAAACAAATTCACTCATAACCTACAGTTTGTAAATATGACCGGACCGCTTGTTTGGGTCAAAACTAGTAGAAGACTTGGGGGAAGCCAGCAAGGTAGAGATGCAGGTAGAGAGCACAGGGAACAGGGAAGAAATAGAGGTTATAATCAAGCAAAACCCATGTTAATGATGCAATGAAGATTTATCCTAGGGATAAAACACGCAGTGCTCTGACACATGCTTCTCTGCACTAAACACAGGTCATACTCCCTCCCTCCTTAATGACTTCCCACCTTCCCAATCTTCACAGTCTTAAATACCAATTCTTAAACACTTTGTCTCATTAACATTGAGGGCCTAAGCCTTAGGCCCACAATTAACAACATTAATATGACAAATGCTTCAGCCTAAAACCAGGTTTCTGCTCCAGTCCTGACAGAGTATGTGTTAAACAAAAATAGGGAATATGTGCATGTGTTAATGCAATTCAGTAGCATGAGGATAAAAGCCAGTGGAGAAAACAGTTATGAGCCCTTGATTAAGGCCTGCATTAGACTATCAGGCCCCATCAAAAACCCCGTTGATGAGCAGCTATTTGGCCACACACAGAGCTGTGATTTCCATCCACTTTAATAATCAGGGAGTTCGGATTTACTGTTAATGTGACATTGATGAACCGGAATGACGCTAATGTGACATTGATGAACCCGAATGACAGTTCAGGCTTGATTAAAATTAGCCACAGCACTTCAGCACAGGACAAACCAGAAGAGCTTGACATATAACTTGCAGTTCAGCTACTTCCAAAGCAAAAAGAAAGAAGAGGGTGAGGCAAAGGACAATGTGGGGGGAAAGCAGCAGAAGGCTGCTAAAGAAAGCCAACAAAGGGTGTAAAACCAGGGTCCTTCGATGAGGCTCATCATCTCAAACCTTCCTCCCACTGCTCGATTCACCTATTTTTGATTTGTCTGCCTGCTCCTACAAAAACTCTACCGTTCCACATATTATCTCTTTAAATCTGCTTTCCAGAAGCACAAGGAAACTCCCCACAGCTTGGTCCCAGCTGCCAGATGTTTCTTCCCTCTCTGCTCTCTACCCAGTCTCCTGCCCACACTCCACAGAGCTGGCATGCCACCTAGATGGCACGTAACATCTTCATAAAGTGATGTATTGCCTTCTATCCATTCGAAGGTCTCTCACCTCATAACACATCTCTGTGCAAATCCCTAAATTAACAGACAAGAGTCTGAGTTAAAATGTTAACGTAGAAGACAGAAGGTGGGTACCCACAAACACTGCTTGGTACTCACATTTATAGCTCCTAGGGACTTCACTGGGCATCAGCACTTAGCTTTAGGACCCAAAGACTGAAAGTACAAGGCATGAAGACTTATCAGAAGCTCCAAAGCAAGCCAGCACTAGATCTGGAAACAGGACAGAGCAGTTCTGCCTGAGAATTCGAAAAATAAATTTATGAAGTTAAATAAGCCAACCCCACCCCTTCAAAATCAGACTTCTAATAGTAAACCCTGTTTCTAAAGGGAAACACGTACTGGCTCACCAAAACTGCCTGAAGGACATTCACAGGAATGCTAAAGGAAAAATATCAAAACGCACAACTGCTCAGGCCTGGATTCTGTTCACTAAAACATTTCCATAAGGTTTAAATTTAGTACGGACACTCATGTACTCTCATCATAAAGTTCATCTCCACAAACACCAACCCTGTCCACAGAGAAGTTCTGCGAATGCTGCAGCTACTTATTCACCAGATAATAGTCTTGTTAAAAACCCAGTGCTAACATCTGAGAACATATAGCATTTATACGGCAGTCAAAAGCAATCTCCCAGATTTCGTTTCCAGCTGTGAATTAGTTGAAATGGCCCTAACCTTCTGTAGTTACATTACTTGTTTCTTTTATAAACAAAATATTCTTTCATTCATGATATAATTTCCTAGATTATCCATTATTAAAATTCCCCTCTCAAAAATGAATTTACATCTGAATTATCTCATTACTTCTGAACAAGCCAATTATTGCCTCTAGTGAACAAAATAATTAGACTTGTGCTCACTGCATTCGAGATCTTCTTCAGCAATCCCAGTGTAATCACAGTCCCAGAACACAGAACTACATAAAGCAAAAGATACAAACATATACGTGCACAGAGAACAAGTAAATGGAGCAGCTTTTTTCTCCTGAATATTGTTTATCAAATGAATAGGTTAATTCTTTGTATAGATACACTCATATATTGAGTGCACAATGCAAACCAGAAATTTAAACTCTGCTCCTCAGTCAGGATTGATAGCAGCAAAGAACCTAATCTGATTTGTTTCTCCACAACCGGAGTCAGAAGCCTTCTCTCTCCTTCGACATTTTGTCTGAGCTATACTGTGTTACCACAAATATCATAAAACACTGCCTGAAGATGGGAGATGTTTCCTAGAGGTTGGTGACTGGATTCATTTGTAGGGCACTAGATTTTAAGCTATATTTATAGTAGAGAACACAGAATAACATTTAAAAGTTTCCTCCAATAGCCTGACACCTTCTCCGTCTATGAATGGCTGGTATTGTCAGCAAGTCTGTAAGTATCTATTTTCACTACAGTATTAATACAAATGCTTCAGTATAGGATTGCTATTTCCAGGTTTTGCACCGCAATGAAATACAACTGTAGCTTTCCCTTGCTAAAATATTCTTTACGAATTCAGAATTAGATCTTAAGCTCACAGGAGCTTGTTAAATCAAGCTCCTGCGCGTAGCATCTGTCTGCCTGGGTATTGGTGAAGCTCCAGGTTCTAGTATTCAACTGCCTTGCCCACACTGAATGTTCGTCAGAGGTACAAGGGGTACGGGGGCTACCCGTACGTACCCTGGAGTACTCACCCTGAAGTCCAACGCGAAGCCGACATCAGCTGGAAACAGAATCAACCCTCAAGTCCAAGTCCAATGTTTTACCTGAGCAACCAACCTTCCCACCCCAACAAAAGCTTTGTGTTTGGTTCTTTCTCAGCAATTTGGCCACGTAGGTATAAAATATTATTTAGAAAGAAGAGAATTCTCTACGGATTTTGATGTTTTTACAAGTCTTTATGCTTTCAGGACTCCTGCATTCTCTGGGTCTTTAAAAAAATGGAGAATGTCATGGTAACCTGAACACAGAACAACATATCAACATGGGTGTCACCTACCTCTTTCCACTTTTTTTTTTGTTTTACTGTTACTAGGTTTGAAAACCTCTCAATAAGCCCCTGAATTTTGTTGTTTGAAAATCAGTTGACACCCCAACTATGAAATATGATTGCTCTATCACTCTGATTACTTTCTTACATTCCTTCCCCTAACACATGACAGCTCTAGCATGCTTTTAACAGCTAATACATCACAAACTTGCAGGGTCAGAGGCTAATGCTTTATAATATGCAAAACCAGGGTTTCCCAGCTGCTTTCAGGTGATATAAATCACCGATCCCAAGCTCTAGTGGTTCTTGCAATAGCTGTTACTAAAAGCAGAGCAGAATGGATGTGGGGTGAGCAGAGTCAAAATGGCAATTAGCGATATACATATTTATGGTCCCTGTTCATCTGACATACCTGAGACAGAAACAAATCTGTTACAAAATCTGTGGCACGTACAACAGAGTTGTTTCTCTCTACTGAACGCTGTCAATGGAAAAAAAACAGAGCTTCCCAGCAAGGTCCCTCCTGTATTCATTGCCATAAGAGTGTATACTTCTAAACACACCCTTTGATAAGCTTCAAGCTATGTAAACAATATGTCTTTTAATCCCAATTTGACTCCAACACTGGAGTCCGCAGGTCCTTTTTGACAAAGGAGCTGAAGTGGAACTAAGTAACATCTTTGTACTTGTCACAGCAATTGACATAAGAATAAAATGGAAGCAGGTACTTCAACAGCAAAGCAGGTGGAGAAAAACATCACTGGAAGTTCAGCATCTAAAAGCAGTTATACCCTGCAACCCACGTCAACATTACGTAGAGGTAAGCAAGGTGGACCAAAAGGCAAATATTCAAAGGTGGATGGAACAAGATTCTACCAATGAACAGGTCATTATTCTTTTGAATTTACTGCGAGAGAAAACATAGCAGACCTTGCGCATTGTCTTTTTTTTTTTTTTTTTTAAAGCAGGGGGAGAGTACTTACAGGTAATAAAGAACTGGAAGTCAAAATGACAGGTATGCAGTTATTTTCTAAGTCTTCAAAATCTTTCCGGTTTAAAAACAATGCCTACGTTGCTGCAGTAACAATAGCGCAGTGATTTAGAAACCCCACTTTCAACCCACCATCAGCGGAAGACCAGCTGGAAGCAGAGAACTTCCACTGGCTGCAAAACTCATTTGGAAACAGTCAAAATGAGCCTGTGCTAAGCTCTGTATTATCAGCACCTGATGACTACCAGTGCCTTAATTTAAGGCATATTAGCACTGCTAGAACAGTCCAATTAACTACGCTAACCCATTTTTTCTATCTGTAAAACAGGGATAACGTCACCTTGGCTTTGCAAACCTTTGTGATGCACTTTGCTGAAAATTATCATCTATCCTAATTCACAGGATAGATAATTGAGTATCAAGAGCAAAAGCAAAGACGAGGGTGAGAAGGTCTAGTTTATCTGAACTGGGCTGAGTGCTTGGGTTACCAGAATGAGGTATCTCCTAAAGGGGCAAGAGCACAAGTGGTAGAGAAACACATGACAGGACTTGCCATGAAAACACACGTCCACCGCTCATCTAAATACTGGGAGAGAAGTACAAACACCTCCTGTATCTCTTGTCTGAAGGAGTGTCCTTTTCCCAGATGAGGACAAAAGGAACCAACTTTTCATGCTTAGTTCCCCTGTAAGTGACCCTGAAGGCGTAAGATGAGGGATGCTGGAGGAGCCTGGCTCACAATTTCATTAATGATTTGCAAAGCCTCTCTGCCAGCTGTCAGAACGAATACACAGCTTTAACCTCCAGAATTTCTGAAGCAAAAAGATTCGTTTTTATCTTTTGTATATAAGTTAACAAGCAGAGAAAATCAGATACCTCGCATCTGCTTCTGGGGCCTCTTGGATACTTCAGTGATTCCCTGCATTAGATACAGCAGGAATTTCTCCTGCCACTAAGCATTAACAGCAGAGTAGACAACATATTGGAGTATAATAAAAACAATGCAACCCTCATTTATCAGCTGGATGAGAAGCTGTCAAGGCAATCAGCTGAGTAAGATGACCCATCAAGAAAGTCTGAGAAACAGAAGATGAAGAGGTTTGGGGTTTTTGCCCTTCAGTTAGAAATGATGCACTGCTCAAGCTACAGTACCGATGATTATAAGTGAAGACAATTGGAAGGAAAGCTTTACCTCTCCTCCCTTCCCCCTCTCCCCAGCACTATTTATGTAGAGTGTCTGACAGGACTTTGTGGTCTTACTTTTCTGCCAAGCGAGGTTTGAACTCCTCTCATTCACTTCTGCAGTGGCCCTGCCCTCCTCTATACGATCCAAGCTATACTGCCCACGCAGTCTAATGTATTACGTTTCTCACTATATATTTTTTTTAATTAATGAGCTATTTCAAATGGAAGATGAAAAGCAAAGTCTCCTTTTCTTTTTGGAAGGGCGATCCAATAACACTGACAGTACCAGATGGCTGTCTTCTTAGAAAGCCAGACAAAGCAAATGCATCCATAAATGTCCAGAATGTCAGATGCAGGCATCAAATAGAAAAGGTCCAAGCAAATACATACAGCTATTGCTTCTCAGAAACCAGGAACATTTGCTAGTCCTGCCAAAGAACAGATTTTTTTTTTTTTTTTCCTCTCCAATACCCTGAAATTTCCAAGCAGAGCTGAAAACACTGAGGTGTCTTGGTCTCACCAGGGAAATAATTTTCCACAGCTGATTTGATCTGTGAAAACATTAACCTAACAGCAGCAGCTGTGCTCAAAAAGCAAAGGACTTCTCTGAAATAGCACAGCACCGATCGTCTCGCAGGCAAGTCCTGTTCGAAAGCCTACAAAACCCAAACAGCTGTTAATTCGATGTGTGGAGAAAAGCAAAGATCATGGTCAACCAGTGAATCAAAGTGTCAGTTCTCGGGTATCCACTGGGAGCAGAAAACAGCACGGTCAAAACACATGCAGCTTCCTCCCCACCACCTACATGGATTAGGTTATTTTTAAATGCTTCAGTTAAGGTGCTCCTGACAGCTGTGTTCAGAGTACAGCACTAGCTGAAATAATTACAGACACAGGCTGGAGCCTGCATCGCTGCTATCTAAACCATCTTTGCCCTGTGGCTTAGTTTGGTGTGAATATATGTATTTCTCTGGTATGTTTTCCTGAATAATCCCTAATAGCAATATCTGATCAATTTAATTCAAAACCACCTTGTTGGAAGAGATCTGGTTCTACCTGTGTCTAAGGTCACTTTGAGAAGAGCAGAACAGACCCCAGAAGATGTGAAAGGCTTCAAAGCCCTTGTGCTTCATGACCAACCAGCTGGGCAGACAGCCTGACTCCCCACCAACCCAGCCCCAGCAGCCACCTCTTCTCCTCCCTCGCCCTAAAATACATATTTCTTTTTTGTCTTCACTTCTCTCCTGTAAGTGCTGATAAAAACTTAAGTAAATGCATATTTATGTATTTTATATAAACTTGTTAATAAAGTAGAAGAGCCATAACATTATCCTCCATTTTTAGCTAATTTCTACGGAAAGCAAGGCTGATGCAATTCTGTTTGTCAAGGCACGCCAGTCTCCTCATCCTATCAATACCCCTCAATGACTTTCAGGCCCCTCAAAATGTAGCAGAGATGCAGAGACCTCCAGGATATGAAGTTGCTAGAACTTTCATAAAAGACTGGAAGGTGGAGGCAAGAGACCTGTGATGAACATCACAGCTGAAGGAAAAGCTCTTGACTCATCCCCTTCTTACGAAGAAGCAAGACAGGGTATTTCTGTTGACCACCGCTAAAGACAGAATTACGGACCTTTGCTCTAAGCTGGTGTTTCCATGTTGGTGAGGAGCAGTAGATTTGTCAGTTAAAAGCATCACACACCATTCAGTTAACTCAAAAACTCATAGCTGTATCCTGTATATCCCTTAAGAAGATACCTCCTTCGGTATCTTAGGAGAGTACACCCTGTTCCCCTCTATAATCCTCAGTCTCATGTATTTGAATTGATGTATATAAATTAGAAATTCAGGTGAAAATTATTCAGCTCTTCACTTTTGCTTTACCGCTTGGTGAATTCACTCAGTGAAATTCAGAGACTATACCTGTATTTCTTAAAAGATCAGGCACCACAACTGGAGGAAAGCTATTTTCCCCTCATTTCTACAGCAACCGAGGGCTCAGCCTAACCTGAACACAAACATCACAGCATAAGAGGTGTTACGTGACATTTCTGATACACTGAGGAAAAATGGAAGTATTTTAAAGTAAAATAGGTCAGTTAAGTGACTTTGAAAGATAGGTTCCACTTTTAAAAAAGAAAAAAAGACAAAAAGTACACATCCAAATTTTCAGGACTCGTTTGCTTTCTCCAAGTGATGATTTTCAAAGCCTTGGAAAGAAGTTCTCAACCAGGGACTGGCTGATCAAAAAAGGAAGAAAAAGAAAAAAGGTGACAGAAAATATCTCTGTGCCAGAATAACTATTAAAGGAAAGTTGCATTTTGTCCTAATGCACGATGTTCTTTGAAGATATTT
Organism: Ciconia boyciana; assembly: GCF_034638445.1. Classification (NCBI taxonomy): domain Eukaryota; kingdom Metazoa; phylum Chordata; class Aves; order Ciconiiformes; family Ciconiidae; genus Ciconia; species Ciconia boyciana. The sequence continues at coordinate 2,899,832 of NC_132934.1, forward strand.
TCCTTTGCTCTCAATATGCTATCTGTTGTGTCGCTTTACATTTCTCCCGTGTCCGTCCATCTGTTCTGTTGATCAACCTCAAGAGACCAACTTTCCTGGCTGCTCTCCCAAAGACAGCAACGGTACAAGCCACCCAGCCAAGGAGCTAACTGGGGCTAAGTGGTGATAATGGGAGCACATGGCTCCAGCACTGCTTCTTGTTGGCATCAGGCGAACCGAAAACACAAGGGACTAAATTAAACATCAGAGAGGCTGCGTCCCATCCCCCTACCCCCAAACCCACAACCCATATTCTAGACAACGGCCTCTGTCAAAAAGACACTTCTCCACCTGACATCAGAGTAAGGGGAAAAATACAACTCTACATCCAGTTAAAAGAAACATTACTATTTGGTATTTTTAACCCTTGACACCCAGCAGCTTGTCTTGTTATTAAAATAGGTATTTATACTCTTTTCAAGGGAACGTCTTTGCAGGCAGTCATTAAAAAAGGTCCTGTCTGTATGGCACCGTAATTGCGTTACAACAGTTTATTCCCATCTGCTTATTTAACTTGCATTAAAGGAAAAAAAAAGCCTTTCTAGAACTAATGTTTTCTGCCTGCATTCAGTGCTAGTTATGCTTTTATTTGTTCGCACTACAATTTAAGTATACAAAGATTATAGGTTCACATAAGTCCTGTCCAACTGTGGCCCAAGTTTGCTTAAAAGTTATTGATCGCTCTTGAACAAGTCTTCAATCAGTGGCCTAAAACCAATAGATCTAGATCCACTTACCCAATTTTTGTTCACACCAAGAAGTACTGCATAATAAAAGGAACAGCACTAAGAAATTAATGAATAAAATGTCTGTATCAATATTCAGAAAACGAAGAAATTACAAACAGCATCTGTGAGCGCTATTTCTTTACATTACGGATAGCTGTAGCCACCGAGACGATGCTCTTCAGAACATTCAGAAATGCATCTTGCTAGTGACACAAGTGAAGAAAAAAAGCAAAGCACAATCGAGTGACGTGCAGTAATTTGAAAACAACTAAAATGAATAGGCAACTTAATAGAAGGTTAACATTAAGGCTACTTAAGGTTAGAAGTAACAGAAGTGTCTTAAAACACAGAAATGGACAGACATTTAGTCCTGTCAACTTCCCACATAAGCTAAAGAAAATAGATGATAAGATGATGTCTCATTTGCCAAATCTCCAGAGGAACTGGCTGTTTTCTGACACGCTGTCTCTCCATGTAATGTGACTGATGGTACTTGAAATGCGAAAAATATTGAAAATATCAAGGTCTACACTGAGAAGTACTTATGCAAAACTTGGCAAAGCTTTAACAGTCCTGTTCTTTGGTAAACTGATTCCTACTGATGTTGCCTACGAATACAGACATACCGTCACTGTTTTTGTCACTTAGCCATGCTGAACCAGTACAACTAAGAAAAAAGGAGACTATTTCTATTCCTTCCAAACTCCAACACAACCCTCTACTAACTCCCAATCTGTTTTACCTGGGCAAATCTGCCAAAAGCCACAGTGCTGTGCAGGTGTCACTGACAGCGTAAGCAGAAAGCAATGGGCTTCCAGGGGTTTGGTTAACAGGATTGCTCCTGTTTGTTTCCCCAACGGCACCAGGATGACAAATATTAAAAAATTCTGCTCGTACAAAGTCACATGCCATCCTAGAAAATTATAGCATAGCTTCAGTATCAACAGCAGAGCCCACAGCTGAATAAACTATGCCAGCAACTAATTGAAGGTTCAAGCAGGATCAACACAGCTTCATTCTCTTACTCACAGTCACATCACAGGATGCAGAAGACTGGATGTTATCCAGCTGGTACTAACCAAGGAGGGCGTGTAGGGAGGACTAATACCTACGAGGCAAAAGAGAAGTCTCTCCACTGACTTTATATTATGCTTATACATGTTCCTGCAAAGTTTGCTAGTTAGAAAAATAAAAAAGGAATATAAAAGCTTCGTAACAAACATAACAAGCAAGACCATACTGGAAAACAGTTTGGAAGTCAAGCACAGCAATTTTCTCCAGGTAAATCTTTCAGATGAAGCCCCAGCTGTGCTCTCCATGGGAACATCAGCCACTGGACACTGAGTGCACCGTATATGGCTATTTTCCAATTTAAAAAATTCCATGTCTCTAAGAAGAAAGGGGAAAAAGTGACGTTAAAACACTTCCGTCCTTTGGTTTTCTGCATAAGCACGATCAGAAAGCATTAAGTGGGTTAAACACATTAGATAACTGTAATAATCTGCACTCAGGGTGCAGAGTAATGGAGTCTTGCATCAAGGCCTGGAATTAACCTGCTTAATTTCACTGGTATTACATCCACCACATCCATCCCCTCGTTCTGCTTCATAACTGCGTCATTAACTTCTTAAATAGACAATCCAACCTATCACTCCAACTTGCCACTTTTTCATCAAAATGTATTATAATTTGCTTATCCACTGCCATTTGCATCAACTTCCTATTAAAATGGAGAGAAAGAGGTTTCAATCTTCTTTCCCCACATTTAATTCAATTGTATGGCATTACTTAGTGTTAATGACTCTTCTCGGTGCATAAGACGTGGTTTATGCTTGTTTTAGACTAATTCAGAAGCTCCAACACCCAGTAAGAGAAAAAGGACTGAAAAAAGAAAAAACGAAGCATTTTCTGTACTGTGAATAAGGTATTTATGGTTGTACCCTCAACAGACAACTGATTTCCTACAATCTGAGAAATAACTGGCAGGTACATCCTCCAACAGATAAAACCAACAGCTCTGTGCTCAGAACGTTTCCAATGTAACCTACCAGAACAGTGAAAAAAATGAAATCAGTTGAGACTAATGTGGATTTCATTTACTCCAGTGGGTAAGGAGGGAAATGCATTCATACACTCCTTCTGTGACTTAATAATATATGATTTCCTGGATCTATTAAATTTAGAGTCAACAGTAAACATAAAAAAAAAAACCCCAAACCAACACAATTAATTGTGGCTGGTTCTGTGCAGCCCTGAGAGATCAGCTTTGTCTTACTAAGACAGCTAACAAAGAAAGCCTGGTCCTGTTTTCTAGTAATGAAAAGGCAGTAAACCAAGTGTCTCCTGGATAAATTAGACTAACTAAACTTTAAGGTCTCTTTTAAGGTGATAGGGATTGTGATATTATAGCATACAATCAGGGAATGCAAAAACCTAAAAGAAATTTTCACCTAAAATCTCCAACTTCTCTTTTCTCTGGTCTTCTACTAGAGGATTCACAGTGCTCTCAGAATACCTCTAGCTAATCTAAATATTTAACAAAGCAAGGTGTGTAACTGAGGTTTTTCCAGCTTTGCACTCTGCTTCTCTGCTTAGAAGACAACAGAGAACCACATCTGCACCAGGGTAACCTAAAATTTGTAAAATCACATCAAGATCATACCCAGGCTGTATAGATAAGATGTCACACAAATCTTAAACGTGGGCTCCCCAATACTTCTTTCACCTGGTCCTCTGGCAGGACCTAGCTGGCACTCTGAAAGCTGATTATTCAATAGCTAGACCAAGTCCACTGAAGTTACTAATTGCCTTGGTATGATGTTACCCACGGCCATCACGAGCAGACGCTTCAAATCCTGAAATGCAACACTTGGGTGCTGTTAGCAAGCAAGCGCTGAGAAGGATTGAGTTAAAAGCCTCATGTATATTAAAGTGTATCTCAGTGGTACGGCTAAGCGAGCATGGTACCGCGCAAGCCCTTCTCACGACAGCACAACATAACTAAAGATGATGCGTTCCCAACTGGCCATGTGCAGTCTTCATTTCCAGGCAAGCCTGAGACTCGACCGAGTCCACGTGGCAGTCTGACAGCAACTTCTTGCTGTGATTTTTTTCTTTTTAAATGTGTCAGTTAATCCAGACTCTGTGTGAAATACAAAATAAATAGCAGTTCTCTTACCATTTCCTAGGCTTTTCAGGACCGTGTAAAAGCAGTGCTTTCTATACTCTTCTAACCATGAAATTATAAAGCTTTGTCATTAAAGTAGGTAACCATTCCTATATCAAAAAGGGTCCAAAATAGATACATTTGTGTAAAAGGCAGCACATCATGGTAACAGCCCACTCTTAGAGGTACTTCAAGGAGAGCGTCGTTCAGTGGAAATACACAAGTGAAAAAAAGACTTGCAGGATAAATAACAAGTAAATAACTCCGTATTAGAAGAGCTGGTGTAGCAACCAGGCCTAAGTAGCTGATGTTTATGAGAGCTTGGTCTAAACAACGGCAACACGGAAACTGGATGTAAAGGAAGAGTTCTTACATGAGTGCCAAGACTAGTAACTGGAATGGAAGATACAGTATTAAACCAGGAGAACATAATATTCAAACCAACTGGTTTTTATCAGTTCTGCTTGAGGAAAATGTGCATAAACTCTGTGACAAAGTAAAAGAAGAGGTGTAAGAAATGGCACCTTGGGAAAGATGTTGAAGGCTGTACCTACCACTCTCCCCAGCTGCTTCAATCTCCTTGAGCAGACCAGGCGGGATTGTCTCTATACGTTACAAAGTCCTTCACTTTAATGCCTTGCTGCATAGACAGACCAAACTCTAGCCAGGACAGCATATAAAATTTTAAACAGACAAACAGTCAATCACCAACTATGCTACAACTATATATATTAGCAGATACTACCGACTCTGCAACAGGTCTTACATGTTCCGACTACTTAAAATCATTTTCCAACATAACACCAAGTTTTCTGCGCGAGGACGCTAGCTTTCCGAAGGAGTAAAGGCCATGGCAGAGGAGGACACAATTCAGAGATCTGGCAATCCTCCATCTGCTTTTTGTAGCATCTTTTGACTGGGAATAGGGCATCTGCTCTTCCACCTCCCAGACAAGAGATGCTGCATTTTTTTTCCTGCCTCAAACAGATATATCTCTGTATTTCAGATCTCTATCCCCACTCAACAGGAGAAAATAAAATTATTCTCCCCTTTTTTCTTTGCAGTTGCAGCACCTGAAATAGGATAAGCGCCTTTTGTCATACAAAGGTAAAGGCCAAGCTACAGTGGGTGACTTTTTGTTAAACTCCTAAATTGGATCGTCTAGTTACAAAAATGGTCTTAAAAATAAAGCCTTTAGCTAGACAAATGATTCTTACCTGCAGGATACCAAATGAAATTAAGGTGCACAGATGGCCCGGCACCATTTACACATAGCCCAGTATTGCAGGTTACTCCTGCCCCAAACTCCGCGTGTCACTGCAAACACAAAGCCCCTTAGTCTGAAGCTGGATAGTTCAGACACGCAAATGTATGAACCGGTCATTATTTCTGGATGAAAAACGTAGGCTCCGAAAAAGGATCAAGTAACTGATGATTATTAATAAGAAAGAATATAGAGCATTTAACTATAACACAAACCAAGACGAGCCCTAAAGCAATTATCTAAACTTTTGTAAATGAATTGAGTTTGTAAATGAAATGAGTTCCTAAAAAAAAAAAGAGGGGAAAAAAAGCTATAAATATTTTCAGTAAAAACCACCCCTAGCTTTTATCTTTAATACACTATTCTATATTCCAAACAGGCTCTAAGAGAATATACCGGTAGTAAGGCACTATATAATTACAGACATAATATAACAGTAGAGATAAGTGCTCAATCTGGTACGGTTAATGTAATAATGCCAAACTGGTCTATTGAAACTAAAAATTATAGCCTGACATCTGTGTTTGTAAGAGTAATGCAAGCGGGTATTCAGACACAGCGCACCTCCTTATCGCACCTCTAAATAAACACTTGACTTCCTTCAGTGATCAAGTAAGCTGACAAAGTAAGGACAGGCCTTTTGTCGAGCTTTTTTTCCCCCCAGATCCGTGAAATACCCAACACAGCACCAAGCTCATCAATTAGGGATAACAGACGTGTATTATCACCACCAGAATTTTCAGATATTTACGTGGAAAGATATCTTGCAATACATCGTCTCCTCTTTATATACACACGTGCCAGCTACTACCACTAAGAGTGTCCTAAGCGCTTCTCTTCCAGGGAACTAATTAGAAAGCAAAAGGTTGCAAGAAATACATTGGTATCCAGATTCTGAGGTGAAGGCTGCATTTAGAAATATCTAATGGTTGATTTAAGTCAGGGAGGGAAATAATATAAGAAGTTACTGCTGGTGAATCATTTAATTTTTGCTTTCTGTACCACAATGCTTCACTTACAAATTAATTCATAAGATAAAAAATAAAGATAGAAACAATGCACGGAATGATACAGCCTGTTATTCCAGCGACAGAAGGTTGCTTCCTATACGATGTGCAATAGCTTTACGTTGCAGGCTTATTTAGGTGTCGGAGGATTTTTCCTCCCTCTTCCCCTCTCTCCTCAATACCAATAAACCTCACAATTAAGAAATGTCTCTTTTGCATATAAACCCGGATCCTCCAAAAAGCCTGCTTTAGGTACTTTAATATTAAGAACAGAGACATCAAAACCAAGCTTCAGGCACAATTTCATATTCGATACAGAGACTCCTGATTAGGTTTCTCAAGACACGCTCTATTATAAGCACAATTTCAGCACACCTAAAGCCTTTTGGAAGATGGTTCAGAAGAGGCACTTTCCACAGACCTGTCCCGTTTGTCCAGTTTTACCGTGATAACATGACCACGTGCCCAACGAAGGGACACCCGAATGACCCAAGGGCACAGCATGTTTCTTGGCGGGGACGTTTCGATTACAAGACTGAGCACTGTCTTTTCTAACTCGATCTTGCATACTAATTTTTCCAGCTGTAAAATTCCCCATGTACCCAGTATTTTAACAGCACGGAGTATACAAATGCTTCCCATGCTACCCAAATACTTCTCTATTTTAGGATTTAGTCACCGAGAAACTGCCTGGTCCTCTTGGGGTGAAATACTGAACACACATTAAAAAAAATAGGGACATTTTCAGATGAAGTGGGTTTTGATTGCTTTTTGCATAGTAATTTTCTTTAAAATGTAGTAATGCCCTTCTGGGTACATGCACCACAAAAACTATTTAACATTGTGGCCCCTAAACTATTATAGACTTCGGATTTCACCAAATATTTGGTGCAAATAATTTTCAGCCAGCTACAGGTAAATCCTCACATTTCCACAGTAGCTAAAAAAGGCACTAGCGTATTTCCCACGGCTGGCAACTGACCCCAAGCATCGTGATAGCGTATAATCACACGTGGGCACGTGCTTCTTCCTTATTTAACCTGGGGTCATGCCAAATTGGCATCTTACCTTGCTGGGGGAAAAGCACTGAGTGCACTATAAACCAATTATTACTGGAATTATAGCTTTTCCACATAATATCAACATATCTCCCATTATGAAAGAAATACATAGTTAGAGTCTAGGGAAGAGGCCATTTGAAATCACTTACATATTCATTAAGCAGACAAAGAAAGTGCCATTTGTTCACACATTTCTAGATGCCATTGAGGTACAGTGAATACAGTGCTTATGCAAGGGATCTCATCCAATAACTACTGATGACAATTAAGTCAAACACAACCACATGATCAGTGCAATTAAAATTCCCAAAGAGGCGCACAGATGCACTCTAAGCCCCCAATCACTTAGAATATTTTTGATATTATGTAAAAGAATCCAGCTACTGAGCATCAAGTCTTTGCTATTATACTATTAAGTAATTACAATGAAATATGAAAACACTAATGAGATCTTCAGCAAGTATTTGCTGTACCCAATATTTAGAGGAAAAAGAATCAGTCTGGGTTTCTCCAGCAAACTTGGAACAACCTCCTTCAAGCAGCTGCAGAAGTTTTATATGGAGAAAACACATTAAAAAATCTGATTTCAACAACTTCTCCGCCTTTGTGGTGACTGCATGGCTCAAAAGACTGGCAATGGAAGCGCGAAGATTTGGGAAATCTATATACAGAGCACGAATACAAATTCAGACCCTGGTGCACATATGCATGTGAGGAACTGCAAATGCCACTTTGAACATGGAGCTTGGTGACCCTCCCTGTCCCATTTCTTTATGAAATTAGATACAAATGTGGCATATTAGTAACTATAAAGAGTGACCAGTCTTTGTTCGGTGTATAATCAAACGATGAATTCTTGGGAAGAAAGCTTCACATGCGCACTCCTCTCCCAAAATGAGCCAATTGATCTGAGCCTGATCACCACTGGAGAAGCAAAACCCAAGGATCCTGTGACAGTATTAGGTATTTGCTGAAACTGTGAATCCACTGATGAAAAGGGACCAGCTGTCATAAGCAAAAAGGGGGTCTCATAATTTTATGAGGAGACTGGGTAGGAACTGGAGAGAGGAAGTATCCACAGAAGAGAAGCCACCACAAGAGAGCAGTCCTGGGACTCCTGAAAAGTCCTAACACTCCAAACGCTCCAGGGAAAAGTGAGACAAAGAAATGTCTCTCATTTTGCCTGAAAGCTTATTTTTTGGTGACAGTTAACATGGAAAGAACAGACTTTAAACCCTTCTGAAGCACCCTTCTTCCTGCTCCAACCACCCCATAACCTTGCAGAAGCAGCTTGCAAGCTCAGATCACTCAAGTATCTACAACTCCAGTGAAAGGACAGGCAAAGCTACTAGCAAATTTATAGGGTTCAGAAGTAACCTTTGAGGCCTGGGAAGCCACAGTCCAGCCTTTACCTTTGTATAAGAAAATGGCCTTGCCCAGGACGTGTCCCAGAGAAAGAGCTGGACTGCTGACCACAAGGGACCACACCCCATGGAGCCTGCACACATCACACTATCATTACCTGGCCAGGGAGATACTCAGGTACAGTTTGAGGGGAAGGTACAGTTTTCTCAGCACAAGGTTGTTCATGGAATTGTTTTTTCCATGAATCCATCCAAGTTCAGACCTTTGGGGTTGGTTAAACTGGACTAACAACCAGAACAAGCTCCTATTAAAGATGTATCCAACATGCACACCATGTCCTTCTACGACTTCCTTCATCTGATGGACCTTGTGATAGAATTAAAACAATGAGGCTCCTCTCCTGTACTCCAGAAATGCCACCACCTCATCTCTCTAGTCACTTGAAAGAACATGGGCACAACAGGGAAGGCAGAAAGCAGAATTTCTCCACTCCGATCCAAAAGCAACGAGGTACATTTGCATTTGGTGCACTGGCCAGGTCCTTACAGCTTATGCTGCCCTTGATCTGGTGAGCTGCTATGAAAAGAAAAAGACCAAACAACAAGAAGTGAAATGGGGAGCGTACAAGATCTTGAGGCCAGATCTTGAGTCAATCAACAGCAGAACAGGGACATTTCTACTTCTCATGAGTTATAGGTGCCGGGTCTCTGCACTGTAACGTGTACAAGCAGCAGTCAACCTGCTATCCCAAACTGTTCGCTGCAATACACACAGACAGCTCCACACTCCTGAATGGACAATTCCATTCAAGCTCCAAAAACAACAACAAAAAGCCAGGAGATTAGAGATTTAAAAGCCCATTGACAGGAGGCTTCAAAGCTCTGGTGCTTCTCATGGGCATTCCCCTTCTACATCTCCAGCCTCCATAAAAATACCCTTTTCCCCTATCCATCTACTCACATTACTACTGGATGCAAAACCTTCTTCTATGATACTCTCCTCACCTGAAAAATATCCGTATTTCTATCTTCTGATAATAAAATATTCTAATACCATACATGATATATCAAGAAAAAACTTCAACAACAATTTATGCACTTAGCTCAAAGAGCCCTTCAGAAACTGTTAGCCTTTGTATCTTCAGAACTCTAAATCACATCACTTTATTGATTAAAGTTACATCTTTATTCTACAGAAGGGAATCACCTTCTCAACACACATTTATCTCTCTAGAAAAGGCAGGGTGGAATGGATATACGAAAGCTGTTGCCTTTTTTTTTTGGCAATAATTTCTGAAATATCGTACACAAGCAGATATACAGGACAGCAACACCACACCTTCAGTTCATATGTCAGACAAAATGAATAGTAGCTAACATAAAACCAAATGTGTAATATTTTAATCCTTTAATTAGGTAAGAATTACTTTCTTCCCAACAGTTCTTCCTTATTAGGAAAAACTCAAGACATCTACAGATCCTCCAACTGTTATTCAAACTCTAAGCCACAGAAGTCTTTCAAGCATCTGGCATGTTTTATGCTCCGTGGCAGTTTCGTTAGCTTCGAATTGAATGATTTATTACCATATAACCTAAGCCTCTGATGAGATTATGCTGCCAATTTGTGCCTTCTTTGCAAAGAGAGGTCTCCTCCAGCCCAGGCTTTGGATTGAACGTGGTGAATCTCAATTAAAGGGTGACCTTTACAAGACAAGGGAAATGTTAATTCATGCTCACCTAAATGGCTTTAACCCTACTTGAAAGCAGGGCTTTCTAACACTGCCCACTACTCTGTCACTGTAAAGTTTCATTTCAACATTATCAAGATAAAAAACTCTTCAGTGTAAAAAAATGTATATATACATCCGTCAAAGCCAAAGGAGAAAATCCAAATGCTAATATAGCTGTCCCTGGTGCATTTTTAATGCTACTTGAAAAACAATGGATTCGCATTTTTAAGGGACTTCAAATACAGATTAGAGGCGTTAGAATGACAGGGCCAGAGATTAAACACTTCTTTAACCACTGAACAGGTACAAGACAAGGCAAGAGCAACAGCTACTACCTCCGCACTCACCCTTAAGGTATGTGTTGTAATTTGCTATACCTTGTGATATCTAACTGCTTTCTGGAGATGTCTCAGCTTGAAGGGTATAAAATTTGCAGAAGAGGCAAGAAGGCAGTTCAGTCTCCATACAAAATTCTGTTTGACTTTTTTTTTTTAGTTGATTTTTTTTTGTTTTTTTGTTTTTTTAATTAGCATTAGCTACGTGTCATGGTTTAACCCCAGCCAGCAACTAAGCCCCACCCAGCCGCTCACTCACTCCCCCCACAGTGGGATGGGGGAGAGAATCGAAAGGGTAAAAGTGAGAAAACTCGTGGGTTGAGATAAAGACAGTTTAATCGGGAAAGCAAAACAAGGAATTCCTTCACTCCTTCCCACGGGCAGGCAGGTGTTCAGCCATCTCCAGGACAGCAGGGCTCCATCACGCATAACGGTGACTTGGGCAGACAAACACCATCGCTCCAAATGTCCCCCCCTTCCTTCTTCTTCCCCAGCTTTACGTGCTGAGCATGACACCCTATGGTGTGGAATGTCCCTTTGGGCAGTTGGGGTCAGCTGTCCCGGCCGTGTCCCCTCCCAGCTCCTTGTGCCCCCCCAGCCCCCTCGCTGGTGGGGTGGGGTGAGGAGCAGAACAGGCCTTGACTGTGTGTCAGCACTGCTTAGCAGCGACGACAACACCCCTGGGTGATCAGCGCTGTTTCCAGCAGAAATCCAAAACAGAGCCCCATACTAGCGACTGTGAAGAAAATTAATTCCACCCCAACCAAAACCAGCACACTACTCTATCAAGTAGGAGAAATAAAAGCAATGTTTCAGCAATGTATTTATGGTTTTGCTAATTAAGTTGGTGAAAACAAAGCAATTACAGACAAGGAAACAAGAATTTGACCTGCATTAAAAGAAATTGATCTGGACAAACTTCAATATGAAAAGTAAGAACTTGCTGAAAAATCCAAATGTCAGCAAGATTTCAACATAAAATATAAGCACCTAAGAGCATCTTAGGACTCTACACTATTTAACGGGCCAAATTTTAAAGTAAATATATATGTACACACACACACAATGGCATCACAGCAATTTCAATGTAAAGCAATCATTCCAGAAAGTATATATATTGTATAAATCTCTTTCAAGAAGTATATATCCTCTTGAAGGACACGTATCGCAGTTTTGGCTAACCTGGTCGCTAAGATCACAGAAGAACAGGATTAACTGGCTAACCTTCACCGGGTCGAATTCTGACCCAGCTAATTGTATTCAGCTACTCCGCATTCCCGCTGGATATTTTTATTCTTTATTTTACAGCCTAACTCTATGATGTTGCTTAGCACCTAGCAATTGCCAAACCCTGATTCAAATGGCTGTAAACTATTATCATTAACAATAACAGAAGAGAAGTGTAGGAATGGAAACCTGGGGTACCAAAGGTGTGCTGGAATGCCCTGCTAGCAAACAAAAACCCAACACAGGAGCAACCTAAAATCATTCCTTAAACGAGTCAAGGAAATGACTCTGCAGTAAATAATGTCCTAAGGAAAGCCAGAGCTCAAAAATAGGATTTTGGCTTCAGATGATTAAAATTTTAAAAGAGACAACAACAGTACCAGCCACTCAATAACCTGCAGACCCTTTTTCACTCTTGCAGGTTGTTGCAGCCCACTTCCACCAGCGCAGCGATGAATATCGCTCAAAGCAGAGTAGATTGTCAGAAACTAGACCTGCTCATACCAAACTGAGAATCCTGATCCTAAACAGCAAGACAGAACGGTTTTAAATAAATGGTTTACTACTTAACTTTACACAAAAGCACAAATTCCAGGAGAGTGTGAAGCTCTCATTCGGAGAGAAAAGAAGAGCATATTGTTTCAGATCACAGTGAGAAGAGTACCTGTTCAACTGTATCATAGTTATTTTATTGCTGCCTGTACTGATGAAATGTTTCCACTGTCCTTCAGAAAAGCAAAGCGTGATTTATCTGTTCCAGCCTGGGACACATCTTACGCACTGGCATAGCATGGTCTGCCTGCCTGGCGCAGCCTAGCCCAGAAAGCTGTGCATCGGATGATACAAGGGAAAAAGGAGAGAAGATACTCTCCAATTCAGATAAGTCACATTACAGAGAGATCCTTCCTTTTATTCGCCCCTGAATTCAGATCACTTGATGTTCACTTAGGTTAAGTTACACCCAATTAGAAATTAAACATGAAAACATACAGACTGATTTTAATGGATATCAGGGCTTGAACACCTCACTGAATCAAGCTGAGATGGCTCAGTACCTCCAAAAGCCCAGTCCTCCTGAAAAAAACCTCCAGGAACTGACACAAAACAGGATATTACAGTTCACAGGCATAAACATTTCCTACCTATTCTGTTTTAACCTGCATAACACAAGATAATTCCACAACATCTTTGTAAATTCACCAGAAAGCCCTCAAATTCTCCAGTAATCCAAAACTCAAAGCTGAAAAGAAGCTGTAAATGAGTACCTTGAAAAATCAACGATTGCTTTCCAAACAAGGGACTGTGACACAACGAGTCCCAGAAACTCCCTGCCCAGACCTGTAACAACACAACACAAACCAGACTTGGTTGGAGCAGCCTCCCAGCAACATTAGTAAGACTGAAGCATCCATCTGTGGGGGTATTTTATAAAATGAGTACTTTTTTCAGTATGCTTCCTCATATCGAGCGGGGAGTGAAGCTTAGCACTAGTAGGAGAGTCATGAAGATGGATAATCCAAGCTGATAAAGCTTAGCACTAGTAGGAGAGTCATGAAGATGGATAAACCAAGCTGACAAAGGAATTCATAACTGACTCCATCATCTTTGATTTTCAGTCTTTATTTGAGAAGCTCCTCTACTGATACAACACCTTGACACCCTGGTATTTTTGGTTTGCATATTAAAAAAGGGACCATGCGGCATCTGACAATCTGCATAGATTACTAGAGGTCCTTTGGCTCTGAAGTGAAGAGAACAGTGTATGGGGCCAAAGACTAAAGCAAGAGAAGCTTGAAGTCAAAACTGAGGACTTATTTAGAAGCCCTGGAGAGAGACCCGAAACCAAATACTGAAGATCGTAATGGTTGAAGGTTGGAGTGCATTGCCAAGGCCACCTCAGGGAGCAAAGCACAACTGAGGTGCGCTGCCAGGCTTGCATAAGGTCCAACCTGTGAAGATAAATCGAAGGTGCAAGCTAAGAGTGAGCTTCCTTAATAACGTGACTGCTGCAGAAAAGGATGCAATAGCTGCGGGCACTGCCAGGTAAGACCCAGGACCAAGAATGCAGCTAACGTGGCTGCTAGCAACAATTACCTTCACAATATTTGCTTTCATGAGCAGCTTCACTCAAAAATCAGTAGTAATAAAAAAACCCTGTATGGTCATTTTAAAAAGCAGGCGGATGATGGCTGATTTCCCACGCTCTTGCGGAAACGCTAACTGGCACTCTCTGAACTCGCGGTAGTCAGCAAATATCGACTGGCTATCAAAAATGACTTGTACTGCCGTAGCCTGCTCAAAGTCCCTGACATAAGCCAAAGAAGAGAATTCACAGCCCAAGCCTGACTTTCAACACCCTGCATCTCCCTGAGAAGTGAGAAGAATTAAGTGGGAGATATAAACCCCCCAGACCCTCAGGAGCCCCTAGAAGCGGCAGAGATGCCCTGCTTCTTTTTCACAGACCCCGACGGCTGGCCAAGGTCAGCCTTTAATACGCAGTAATATACATCCTCAGATACCAGCAATGGATCAAAAAAAATTGTTTAAAACATACACGCTCCACATACTCGCTTAAAGGAACTGAGACAAAGTGATGTGTCTGTTAAAATGATTGCATTGCCTCCTTCCCCTGGATACAAATATTTTGAATATTAAAAAAAAAAAACAAACCACCAAACACTGCAGGAGTCTCAAAACACATTGAGGGGAAAAGGTGGACTAACCCCACGAAAGCAATGACAACCTGTGGCTGTAAATCACATGCAAAGCGTGCTCTCACTCACGCCAGGAAGAGGAAAGCTCTTTGCACAGGGAGGAGGGCACTACCAAAGCAAAGGGTCTCTCCTGCTTCCATTTTTAGGTATCTCCCTCCTCATTTTGCCTCCCTCTGAATTTGCCGTAGCTTTCATAACAATCTCAGAGGCAGAAATCAAGAAACAAATTATTTTCTTACACATAATCCCCCTTTTGCTGTCAAGTGCCTGACCCCAGTTTGATAATCTCATTTCCTGAGAATCAAAATGCTGGAAATTTAAGCTTCCTAGAGTGTTAATTGCGGCCCTGCTCCATTGCTAATCAAAAAATTGGATGTTTTGCATGAAAATGTTGCTCTAATTAATTCTCAGTCATAAAGCGCCCGGGTTTTAATAACCCCTTCTTGATTGGATAGCCTTTGAAGAGACAGTGCAGCTAATCTGCTAAACCAGAAAAAACACACGCAGAGGAAATAATAAGTGGGCTTACAAGGTCTGAAACTAGATGATTGCATTAATACTGTCAAACCACAAAAAAGCGATTCTCTCCCCTCTCCCCCCCGCCCTCCAAGCTCAAAGCAAACCGTGATCCTGCGCATCACGGGGAGACAAAAGCAGCTGCGTGACAGGAGGTTCGTAACATCAAATCGTCTCCCCCTCCTTCGCATAACCAACTTGCTGATTCTTCAACTGGTTATTCCCCATCCTTTTCTAAAGGGTATTTTTAACCGGGACTGTCCACTTGTCACAACACCTCCTTTAACCAGACAAGAATTATATTGCTTCCCCCCCTCCTCATTGCCTCTGACTGACAACATATTATCATACACGTCTCTAAAAGGTGCTGAACCGAATTTTCATTATCCAAAATGTCAAGATTCGTTTTTGTCACCGGCGAACACAGCTGGCTCCCTCCGGCAGCCTTTGGTGAATCCAAATGGAGTAAGGCACCTACAAATAACTGCATTTTCCCCAGACCTGGCCTTACATTGTGCCCTTGTCATACCAGATACCATTTGCCTCCGCTGCTATTTCTTGGCGTCAAAATCTTAATTAGCAGAGTTTTTCTTTGATTTCCTTAATTACTTAAAACCTTATGGTAAAAAATTTTCAGGCTTGGACCGAGAATAGATGAACAGCATACTGGCGAGTAACCCAAATCCACTCCCCAAACTTAAATTTGTTATCGTAGGGATGTTCAGGGCTTTCCATTTATCACCTGGCCGACAAGAAAAAAATCCTCAGAGTTTCTACTTATAAGAAATAAGGTTAAAACAAAATATCCACTATCTATTGTCTCATTACAACAGACCTTTGTTTCACAGCCCCATTTGCCATCCTTTGCCATGATACACCTTTAGTTTTGTAGTCCTCCTAGTGATTCACTGGGACCAAGCTTGATGATTTAAACTTGCAGGAATCGGGTAATTCTGAGCACCAACAGTTACGCCTGAGCCATTCAGCCAGGGTCCAAACTTCTAGTGACACCCACTGCAACCCAGGAGACAAACACACGGCCAATATCAAGAGACATTCAGATAAGAAAGATAATGTTGCACACGGGAGCTGGCAAAAAAGAAATCTTATACATGATATATATAGCTGAACTACTGGCCAACTTTGAGCTATTCGAGTCTTGCGTATTTAGAATCCACAAGAGACTCTTGCATTAGATTTTCATTCTGGAGTTTAAGAATTAAATTTACATAATGCTCTGCTACTCCCACCAAGAGAAAAGTAACTATGCAAGAGTCCTAGGTATTTCAAATCACCTCTGACAAACTAAACCTTAAGAAAAATTAAGCAAAGGGAACTTACACAATTTTTTTAAAAAAGTAAAAAGAAGTGTACTGCATCACAGGGATGTTCTGGACTGAAACTGCTTAAATAACTGCATAAAGAAATACAGAATTTTTGCTGTTTCAGTTCATCATACAAAATGTCCAGTAGTTGGGGGAACACTGCTTTGGGGCATGAATTTCATTCTTTGTTCTATTAAGGACTTTCTCTGTGAAGTCACTTAACTTTTTTCTGCCTTGCCTGTACAATAAGCACTGCCCTACCTTCCAGTGACAGTAAGAGCCCAAACTCATCTGTGAGATGCCCAAGTAGCAGGATCAGAGAGGACGCAATTTCTCAAAAAAAACAAAAAAAACCCGAATGAAAAGAAAATCCCAAAGGCACAACAACAACACAAGAATATTTTCAATGCTCTTACACAGCACAAAAGCACTTGTCGGCAGTGATTCCTCAAGGGGCACTGCACGGCAGCATCCTCAGCGCCCACTGCCACGCAGGGCGGCATGCACACAGCTGGGCACGGCAGCAATCACAGGGCTGCAGAGCCACCTCATTCAACACACGGCTGCGTCGAGTGTGCCCAAGCCACCCTTTCTCTGAATATACATTAATACCGTAACGTATTCAGGCTCAAACCAGTGGGATCTAACAAAAGACTGAAAGGTGGCTCTGGGATTCTGACTCTAATTCTGCTCCCATCGTCCTTCCCAGGATGATGCATCGCATACCACAGCTTGCACAGCTACAATCCAAATAAAATCCTACCCTGCAAAGACACTGAGAATTTTAATTAATGCTGAAGTGCACTGAGCTTCCAGGGTGAAAGAAATAACAAGCCCAAATTTTAAGAGGTGCTGAGCAGCTGTGGAGTCCATTAACATCCATGGGAACAGCAGCTGCTCAGGAGCACTTAACATTTCATTCTTAAAAATGGCCCAGATGTACACCACCAGCAAAGCTGACCTTGATATGAACTACCAGGGCCTGCATGTGCACAGGTAACAGAGAAGCCGGATGCTATTTTCCATGCTGATCAGCACCCTCGAGGCTCTTCAGATTTTCACAGCGTACAAAAACGTCTTTTCCCATTTCTGCTGATAAAACTAAACTAAGACCACGGTTACCGTGAGCACAAGATACAGCTACGTGAATTCCCTATGGTCACAGGACTCTGAAACAATATGCGATGTATCTAGAAGGAACCTATAACCGACACCACCTTTGACAAAGTAATACCGTGCTGGAAATTATCAGCCAACAGCGAGCAGCACGGTGCACAGCTGCTGGCGAGACACCTCGTGCCCTCGGAGCTCTCCTACCCCGGGTCTTCTGAATCCAATGCACATGAGGCCATCCATGAGTAAGGAAGATCACTAGCTCAGATTAGGCACCTTCTGAAATAAAAATTATCGTCCACTCAGCTTTCCATTGTCAGTTATGGCTCCTTTTGCTTCTGTTGTTGGCTTGCATTTATTTATTTTTTATATTTTTTTTCAGTTGACTGGCATCTCCAGAATCCAGCTCCTGCCACTGCCCCTTTGCCCCAGTCCCAGCCCCACAAAATGTAGACATGTAAACCCCTAGAAGACAGACTTCAAGCCACTTGTGCAAGGCAACTGTGCTGGTGAAGGCTGCTAGATCATGTGAAAACTAATCCTTTCAGGTATATACAACGCACAAATCATGTATGTATCATGCTCAGTACAATGAAATTAAAACTTGGGTTACTGCTTTTAAAAAACATTACCAGAACATGCAATCAGAAATCCAGATATGCATAGATGCTATCCAGAATAGTAGTGGTCTCTCTTTATTTTCGATTGAAACCATGTTTTCCAGATACCAGTTACAGTCAGTTTAATGAAAAAAAACCTCAAGGCCTCTGCAGACTATCCCTGCCTTACCATGCAGCCCCAGTGGCACCCTCCTACCATCTACTGTCCCCTCCTGCAGTCCTTGACCTCCCTCAACGGCAAGAAACCACATTTTTCTGTTATTCCCAAGAAATCATTGGTAACTGCAGGCAGCGGAATGAAATAAGGTGCACGCATGGGATTCATTCCACCAGTCAGCGACCAGCAACCACCTCTGCAGTGAAGTACAGCAACATTTTAGCCTAGTTTCTGATGAAAATAAGAGTTATCTGATCTTCTGTCTGTCCAGCTGGCTGTCCCATCCTCACAACAATTGATCTGGTGAGCCAATTTCTGCCAAGCATGGCAGAGGCACAGATCTTAAAAGCAGTGAGTTCTGAGAGGTTCTATGAAAACAGACAGCCCTGCAGATGCAAGCAGGATAAATGTGAGCTTCCATGGAAGGAAAAGCTGCAGTGAGGATGTTTTAGCTCTCCATGGTGTTGACCAACCAGCCAGGCAGCAACCAGCACATTTGCTTCCACAGCACGGGGCTGCTTGCTCGGTACATACTTCGCTTGCTCCAGCCATGGTACATGCTGCTTTTTGCTTAGTGCACCGTTTGGGGACACAGGCAGGCACTGGTGGGTGCCAGGAAGAAAGAAGTGAGGGGGATGAAGCAGGTTTAGAGACACAGTGAGAAGTGTGGCTAATGATGGAAGGGCGTTAAGGGAGAAAAGGAGACACATCGGAGACGAACAAGGCTTTGGTCATTCAGCTGCTCATAGAATAAACTTATTGTTTTTAAAATATACCCCCATTATTTAAGGCAGTCTACAAAAAGAACATCATATTTGACAAATGGCAGGAGGGCTCCAACAAGGAAAATGTAAATTGCCCAGCCAGCACATGGCCAAGACATGTTCTTGGGGAAAAAAAAAAGAAACGAGAAGCTTAATGACGATCATTACCTGTTTTGTACAGAAGAAACCACCTCTGACATTGTACTTCCAACAACAACCTGGGGCACCACACCTATGTTAGTCTAGAAGGAGATATTTCACTTACGTACTTGCTTTTTTCCCCCCTCCCCACTCTTTTTAATGACAATTGTCAAACAACTTGTGTGTCCAACTTCAAGGGAAAAATACATGGCCGAAGTCTTCCTCCTCCAATTTCAGTGGAATAAGACACAAGAATTAATCCCTCCATCTCTAAATCACTTACAGCAGGTCCCTTTCTCCCACTGAGGGATAATGTGGGCCTTATGCACTGCACTATTTCAGTCCAAATGAAAGAGGTTAATGACAAAGCACCACTCTGATCTTCACACATTTGAAGGCTATTTAAATTAAATTCTTATTTCAAAAACTTGGCATGAGCCAAACTTTTATAAGTTCTTTTTTTTTTTTTTTTTTTTTTTTTTATGCATATGTTTCTTTGAAGATCTTTTCAGGAAAAAGATTTCCTAACAAGCCACCCTCCTCCTGCTGCCACTGAAAAATCATCCCTGTGGATAAGGCTGTCAGGAAGAGAAACTGTGTGGCATTCACAGAAGAGAGTGTCACATGCCTGCCTTCCAGTGACCTGATTGAACAATTAAATTGTATTTCTCTTTAAAAGGGGTTAAAAAAAAAAAAAAAATCAAAATGCAGATCTTGCTGTGGTCTGGGATTTGGGAAGATGAATGAGCTACCTAAAAGGGAACAGCAGCTTATAACAGAAAGAGAGGACAGTACATTTTTAACATAAAGTTCAAAGGGAAACTTTTCTTGATGGTTAAACTGCAAAGATTTTTCAGCAAAATCATCTCATCTATTGTCCCTATTGACTCCCTACATTGACTTTTTGTCACCTATTGCATCACGTTCAAGCTCTTCCAATTCATCCAGAAAGGGCAATATAATCTTGTCCCTATCCACACTATTCCTATATTTTGTCCTTTACTTCTTTGTCAGCTCGTAGGCTTTGTTCTTTCCAACCCTGCGCTAGCTCGGCAGCTGGAAGTCTGCATAGATCTTTTTTGCATCCTCCTCTCTTGAAAACGCTCACAATCTCCCGCTCATGACAAACGTTGCCTCAAGATTTGTCTTACATCAATGAGGAGTCATTCTTTCATGAAATCTGGCTGTGCCCATCAGTAACGAGTTCTGATCCCAGGAAAGGAGCTATTTAAAAACAAATCCTCAGTTCAGCCTAACAGCAACGGTAACCACAAAAATACCCAGATCTCAGCCACAAGGTACCTGGAAGAGGACACAGATGTGGAGCGAGTCAATACTGTTCTCTGCTGCGTTTTTAAAGCAACATGGACAACTGGTCAGGTCAGGGTGTGGAGGCAACTGGGAACGACAGAAGGGAACAAGACTCATCCCAGAGAGCTGAAATTTTTGAGGCAACTGTTGCAGACTCCCTGATGGCCCCATCACTGCTCTAAACTTAGTGCTCTCAACAGCTTCAAAATTCTTGGCTTTCAACCCACATTTGTCCCATGCAGTTTGTAACACACAGCTATTAACTGTGGAGAAGCAGCTACTTAAATCCTACTGCCCACTGGCATAAGAAAATGATGGTGCAATATAACAGCTTACACTTTACAACACCCTACTGAACTTCTTTCAGTTCATCCTGGGCACAAGAGCATGTGACAGATTTTGAAGGTGAGAACCTGAGTCTCAAAAGGTAAAGAGCTGTAAGCTAAACACCTGCCAAATGTGTGTAAATGGTGATACCATAATTTAAAAGACAGGTATCTCCACTTTATTTTATTCCTATATGCTGTCAGATCATAGTGTGGGCAACTGTCAACTTCACTACATCTTTATCTCAGATTCTTCCTTCACAGTCCATCCAGAAGTATCTGGATATTCACCATAGAGTTAATCATTATATCCTTAATCATCAATACTAGGTGACTCTACAAAGATGATCTTAAGTGAAGCAATCTGTTCACAAGAACACTGTATGTCTCTCAAGGCTTCTTTCACACTGTTGTGGGTTTAACTTGTCGCTAAGGTCAACTAAGTTATAAAAGGAGGAAGGGAACACAAAGACATCCAAAAATTCTCTTGTAAATTATAAAACTTCCTCTATTAAAAGCCAACTGAAAATTACCATGGGTAAGATTTCAAGAAGAAATTCTACCCTTGTCCATCACTGTAATATTTGAAAAGCATGTATTATTTTTGTGTTATGACTAGCCCAGTAAGAAACCAGATTAGATGATACAAAAGAATTTAGTCCTGCTATACATTATCATGACAGCCTTAAGATCTTCCCTTGATTTTGCTCCCAAAACCAACACTTTTGTCAGTTAGACCATTCAGGAAAAAAACATGAAATGATGCCATGCTCAAAGGAGAGAACACTTCTCTGTGTATATACAGCACTTGCCACCAGCAATATATACCAGCAAGAGTAGCCCAATTCTTCAAATTCACCATTTTCAAACACTCTGCAACTCTTCATCTTCAAGCGTTATACAAAAGACAACGCATTGGTCACTTTAGTCCATACAGCAGAAACTTGCAACTTCAAATATGAGATTAGTGAGCTTAGCTCCCAGAGCAATCCAATGTGAAGTATCACATTCAGCCTATGATGTAAGGAAATAAAGTGCAGGTAAGGAAGCAGACATTAGCTCCAAGTATCCAAAGCAGTGCTCACAGTGAGACTGTTTGCATTTCACCCATTGTTTTGTAAGTATCTTTTAAGACCTGGACCTCTAGTTGAAAATGCGGAGGGAATAAAGAGAAACCCTGCTGCTTCACAACATAGCAAGAATAAATAAACAGAGCTTAAAAACTGGAGAGATTTAAACAGCCTGTGTGTCAAAGTAGAGAGGTATTAATACCCTGACGTAGCATGGACAGGACATTCAAGCTCCTGCAAAAGAGAATTATCCAAACTAACACATTATCTATTTCCCCACCTTGAAGTTCTCCACTTCTGCTGTACAGTTCCCTTCTCTGCTCACGCAAATAGGCACTCATGCTAATAGCATGGGAGGAGGACTCAAACCTGTAATTAAAAAAAAATATATATCCAGTCAGTTAGCCATCCATAGGAGCATCCTTCTTCTAAGCACCAGTCAGCTCTAAACAAAAAGGTCTTCCCTGCATGTTGGAGCAAAATTATCGAGGCAGACAAAAGCACATTTTTCCTATAAAACTCCATCACTGATGCACCACATTCTGCCACCTCTGATCAACACAGCTCAACCAGCAGCCACCCATGACACAGACCTGCCCGCAAACCATAGAAATGCTCCTCCGCTCTATCAGCTGGAAGCAGCCAGGCATTTAAGTAGGAATGGCCCCAAAAACTGGTAAAATCCACACCAAAGCCATGGGCTAGCACCATGTAAATTGCTAACTGACCTATACATAAAAATTAAAAACTAACATTCTCCTGGGAACTAGGGAGCAAGAAATTATTAAGTATTTATCGTATGGCTCTAATACTCCACAAGGACCAATCTGAGAGGCAGAGACAAATACTTTCCAACTAATGTAGCCCCATAAACATGATTTTTGCCATTGATAGTAAAAGGCCACAGAGTGGACACTGATCTGACACCAGAAGGACTCAGGAGGGCTCTGGGCTTGCCATGGCTGGAGCTGGGTGTCCCTGTCATCACAAGTGTCCCTTGGCCAAGGGCTTGCACCCAACCTGCCTGAGCTCAGCGCTGAGGACACCCCGCATGGCCAAGGGCTGCCGCCCGGGCAGGCACTGCCCAGCAAACACCAGCCCTTTGTGTGCCCGGGCTGGGCGCTGGGCAGCTCTGCCACTGCTGCTGGGGACCAGGGAGAAGGTGGTGGGGACAAAGCATCTTCAAATAGCCAAAGTGGACACAAGACTTAGAGGGAAGATGATACCTTTCACGAACATCAAACTCCTCAAGACGCTGATGATTTGCTGTAACAACCCTCACCCCCTCCCCAACCCTTCTGCTAAGGAAGACTGAATCAGCCTTAGTGCTGCCCAGAGGGACGCTGGAAACACGAGCATCACACCAGAGAAAAGGGGCAAGCTTTTGTAAGCCTTCTTGTGCAACAGTGTTAAGGTTATTACTATTAATGAGGCTTTTCTGCTTTAATTTGGACTGCAAGTGTTAGTATTATTGCAACTGAACTAATAACAATCTATCAAAATACAACAAACACATAAGATTTTAATTAAACGAACAGTAAAATCTTGGCTCCATATTGATGATGCGCTCCCTAGTGAGATATTAAGCATAACATTAGCGCCATGGCCCAGAGGTCTTCTCCAGGCATCAAAACCAGAAGCTTCAGGTAAAGGCAAACTACAGCAATAAACCTCAGTCTCCTCCTTGAGACAGCGACTCAGATTATTCCTCAGAGCCCTGCCCTGGCTTTTGCTGCAGGATCTCATCCCATTCACTTCTAACCCACAGCCATCCAGTTTCTCTCCCCTATTTCCCCTCCTCTGCTGTTTCCTTGATCTGCTCTCCTCCCACGTTCCTGTTTACACTTAACTCCTCTACTCTTGTAACTCCTTTCCCCATGCTGATCCTCCCACAGCACAGCTTTCAAAAAGTTTTTGTTTTACATAGAATCACATAATTACAGCTAAGCCTGAGACTAACGTATTGGGTCTTCGACATCTGCTTGTACAATTCACTCCTTTCCTACCAATGCCCAACTTCCATCTTGCAAATGTGATCTGTAGGGAGACAGCAACCTGAACGTGCACTTGGCTACCTTTTGGAAGACAAGAAAGCCAGGTTTATGATGGCATGAACTATCTGAATTCCCAAAGCACCCCTCATCTGAAGTTTTCTTTTTTAAGACAATATTAAACAACTAAATACATCATGACTTTTTTTTTTTTTTTTTTAAATTACACCCGTTTTAAAGATAGGGAAACAATGATTCAAAGTCTCTTCCAAATGCTAGATACTGATTTCCAGACAGCAGGACACAATTGAGGAGTTCTCATTCTTTCCACTAGTGCTAGAACACACAACTAGCAAAATACTTAGTATTTATAAAATTAGCTTACAGCAAGCTATCACAGGACACAGCACAAACACCTGCATCCATCTGTGAGTAAAACACAAGGTGGAGCCCTGCCCTAAGAGACTTCTGAAGTGCGGAATTAAATGCAGGTATTCTGACAACAAGTGGAAGGCTCCTCTGATTTGGACGGAGCTAATGGAAAGGCAAGAAAAAGAGCCTTGCAGCCTGGCATGAAAAGCACTGAAGATGGGAGAGGAGACAAGAATAACAGCCCATCAAACACGTACATCCCTCAGTGGACTGAGAAATTCCATTTCAGTGGAGATTTCCATAGACATAGTGACAGCTGACAGAAGACAGATAACCAAATATGAGATCCCAATAAGTGCTGCTGTCACCGCGGTGCCGGCAATGACTCTGTGACAAGACCACGAGTGGTAAGAGACATGCTGCTCCTATGAGGTTACGCACCTTCACTTTAAACAATTATACCCACCTTCACTCTCTGCTGACAAACTAATACACAGCCTTAAACTGCTGTAGGTGAAACAGAGCATCCGTATTCCTCAAACCTAAATGGTCCAAGTACACCCAAGAACAGACACAATATGAGAAGGTGAGCAGCCCTATGTTGCTCCAATATACATCTGCAAGTCAGAGTAAATTCAAAGAGTGTAATTCCCAACCCAAACAGCCATGGGAGTGTTAAAAAAAAAAGGGGGGGGGGGAGGGGGGCAGGAATAACCATGGGTTGACAGGGGCAGGCGGCACCTCTGAAATCCTCCAGGCAACAGTTAACCTTCTAATAACAGAAGATTACATAGACAGCTCATCCTGTGAGAGGGAGAGAAGGCAGTGCAGAAGACACTGGTTTCTAACTGGGGCCTTCGGTACTATGAGAATACAGCCACCAGATACACGTGCCTGTGGGGCAAAGCACAGGGAGTTCTGGATAATCAAGAAATAACTTTTAGATGAAAAAACAACCCCAACAAACAATCTGTAAAGAGGATGCAGAACACGAAGCTCCCCTCCCACTCGCCCGAAACAGCTGATTACTCTCAGCCTTTCCCTTTTCTGAAGTTACTGCATTATTTCCCCACCATATAACGATCTACCTCCCATCCCAAATGAGGATTTCTTTAATAAAAAAAAACCACCCAGACTTCATGGATCCCCATCTCCAGCAAAATAAAGGGTGAAAACACCAGCTCACTTCCAATCACTCCCCCTCCAGCAAATATTCCACTGTATTTTTTAACCTTGGACTCTCTCGACTCCAGAGAGCAGAGCCTCACAAGGCTAAGCACCGCTCAGTCGGGTAGTGAAAGACAGCCCAAGCCCTGCAGCAGCTTATAGTCCAGAGGCATGCTGAGGACCCACCAGATACACTGCTCCTGCTGCAGCTGAGCACGGTTAAAAGGTTAATGCCTCAAGCTGCTGGTACTCCCCACCACTGCTCCCCTCTGCCATTCCCTTGAATCTACCATGAAACTGTTTTCGAACAATCTTATTGTAAAAAAATCATTTAAAAGACTATTTTGGCAGTACTGAGTTAGGGAGCAGCCACACACGCAGCTATGCTGGCAGAGCTGAGGAAGCTGTGATCTTTGAACTTGGAGCACCCGCTGCCAAAACAGCACATTTTGGTATCCCCCAAAATCCTCAAGAGGCCAAAGAGAATGACCAGCACATGTAGTCTGGGAAGAGATTCAGCACAGCTCCCCTGAATCTAGGTGTAATAACAAGACCATCTCTCCTCTCCTAACAGCGCTGCTCACCAACAACTCCTCCTCATTTCTTATTCTTGCACATCAAATTTGTTCCCCCAAATCCTTCCCTTGGCCACCCAGCCTCTCACTCTCTCTCTCACACTCTCTACCCAACCACTTAATTCTTTCCGCTCTGAACTCTGAATTAAAGGAGTTAGTGATAGGATTAACCACTTAGGCTATCTAGTAATTATGCAGTTATCTTAATTCTCTTTGTCCAGTCTCCTTTATCGCACTCTTTAACAGGTCCTGAATTTACCGTGGACAAAGATAGGCGTAATGTATCACTGCATGCTTTGCGGCAGCTTGTATAATGGGATCCCAGTCCCAAGATGAGTCCTGGAAAGAGCTACACTCTAAAAACAAGTGATGAATCCGTAACAGAGATCTTACCAAGGCTTCAGCTTTGGGCATTAAATCTCCATCTCAAAACCTACACTCCTCTCGCGCTGTGAAACTGCGATTAACAGCCAGTGTTGTGCAGTACTTGAGGGACCAAAGACAGCTTAGGCACAGCTTTAACATTGTCCCAGCACTTACTTGAACAAAGGGGTTTTAGGTCTTTGCGGTTTCTTCTTTGCGAAGAACGCTGCAAATTCTCTGCCAGAGCTGGCGTAGCTAAGCTGGGCGGACGGCTCCGAGGCAGTGCGAGTGTTCTTCATATCCAGATACTCTGTCAGCAGCATCTGCCAACAGAAGGAAGGGGAACTCAGATTTCAAAGTAAAACAGCATTATAATGTAACTTGAATGTCTAGGATCTTTAGGTACTCTGTAAGACTGGAAAATTAATAAAAATCTCAAAAATTCGAATTAACAGAAACCTAGCTTTATTTTCAGAAATGTAATCCTAGTGACTTATATGCCACTGACACTAATTTGGTAAAAGCTCGTTTTACATTCCTTGACCAACTCAATCTGCTGCAAAACCCTGATGGTACCAAAGGTATCTTGCAAGAAATCCCCACTCCTCCCAAAATTGCTTCCAGCAGCAGCAGCAACAGGGAGATGGTGGGTGCGTTGTTGGCCGGTCTTTACAGACCAATTGCCTACCACAGCTCTTAAAAACATAAAGGTTAGCAATATTGACCTGTTCAGTTACAAAAGCATATTTTATATATGCATATGTATGCCTATGTATTTTCTATATATTTTCTATATATTTATATGTAGAAATATAAAACATCCACACGTGTGTCCAGGTGCATGTGCTGCAGGTCACGTATGCTGTTGGAAAAAATCCTGGGAATGCTGCAAAAATTGCCCTTGAATAGCTCCCAAACCAAACATGCTGCTTATACCACTGAAAATACGAATTCCCACAGCCGTCAGTTCTGCCAACGTAGTTTAGGATTGATTCTCCTCTAGCCCAGTATACTCGCTAAGGGGTCGGGGGGTCCCTCTTTGAGACCAGGGTCCCCTTTGTGAAACCCCTGAAGCCCTGAGTGGCCTGACATTTGATGCTGTTTAAGCAACTCCGTATTGCAGAAGCAGAAACAGATTCCAAGTCATTCACTTTTAATTTCCTTGTGTCTGAAGATGGAAAGAAGCCCCTTACAAATTAACTTTTGTCAGTGCATTCAGAAAGTCTCTATTTATTTTCAGAAAACTCTGCCTACTTGGAGGCTATTAGTAATGTGTTCCATTTTAATAATTAGCTAGTCAAAGCCCAAAGAGAGTTGTCTGTAATGAAAGGAATACATCAGTACTGTGCTAAGTTTAAACAAATTACATAGGAATAAATATCTAGGCAAATGGTATCATGCCCTTAATTAGAAACAATTCAGGATAGCTTGTAAAAAAAAAAAAAAAAAATTACAAACACAAAGAAACTTCGACTCCTAAAACATCTCAATTAAAACTTTACCTGAGCTCAAGCTTTTAAAATGCATGCTTTTGTTAAGAGTAAAAATAATCACTGCGCTAATTTTTGACAGTAATTTACCAAATCCGTTTGTATTCGTGTATGTGCATTTCATCTTCTCTACTTGAATTAACAATGCTAAAATCACCACAAAAATGTAATTAAACCCTCAAACTTAATCAAGTTAAAAAAAAAAAAGAAAAACATTTAGCAATTTGTTCTCGCATTATGGATGAAACCTCTTTATAATGGATTCCACGACTCTGGTGTCACTTTATATCCAGGACTAGGAAATGTAAAGCATGTAATACAGTACTTGGCTGCAAGATTACAGTAAGCCAACAGAGGTTTGAGCTAGGAACATAATGAATTATCCCTGTTGGTTACAAAGTGAAATAGAGAAATAAAAGATGGGTTTTGGTTAGATATTCAGAACAGTTCTGCAAACGCCACAGATTCAGAAAAAGAGGAGAAAATTGTTAATTTATTATATTACTAGGTAGGCAGGGCAGGATGGTTAGACGCAAGGCTCTGAAAAAGTAAAAAGCTGTAAAGGAGTAAAAATAGATGGTTTTGATAACTATTCTCAAAGTTCATCTTTAAGTTATAAAATTCAGGCATAGCAGAAACCGTGCTAGACAGATCAAAGCTCTTTCTGCTCCAGTGCCCGGTATTCAACAGTTACACAAATTGTTCAGAACAAAGTAATTAAGTGTAAGCATGGCTGAGCAGTTACAATACGCAGCCAAGTGGGAGAGAAGTTAAGACAGGAGAGATCTTCAACGCGCAGTACATTTGGCTTGTAACTGCAGCATGAAGATTAAAACCCTTATAATTTTTAAGCAACGCAATTAACACATGGGCCAGTCTGAAAATCTTGCCAGCTACATGCCTCAAAAAACAGCCTGAAGTTTTCGTTTCTCGTTGCACTGTGCAATGCATGGCCTTCACCCAATGTCATCGGCCTCAATTTATTCCTTACGTCTAGACAGTCAAAGTTATCCAGTTGTTCTGCTCTCACAGTCCTAGTAGAGGATTTTAATAAGTATCATATTTCAGTGTTACACGTTGTGGCCTGGCCATGTACTTATTAAAAGCCACGGCAAGCTAGAACTTTAAAATCGACTTAAAAGAAAAGAAAAAAAAAAGACATTTTCCTGCCTATCTAAGCGAACAGGAGCTTTCCTTAACCAACGAAGTAAGGGATTTCATGATTTGGTCCCATAACACCTGATTAGTAGTTGCTAAGCCATCAATCAAAAACCTTGTTAGACATTAATCACACGGACGTACAGCAAGATTTATGCGTGACTGTAAAGTTTGCAACATCCCATTCATCTATAACAATGACTTTGACTTTCTGTTCAATGGTTGAATTCTGCCATCCATGTAGTATATTTACATCAATGTCAAACAAATAAAGCCATACATAAAGCAAGAGAACAAAGCACTCTTTCTTCAATTGCTCTTTGGAAATTAAAATTAATATAAAATGTTTTATTAAAAAAGCAATATTTATGGATTTGGAGGCTTAATTAAATTCTCAAATTTCAAAAGGTCACATCAGTGTGTGTAGCCTGTCTATCACGTTGATCTGATAACAGCTTGCGCTACACTGTCTTTCTGAACTGCAACGGGGCAAGAACAAATTTGCTTCCATGTCTGACTGCTGCTTGCACTTGCTGTGACTCTCCAGATCCACATTTTTATTCCTTGGCTGAGCCCCACAAGAAGTTGTGTAAGTCGTTATGTCTTATCGTGCTCAAGACTGACCTATGAACAAAGCGTGGGCAATAAAACATGCCTGGCCACAGGGTGACAGCTAAATTCATTCATTATTTGTACCTCCTGTGAGGTTTTAGATAGGAGGCCTGAGCTCTGAATAAGCTCTGTTCCATCAATTAAAAGCTGTAAATAGGTATTTCACATCCTCGTATACTCTGAATTAAGATGGATGCTGCAGTGTGAACAGTTTGCTCCATCAGAAAATCATGACAGTTTCAAACTCGACACCATCCACACTGATTTTCATTATGCCTTCATATATTTGGGAGATCCAGAAAATCAAATGAAAACTAACACCATACCATGAATTTTGCAGGGGTAAATGGGATGACCAGGTAATTACTGGCCTCTCCACCTCATATTGATCAGGGACAAAAAGCACAGAACAGATGATAGAAGACTCTATTAAAAAAGAATTAAGGGAGAATAATAGAATTCACATCCAGCAACATGGATTTACAGAACAGAGATCTTGGCTAACCGGTATTCCTATGATGATGCCAAACTTACCTTTAAATAAACAGAGAGAGACAAAGTTATATTTCCACCAAGGACCTGACAAAAGCTAAAACACTAAAAGTCAACACAGCATCTCCTAAAAGAAAAACGAGCAGGCACGTGACAAGATCCTTAACATCCAACTAGAAATGAGGAAACCACCGAAACTGGATTTTGCAAGGTCCCAGAAATCTTAATTCCTCCTTTCCTTTTGTCCTCTGTATTCCAAGGGAAAGACAAGACTATTCCAGAACGCTTCTCTTTTGTTGGATTGAAATCTTCTCATTTTCAGCCTAAGTTTGGTCCATCTCATGTTGCATTTTTAAAGCAACAGTAATTAGAAGAAGCTTAATCAGACAATGAAAGCACATACAAGAGTGGCTGCAGCAACCCCTTTTTGGACTGAATGGACCAGAACTTTTCCCATTTCAAATTCCTATGAAAATAATGACTACAGAAGGTTTGTAAATTATGATGTTTTGGGGGAAAATGGCAAATAATGAAGTGAACACAGCATTAACAGAATCATCTAATTTTCTTTTTTATTATTATTATTTTTCATAATATAATCTACTGTAAGAATTTCAATATCAGCAGAGGTAAATCTCTACATCTAGGGGAAAAAAAATATGAAAGTCATGATCTATAGGATTATTGTATAAAGCTGTGACTCTAGCAAATTTGGGAACGCTGAAGATAAACAACAGGAGAGAAGGTCCCACTGTGATGACGGGTATCAATTAGCTAATTGAAAATGGCTAAAGCAGAGAGTTTTGTCAGAAGGAAAAGTTGACAGCATCGCTCTGTACTGGTCTCACATCTGGAACGCCAAATGAAACCCTAGCATTCATAAAGAGAGATCAGGGAAAAAGCGGGTGGAAGGGTGCTCAGAAGAAGCCTGGAAGTTACTGAAAGGCTGGAAGGCACGACTTACAGCAAAACACCAAGAAGCCATGAGCTCAGTCTTGTTAGCTTAGCGAAGAGAAGGTTAAGAGGTTACTGGATCAGTCTGCGAGCACGCAACACAGAGGGCACAGAACTGATGAAAAAAATCTTCGCTAATGAATTTTTTAAAAAAATCCAAAGGCTGGAAAGTTGAAGCTGGACAGGCTTTGACGAGCGGTTAGGCATACATTTCCAGAGCATAATTAACCACTTACATCAGAGGTTACACTGTATTGTCTGTCGCTGATTTTTTTATTTCCCCCAGTCAAGACTGGATGCCTTTCTAAAGCATGTGCCTTCTTTCAAACAGGAATTAATTCAAGAAAGTACCATAGCTTGTTTTATGCAGAGGTCAGATGAGAAGATCACAAGAGCTTCTTATAATCTAAGGATCTTAATAAAGCCGTCGCACCATTCAGTGCCAGCTCTCAGGCTCCTCCATGAAGGAACCATTAGTGTTCAAAGTACTATTGCTGCACAGCACCTTTAGTTACTGTTTCAAGTTGATATAGGAAATAAAACCAGCTACTGGTAACGTTTGTGTTTGGTGAATGGGCTTGCGCTAGTGGAAACTTCTCACCCAGGCCCGTCTTTGGCAACCACTGGCCATGAAACTACAAATGAAGGAACTACAAATGAAAAAACCTACCTCACTTGTACTTTGAGGAATCTGTAAGAGTCAAAAAACCCACAGAAATAATACTCTCACCGTCTGAGAATGTCTCTAGTATTTTGCTATGCAGTACTGGCAACTGGAAACAAGATTTATTTTCAGCTTATTGCTCTGACACCCTGGGCAGCTGCAGAAATGTTGGCATTTCAGCTGTACTGACGCACTGTGGACTCCTCCCAAGTTGTATCGGCCTCCGAGAAGGCTTTGGAGTTACCTTTTAGTTCGACCTAGCAGAAGGAATCAGAAACTGAGATTACAAAGCAGAAAGGAGATTTCCTAATGGGATTTCAATGAGGAAAGCTGGTTAAAAACAGAACAGCAGATTCAAATTATCCTACATCCCCTAGTTCAATGGGGTTGCTCGGAGATGCCCGGTGACAGCAAACCAGTGCATGCATTAAGGAAAGGCACAACATTCCTGAGAGATTATGATATCCAGCTACAGGTGATTTCAGGGGCAATGAAAACAACTGCAAAGGAATCCTGGGGAGGGGGGAAAAAAAAAAAAAAAAAAGCAAAGCTGGGAGTTCAAGTAGGATGCACTACTGTGACATGCACTTACTTCTTTGTAAACATATGAAATGAGGCGTCATTCTTGAAGCTCTGGAGACGGGAGGTAACTACGAGCAAAGTGCCAGAATAAGGCAAGAAAAGCAGTGGCACTCTATGCGAGACAGTAGTCTATAGCTAATTACCCAGTAATTTGCTGTATCAAAATTCTTAATAATTAAAATGCTGTAGTAATTGTGGAATTTAACAGAAAAAAAAAAAAAACAGTTAATTGAATTCTAAGAGCACTGAGCATTCTGCATCAGTTGTACCACGTCGACAACAGGAGCTGAACACACACATGGCAAATACGACAAAGGACAAAGCAATAAGGTAAGTCTGAAAGAACAAAAACAATTTTTAGGTGCCGTGAATACTGTTTAATGCTGCACAACCTGCTTTATCTAATCCTCTTGTTGCCCATGAAATTAATTTAACTGAAACATAATAATAAAACCCCTTCCAGAATTAATTCTCTCAAGGCATTGCCCAATTCCATTATTGTACAAGAAGCAAGAATTCCTTTTGTTTTTCATTTTTGGGAAAAAGTAAAAAATAACCCCAGAACTATTTAGATAATACTATCATTGCCGATGCTACTACATTCATTATCAATGCTAATTGTCAATTAGCGCAACTATTACTGTAGATCTGTGAATGTGCATCTACCTCCAGGGAGGAAGGCAGGGAGGAAACAAACCTCATAACTACTTTAAAAACACAACTTCTTAAAAGCTGTTTTAATTGGCAATGAATCGTACACCTGCTTGGATTGCTTTGGAGAGTTTAAAAGCAGAACCTTTTCATTTCAGAAGCTTTTGATAACACATGCATGGACTTTATAACCTTAGCACCACAGGCTCTGACTCTACTTGGTGTATGGATGAGCTGAAGTCACTTGAGACATATATACTAATATAATGGGTTTCACACTTGGTAGCACAGGAAAAGAAGAAACCTCTATGTGCTGTCACAGTCGTCAACATCAGGCTGGAGGTTCCTCGAACCAGCCAGCGCTGGCCAGCACTCATTTCATTTCACCACTCTTTATGCAAGCTGCCGCAACAGCTCACACATCTATCAGGAAAGGGGCTTTGGTTCGGTAACAAAAGCCTGGCATAACGATTTAAATAGCAGTGTTTTCTGCAAGTGTTTGCTAATTAACCCCCTGATGTATCAACACCCCTGTGACATATCGTTATCAGACGGAACAGATTTAAAGCGAAACCCTGGTCCTGCTACAAGCGCCGAGACAAACATTGCCGCCTTGTACAGGGCGAGGTTGGCATCCACTGACTTTCTCAGCTGCTGAGAGCACGAGAGATTGTGTCTTACTGCTGACAAACACACATGATAAAAGGCCTCTTACCATTACTAACTTTACCCCACTCCCCTGTGCCGCATCAGCATTAGAAGTTTCACCTTAACTTATACTTGTGGCTCGGAAAATAAGCAGCTAAAAGAAAAAGCTGCTGAGAGACTACAGCAGGTAACCTTCTCTTCTGCAAGATGTGAGCAGGCACGTGATGCTGAAAAAGGGCTGCCTCTTCTTCAAGTCCTCAAGGGGGGCTTTGCAATTGCTTTCTAACTTTACTGGCTTTACTATCTACATAACCAACAACCCAGTACCAGCTCATACAAAGGAACATGATGAAGGTCATCTCCAGTTTAGTGACGTATAAAGTAGTAAGACATTTTCACTGAAATTTAGTCATCTGCCCTTCATAAAGGAGAACAGGAGCTGGGATATCTTTTTTTCCAGCTTTCCCAGCAGTTCTGCTGGTTTATTTATTTATTTTAATAAAAGAGAAACAAATACTGATGACAAATTTATTTAAGCTACTAATAGTCAATTTGAATAACTGGGTCATGAAACAAACGGACAGCATTTAGTTTTCTCCAGGCACATCAGCTGTTCTGCAAATACAGATTATGCTAGCAGAAATTATCCAAGTAACAAGGCCGCTTTCTCATTTTAGTCTCAGGCCCTTACCACCAAAACAAAACACAAACCAAAATAGAATGAAGGTGGGCAGCACGGGGAGCCAGTTGGGATTTATTCAGTTCCTCCAAAGAAAAATCCACGTTCTGATGCATCTTTCCATAGTAAAGCTGGCGTTTCATCTCCATAACGACAACTGGAATCAGCGAGACCTACACGCAGCTTGGAGGGTTTTGGTTGAATGTTGCACAATGCCTCGGAAGAAAGAAATCCTTTTGCAATTTTTGACAAGGAAACCCAGCTGGCCTCTGGGCAGTAACTTGTAATTGCTGGGACTGTTTGATGACTATATAGAAGCATAAGTGTGTGTGTATGTGTATAAATACATGTGTGTATATATACATGTGTGTATATATACACTAATATACACACACAGAGGTATCTTTAGCACATTGTTCTTCTGATATGACTGATGAGAACTTGTAAAACACATATGGTTCAGTACGATCCAGAGGATGGATAACTAGCCAACTGTATTCTAAAATGGACCAAAAAACAATGAACTTTGTCAGGAAGGCATAATTACCACCTGCTTCATAGACGGCACAGAATGAAGTCTCTTCCTGCAAGATTAAACCACGCTGTCTTTCAGTTTGACTGGACTTTCTTTTGTTCGTGTAGCATATAAAAAGGTCAAGGAGGAGTGTAAGAGTTGAACAGGTAATTGAGTGCAGATTTCTGCTCTGCAATTATAATTTAGCTAAGCTTCACTGGTTCTGCACATTTTGGAGGTGGGGAGGATACAGTTAGAAACTTATGTTTATAACTGGAGTAAAGCTAAACATTTTTAAATCACAAAGAAGGAGGGTGTATTCGCTCACATTTAGTGTCTGTTATACACCCACCTTCCAGAGCATCCTCTGGCTCAAGGAAGAAATGTGCAATTCTAACGTGCAGGAGAAACAGTGCTACGCTTAACCCAACTGATCTGAGCTTCTGCTGCTCAAACTGGCACATACAATGCAGCAGCAGCAAAGGGAGGAAAAGGCAGCATGCTGTTTAAATACCAACCATGTTAACTCATGGATAATACAGCACACTTCATGTATTTCATGTCTTCAACTAATTGCTTAAGACATCCTGCTATAGTGTAGATGGTAACAGTAGTGTGCCCTCAGTCTTCATTAAATGCCAGCTCTTAATAACAGACTCCAAAAGGGCTTTAATTGCATTTACTCGCAGCTCCTGAACTTTAAAAGTTGTTAATCAGATTTCTCTGTAAATGGAATGACGATTAAAGGTTAAGTACAGGTTTCTGAAATTTCAGCAGTTGAAGACGCATTGCCCTTAACAGGAAAGAGAAACTACCAGCCTTGACAGGAACTAAACATCTTAATTAAATACTCAGAAGTACAGTACTTATTTCTGCGTGAAGTTCTATTTTCAAATGTCAAACTTAATCAGGCACTTGACAAAAATGTGCAATATCCCTACAGCACAGAAGAACAAAAATGCCTTGGGATTCTTTCCTGAGGAAACACCTGTATGTCTCCCAATCCTCAGCTCCCCAACAAATTCAAGTTCTCCAAGCCACTTGTCCCAAACAACAAGGAAGAAAGTTTTATGGCTCTCAAACTGCAGGAGTCCAGTCGAGAAATAGGATACAACATTTTTCAACATGTCAGCTTTTCTCCTGTTTGCTCAGTTTATCCCTGTAACAAGCGTCATGCTGCCAAATAAACATAAGGGTCCTCATAAATCTGACTTGCAGAGATTTATTTCCCTAGAGGGTACAGCCCATCAATTATCACCAGTCAAAAGTATAAAAACTTCTTCATCGGGAGTAAATTTAGTACATCTGTACTCTGAGAGCAGCTTGTTGCTCTGTGTTTTGGTGCCGAATACTACTGAGAGCATCCAGGCGTGCGGCTTCCTGCTCCTGAACTTGAACCCTGAGCTACCCAGGACACTCACATGGACGGAGCAGTTCAAGCCCTGTGCTCCCTCTCTCGTGCTGCTGCTGGTAATTAATCTACCTCCCATATTCATATCCTACAGACTCATTACGACAAATATAAAAACTGAATACGTCAGTCAGACAGAAAGTCAAGCCCCATCTGAAACCTGACTTGCGATTTATTCCAATTAAACTAGGATTCCAGTCTCCGATTTCAATTCATTTGCAGAGATAGATGAATTTTGTTGCACTTGCGTAGAGGGCTGTACAGCAGTCACAAACAGACCTACGTGGGATCCATGATAGGATACTTTATGCGAAAACATTACAAAATAACAAGTATTTCACTCAACTTGGGGTTCAAATTCTAATCTGAGCAAACAGCAACTGCACCTGGGATTATCTCAGAGGCTGAATAAGGGACTCCAGGACGAGAGACCTTTGCCTTGGGTCATACAGGCACTGGGATCAGCTGCCAGAGACACCGACCCACCTATGTCACATACGTGGTAATTTGACTATATAGCAAACAAATTAGCACACATCGTCATATACTGTCGTGCGCGTTAATTCGTAAGAACTTGAAGGAGCAGAATATTTGTATAACTAGATACAAAACTGCAGAATTAATATTTAAAACTGGATTTTAAGTCTGAATCATTTTTTAATGACAAACTACAATCGTAGGAGAATATATTTTTCCAGTAAGCTATATAGCAGCTATAGCAACTGCTAGCCCACTGCAGCAGTGCTGCATGGGAGAGAAAAATCAGCCACAAAAAAAATGTGTACAGTGGAGGTGACTATTATACTTACAACCCAGAGCATGAAAGAAATTTGTAGTGGAAGCTGCAGAGACAGACTGTGCCTTCAAGCAGTATCAGATAGTGGGAAAGAAACGGTGTAAGGAACAATGAAAGTTAATTAAAGTGAGTAACAGAACTGTACAGCCACCAGTTGCTTCGTCTTCTTTCAGATCAATTAAAAACTTCATCACAGTGACTTGAAAAACGGAGGATGAGCAAGGAAACTTCCACCCACCTCTTCGTAATACGCTGCTGCAATAGGAGGCATTACCCACAGAAGTGATTTACCAACTAGTGGCAAGCATGCGAAGGAGTGAAAGTGGATTAAAAAAAAGGCAGTCTGCTATAGTTAAACCCAGTATTGTTGCTTCATTATATATAAAAAGCTTTTAAACAGATCTCGCAGGAACGGCTATGACGTCGCATCTAAAAAAGCCTACGCTTCGTAAATTCATATGTAATCTCTTGCATTTGTAAGAATTAACTTGAAGACTTTTGATCTCACACCTTTCAGACTGTCTTAAGAAGAAGATAGCACCAAACAGCCCTGTTTAACAAGCACCACGCTAACAAAAAATGCGTGTCTGATTCTTTAAACACATGTTGGCATTTTCTAATTGACCAAATTCTTGAAGATCCAACCACATCTGAATCTACAACCGTGGCCCAAAGGCAAAGCACCCAACAGAGAGAAACGGCCCATAAAATTAGTTGCATGAAAGGTTTATACAAAAGAGCAGCTAAATACTAGGGCAGCAAATGTAGGCTTCTGTATGAACAAGCCTAGTGACTCCAAGACGTCGACAAAAGGGCATGTTCCCCTTTGCCATCAACCCAGCAGCCACCATTTCAAGCCCAGCTTGTAAGGCCACTGACATCTTTGAAATTACATCAGAACTAGAGACCCTCTTTGTCAAACTTACAAAGTATGATTTTAAATTCCTCCCATTCCCACCTGGATGGAAGTACGTAGCAGTGCAGTGCTGCCAGCAGTCTGGTTTTGGAGGCTTAATATCATACTTTAGCAAAAAAAGTGCCCCTTATTCAGAAATACCTATTTCTGTAACGCTTCAGGGTCTTCGACGTTACTACAAATATCCTGATGCCAGAGGGGGGAGCTCACAGCATAGACAAGATTCCCATTTTCAGGCTTGGGGGAAAAAAACAATAAAAATTTCAAATTGTTCACAGCTCTTGTGCGTGAGCCATTCCAGCCTTTTAAAGTACCCATCAGGATTGTTATCCCTTCTGCCTTTTATGCTGCTCTACAAAAGGTACAGCACCGGGCCACCAAAATGCCAACGTTAAGCAGATTATAACGTTTCTGAACATGTTCCATTACAGTAGATACTTGAATGCCTTTCTGCATCAGGGAGCCTTTTCCTCCCCCTTTCATCAGCTTATCAAATGAAGCTAAACAGTAACGCTTGCATCTAATGATACTAGGGACCTTGTAATGGGATTAGGAAAAACACTATCATTAGTTTCAAGGAGGAATGTGACCTTGAAGACATTTCTTACTCTGCGCTTTAAAGGGATACAGTAGGAACAATGAAATTAATTCTTACATGGGGATGAAGAATGGGTAGGGAGAAGCAAGGGGTTTTCAATTCCCAGGCAGATAACTGTCTTTCCTCCCGCATTAACGGCAGGTAAAAAAGCAAATTGATTACCAGAATGAAACCTGGAACAGAGAAGGAAAAGACAGATCCTTCCTAAAGCCAGTCTGAAAGGCTCTTGCCTCAACAAAAGCCATTTTTAACCAAGCATCAAACGTCAAACCAGTACGTGCAACAGCCGGTATGACACTACGGTTTCTTCCCCAACACCCTCCAGCACCCATTTATCTGACCCCCCGGTTAGATCAGCGAGTGGCACCGCATGAAGCGCCAAAGGTCCTCGCTGGGACACGGCATGGGGGCTGCGGCCACACAAAGAGCAAAGCCAGCTGAGCTCTGCTTTTATGGCAATCCTGACAGATAGTGTTGTTCAGCTCTTCAATAGAGGACTCTGCCGACAGCCGCACATCAGGACAACTTGCCTGCAATCCCACCTGAGGCCTCCAGTTGGGAGCTTAATTTCTGAAGTACTTCTCAGCACTGAGAATACTCTGCGCCCTGTTGAAACACATTCAATTTGGCAAGTGTTCCAATTATTTTAGATAAAATTTCTCCAGCAAGACCTGCAACTATTGCTTTTGTTTACTCAGAAAAGTGTAAGTGCTTCTGGAGTCACTATGTGGCTTCCAATACCCAAACCAATCATGCATGTCATTGTTTCCTTCAGTAAAAACATTTCTTTAGATTGCCAAAAGGAAGTGTAAATGCAATAGCAACAGGAATCCATTTTAAAGCTAAGAGCCTGACAAAAAAAACACTTTGTATTTTTATAGGATCTAAAGCAAACAATATACCAGTACTGTTGCTCAGAAAAGGAGCCCCTCCGGAACAGCACCGTGACATCTCCGTCCAGCCTTTTACTACCTTACTGCAAAGCGCCTCTCTTTCATTCTTCGAGATGCAGGATGTGAATTTATCGGTATTTTCCCCAGCAGGAATCCCAGAGCCTGGTCCTTTCTAACTGAAATTCTAGCTCACATGAACCTCCTGAGGCCACTGCCATATAGTCAATTTTTAATGATAATATTCTTTGGTTGCACTGCAATTGCACAATAGAGGTGGGGATTTGTTTTGTTTGTTTTGAAAGAAATGAAAGAAATTAAAGAAAACCAGACCAATATATCAGGTCAGCAAGCAACCTGGTCCAGAAGGCTGGATATTTGAATTCAGGTTCCAGCTCTGGCTCCAGTCTCTCTGAATATTCATTTTACTGGTGCATGGTACTGAACAGCATCAAAGACGGGGACCGGGACAGGTAAGTCCAAACAAAAGCTATACTGTCTGGGACAGGAGCAAAAAGGCAGAGTGTATTTGTACAACACCTTAACCCTTAAAAAAAGATAACACTAAATCCTGCACGGACATCAGACCTAGGTTCGCGCAGAAGTCCTTGCAATGTGTGTGAAACTGGCAGGGTAATGCCACTGGGTGGAGCCAGGATAAAGCAGATGGCTGCAACATAAATTTCAGCGCTCTGCCAATTTTGCTACCATTTAAGTGCTGGCTTTCTCAAAAGAAAAGCTGCTGCTACCATGGCAAATTCTGTCCTTTGAGATTCAGTCAAACCCCCTGCACCAATTCCCTCCTGCTCCTAAATTTCAGAGATTAAAACTGTGTTTGTTTACTCAGAACGCTGCATAGACACCGGCCATCGCTTCATGCTACCACAGTAATGAAAACAACCTTCTTGCATCGCCTGCAACACCACGAAAAAAACAGAGGACTGTCAAATTCAACTCAGCTGATGAAGGGACTACCTACCATTTCAAGCTTCTGGGCATTCATTTTAAAATCTATCGTGTTGTAATCTGCAAAGCCCATCCTTCACAGCACACGACTGCAGTTGGACATGCAAACCTGGCTGAGTAATGCCATCGTAGAGAAGTCTGCATGTCCAGTTATGCCATGGTACATTTAACATGTATACATATAACTTTTAAAAAATAAAGTACTGCTTGGTTTCTAACTATGAACAAGAGTTAGAAGAAACGAATAGACAAAACCTGCATTAACTTGTCTCCATTTCAGATAATTACTTGTGAGGGTTTTTTAAGACATTTGTGACTCACAAGGGAGTCTGTAAATTTACTGTCTTCTGCAATCTAATAATGTTGGCAGCGATGAGAGTTACCTATTTATTGATGTGTGACACCAATCTATCTTCAACGGATAAAAAAAGCTGTTACTTAAAGACTTCTGCCTCCCCCTCGTAGTGTGTACAGCATCTATTGAATAGAATTTCTTCAAATGCAAAAAAAAAAAAGAAAACAAGTAAAATTTAAAAAACAGTCCACAGAAGTTGACAGAAAAGAGAGAGGGAGGATGGAAGAAGTTATGTTACTCAGCTGGATAACATGGCAGGGAGATTTGTCACTTTTATTTACAACTGCTAAAACAGGGAGGCTTAGAAGAGACCACGCAGGATGGAACAAAGCTACTGGACCAGGAATCAAAGAGATCCAGAGCATATTTTCAGTTCATGTATCAGTTTGCAGCACAACCTTCGTTTCTTCTCTTTCTCAAGTCACGTTCTTTGTCTCAAGCAACATTTAACAGAGAATTTTTGCTGAATATTTGTTCAGCGTCAAGTATACTAGGGGGCTGATCTTTGCTGGAATCTCTTAATATTCCTGAGATGCAAATAAAAATGGCATTGAGAACAGATGCGTCTGTAACATGGCTCCAAGGAAGGGCAAAAAAATCCAGGACCACAGTAACCCCTACAAGTGCAATACCTCTCAAGGTAAGATGGTAGGTGAGACTAGGTCACAGTCAAACAAAGAAAAGGCAACAGGCACATTTTAAAATACATCGTGCACTTTAAATCCTACAGACGTACAAATCACTGTCAAGTATGAGCCAGCAGCTCCCAAGTGCTTCCTTACTCCCTTCCATTAGTCTGCTGCTTTTCCCCCTGATCCTATCAGTCATAAATGGAGGACTAATATATACCTTTATTTTCAAAAAGTTGAAATGCATCACAGTCCAAGTGTAAATAATTTATAAATCAAGGCAAGTACGATTCTGGTACATGGCTGAAATGAGGATAAAGCTTTTAAGAGGAGGAAGATGCGTGCACATCCATATAAACACACACAGTTCGCCACTGCCAACCAAGACTTCACAAGGAAACCATCACTCCCCCTCCCTCCTCCTTCAGATTCCCTTGATTTTAATATTGGTCCTTCAACCAAAAGCTCATTACTAATCCAATTTTAATGTCACTTGAATTCTTACAAATAAGGAGACCACACAGGGAGATGATGATTTTAATTCTGGCACTTAAATCAGAAGTGAGAAGTTAAATGCAACGCATACCCTCCCCCTTTTGTTAATTCTACATTTAATTGCAATGTCTTGTTCTTCTAAATCCCAACTTGCAAGGCAGTATTTAGAACTAAATCAAACAGGCAAAGATTCAAAGCTTTGATAACCCACGAGCTGGTGGATTGGCTCTCTAACATTTCATCCATCACTGTGGATGGCAGGACTATAATCCCAGTGATTTTCCTGGAATCACAGAAAATTGGAAGAGACCTCAAGAGATCACCTAGTCCATCCCCACGCCCCAAAGAACCAGTTATATTGTCATGCCTGACGGATGTTTGGAAGTTTTTAAGGATGCTACACAACAACAATATAACATCCCTAAATCATTCACTGCTTACATACACTAGCCATTAAGTTAGAAATAAAGACAAGAAATGTTCAAGTCTCCCTTGCCAGACTTTAAGCTCAGTACTTCCTATCCGATCATATCCTGGAAAACATGTGATTCCCCTCCTCTTTTCAACTCTCTTGATATATTTGAAAGAAAAGCCTCCCTCCAGCCCTTAATCTCATCTATAAGTAAATGGATTGTTCCTTTTTAACTCAAGTCATTTTTTTTCCTAAATCTCTGATCACACTGGTTGATCTCCTTTGAATTCCCCCCCTATTCTTTGGCTTCTTCCTTGAGACCATAGTCAAAGAAGACATAGGACCACACCTGAAATCTTTTCAACAATGACTAGAACAGGATTATTTCCAGACATCCTGCAGGCCATGCTCCTCTG
Source organism: Ciconia boyciana (assembly GCF_034638445.1). Taxonomy (NCBI): domain Eukaryota; kingdom Metazoa; phylum Chordata; class Aves; order Ciconiiformes; family Ciconiidae; genus Ciconia; species Ciconia boyciana. Next base: position 2,942,606 of record NC_132934.1, read on the forward strand.
GTACTCGGCAGGGCAATAGCTGACTTTTTTTTGGTGACATACTGATGCACACCCCATTTGTAATCCCATGTACCACACAACTCCTTGGCCAAAGATGAGACATACCCAACTCTTCACTTCACATCCATGCACAGAAATAGCCAAATGCATACCTCTTCTTTTAAATTTAGTTTACTAAGGTCTTCCAAACTCTAATTGTATTCTCCACTATGCTTCCAAGCCCCGCCTTCCAGCATGTTATTTGCACATTTTATGACTCTCTGCTGTATTATTCAAGACATTAACAAAAATATTGAATAGTACTAAGCCCCAGAGAGAGCACTCAAAAGAGCCATTAGATAAATCCCTTAATAGCAAACCCTTCATAACTTCTCCTTTCCCAGCCAGTTGTTTACCCCACCTCATTACAGTTTTATCTACACCATAGTTCCCCAACTCAGTTATGAGTAAAAGCGTATGAAATGCTAGCAGAAGGCTTACTGTCGCCAGGACATAGGCCACCCACTGCTCCTCCCTCCTCCACGATCCCTGCCATCAGCTCTTGGAAGGAAATTAAATCAGTTGACAGCTTATGCTTCACATACAGCAACAGCAATTCTTCCTCTGATTTTATATATTACTTAGTTTATAGGTTTCTACATTTTTTTGAGAAGTCAACGTTCAAACAACTGCTTTAGAAGTCCCTGGGTTCTCCTCTTGCTTCCCTGACTCCTTTTTTAAAAGGCTGTGTCTAGATTTTCCTTTTTATGGTTTTCCAGAGTCTCCTGAGATTTTTGAAAGATATTATTCTCCTTGGATGAAGGTGTTGTTTATGCTATGATTATCACAGAGCAGAAGGGAGAATAATGATGAAGACCAAGGGCAAGTTAGGGGGAAAAAAAGAAAAAGACAGAGATAAAAATAAAATAAAACACCACAAGTCCTCTAACCCCCTCATTTAAATCCAGCACTGTTCTTAAAGGGAAGGGGAAACTGGACAAGACCCACTGAGAAAGCCCAGTAAAGTCTTGCTGCAACTCAATCCTTGGTTAGACCTTGTAGAGTGGGAGTCTGTAGTCAGTACGTAACAAAGAAAGGGGGGAAAGGGAAAAAGAAATACATGCACACATTGAAAGAATAAATCAGTGAATTTTGGAAGCACTGTATCTTTTCATGTCGTAAAACATAATCCGCCTTTAAACTACTGAATTGCAGAAAAAAGTTATCCCATAATTGCTACACATTTTGCCTAGGATTTGTATCTGAGGCTCCTTGCATTGTCGTTTGTTAACAGCACGACGTATTCTTACACTTCTCTGACAATACACAATTCATTTCTTTTTCAGCTGCTTAGCAGATGGCATGCAGGAAGCCTGGTTTTCTGTGGCATTGGTCCTCACAGTTGGTTCATCTCATGTATATCGCAAAACATAAGCTCTGGCTGAAGCATCTCCCATGGTGAGGTCATTCACGGTACCGCTCTCCTCTGTAGGTTTCTATGCAGTTATTATTCTACGGTCTTTTGCTCAGAAGCAACACTAATCAGGTCACATATCTACACCAAACCTGTAGAAATGCCCAAAGCTAAATTTTAATCTGCCAGTCAAATGTGAATTCTCAAAGTTTTAGAGAACGAAACTCAAGACAATACAAAAGCTCTCACATGGGCAATCAGGCTAAAAATGACACCAAATCTAAACTGCTACTTCTATTCTCAGCATGTTTTCTGCATTTAGGATTTTTTTTCTTTAAGATTTGGTCTTTATTTTCTCTGGATGGTCCAGATCTACTCTGGCCACTTCTCTAACAATGAATTCAGTATTAACCTTCCAGAATGAAGATTATAAAAGAGGACAATATCCTCCCCACACATCAACCTATCTTTACTTACTTTGGGCCTGTCAAGTGGCATTGAAGAAGGTGTATGCAAAACAAACATTAAAAATGTTTTGTCGTTAAGTTACACGGTCTTGCACCACTGGATTTCATAGTACTTTCTTTAGATTTGTCCAACTTTTCAGGTAAGTATTGATTTCCTCAGACTTGAAGTCATTTATGGTACTGTAGAAAGAGAGATATAGGACGACAGCTAGTACAGACTTGGATGAAATTCTCAGCAAGCAGAAAACGGAACCCAGAGAGAAGCATCTAAAACACATGGATTTGATTTCTCTATTTAAATTTGATGTTTGTCAGGTAGAGCAGACAAGGAGTTTCATTCATTACCTTCAGGTATAAATCTGCCCATAACAAGCTGGTGGGAAACACAGACTGTTGCAACATATTTTACGACCAAAGATCTACTCAAGTGCCTGCATTCTTTAGGCCATTTCCAGTTATAAATTTTAAACCCATAAAGCGATAATAAATTATGAAGATCATGGACCTTGGCAGAGTGAGTTTTGATTCAAGCAGCAGTTCCTCCATTTAACTGCAGTCACATGAAAAACCACCACTTTTTACCCATTACCTGCCTCTTAGCTGTGCTAAAGACCCTTGTTTCATGTTCTTGGAGCAGGAAAAAACAGGAACTGCCACCAACCCTTCCCATGCCACCCAATATTTTATCATGTTCCTCCTCATTTATTCTCCTCCTAAGGGAAGCAAGCCCAAATTTTTCTACCTCTCTTCAGATGACATTTTGGAAGTGTGCTATGATCACCCCTGCACCTCTCCTAATCCCTTCTTGTTCTGCAATACCCTTCAAGATGAGCACAGACACCTACAGATGAGGCTCGCAGCATTCATTTCTATAAAGGCAATATAGAATTTAATTTGATATCCATCCTTTCTAGTTTAGACCACAGTTTGCACATTAAGAGTAGACTACCATTGAGCTTTCTAAAAATGATACCCCCTTTCCTGTCTTTGGCTAATTTAGAACCAAGGAAGCTCAACAAAAAAAAATTCTCTTCCCCCTCAATAGACACTTCCTAACTTATTTAAATATCTCACAGATTCATCAGTCTCTTCTTGTCCCAAATAACTCTAAAGATTTGTGGCAGGTTTCAAAATTTGCTGTCCTCCTGCACAGACCTTTTTGAAGACCACTAAAATAAGCCTGATAACCACCACAAGAGTCATCAGAAAAAAAGAGTTAACCTTTATTCTTTCCATTATGATACTTTTTCACTGAGTGTTACTTTATGTCCCCTGGTCAGTTTTTAATCAATTAAAAAAAAGAACCAAACCAAAAAACCCCTGCATTTTAACCACTGGCTACTTTGATTTGTTGGAAAGTTCTTTATCCCTTGCAAGTGCACTAAGTGAACTATATGGGGGAAAAAAAAACCCCAAAAAATCCACCACCACCAAAACTCACAAGAGCTAATTTTTCCCCTACAGAAATAATTTGTAGAATCTTTTATACACGTAAATACAACATTTCTGCTTATTCTCCAATCCTCAGCTGGAGGCTTTAAGGAGAGGCTGCTTATCTTTTCTGATATCTCAGTGACTTCATACTTCTCCTTCCTAAAAAAGTCTTCTGACATACTGCCTTTGAGCTTCAATTAATTTCAAAGTTCCTTCTAAAGCCTCTAGCTCTGCCTGTATGTCTTTATTGAAAAGAGTTTCTGGGTAGCTTCCTCGTCTACACTCTCAAAACTAAAGACTGGTTTCAGAGAAATCATTTAGCTTTCCCGTAATGTTTTCTTTTTTTAAACACATAATCTTGTACAATTCAACAAAACCACGATGTCTTCTGCAGGCGTCTTGCTTTTAACGGTCTAAAGATGTATCAAATAGATTTGATCCCTAAAACCCACAACGGTCGTCTTCACTTCCCTCCTACTGACTTCTCTAAAAAAATATTTCAGCTTATTAGCTTTCCTAAGGCTTGATTTCTAAATTTTAAAGTCACTTGTGCCAAATAAACACACCTCCAACCTTGGCAGCCATACTGTTTATCTATTTGCTGTTTTACTTTATGTTCAAAGGAACATAATTCCAAGACTGGACAAGTGAAAACCAGCAGCCAACTAAGAGTTTTGCTTCCTTTGCCTGTTGAGGACTCTGCAATTTAGCCTTTTACTTTACCTCCTTTTCTGTCCATTTTATTATTTGATACTCAGCCTGCTCCTCTGGATGCTTAACATAATTATACTCTAGGAACTCCTACTAGGCAGCTCAAATTATTTATTTTGAACCAGCCATGGTACACTATGTCAGAGACCAATCCAAGGTTTAACCTAAGAACTGCTTTGCTCCTCCCGTGGGCTCTTGAACTGGCCATTACACAAAGACAAGGTCTCCATCAACAGGTTCTGACTTTTCCACTTACCCAACTTAAACATCAGGAATGGAGGATGGCAGCTACCACAATTTTGTTAACAAGTGCTGGTCTCTGATCTTTTTAAACAAATAAAAGAAAAAAAAATACACTCCATTTCCACTCCTCAATCCACAGACTAATAAAACCTGCTAATACACTTCAATTTTTACAGCATAGTATTTTTGTCCCTATATGTGGTCCTCTCTACTCTGAATTTTTATCTCACTAGACAGAGGAATTCTTTAAATAAAGCCATGTTCCTCCACCTCCTACAAAAAGTCTGTCTTCCATGCATAGTCTGCAAACAGCTTTACAGATTTCCACTGACATTTGTCATTTCACCACCTTTGCATAACGCACTCTATAATTTGGTTCTCTCGATCACAAGGGAATCCAAACACCTAATTTTTATTTAACTTGTTTTTTAGTTTTATTTGGTATCTATTTTCATTCAGTTGCTTCATCTTTAATTTTTATGTAATTTCATGCATCCTCCTTCTTGCAATATGTTGTTGTTTGCCAGTGATTTGTTCACTGATGGGGACAGTTAGATAGCAAATATTTACTTTACTACTGAAGACAAATATTTGACATCTATCATCACCCAATTTTCATACAGATAAGAAAATAGTCCCTCTTAAATTATCGTGGCAACTAGACGCATCCACACATCATCCCATTCATCCACCCCTGACTGAAGAGCGATCGTTTATTTTAGGCCTTTTCACTTGTAAAGAAACAAAGAGAGAAAAATGTTAGAATTCACTGTTTTCTTTGTCACTGACCTACTATCTTTAAGATCATGTATTTAAGTTCTACTTGCTGAAAGGGCCCATTACCCATTACTCATTTTTTCCTCTTAAAAAAAACCAACCAAACAAACAAACAAAAAACCCCCCACTTGCTCTCTCTAAAAAATAATAAGCAAAAAATACCCTTTACTCTGTGCCCTTAATCTGTTAGGTCACTGAGTAGCCTTGTATCAGATTTTATTAGAAAGATGTCTCATGCTTTCTTTAATTACTACTTACATTCTGTAGCAAGTTTTCTGCAAAATGTTCCATTTCAATCAAATTGCCTCAACCCACACCATGCTCCAAGTCAGCTTTTTAAGCTGGATCAGTGGGCCAAGGCCAATTGTATGAGGTTCAACAAGGCTCAGTGCCGGGTCCTGCACTTGGGTCACAACAACCCCATGCAACGCTGCAGGCTTGGGGAAGAGTGGCTGGAAAGCTGCCTGGTGGAAAAGGACCTGGGGGTCTTGGTTGATAGCCAGCTGAATATGAGCCAGCAGTGTGCCCAGGTGGCCAAGAAGGCCAACAGCATCCTGGCTTGTATCAGAAATAGCATGGCCAGCAGGACTAGGGCAGTGATCGTCCCCCTGTACTCGGCACTGGTGAGGCCGCACCTCGAATCCTGTGTTCAGTTTTGGGCCCCTCACTCCAAGAGAGACATTGAGGGGCTGGAGCGTGTCCAGAGAAGGGCAACGAAGCTGGGGAAGGGTCTGGAGCACAAGGCTGATGGGGAGCGGCTGAGGGACCTGGGGTTGTTTAGTCTGGAGAAAAGGAGGCTGAGGGGAGACCTCATCGCTCTCTACAACTGCCTGAAAGGAGGGTGTAGAGAGGTGGGGGTCGGTCTCTTCTCCCAAGTAACAAGTGATAGGATGAGAGGAAATGGCCTCAAGTTGTGCCAGGGGAGGTTTAGGTTGGATATTAGGAAATTTTACTTCACTGAAAGGGTGGTCAGGCACTGGAACAGGCTGCCCAGGGAAGTGGTGGAGTCCCCATCCCTGGAGGTATTTAAAAGCCGTGTAGATGTGGTGCTTCGGGACATGGTGTAGTGGTGGACTTGGTAGTGTTAGGTTTACGGTTGGACTCGATGATCTTAAAGGTCTTTTCCAACCTATACGATTCTGTGATACTGTGACTACTTCTGAAGTGCCTTAAACATGAATGTCATAGAAGCTGAATAACCTTTGGGTTCAAAAAGTCTTCCCTTTTTGGGGGGAGAGCCTACTAGTTTTGAGAATCAGACTGTATTTAAGGAAAAAAAAAAAAACCCACAACAAAAAAAAAAACCCAAACTCCTCTACTTTTTCCACAATATTCTTCCATTTAATTTGACTACTTGCTGTACATCAACTTGGGTGCCTCTCTTCCTATTCTTTCTCTTGTCTATTTAGGTTTCAGGTAGGACTGTGGTTTCTTGGGAATCTGTTCACCACTACAGGAATTCAATTTCAGTGGGAGCTTCCCGATGCATCTGTGCAGACAGCCTGGCTTTCAATGAGGCTAATGCATGGACACAGAACACTCAAATTCTTGGAGCAATTAGATGCCCATGTCTTAAAAATCAATTCTCTGTTTTCACTGCATACTAATATTGGTAGGGCTGAAAGCATAGGAGAAAATGTTGTTATCCATTCACATATGGAAACAATATAGCAGTGACACAGGTGCCTGGCTCCATTAGTATACCCAACCCCTTCACTTTTTGAGGAATGACATTTTTAATCCCCAACATGACAGATTTTGTTAAACAGATAATGAACTGTTATCCACAGATCACCCCATTTGCAAGCTGACAAATAGCAGAATATAAATGACAACTTTATTCATTATCCTCATAGTCCAGAAGTGACGGAGATATTCAATAAACACACAGAATTCCCTTGAGCTACTCTGAACCTTGGAGATTCAGGCTGGGCTATTTCCCAGTAAAGACATGGAAATCAGCTTCAATCACCTTCTGAAAAAGGTTCTACCTTAGCTTATTACAAAAATATTGTCTTCACCCTGCAAGGTGCTGGGCAGTCTGGCCATAAGCCAGCAAAGCACTTAAGCACACTCACAACTTAAAACATGTGAACGGTCCCAATCACGCCATACATCTAATTGCTTTTCTGGATTAGGGCCAAAGTACTCGGCACATTGTAGATCAAGACCTCACTGACAACGCTGATATCCCCATACATGCAAATCTCAGGCAAAACAACTCCAGCAGCATCCTTGAAGCCTGTTCCCAGCTGCTGCTCTATCAGTCTGAACACCAGATAATAACAGATAATTTCTAAACTATTAGTTCTATCCTAGGAATGAAACGTTTAACAAGAACCCATTCAAATTCTGATAGATTATGGCACATGGATTAATCACTTATCTCTGCAACTCAGAACTTGCTGGTCAATAATTGCAAATAAATCCCTCTCCACCTCAAAACGCTTCTTCTACCTTAAAGTCTGCACAAGGAGGGTTTTACTGATCAGACAATTACTAAATTGAATCTTTTGCTGTTCTGCTTTCAGTAAATGGTTTGTAGAGGAAGCCCAAAATGGAATATTAAAGTTAATTCATAATATAAGATTTTTTTCTAAACAAAAACCAAAACAGTTTTCCATGCTGTGCTGAAAACAAAGCCTACCAAAGAGACAGAGATGCACAAAGTGACTTTAATAAAATGACAACTCAACAAACAGGAATATCAAACCTCTTCAAATCAGGTTACAGAAAAGATTTTAAATGGTCCTCTAGATCTTAGGAAGCACAAAACCTTCTCTGACCAAATGACTTTCAATTCTTCACAACTGCATTCAGAAGAGGAAATCATCACCAACACAGAAAATCAATAGGAAGTGTTCCAGACAATAATGCAGCAGTAAGGATGGACCAGAACAGTAAATTCAGGGAAGACAGGAGTTTGGGGAATGAAGTAAACAAGTGAGCTAAAAAACAAAATAGCTACCGAACAGTCTCTGCATCCATCTGACACTCAAAAATTACATGTCCGTTTGTTTCATCAACCAGACCATATGACAATAAAGATCTGAAAGGATATTACAGGAACAAATCTGCCAAAGAAAACAAAGGGTCTATATAAATAACGTACCGGAGAATTTAAACATTAAGCCACAATAGCCTTTACATTGCCTTCCACAGCTTTTGGTTTAGCACACGTTATTATAAGGCAAACTATCCACCTTATTTCAAGTGAGCAACTTGTCCAGGGTTGTACAGAAAACCAAACACAGAATCAGGACTGACTCACGCTGTTCTCCAACCTGATACTCTATCTGCTACAGCAAGTCCCTCTTCAGACAAGAGGAGTCTAAAAACACCGATTAATGCCTTAGAAAAACAGGCAATTTACAGGCTTTACCATTAAGATTTAAATACAAGATTTTCTCATTCTGTGCAAGGAAGCAACAACAGCAAGTTGCTTGTCACTGTACACTTGTATATACAACTTGCATGAATATTTGTAGTTAGAGCATGTCCTTACCCTACAGTAATACACAATGTACAGCATATAATGGATAGTAAAATCACTAAAAGCATGAACAGATTAACATAACAAAGGTGATCATAATCCAAGCATGTTCAGAAGCTGAGGGAGAAGCAACCAGAAATTTGGGTGTAGAGGAGAAACTGTGGGTGGGTGGGGAGGTCACACCTGGAGTGATGTGTCCAGTGCTGGGCTCCCCAGTACCAGAGAGACACGGACATACTGGACAGAGTCCAGCGAAAGGCCATGGAGTTGGTGATGGGACTGGAGCACCTCACATATGAGGAAAGGCTGAGAGAGCTGGGACTGTTCAGCCTGAAGAAGAGAAGGCTCAGGGCGATCTTATCAATGTGTATAAATACCTGCAGGGAGGGTGCAAAGAGGACGGAGCCAGGCTCTGTTCAGTGGTGCCCAGGGACAGGACCAGAGGCCATGGGCACAATCTGAAACACAGGAGGTTCCCTCTGAACATCAGGAAATGCCTTTTGACTGTGAGGGTGACCGAGCACTGGCACAGGTTGTCCAGGGAGATTGTGACATCTCCATCCTTGGAGATATTCAAAAGCCATCTGGACACGGTCGTGGGCAGCTGGCTGTGGGTGGCCCTGCTTGAGCGGGAGGGTTGGACCAGATGACCTCCAGAGGTCCCTTCTGACTTCAACCACTCTGTGTGATTCAGTGAAACACAAAAGAGACAAAATGTGGCAAATAAGAAAAAAGCATGTCTTAAACCCAAAGGCTCCTTTAAAACAAATGCAAGTACCTGGGGCCACTCTACTGATGATCAAATTGAGAAAGTCAGCGCTGTTTAAGAGAAACTGTAATTTAGACCCCACTTCTTTTGTCCAAAGGGATGGTCAGTCTCCCATCAATTAATGAGCCATTTTCAAGATTGCGAAAATAAGCTGAGGTTCAGCAAATACTTCGTGGAAATCATTTCAGATTCATTAAGTACTCCAAGTCAGTTTTATTCTGCCAAGCCAGCACATAATTTAAGTGAAGTCTCACAGGCAGTCTTGCTGGCCGTACTTGCAAAACCAAATTAAGCAGGTGCATAAATGCCAGCATCATCAGGATCTTACTGAGGTGCTGGGACTGATATTATTTTAACACAACCATCAGACTCTTTAGTAAGGCAAAAAAAGGACAACTATGAACTCAATTACAGCCCAGTGCATCAAAAAAAGTTCACATTCACCCCAAAACCGTCCATCTTTCCCCTTGGATGGATTAGCCATTGCCTTTTTTTTTTACCCCTTCCCTAGCGCCACACAGACACAACACCCCCAAAACCCCCAAATTTGGCACTCAAAAGGAGCAACAATCCCTGTAACCATTGTCAGTGCAACATAAGCATTTTCACTGGGCTACCGCAGCTCGTTCAATACTATGTACAGCCTTTTCAAGCTGATAACTACATACAATAAGCTGAGCTCCAAAGTTTCGATTCTGTGCTCATAAAGGTATTTTAAATACTCTACAGACCTTCAAGAAGTTTTACCTTTCCAATATCGTAGCCGGGACTACAGTGAAGATAAAGACATTTTCAGCAGGTAGAATGCATGGACACATGATGACAGGAAAGCTGGGGGTGTGAAAGAGCCCTGTTCAACACAGAAAGGAATCGGAAAGCGGAGAAGTAAAGGAGGTCTTCAAAAGATCTTTTGTCCACAAGATAGCAAAAAGTTTACATAATTTTTTTGAAAAAGTTTGCTTCTCCGCTCCCATTCCACTAGAATTTCACAGAATTGGGATTATAATCATACTACTATTAAACTTCCTCTGCATCGAGCTGGAAGAGTTGCAAACAGTACCATATATATCTGATTAAACCGTTCAGCACTAGAGAGGTTATTCCAAGAGTAAAAGCACAAAAAACCCACTTAAATACCACCCACTCCCTTGTTCTTCCCTTGCCAAACACGCACATGGCTGCACATAACTTTAGCAGTCTCTCCAAAGCTCTAAATTATGTCTGTGTAGCAGACTGGTGTGCAGATACAGGAGTTCTTTGGGTATTGATAAATCGGGACTATATCGAGGAAATAGACTGACCAATACCTGAAACTGCTAATCTCAAGCTGGCTCTGGAACATCTGTCCTGCAAAGCAGCTGGCGTCTGCAGGACCATTTGAGGGATCTTCTCTTTTAAAACTGAGTTTATCTGCTTTTTCTCATTAAAGGTATGTTTTGTCTTTGGTTTACACTACAAAAACCACATACTAATGTCTGTTCCCCAGCCAGGGGGGGAAAAAAAAAAAAGTAAATTAATGTTTCCCCTAAAGTTAACTGTATTGCTCTACCCTGAATGTATTTGCTCACCTCACTACTCTTGTTTTCCAGAACCTACCCCTTCATCAGACACCGAGTTACAGTTCTGAGGGGGCTGCAGCTGAGAGATGTTAAAGGGATTCGCATTCCTTCTACACAATCTTTCAGAATGAAGCCAAAAACTTTCAGAATCATTAATACGGCACAGTATTACGCATCCAAAAGAATATGTCCCTAATAGATCATGCAATAATCTTACACAGACCATGAAGAACTATTACAACTTATGCAAGAGACTGGGTTTCTATAGCATCAATTAATATGTGAACCTTTATCTTTAAGGAAATTGTTAATTATATAGATCACAACAAAACTAAATGCAAAAGAGAAGAATGTTTAACAAAACCTTCAACCTGAACCCTTGGCCTTAAAAAAGCACTAACAGAAAATGCAAGGCTAGCACTTCTCACTAATCGCAGGAGGCTGAACTGTTGGGAACACATAGCACCAGTTACAGGACACAATGAACGATCCACTCAACGTTACAATGGAGACTTCTTGAAAGGCAGAACGTTTTTGTGACCTTGGAGATAAGTCTCATAATCTCATTCTCATCTGCACCTGCAGGATCCCTTCAACTCAGGTATTTGATGTTTGGATTTTCGTTCAAATGACTTTGCAGAGAATGTCAATACATGTTGAGGTGGACTGTAAGAACTAGGGAATCATTTTGCTTCCGCTGGTGTTTGACAACAGAATACATTTAAGCCTGTCAATGCAAAAATTCAGATTAACATCTAGCTGGTTTTCAGAAAAAGCAGTATATATAAAGTAAAGGGAATACAGGCATAACAGTACCTATGAAGCATAAGTAACAAAGAACATTTCTCAAACTCAGTCTCTGAAGAATATTAAACCAAAGAACATTATACTGAAAGAATCACTGCTGAGAAAGGAAAGCAGAATTTGGGAATATAAGGACCAAATTCTAACCTGCTTTATAGAACTTGCAACCTCAGAGAATTTAAAGGAATCACAGAGGTTGCTATTAAGGGAAGACTGACTTCTAAGTTGCTGTACAAATTTCTACAAGTCACATCTTCTGATCTACATATACTCAGATGCATTAAAGTACCTGTTGCCCAGAGATGCAGAGGCTTTATTCATCCTTCCAAACAACTCTGAGATATTAAGCTTTGAAAATCACAAATTAATAATTAGGATAAAGCATAAAGAGAATCACAGTTCTACTTTAAGCAAAGCGCTAACTAGCTGCTGGTATGACAGTCCTGTCTTGAACCACACCACGCATGAAGTTAGCGACAGAAATCTCTCTCCTTCAGTACTACTTCCCACTACAAAGCTGAATCAGAAGGATGTTCATATTTAGACAGCAACGTGACGCTTTCTAGGGGCTTGGCCTATCCCCTTACCAAGAGCAGAACCGAAACCTAACCACACACTGAAAATTATTTTCACACTTTAACTGTTGATAGAAGTGTCCCATCCCCTGGAATCCTTATTTTGCTCAGTATTCCTCTGCGTGTGAAGGCAAAAGTGCAGATATCTGAAACATATTTACAGACCTATTTCCTAACTGCTCAAGCAGCGGATGTTAAGTGCTGAAGAACTGAAAGGCATGCAGTGCCCTGAAAAATCAATTGTTGTTGAGATGAATGCCTCAAAAACATGGCACCTTAAAATTCCACCTGTCCCACTGGAAACAAAAATGTCCTTTACAAAAGGTTATCCAACTGCATTCACCTTGCAACGCAGAAGGAAGCTGAAGCTTCTAGAGTGAAAATATGGCTAGCTTGAAAAGAAAAAAAATCTACAATTGCTTGTCTTACACGATACTGAAGAGCTGCAAGCAACACAGTTTTAAAAAGAACGAACCGATACAAACACATACGCTGCTGCTTTCCATGGATGGAACTGCAAGAGTTGAACTGCATGTCTGGTACCACGCTGCAGACAAAGTGAAGGACATGGCTAGCTTAATCTCTAGTCAAATGCAAGGATCTGTACATACTAGCAGGGAGCTATTAGCAGCACTGTTATGGAGAGATCACAAAAGTTTTCAGAACACTCTCCACCCCAGTCATCACAACCACGGATTTTTGGTAATGCCTTAATTTTTCCACATTAGGACCAAGATGGGCTCTAAAGGAAAGACACCATCATGAATTAAGGCAAATTATCAAGAGAGGTTAGCGTGAGAGAACAATTCAAAGGCACCATCGTTTATCACTTTGGCAGGTAACGTGGCTGGGAAATGCAGTTTTTCTAACAGGGCACCAGGCATGTGACAGACTGATTAAACAGCACGAGAATATAGCACCAAATCATTGTAATAAAGTGAGATCATCCTTTTATTGTGTCCTAGCTAAACACGTGTAAATCTCCTGGTTTATTTCACAGAATCACAGAATCGTTTAGGTTGGAAAAGACCTTTAAGATCATCAGGTCCAACTGTAAACCTAACACTGCCAAGTCCACCACTACACCATGTCCCTAAGCACCACATCTACAGGGCTTTTAAATACCTCCAGGGATGGTGACTCCACCACTTCCCTGGGCAGCCTGTTCCAGTGCTTGACAACCCTTTCAGTAAAGAAATTTTTCCCAATATCCAATCTAAACCTCCCCTGGCACAGCTTGAGGCCATTTCCTCTCATCCTATCGCTTGTTACTTGGGAGAAGAGACCGACCCCCACCTCTCTACACCCTCCTTTCAGGCAGCTGTAGAGAGCGATGAGGTCTCCCCTCAGCCTCCTTTTCTCCAGGCTGAACAACCCCAGGTCCCTCAGCCGCTCCCCATCAGCCTTGTGCTCCAGACCCTTCCCCAGCTCCGTTGCCCTTCTCTGGACACGCTCCAGCCCCTCAATGTCTTTCTTGGAGTGAGGGGCCCAACACTGAACACAGGATTCGAGGTGCAGCCTCACCAGTGCCAAGTACAGGGGCACAATCACTGCCCTAGTCCTGCTGGCCACACTATTTCCGATACAAGCCAGGATGCCATTGGCTTTCTTGGCCACCTGGGCACACTGCTGTCCTTTGTGACTAAAAAGGGAAAGATTTTTGATATTAAGCTTAAGGGACCACTCCAATTTATCTATTTACGGACCTGCTGGGAGGTGTAACTGATTTGTATGATTCTCCCTGTCATATGTAGCAACTTCCAACTGCCTAAGCCTAGGAGAGAAAATTAATGACACGATTAACCTTTCTGCAATTGGAATGAATCAGATGAGAGTCCTGTTCGCACGTTCATCTTGGGTATCGCACAAGGCCACAGGTCAGTCCTTGGAAAAGACAGCAACCAGCCCTTCATCTTCCACCTTTCCACCTGACCTCCTGCTCTGAGCCTTTTCCAAAGGAGGTTCAACACAAGAGACTCCGCCATCAGCAAGGCCAAGCAAACAGTTCCCCTGTCTATTAAAATTTAAAAGTTACACAAAATGTTTTTTTTCTTGGAGGTTTACCCCCCTCTAAAATAATGTTATTATAATGCAAAATTAGATCTGGGATTTTCAAAAGAATCTAAAGTAATTAGTTGCCCAATTCCCACTGGATTGCCAAGGGAGTTAGATCCTAAATGCCTTTGGCTCTTTTGGAAAACCCCATGATCACAGAAATTCATACGATGGCTCAGTAAAAACTACAGAAAAACAAGTACTGAGTTGAGCACAGAGTCATTTTATACTCACTCTACAGGGCCCCTCAGCTACTACTACACTGAGAATAATAGGCACCACCACCAAGTTTTTCCACCAAAAAAGCTTTGGGAAACAACATTTCACCCACAGAAACCATGGTAGAAAATGATCAATGTCATTACGTCACACTGTAATACTAAAAATAAAAGACAATGCTCCAGTAAAGAAAAGCATCAGAACCACATCACTCAAAACCACATCATCTAAGCTAAGCACACATGTATTTTTCATTCTCTTCTCCTAGTGCTGCTCTTTGATGTTTATTCAAGCCTATGCTATAAATGCAAAGCAGAGGGAGTCCAGCTTTTATTATTGGAAAGAATGAATTAACAATGCAACACATTTTATTATTATTTTAATCAGTTTCCAGCTCACAGCTTCACTGAGAGTACACCAAGAATCACACATTTCTTAGGCCTTTTCCAGTAAATGAGGACCCCAAAGAGCTTTACAAGGCATTTAATTACATACTAAGAGTAGAACGACTGTATGCAGGCCACATTTAATTAACTAATTCCCTCATCTCCCACTTTTCTCAGGTGAAAATGGGTTTCCATGGTTCCTAGCATGGACATAGTTACTGTCTTTTCCAGCCGTTTGCTTACAAGCAACAATTAACATGTGGAGTCTAGAATAAATACTGCTGTTATTTTTGCATACATATTCTATATTTTGATAGATATGGGTCTTCCCTGTTCTTCAGTTGGGTCTTCAACACTGCAGCACTTGAAACTGTATATAGTGCTGTGCCAAAGATGCATATTCAAAGAACAGGGAAGAGAAAAATAAAGGGCTTATCTACAGACCATCAGCTACCAGCAGCCTTACGGAGGGCTACCACCACTTGTATTTGTTGCATGGAATAGGAAGCTTCAACACCCAGTCTTACCAACTTTGATCACTGACTCATCAACCATAAATATGGCAAACTAATTTGTAACGTGGAACTGAAGAGCAGTCTTGTCGAGCCTAGAAGCTCAAGCTGGATGATCGCAACGGAATGAATTTGCATACGAAACCGATGCGAGACCTACCATCTCTCTCAAGTTTGCACATCAAGACAAGAGCAGCATTTGGAAAGGAGGGAAGGGAAAGACTACAAGTACGAAACACAGATCTAGTAAAAACGAAACGTTTTCAAGTTGCTCCTCCTTAAAGACGCAAGGTATTTACTACGGGCAGAAGACAGAATGACCACAAAAATAAAGTGCCATCGGTATTATTTTTATCACTCTGGGGGAAACAGGATGGTTACAGAAGATTCTCCGGTTTCTTTTTAAAGGTTCCTAGTGGTCAGCTTTTGAAGCAAATCTTCAAAGTTTCAAGATTTAACAGAGGGAATGCAAATTTCAATATTGAAATTTTACTCTTTTAAATTGGAAAATCCACTGTGGTCCTTGGCCTACCAAACCTGTAGGGCCACTGACATCAGGAAATGATCAGGCTTACTTCTCCCATTCCACACTTGCTCTGGTCTACCAGACTGGCCAGCATGGGGCAAATAGAGAATTAAAATAATCATGTGCCTTGAAACGAAGCAGTACTGACTAAATCAATTCTGTTTTCCAGCCTTCACAAGTTCAGGATTTGGGCTCTTCTGTAATCATCAAGCTCATTTTCTCCTGCTCTCTCTAAGCGCTCTATTTTGCTGGCCGTGTTTGGTGAAGGCATATTGGTTGGGAGTTCCACAGGGCACAGCCTGCCAGGGAGAAGGGGTTTGCAGGAACACACTGTACAGTTATTTAGAATTTATGTAAATCCCCACATGAAGTTCCATTACCTACTGCTGGCTCTGGGCCAGTCAAAGCATGTAGATGTACATGCTATGTGGTTAGATCCCACTTCGTAAGGCAGAGAAGCGTGTATTTCATATTTAAAACTTCATTTTTGGTGTTGCAAATGACAAAAGGGTCCAATCAGCAGGCCCCTCATACCTTTACGTATCAAGAGCTAAAAAAGTTGCTGATTAGTAAACCTTCTCCAAAGAGTCTAAAAGCACGTAAAACCAACAAAAAAAAATAGAACTACGTTAACCACATGAAACAAAATTAAATTTTTATTTTAGTTGAGGTTTTTGAAATAGCCTTTTTTGTTCATTAAAAAAAAATGAAATTAGAACATTTGTAGTAGAGAAATAAAAATCAGCCCATTTCAAACTCTGCCTATGTCATACTGGCACTTTTGAAGCACACGACATCGGCACTTCCCACAGGGAAAGCAAGACAGAACAGAGGTATGAAGTGCAATTCAGATTTTCCATTTCAGCCACCGGAATAGAGAGAAAGCAGCTTCTCCCAAGTTTATTTCTGACAAATCAATCGGGATACTTTTTTTAAAAAAATTCATGTTTAGATGTCAAAAAATGCTGACTTACAATGCCATTACCAGAACACCACTGAGTGTAACAGAAGGATTTGGGGGCGGAGTGGGGTTGGTTGTTCTCAACGTAATTGGGAGTTTGTCATTTCCTGCAAAGCACGCAGGCTTCAGGCTCTTCAGCCTCTCTCAGTCCAGAGATCACCAGTGAATCATCAGCCACTTGCTGGTGGTTTGTACGTACTTATTTGCACAATATATATAGAAGCAGACCCTCTGTTCTCTTACAGCTGAGTACTTTGGCTAAAACTTAGTGAAAGCCTTACACAGCTGAAATTGCTTAAGCCAAAGAATAAATGCAAATTAAGTAATTAAGAAAAAATATTAAGGCTGATTCTATGCTTAAATACTTTCTCACCATGTCTTGCAGTCATGTACATACCCTCAAGCATCACAGTCCAACGACTTTAGATTCAAGTCTTCATTATCTGTAACCAGAGTTTGCACTATCCATTGAAACACTCATGCATATATAAACCTAATGACATATTACTCAAAAATCACTGACAGCTATTTGCAGACTTCCTAAATAAAACCACTTCAAAAGGCAGCTGGTCAGCGCAACCATAAAAAAAAAAAGTACAAAATAAAAAAAATATCGAAGCCTGCAGATCATCAGCAAAACAGTCATCTCCAATTTTTGTTGGGTGCTTTGCATATTCATGTCCTGATTCTCAGTGGCGCAGAGCATCCATAATGTCAAGAGAAACAAACAAACAAAATCTTAGAAACTCTTACTAAAAACAACAAAACCCACACACAATATACTCCCCTCCTTCTACAGTATCAAACCAGGCACACCAGAAATAATAGAAATACTTCCAAACCCTTCCGTTTGTTTCACTCATTCAAACATTAGCTCCCCCATGTGTAAAATACAGAATGGCATCACCCTGGCGAGATCAGATGACTAAGTCACTTTGATGATGAGAAGCATGCTGTGAAGTAGATGTTCCTAAAATGTTTTATGTATACTACTAGTGATACACAACACATTTCAAAGTGGTGCCTATGTGTCCAGAGCTGCAGCAGCGACAGTTTCCAAGTGTATGTGCGCAGACTTGCAGTTGCCTTCGCAAGTGATAAGGAGCTGCTGTTATCCCACCTACAGTCTTAGGTCCTCACATAGGCACGTCCATAAATGCTGGCACCTTCTCTTCTTGCTCGGGCCCTGGAGCAAGGCCGAGAGCATGGTGTTGATGAAGAAAAGGAAAGAAGGAACAAAGATGGGGGGAGAAGTGTAAAGGGATGCATGTGTGTGAACGGAGAGCAACAAGAGGCAAGTAGCACGGCTTGCAGAATGAATGAGAAAGGCAAGAAGACATTAACACCCTTGCAGCCCCTTCTGAACATAACGGATAAAACCTTGACAGTTTCTATCTGAACAGGGCTGAGCTTCTTGACACACGTGGCCAGAGTCCTAGGAGTTCACTGCTAGGGGCTCACCTACAAACATGCCCATCTATGAGCAAAAAACAAGGAAAATAAGATAATGGAAAGAGAAATTTTATAAAATATTTTTGCTAATGCAATTCTGTAGTTTTCTACGTCACAAGTAATTACTGGAAAAAAGCATGCAGGCCCTCCAAAACAAAGTTGAGATTTTATATCAGGAAAGAAACAGCAAGAGCTGGTAAACTTCAGGAAAAAAAAGATTCTGCCTTACAGTTTTGTAAATGTCACGCATGGTAAACACAACAATACACAGCACAAAAGCAGAAAGGCTTTTAAGCAAAACAGTTTCCAAACATTTCCCTTGGATATCAGCTACTCTCTAACATTAGCAGGAATTTGCCTGCATGAATCCCTCATGCACTGCTGTCAGATTAGATGTCTTGCAGTGAGGACACGATGAGCGTTTGGCCTTTTCCCGTTCACAGTATTTTTATGATGCTAGTAAGAGTACGACTCACTGCCTTTAAAGCTAGTCACACAGGGACTAAGTGTGAATAAGCTCAGCACATCAAAAGAGACGTGGTTTTATAGTCCTATAAAACATGTCTACAAATGCTGATGAACTACTTGTAGTCTCCCCTAATTCTAGCTGACAGCAGGAATAAAGTGCAGCGGACATTGATAGTAACCAAAAAAAAGCAGCACATCAGACCTAACAAAACCGTTCAAGAATCTAGGGAAATGGTTAAAATGAAAGACACTGCACATATCTGCAGCCAAGATTCCATTTCTTCTACATCATCCCATTAATTAACAGGTCCAAGAAGATGAAGGCTAACAAGCAATTTCTAGGCTGGAGATTTTGCACGCTTTATTTAGAATACCCATATTCCTGTTGGCAATTTGAAACACAGACTTCACATCAGGTGTGACGGCCACTTCACAACCTTCTTAGCCCTTCTCAGCAAACCTTCAGCTCGCAAAAGAAAGGCTTCCAAGTGACATCACAGGAACAAAGGCTGCAAAAAAAATTCTGTGCTCTCAAATTGTATAAATTAGAAAGCATCTGACAGTGGCCCAGGATTCAAAGGCACAGGTTTCATTCCAACTGCCAAATATCCGAGTAGGGAACATGTCATTTCCCCATTCTGTCTTCCCAACCTTTTCCTCACTGCAGGCTTTCTCTCAGCCTAACACCTAGCAGAGCTGACTTCTACTTTCACAACTACACTAAACAGCTTTTTCAACTTATTTAGTGCTGGGGCTCTTTACAAGAATTTGTGCACCTTTTTCCTCCTTCCGAAGGCCTTCTAAGTATATGCTTTTAACTCACGTGGATTTAGCCACTTAAATATTTAGGCATAAACTCCAAAAACCCTTTAAAACTATAACTTTGTAACTGTGCTCAACTATTAAAAGGAAAAGCCATCTGAAATGAAGAGCCCTTCAAGTACGGAGCAGCTTGATGCTCTACAGCAAGGACAGAAGAGGTAGTTTTTTCCTTGCTCACGTACCTGCAAACATTTCAGCAAATGAGCATATCTTTTTTAAAACCTCCCAAACCATAAGCTCGGTGACCTCTTCTGCAATAAACTGCACAAGTGACTGTACGCTGTTCAAACAATTCATTTTTACGCAGGGCTTTATCTCTTTGAACTTTAGAGTAAACGTTAGTGTTTATGAAATACATTGGATCAACAGCTCCGGGATAAAAATTACTCTCGAAACAAAAGCTGTTAACGCAGTAGTATTCGCATAAACTTCTGCTGTGTCATCATGCTAATATAGCACAGTTCGGTTAACAAGGACCGTTCCCAGGACAGACAATAATC
Source organism: Ciconia boyciana (assembly GCF_034638445.1). Classification (NCBI taxonomy): domain Eukaryota; kingdom Metazoa; phylum Chordata; class Aves; order Ciconiiformes; family Ciconiidae; genus Ciconia; species Ciconia boyciana. The sequence goes on from NC_132934.1 coordinate 2,962,732, forward strand.
CAATGTCCATGGCCAGCTCAGCTCTGGACCTCTTCCAGGTACCTGTTACCAAAGCAATTCAGTTACTTTTAAACACACTTCACTTCAGCCAGAATCATCCAGTTAAAGAGAAAACAGATCGATTTTGTGCATTTCTACTTCATATTCTTTGTTTTCAAAAGGACAGCACGCCATTGCTATCTCGTCCTTTGCCCTTCTAGCTGCATAATGCATCCCAATGCTATGAAATCTCTTTGCACTTGCTGACACACTTTTTCACCTTTATCAAGGTGATTTCCACCATCCCGAATTCCAGGTGCACCTTCTTAAGAGCTTAAAAAAGGTACCAAATTACTTTCTGTTTCAAAATGTAAGGAGAAGACTTGAATTATTAGGTAAGTTGGAGCAAATCTATACACATTTTAACAGAGAGGGGAGGCGAGACAGTACATACCTTCTTGGTAAGACCAAAATTTAAAGAAATACCATCCTGCAAAATAATCCTGTCCCTTCCTAGATTCAGAAAGATGACACTCTTCCTGGACCATAAACTTTCACGGAAATTCTCAGGCTCTTAGTAGTACATATTTGCAGAAAGAGAGAGTTGCGTAACACTCACTGCACTGGATTTCTTAATGCATGCTCTGAGTTCACTTCAAATAAGAAACGGGGGAAAAAAGAGTGCCAAGTGACCTGCTCTAATTATCTAAATTCCATTTTTAAATATCATCATCCTGGAGAATAGAATGCTCTCTCTCCCTCCTTCCTGCACCCAAGATTGACTGAAACTGTATTTTTGAAAAGCTGCAGACAAATCACTTTCATGACCATCGTCCTCTTGGCTAAATGAGAGACAAGCATTAATGAGACAAACCAGTCAGGAGTCCAAGGGCATCAGTTCCACACATTTAAGTCCATTTAAAAGGAACCAGAAAGACTGGCAGGCACATTATTTTGAGGACAACCACAAAACCATTAAACTTCTGTAAAGAGACTTTCTGAAAAATAACACTACTTTAGGTTCAAAATATTATCTGGTGAACTGCCCAAATCCAACAGCAGTTTCATATATTGCTCTGACTTTTCAACCAGTATTTATGGCATATTAACACTAACACCTCTCATCCAAGAATCTTATTTTACTTTACAAGTATTAACAAATAGTTCATTCATCCTTTAAATGCAAAGCTTCAGCAAAAAGAGATTTGGTTACCTATTTCAGGGGACACTTATTTAACTGAAGAGTCAGATAGCATCATGACTGCGGAGAGATTCAGAGCTCACGACTGGACATCATTCCTAAGTTCCTGTTCTTGACATCACAAACCATTTTCTTAAGCATTTTGCGTGGCTGTCAGACCTGTGCTGAGCCACCCAGGGTAAGAGCAAAAACCACCTTGTTTTTGCATGAGCAGGTACCTTGAGGTGCTGCTCCACACAGAGGCTTAGGCTGATGAAAGCTGCAGTTGCCAGGATAAACCCTTCACTTTCCTTCTTCACGGTGCCTTCCCTCTCGCTCTCTCCTGTGCCAACACTGACACAGTTCAAGGACCTGAGCAAGCAGAAAACGCAGCCAGCAGAAAATACTTGGCCAAATCAACTCCCTCAAATTAGATTACTGTCGGGAAAAGGAGCAACACTGCCAGAGCAAGGAAAGCATCCTGGGCTGCGGAAGAGGAAGGAACAGCATCACAGCACAGCTGGCTTACATCTGCATAGACTGACATGGAGTTGAACCCTCTACACCTCTTCCATGAGGATGTAGTGGGGTAAATTGAGTACTAAGACTGCTGAACTCCACTGTCTTTCCCCTGCTCACCTGTGTGCCTAAGAGGACCATTAATTTTTGCCATTAATTCACTTACAAAATCACAGAGCGGCTCAGCTTACAGCAGCAGAGCCGTGAAATATATCTCCAAGTGCTCTAGCAGTCCTCCCAGAGAAGTACGGCATAGCAAATACAATTTAAGTGCAGCTTTTCAGCGAGATCGCTCACGTTGCTGGCCGCCAGACCTAACTGTGTACTGCAGAACTACTCCATCTCCCTGCTCAAATCCCGCATTCACGTGTCATTCCTCTTTATAAGGAAGGATGTGTCACACAGCCTCTGGACAGAGGAGCATCATATGCAAAGAGAGAGGCTTTCTCGACCAGTAGTTTCTGATATCTCCAGCTCTGCAGCAGCAGAACTGTAGTGCGTGGGCAGACAGTAGGCTTCAATTTCTCCTGTCCCAGTTTCCTTATAATGTTTCAACAATGTTTAGGCTGCTAAATCACACCATTTTTGGAAAACGCCTGAAAGCATTAGACAGAAGACCCCAAAAAAGGAAAGTAATAATTGTCAGTGTCTTCTCAGTAGATAGACCACCAGACAGCCTGCATACTTGTGCTGCTAAAGATGTATGTCCCAGAGCATATGTGTGATTTTTCCATCTCTTTTGTAGAAGCAAGAAAATAGATACAGACCACTATCAAAAAATTGAGATCCATCAACTGCAAATACTACTACTACTACAAAAGGAGAGAAGATCCCTTCTTTGGAGGCAAACAGCATCAGCCTAAGCTGAGAACAGGATTCTGAGTACACATGGAGATGTCTTTGGTCTCTTCTCCAGCAGCCTGGTACTGCACTGAGACAACATAGCTGACAGGGTGATCATCCTACCACTAGAGAGGTGACATTTCTGAAGAAGCTGAATGAACACTGGTATTATTCAGCAGGGACAGATGCCTCTCTCTCATTGTGGTATCAAAAGACAGTGCTAAAAAAAGGTGAATGAACTGTTAAAAGTTCCGTGCTATAGATAACAGCAAGGAAGATCCATCACACCAAGTGTGAGTGACTGCTATAGGACGTCCACCAGTTGTCGGTCCCCCGACACTAATACACCAGGGCAGAAAAGCCCTTATCTGGGCTAAGGAGATTTGGCCTAGACTGAAAAAGTAAAACACCACCGAAAGACTATGCTGCACCCAAAACCTTTTGCCTTTTTCCCAGGCGTGTACACCACTGTGCCTTTCACACAGCATAGCCTTCATAATTTAGGATGGGATGATGCTGCGTATACACTGAATTGTGCCAGAAAAAACTCAGAATTCCTTCATTGCATTGTCCTGAAGCAACTATTCATGTCAGTACATCGCTAACTGCCATTGTAACACAGCTCACAGTTCTCTCCAGCCGAGCACTTGGCCCTACAGTAATTACGCTCTTCAGAAGGATATTCCACCCACTCCTACACTGAAGAGCTAAATTAGCTCCATGCATAAAATGCCAAGTTAAAATTTAAACAAGTTTCAAATCTCTCCTGTTGGTATGGCAATACAACTACAGGCTAAGCTGGCTCCGGTACAAGTAAATAACTTCAAACTGTGTTTTCCTGAACAAGGCTGCTCTAATATTTTGACAAACTGATTTTTTGTTTGTTTGTTTTCTAGCACTCTGGTACCCAACTCCAAAAGGTCACTCTGTCTTCCTCCTGACGAGTTCAGTACTATTCTTCCATTCTCAGAGAAGGTCAAAAATATATAATATCTGCATGTTCAGTATCTAAACATTGCACAATGTTGTGCCACTTATCTAATACTACACCACAGTGCTCGGTGCAGTTATTTTAGGAGGCATTCAGAAATCCAGCTACAAAAACAAGCTGCTGAAAACAACACACTCACATTTCCCACAAAGGACAATTTCCAGCCCACCGTGAGCGTACATTATTACTTTTGTACAGAACTACAGAGATAACCTTGCTGTAGCGTGTTTCACATGCAGAGATGCACAATGTACATGTGCAAAAGATTATCCATGTGAATTGCAGTCATGTGATATTGTTCTAGCATGATGAATAAACTTCACTCATTATGATCTGCAGGAATTGCATCGTTTCCCTGATGCACCCCGCCATGAACCCACTTCCTCCAAATTTTCATCCTCCCCCAACAGCAGGCACATTTAAGTAAACACTTTCAAAACTGAGTTTTCTGCTCCCCCTGCCGCAAGCGTAAGATGCCCTCTCAAAAAATTATCCTCATTTGGAAAAACAGGAGAGAAATAATTTAGTCTTGGGATCAAAGGTTTTCTTACGCTGTAAGGTAAAAAAATTTTAATCCACTCCAATGAAACTAACGTACAAAAAACCCATACGATTTTGAACAAAGAAACTGAAGATTTCCTCCTTTCCATGTCAGTCAATGCTCATCTCTTATCCCAAAACAGCAAGAGATTATGGATCTTGAAGTGCTGCTTTTATGCATTGTAAAAGCTCTTTTGGAAGCTTTTCTGACTCCCTCCGACACCCGTGCTGTCAGGCCAATAGCAACGAAACCTTTACAAGTGGGTTGTTATATTTTTCTTGGCACGCATTTTATAGAAAGCTTGATAAAATATTTTCTCTCCAACACGGAAAGCACATTCACTCTCAATATGTGCACACCTACGCATGCTTCTGTACAGAAGTTTTATCAATGTTGTTTGGGAATAGCCAGTATAACTCGCTCCCAATTTCACCACTGATGAGGAACGAAACCATCACAAGCTCTCACTGATAAGAAGGAATTGCCAGCCTTGTCATTCTACTTCACTGAAGATAAAATCTTGGAGGATTCTTACTCCCAAGGCTTTGTCCTCCTGGAGCAAAGCCTGCAGAACTCAAAGCTCAAAGTTTTTTGAGACCTCATGGATGACAGTAAGATGGTTGGAGGTACCTCATGCCAACCCCGTTCCTCATGTCCTTAAGTTTAATCCTTCCCTTTAACGGGGCCAAACAGCTTCAATTTTATGACAGTCTTTTGTTTAGAAAACCCATCATTAACCTCAGGCTGGACATTCCCAGTCACATTTTTGCAAGAATAATATTGAAGGGAGGTGAAAATTTGTACCATGGAGAAAAAAAATATCAAGATTTCTTTAATAAAAATACTAACTCCTCTAGAACGACAAGTAAGTGGGTAAGGAGACAGTGGACGTGATCAAAGGTCCATACCTTACATTTACCATATCCAAGAAGGATCTAAATTCACACCATGCACACAGTTGGCTATATTTGTGTAAGCAAAAAAACCCTGTGCATCACTGCACAGTCAAACAAGCCTTTAGAGCAACAGCTAAATAGACCTGTGCCCTACAATGAAAAACTGTGTTAGAGTAGGAAGCAGAGAGCATTTTTCATGAACAGGCCAGAGGTGGAATGACCATCATAAATCTTGCCACCTCTTGTAAATAATGCCAGGCTCATTTCTTTGACCTCCTCTATCAAATAGAAGGTGAGGTCTACATCTGTGTACTATATATAAAGGCAATTCCAAAATAAATAAATAAAAAAAAGTCTAATGTGCATGTGTTAGCCTCACAGCAAGAATGAGAGAACAGACACGTGACACTTGATAGGTCTGCTGCTTGTGAGAGTCTCGGATACTAAGGTGATAGGCATGGTACCAGAATAAAGCCTAAGCAAGGTACAGCTTTAGTACGCTACAGTTAAGAATAAGAATCAAATACGAATTCCCTGAAAACATGCTGGCAGCAAGTGTCTCAGCTGACTATAACCACACCATAATGACAAGAGAAGACAAGCGATTAGAGCTGTGACACTTTATAAGACAGGCATGACATGGTAACACAGAACAAAAATGTCACTGTTTGAAAGCTTCTGATAAATCACTTGGTAGGCAAAAGGAATCAACCTTTCCATACACCATAAGGATGAATCCACAGAAAGTTTCTCGCTGATATTTAAGCTCTCTGGAGTTTAATGGTCTGTTATACATGTGGCCACTTACCAAAAATCAAGACAAATTCCAGCAGAGCTGTCTCTTAAGTATGACAGGTATTCTCTGGTGTTCTGGTTATAAAAGCTGTTCCAAGCTGAAAATGTGCCCGCCAGAAGGATTCTTACCTGCAAGACATCTTGGATCTTCACCCACACATCAACCATGTCATAGAGCTTGATATCACCATCATACTGGCTGCAAGGAGAGGCCACCGTTTGCTGAAGGTGTCCAAGTACGACAGAGTGCGCAGCAGCCACAGCGTTGAATTTGTCAAAGAGAAGCTCTAGCAGCTCCAGCAGTAACCTGTAAACCATCAAGACAACCTCCACTCAGTTTCCAGAAGACACCATAGGCACACTGTCATGCAGCACATCAGAGCAGCGGGCCAGAAGTCAGAAGACTGTGACTTCATACCCTCCTTTGTGACAGATGCTGCGTGCAAGCAGGGAGGTCACCTAGCTTCAAACCCTCTCTGGGCTTCAGGTGACTAACTTCAGCTGTTAGCAGCTCGGGTTTGGTACCTAAATACTTCTGAGGATCTTCCTTTTCACTCCCTCCTCTATACCAGAGTTGCTCACCTTTAATGTGTTGTACTTGGGGACATAGGCAAGACAAAGGCATTAGTAACTACACAGTAACTACACTTCAGTACCACGATATTAGAGACCGTTTAAGTTCCCAGATAGAGCCGCAGGCAGGGAGGGAGACTACTTGATTTTCCCCCAGAAGTAAGAGTCTCAAGTCAATAAAAACTGATTTACCCATACAAACAGAATACAGGATACTTATTTTGAATTATGAAATGCATAGTATGGAAGGTTTTAAACAACACAAAAGATCAGAAACCTAAAATGTCAAGCCTCATCAACTGTGTCAGTTATCAAGATTCTACCACTATATGGAAGGAGCTACAGCTGTAACCTCATCTAAATGAACTACACTTCACATGCTCCTATGGCTTCCTTACTGCCCAACTATTGTAACTAATGCATCTTTGCAAAGTCCTAAATATTTTGTGATAAGGCAATGACTCATCACATTTTTTATTATTTGGGAAAAGAAAAATTCTGATTGAGTTCACTGCCGCTTAATGAGCAATTCAAGTACACATGTAACCCCAACAAAATGTGAAGATAACACTTCCCAAATCCATATGTTAGGCACTTTCTAGCTCTGACAGTCTCCATCACATTTAACTGCAGCAGCTTAGGAGTTAGCACATGCTTTCTGTGTCTACCCATCAGAATTTGCTATCCCCAGAGCAGGACAGAAGATCTGCAGCAGAGTCAGAGCTGCACCCGTTCCTGAACCAACACACTTCAGCCTTCTGTGTTAGTTAACAATCACTAATAAGGTGTGCATTCATGCCTCGGCCACTTCATTTCAGAGTGCTGAATATCTGCATACATCCACCTTCATCAGCTGTTTAAGCCAGCAGCTGGATAGTTAACTGGAGTAATTAAGGAGCTGTTGCGCATTTGCTGCTGTTACCACCAGACAGTAAGAGTGGCCTGGCATGATGCTGTGGCTAAAACCACCTACCTTAGCCTACAGCAATCCTAGACTGAACTTCCAGTCTAGAAAGGACAGAAGACGGCTATTGTTTTTGTTTTTTTTAAAAAAAAAAATTACTATCAGCTTACTGTGTCTCACTCATATACTACAATTTTACATACACAGATATATATGCACGGCATTACACAGCAATCTTTTGGGGATCTCATATGGGCCATTCACCTACCGATGATGTCAACTACACAGCTCAAATGGTTAAGCTGAAGAGCACCTTGATTCAATAGAAAGAGCCATCGGATAAGTCTGGGAGGTCTGGTCATGGCACTCACAAAAAACACAGGGACGTTAATATTACCATACCTTAAGTGACTGTAGAACTAAGACACGTATTTAAGAAAACCAAAAGAAACTGGCGTGTATATCAATTTTCTTCATATTTAAGAATAGCAACAACAAATGCCTAAAGAAAAGTGTTGTTGGTACTAAGAAAGAAAACACTGCTCTTTTACAGGTCCTTACAAATCTAAGTAAGATGCTGGCAGGGGATAAACAGAAGTATACAGGACATGATGGTAAAGACAGCACCAGAAAAGACAGCTATTATCGATATTAACAATATCATGTTTTCAATATGGGAAAGTCCAGTGTAGAAGAAAAGCCATTCTCCTCCATTTAGGGTTTGTATAAAGCTTAGTAACTATCCTGTCCAAGTGAAACAGAGAAGTTGCTACTGTGGAAAGATCTATACATCTTCCCCCTTCCCTAACTACTGTTAGCCCATCACCAGTGTTATCAGTGAAGGAGGCAGGACAATATGCAGATACGGCTGCCTGAAAAACACTCTCCATCGCTGTTAAGCAAGTATCTTCTCCAACCCACTCTAAGACAAGGGAGAGGCAACTATTGCTTCGACAGCCCCTAGGAGATACATAGAACTTCTCATAGCAAGTGACAGAGAGGCAGCTGGGGCAAGTGGCTGGTCAGCCAGAAGCCAGACAAAAATAGGAGGAAAACCAGATGCAGAAGAATTTGGACAGACGAGGAATTTCATGTTGGAGGAACTTACATACAGCCTTGGTTGAAATGCCAAAAAAAGATAACATTATGGGAGCAAATTAATTATATACCACTGAGAAAATTTATCAGTGCAAGCCCAACTTCTACTAACATCCCATTACAAATGAAAATCCAGTTATCTATATGTCTCCTTGTTGCCCCAGGAAAGTACAATTTTGCAGAACCAAACTAGCAGGATAGTTTGACAAATTTTATTGCCTCTGGGTGAGCCTGACCTCACATTATCAACTTGTTTATGGACTCATTACTAAAATAATATTATACTGAATAGAATTATTTGGTTTTAAATTCCAACATCTTCCTATTCTCATATTACAGACCGATAGACATGAAATCTCCCCGATCCATGTTCTTCGGTGGTGCTAACAACCACTCCATTGCATTTTCCATTCTCAACTAACGTCATATTCCCACATCTCCCTGTTTTCAAATTAGCCAGCATCTCTCATCTTAATTTTCTTTCCTCTAAAAGTCTTCTAAATCTGTCAGGTCATTTTTGAAACAAGGTGACCCAAAAGAGACACGGACACAGTGTGTCAGACAGCCAACAAGACAAAACAGCATAAAATAATATGGCCTAGATTTTATGCATATGGGGTTGCAGCACCAAGTGACCTAAGCAGAACACATACAGAGAATGACAGGAGACTGGCTTAGGCAATTTGTCAAAGCAATCTCATAACCCCTTCACAGAGAAATATGGTAAATGTGTTGAGAGACAGTGACACACACCCGGAAGCAACTCCTATTGTCTGGGCAATAACGGAGAATGAATTGATGCAGAGTGACTGCTGACACTTGAATGAGGTCGCTAATGACAATTCATGCATTTTAGCAGCAATAATGTCCTTTGCCTGGTCAGAGTGTTGGCGTGTATATAATTTCTCTATTTATTTTAAAGCCTTGAGATGAAGTAAAAAGCCAGAAGTGTATTATGAACATGCAGGGAAAAGTGCATTGAATCCAATCGATAGGATTTAGTAGCAAAATTGTCAATACACCTCCTCTTCCTGGGCTGGATTTTCAACTAAAAGTAAAGCTACGGCAATGTATCCCTATAAAATCTGGTCCCATAAATCTAGCCCTCAAGTAGGCATATGTCCAGATTATTATTCTTCTAAATTCAACAACTTCCATAATTCACAAGAGACCCACAGGTTCATTAAGATATAGCAGTACTCCAAGCTAATGTCACATGGCCTCTTCTACGATACCTTGACCTCCACAACCCAAGATACATATTTCTAAACATGCAGGTACTAAGCATGCTCTAATGAGCCTCTCATTGAGGATAAGTCAATGGCAATTCCTACATGTAAGCCCTTTTTCATAAACTTGTTCCAAACACAGATATCTAAAAATTCAGACTTTAAAAAAGGCCACTTAAATTAAAGCCAAGGTCAGGTGCAAATAGGTGAGATTCAAGCATACTTTTCAACATTATCTCCCACCAGTGACAGGGAACTACTAGGAACCTACTACTGCCCTTTACCAGGTTTTACTGTCTTTGTATCATTCACATTTCATGAGGGTAAGTGCACATTAGTAAAGAGGGTTTATATTCATAGCAAAGTGTCTAACGGCCAAAGATGTTCCATCTAGTTAGGCCTACTCTAAGTCTGTTATCCTACATGACTGCATCTATGTTGCATGTTTTAGGAAACCTAAAAATCAGTTGTATCACAGAGCCATGCAAGTCTTCTCTTTGTGACCCCACTGGTGAAAAACATCCTTCTGCCGTTATATGGAGGTCCTTAGCCAGCCTAGTGTCATCTTCAGTAAATGAGCCCCTCCGATTTCACACCAACTCTCTATTCAGCTAGACTGAGTGCTCAAATCGAAGGACGATACACCCATGACAGAATGGGCCACACACTATCGCCACTGTAATCACTGCTCACTCTCATGTACGTGCTAATTAACAAGCCTGAAACAAAACACCTTGTATAGCATGGACAAGACTTGCTCCTGGCAGGCTTAGAGGGGCTACAGGACTTCCATGTACGAAAATAGACTTTGTGAAGCTCTGAAGAGCTGACCCGAGAGCCCACTGCATGTTGGCTCTATGAAGAGAGCACCTAGAGGGACATAAAAGACATCATTACTCTCTGGGAGCTAGTTGCTTTAGAGTCATAACAAAAACAAACAAACAAACAAATTCTTGATCTTAAAAATTTGGGAGCAATTACTAGTGTTTTTATACACAAATGTAAAAAAAGGTGGCCACACAAATTGATACGGAAAAGCTTACTAAGTAAGGAGGCAAAAGACAGTCAAACTGACTAGAAAAAAAAAAACAACCCAAAACCGATGACTGCAAGGTTAGTGTCTGATCTGTTCAGACTCAAATGACCATTATCAAATCTGCAACTTTTCTGGTCAGGTTCTATAAATTATTTCTCTCTTGTGCAACGAGAGGGCTCTACGTAATTGTTATATGGGGTCCCAAAAGGAATTACACCAGAACCTCCACAAGCAGATTATCAGCCTCATCCTCAAGTGGAGGGAAACGCCATCCTTTTCATACGGAAAAAACAAGAGCCAACCTTTGAGAGCCACCACACAGCAACGAAGAAATGCATATAACTTGTTCTGTGCATACCGAACAAGCCGGAGGGAACTTGTCCAGCAGAAGGTTCAATGTGCAGCCTCAGACCCTGCGGGCCTCTCTGTCACTTTATTAGTCATTGTATTTGCCAGAAGTGAGAAGTTTTATAGATACCATTTAAGGTACAGTAGCTGAAGATGTGAGCTCAGTGACAGAGACTAAGAGGCATCCAAGTGTGACTAGTTCTAAGGTGAACTGAAAAACATTTTACTCACTGAATCCTGAGGTCAAGTAAGCATCGTGGCTGACAGCCTAATGAATAGTTAAGCAGTTTCAGGCACTGCCTCATGCTCAAATTTGGGGTCTTACAGAGCTCTCTTGAAATAGGAGGACCATGTTGTTCAGATGTATTTTTTTCTTGACAGCAGGAAAATCACTTAGTTTTGATTTAAAACTGTAGCTAATTTAAGGGGCAGTATACCTTTCCATACTATAATTTATTCTTTTCAATATAAATGAATCCACCTGCTTGCTGTAAACTTCACATGTCATTTAGGTTTAGAATCAGTTCTAATTATCTCTTTATTCAACAAGAATTCAAGACACTTTCCATAGCTCTAGAATATAAGCATCTTAAAGGCTCACAAACACCCATTAAACTGTTTTGTACCTTACCCAAGCCTCGGGGCAGGTTAATGTCATTAAAATATGACCTGATCCAATTTATCAATTTCAATGGACAACCAGTAGCCATACAACCTCTCAAGACTGACTCATAAAACAAGTATCAAGCATACACTATGCTCCATCTTAGCATCAGAAACTAAAATTCTGGCTTCTGGCCCACTCAAAAAGCTTGTAATTTCACCGAGTTATCAGTACCATAACTCTATGAATTCTTCAAAATTGTTTCCACAGCAATGATAACTATAGAAATTTTAAAAAAAGTCTTTATTAAGCTGAAGTTTTTCTTGGGAGTGATTTTCCACTACAAATATTACATATACTGAAGACACACATCTTTGTTTTCATTTTTCTTTTCCACCATTAATTCCCTTTGGACAGTGATCATTACAATGTGCAGTATCACAAATTAATATTTCAGCTAGAAGTGATAGCTAGCCCTTATGGAGTCCTATTTTCCAAAGAACAGTTCTAGTGAATCCCAAAGAACAGCAGAAACATAGTTCTCGGTTGGCTTCCACGCCTTGCTATTAATGTAAATGGGGCTGCAAACCAATTAGACACTTGGCCATATATTTACTGATATAATTAGTTCCATATATGATTTCAAAACTTTGCACCTGCATCAGCTTAATTGGACTCTGCTACAGTTGAAATAAATAACTGAGCTGAATCTTCTCAAGTCATAGTATGTAGGAACTTAAAAATTTCTTTGGCATCAGCACCAGTGTAAAGCCATGATTCAGTGCAATAGAAGATGATAGTATTTGTTTTGGCACCAAGTATTCTTTACACCATACATACCCGCAATCTGAGACAGCATTACAATTCAATCTGTTGTAAAGCCGCTTAAAACGAAAAGGTTAGGTTAAAAAAAATAAAATAAAAATCAAGTGCTTAACATTATGCACCTCTTGCTAGTTAAATAATGCTGGCTTCTACTGTGCTTCCACCCTCAAATCTGCATTTCAAACATCTGTTAGCCAAAAGATTCTCTTCTAGGGCCAAGCACAGAAGGAAGCATCTCCCTTTCCCACATCTTTAGCTGAGAAGCAACAATGCCTCCCCTTTCTGAATACATTTCTTAAATTCCCAAGCCTTTCAGGTGCTCAAGGCACAACAGTCTTTCAGTGAGACACAGGCATTTCTGAAAATTTTACCATTTCGGATCTCCGCTCCTGCAAAAACATTATTGTCATTCCTTCAAATTGAGATTATCAGATGTGATGCCCTTCTCCAGCCTTTTTTTTTTTTTTTGCAGCAATCAAGGTTCAGTGGTTGAAATGTCCTTACCTAGGCTGATTTTCCTGGGACAGATTCTCCCCTCTCTGGTAACCATTGTCCGCCACCTGGGTTGTGGACCGCTTAACAATCTGCTTGAGTTCTTGTTCTAAGCGATCCTGGATGGCTTTCACTGTTTCAGGGATTTTTTTCAGCTTGGCCAGCCCTTTGATGAGTATGCCCATGAAGACAGCGCTGTTCTCCTCTGGATCCAGTTCCATATCTTCTTTAATTTCCAGAAGGCTTGTTTCTCGCACTGGAATACATTTAAAAAGGCATAATCCAAGATTTAAACTATTAAAACCAATACTTAGTGCCATGCAGGAGCAGCATATTAACTCCTTTGCCTTCACAGAACTCTCACCACTTTGAGCAACCAAGGAATAAACAAGGAAACCAGCAACACTCAGATTTTGGGGGAGGAAAACAGTGGATATTTCTGTTTGCTTGGAGGGTTCCCCATACATAAACACAACACCCTGCGCATTTGATGGCTTTAGAAAGAGAGATCATTATATAAGTTATGTACTAGTTAGGAAACAGAGTAAGTCTGGTGCTATTAAGATATCCATAAAGGAGAAGGTATTATATCACTACAAATCCCCCGAATGTGTTTCAAGGAGCTAAAAGCCCTACGATTCTAACCCAGCTGTTTTTCTTTGCTATGTCCTTCACAAGAGAGGAATTTTCATTATAAACACTATGAAGCTTAACAGACTTCTGATGAATTCGGCAAAGTTTACACTGCCAAAGTGAATCATTGTTTGATGTTATCCTATTTTGCTTTATTACATCTGTCAAGGGGTTGATGAAGTTACTCAAATCTTTTAGCAAGGCTTCTAGAAAGGAAAAACGAGAAGAATTAGAGCGGATACTGTGGATACAGTCCTCGTGAAGTAACAGGGATTGCACAGGGAGAAATTCTGTTGCTAAGCAACAAGAAAGAGAAAGGCAAGAGGTACTATGCTTGTTTTAAGTATGTTCATTAATCAACATTTCTTAATTTACAGATAACACACAGCAACAACAAAAGGATGTCTCTGTTAAAGACGGGGTGAAACATTTAATAAATATATTCAAACACTTATGTGAAGTAAGGGTCTTCAAGGCAAACTCAACTAAAGCATCTTGGAAAGTCTACAGTCATGTGGCTTGTTAACAGCCGGAGTGGCAGTGCATGGACAAACGGCACTAAAGTATACGGTTGAATCTATGCCATCCACCATACCATACCCTTGCGGAGAAATTAAAACCTAACGGCTGTTTAATCTTACTGGTACTGAACTCCGATAACGGCTGTTGGACGACAGATGACTCCCATGGTTTCTATTGCTGAACAGATTTTTTTTTTTACTTAAACCAAAACTTATACAAGAACCTGAATAAATGTCAAGAGATCCACTAGAAGGATTTAAATGACACGGCAGAAATGAAAAATGGCATGTCACAAGTAGCATGCAGCCCTGTAGCTGTCTAAAGCTATGACACGCTGAACAGAAGAGCATCAGCACGGCGTAAGTTAGCACAAGATCAAGAAAACAATGTCCCAAAGAGCCCGTACGGTGCCACTTTATAAACAGCATCATGACAAAAAGATAACACTTGTTTCACTGTCAGCTTACACCAACCTCCGCAGCAGAGATTGTTCCTTTCCGTCAGTGTAATCCCAAACACGGCACCTCCAGCTCAAACCAAACTCACCGTTCACGCGCTCTTGCATTCAACCCAGAGCACCAGCACCACTGCCAGGTAAGAGCGAGGTGAGAATGGATCCTGTGAGGTCATCACACGTCACAATGGAGAATGACATCAGGTTTTAGGTAATCAACATCAGGGGGATCAAATAGTGCCTTTTTACTCTCTCTCACACACTTTTTTTCACGTTAAAGTCTATTTAAAGTTGTAATTTGGGCAAGTTACGGGGTTAGCTTAGCCAAACACCTAGAAACACACAGAATATATTGAATTTAAAACAACAACAACAAAAAAGGATAATATAGGAGATACTTCAAACACGTATAAGCAATAATACCTACTAGAAATTAACAACCGAATGCACACATATTTCTGCCCGTAGCTCTCATCTATTGCACACCTTTCAACCCACGAGGCTGCAAAGCACTTTGTGCGCTGCATACATGGTCTACCCACTTTGTTAATGCTACTTGTTATTCTCAAAAAACCACAGCATGCCAGGCACAAAAACAGAAAATTAGCTCTTTGGAACAAGAGCTGTGGAAAAGACAGCACTGGAAATACTAGAGGAAGAAAGGTTTTAACTTATTGTTTTTAAAAAACCCCAAATATCTTGTTCCTCCGAGTTCAATGCAAAGATTTCACAGCCTAAGCAACCTTTTAGAGGACAGGTCCCCATCATTATGCTGCAGCCCCTTTGTAAGCAGACTGTAAATTATTCTTAATATCACACAATGAAAACCCAAGAGGGAGGAAATACTGCTGTATCCAAATGTGAGGACAGCATTTAAGGGGACCAAAGGCAGCAATCTCGCTGAGAACTCTGCCAGCACACGAAGATGAACGCTCCTCCATTTTCAAAAGAGCAAACCAATTTTGAACACCCTCAAATAGCCAGGACATTGATTTACATCTCTTACAAACAACAGCAAAGTGAATAGTTCAATATCTAGTAGCAACACACTGGTATATAAGTTTTGTTAGATCTGGTCTTTTGATAAAACAGTAGGGACCATGTTTCCTGCACATTCTGCCTATTAAACAGGTATCCTGGGTAGCTTTGGGGGCCCATTTATCTGTAAGATCTGACAAGATACCAACCCCAGGCAACTGAAGATGTTCTTCTTTTCCTGTGTCTTCCCCACTTCAAACACCCTCTTCTGCCATTTAATGTCATCAAGGGGTTATTTGACCACAAAGCTTTGGCCCAGGAATGAGCCCCTCCTGTCCCCTACCTCTTCGAAAAAGGCATCAAAGCAGACAGGCGTTTGTAAAGAAGTTCACCTTTAAAATTGCAATCCCACATGCTATTCTCTGTGAGCAGAGGAGCTCCATGGGTGAAGGAAGATGTCCCTACAGATCAGCTCTCAGAACTGAAAGCTGCGGCTCTATTTACTCTTAAACTGAGAATATGAATGACTTTGTTATTCATCCGTATCAAGACAAAAGCACAAGACTGTCAGAACCTATTCCGAGCTTTCTACATCCACCAGTTTCTACCTGAAATGCTTCTGTAAAACATGCGTCCCTTTAAAGGGGTAAGACCATCGTTCACGCCATAAGCACTTGCTTGACATAGAGAAGCCATGAAAAATTAAATTATCCTAAGGATGTTTGCAACAATTATTTTTACAAATTATTCTAAATTGTGGGTCTGCTATTCAGATTTGATTTGATTAGTCTCTTCTCCATTGTGATTCAAAGAGAAACGAAGGGAAAAAGAAGTCCTATTTTTTAATTAAAAACAGCTTCACTGTATTCAAAAATAATACACGTAGAAAACACCAAAGAAGAATTCCATACGATTTCTTCAGTAATACCAAGAAGTAAATTTCTCCACCCTCCTTGAGAGTATAACAAGTGAAATGTGATGTCAGTGAATGAATGTTTTAAAGTTTAAATTATTACATTTGCCTTTCTCCACCATAATGAAGCCTTTAAACTTCAATGTGCAGTTTTACGCTAAAAAACAGCCTCAACATACTGCTTGGTTGTCCCATCTCAGCTATCAACTCTTGTACACAGCCCCATGCAAACCAATAGAAATACCAGATTGCGTGAAGTCTGATCGAGGCTTCTGCAGGTCAGTTTGACATATAGCTTGAAAAGTTTTTAGCTAAACTCCTCTTTGGAAACCTAAATTTCAGTATCACTTAATGATTTCAAGTGGTTTTCATGGTTTAATTCCATTCAAAGATGACACCAAAACACTGAATCACACAGAATGGTTGAGGTTGGCAGGGACCTCTGGAGGTCGCCTGGTCCAACCCTCCCGCTCAAGCAGGGCCACCCACAGCCAGCTGCCCACGACCGTGTCCAGATAACTTCTGAATATCTCCAAGGATGGAGATGCCACAACCTCCCTGGACAACCTGTGCCAGTGCTCGGTCACCCTCACAGTCAAAAGGCATTTCCTGACATTCAGAGGGAACCTCCTGTGTTTCAGATTGTGCCCATGGCCTCTGGTCCTGTCCCTGGGCACCACTGAACAGAGCCTGGCTCCATCCTCTTTGCACCCTCCCTGCAGGTATTTATACACAGTGGTAAGATCCTCCCTTGAGCCTTCTCTTCTCCAGGCTGAACAGGCCCAGCTCTCTCAGCCTTTCCTCATACGACAGATGCTCCAGACCTTTCATCATCTTCATGGACCTTTGCTGGACTCTCTCCAGTGTGTCCATCTCTCTCTCACACTGGGGAGCCCAGCACCGGACCCAGCACTCCAGGTGTGGCCTCACCAGTGCTGAGTGGAGGAGAAGGATCACCTCCCTTGACCTGCTGGCAATACTTTGTCTAATGCAGCCCAAGATACCTTCAGCCTTCTTTGCAGCAAGGGCACTGTGCTGGCTGCTCATGTTCAACTTGATGCCCACCAGGACCCCCAGGTCCTTTTCTGCCAAGCTGCTTTCCAGCTTGGTGACCCCCAGCATGTTCCCGTGCCTGGGGTTGTTCCTCTCCAGGAGCAGGACTTTGCAATTCCTCTGGTTGAGCTTCATCAGGTTCCCGTCAGTCCATTTCTCCAGCCTGTCCAGGTCCCTCTGGATGGCAGCATGACCCTCTGGCATACCGGCCAGTCCTCCCAGTTTGGTGTCATCTGCAAACTTGCTGAGGGTACACTTGGCCCCAACATCCAGATCAGTAATTAAGATGTTGAGCAGGACTGAACCCAGTAGGACCCCCAGGTGTACCCTGGGGTAGACTGCTAGTTACCGGCCTCCAAAGAGACTTTGTGCCACTGATCACCACCCTCTACACCCAGCCATTCAGTCAGTTTTTGATCCACTTCTCTGTTCATCCAGCCTGTACATCAACCATTTCTCTATTGGGATCTTACGGAAGACAGTGTCAAAGGCCTTACTGAAGAGCAGGTAGATAATATTCACTGCTCTCCTCTCATCTACCAGGCCAGTCACTTCATCACAGAAGTTTATCAAGTTGGTCAAGCATGAATTCCCCTTGGTGAAGCCTTGCTGACTATTCCTGATGATTTTCTTGTTCTAATGATCTCTGAAAACTGCTTATGAAGCAGAACATTTAAATATGGTTTCTCAAAAGCCTCCCAAGACAACAACCTAAAGGAGTGATGATTTTGCCACATTCTCTAATGAAACACACAGCCATTTTCAAAAATTTTTCATCACTCAAGTGGTGCATCTGAAAACGCACGACTCCGTGTTCAAGCAGTCAAAATTCTACCCTCAATTTATATCACTAGAAAGTTGAATCATGCACATCATTGATTCATCACCTCCATAGTTACAAAGGTGGAAACTTCCCTGATGGCTCCCTGGTTTGACGATGCCCTATAAAAACATCTGTTCCAAATGATGATACCCTCATTTGTATAGTTCTGCCGTTTCACAAGAAAGAAACCTGCTGCAAGAGGCATTTTAATTGCTCCAGTCTGATCCCCAGAAAAGCCAATGTTGATAACTCATTTAAGCAAAGCAGCTAAAGAAAAGGCTCTTGGGTCTTGTTTTTTCATTCCAATGAATGGTCAAAATTTGCTGCTACTCATTACAGAAGATTTCATTAGCTGTGTGCTTTTATGGGCAACTAGTAAAATTTAATGTACTATTTTCCATGATTTATGTCCTTTCTGATTATACCCTTTCTGCCTTCAATCCTTTTAGAGAAAAGGATGCAAGTTTATAGTGCCCCAAAGGCATAATTTAAGATTTGAAGAAACGTCACCTGCTAATTTCTGGTCCTGAATCCTTGTTCTGACCCATGCATGGAGACAATGAGCAACAAATGGACCGTTACTTTAGAAATGGGTCCTTTAAAAATTTTGGTCATTTTCTTCTCTGCCTTACTACCAAGCCCAGAAGAAAATAGGTCTCAGAGATCAATAACCTCAAAGCCTCAAGGCAAATCTACTCTTTCCAAAACTGTTGTTCACACAGTTCCATCTATAGTTTTAAGGATGTTAGTCTTTCAATAACAGAGGCATTTTAATTTGACAAGGCCACTCTTTCAAATCCATTGTAACAACATTTCATTCTCAGAAAACTGTACAAAGTAACTCTGTAAGCCACGCTCAAAATCCTCCTAATACACACAAGCATTAAAACTGAGTCTCCAAATAAAAAAATAAGTGCATGGTAGTCAAATATCTCATGTTGGGACCACGTATAAGAACAACTAATTAAATTATACAGGAAGAGTGACTAAGCGTTACCCTTTTGGCTGTCATCACAAGCATCTAAAATGTCCTCGATTTTCCATTCCCTTCCCCGAACACACACGCAGATTACACACATCAGTGCTTAGCATCAAGTCAGAACACGAACCATTAGCGAGGATCAGTGACAGAAATCATGATCCTGCAAAAACAGATGCACAAGAAGTTCCTTCATAGGCTTTCGTGTTTATTGTGTAGTTGCAAACCCTTCTTAAACCGCAGGAACAGACTTCCTCTTAAACATTCCAGGCGCAAAAATTTACCGGGAGATAAGGACAAACTCTGCTTTTTGTGCAGCGCTGCAATGATAGCGGGAGAGAATCAGACTCACTGCTGGATTTTCCCATCACCTTCTGATCAAGTCTTCAGTTGGGTTTGTGCAAATGCAAAACAGCTAAAACAGGAAAACTCTGGTTCAGTGAGGGGAACATTTAATTTTTAGTACAAATGATATAGAAAAATCACCCAGCTGGTGTCAGATCCTCAGGTGAGGTTAATAGGAAAAAAATATCTTTTATGTATTTGTTGAGCATGTTTGAAGTGGAAGCAACTGTGACAACAAACAGAGAACGCCACAATGGCATTTTTAGAGCCACCTTTAAGGTTGGACTCTAAAGCTCTGGCTCCTGCAGGTATTTTGCAGGGCCAAGTTCACAGGTCTCCAAATGTTTTCACTGACACAGAAGTACTTGCGTTCTTGAAGAAACAGAGCCAGGAGCAGTAACTAGACTTGACCTTAGAAGCCACCATGCTGCTTGGATCTAGAAGCTACATTTTTCCCTTAGAGCTGAGAATTACGTGTCGCTGAAGTATGTTACCTGTCCAGCATAAAAATCACATGCGCCATCAATAACAATATCAACTGTCACCAGCTCAGCTCATCTTTGTCCAATTTCTAAAAAGTACTCTCAGGAATTTTTCAGGAAAGGGCGCTCTCGGGTTTGCTATGTGCTGGGTGAGCACATTTTATAGTTCCAGGAAGAGCCTGGCAATGCAGGAACCTTCATAAATACTCTTCAGAGTACAGAAGGTTCAAGCAGAGAAATATAATTTAAAAAAGTTAATTTATTTCTCTGAACTGGCATGAAGGGAAAATGTTACTGGTGAACTGCCATATCTACAATCCTCAGGTGAACATTACTGAAGGTTTTGTTTATTTTAAGTGCGGCAGGAACAGCTTTAATTTCCTTATAAAGATTCTACAGCACAAGGTAACATCTCCTTTGGGAAGTGAATGCAGAAAGGACTCAAAATTTTGGCATCTTTGCTGAGATGGATTGAATGAGTCAGTGCTTTATAATGACATGCATTAATATGCACGGCCACTTTGTTTCATCAATAAAAAGCCAAAGAACTTAAATGACTAAAGGCAGAAACAGCTTTCATTATGCATACACATAAGTTTTAAATTCTCTGGTAGTTCCGCAGTCCTGGAAAAGGCTACTTTTAAATAAAATTATGTGGAAAAAATATACATAAGTACATTGTGCACTTGAAGCAAAACCATATGCATACGTTATGCTGATCAAATGTTTTCTATTACAATCGACATCTTTCCCAGTCTGAGGGACACTTGCCCAGCACTTCACTGAATGATACGGAATGTAACGAGGAGCCAGGTAAGACATTCTCTGGTGCACTGGGCACGAAGAGCAAGAACTGATCTGCAGAAACAATAATTTTTAAGGCAGATTCTCAACTGACCTATACCGATTTACTAGAGTTGAGGATTAAGCCATCAGAGCCTTTGTTTTCAGGCATTTGGAGTAAAAGGAGCGATGCTGTTTTATGTTCACAAACTGCTTTGTTGATAGAGACCACTGCTGTGGTTCTTACCTGTTGCTTGTAGCCTAGAACCTTCATTCAAACACGGTATGAAATAACTGTTTATCAAGGCATGTTAGGACAAGTGATTTTAAACACCATCAACACTGCATCGAGCAAATAAAAAATAGAACTTAGTGATTCTCAGAAGTCTCAAATGAGTCAGAAAACACTTATCTAGCTATGCTCTAGGAATGCTAGTACCACGTCTTCTTCTGCCATCACAGGTAATTAATAACCCCCCTTTTTCTCTTCTTACACATGCAAACATTGCCTGGTATACTGTGGAGGGAACCACCAAAAAAACCGACAAACAACCAAACCCACAACCTTTTTTATTTGAAAACATAGTCTCACTACTTGTATAAGAAGAAATGTCTGAATGGCCCAGGTAAGCAAACCCCAGATCTCCCTATTCTAACTGGAGCCAATACATTAAATAGGGGTCCCGTGTCCTATTCTAAGTAAAAGATGGTGGAAAAGAGTCTTGGCCTCATCTCTGCCAATAAATGGGATCAAACTAAGTATCTTGGACTTTGCTCCTTCCTTACAGAAGGGGCATCCTTCACATGTTCATCTACCTTTCTATCTTACATAACGCACATCACTCATGCTTTGTAGAAGGTATCTTCAGAAAGTTTATAAACATCCCCATCAGACGGATAACCCAGGCTTACTTTCAATTCATTTTGGAGAAGTTTTATCAAAATCTGGAATTTAGATTTGGTTCCAACTGCAGCAAGATAAGCGGTTTTGTTACCTCAAAACTGAAGTTGGTTATTTTTGGTTCTGCTCCTCAGAAGACTTCTGTAACCAACAACTGTGAGTCTATGTACAGGATGACACTGTTTATTCCTATGTAACCTTGTTATCATATAAAGTCATAATCACGGTGGGCAAGACTGTCATGGATGATCACAGTCAGTTCGGTACAAAAACTATCCACTGAAAGTCAGCGCAGTAAACTTGAACTAGACTCTGTTCAAGGAAAAGGGCAGCACATAAATGGGAACACTAGGGTCAGTGCTCATCAAGCCCTGAGCTCTGAAAAAGCAGTATGCCTTGGGACTTTCCTTTACAGACAGAATTGCAGTAGTCCATCATGAATATTAAAAATGCTTTTATCTTTACAAACAGGTTTACAGCTGGCTACAGCTGGGGAGGGAAAAAGAAAAAAAAAACAAAACACCACAACTTCTTGCCCAGCTTTGGATAATAACAAACCTCTTACCAATCTCAGCAGATGCAACGATAATTGGCTAGGCTCTGTAAGTCTTCAAAGGTGACAAGTGTCAACAAAATTCTTTTCAGAGCATATTTAAGGTTCGTATTACACTAGCAATGAAAAAACAACTAAGGAAGACACTAAAGGTACTGAAAGAAGGATAGGATTTCCATTCTTCAGTAGGTGCACCTCCTGCTGTCTATTCCCCACCATAAGGCATAATGGGAGATCACCATCAGCTCCATAACTTCAGACTTGTTTTTTTTCTTACTATACAGAGGACTAATATTTTAGGTGGAAAACAATGGCAGACACTATACAACTAACTCACTGAAAAGGAAGTAGATTAACATTTACAGTGGTGAGACTGGGATTCAGTTTTTTGTGGTTTATTTCTTCAGCTCCCCAAAATCATGTGATCTTTAGCAAGAAACTGAACTGAACTTCTCACTGATCACAGGGGAAAAGAACAGGAATTCTTCAGATTTGTTTTCCCCTGGAATTTTCACACTTCTCTTCCAGGTTTCCATGACCAAGCTGCAGTTTCCAGCTCTGCAAGTTTGCCTTGGCATGTCACAAGTGACTCCTGACAAACCTCCACTATGTAGAAACATAGTCTCAGGCTCTGAGAGACCAGCCAACCCTACAGGAGCGGGGCTAAATAACAAAAACCCCTACAAGAGCAAAAGATAAGAATGATCAAATGAAAGCGTCTAGGAGGCAAGCATGACAAGAAAAAACAGAAACAAGAACACACAAATAAGGCCAAAAGAATTAATAAGGATGAGAAGCGAAGGGAAGATTCTCTGCATTTGAGGAATACTGAAACAGTCAAGTTTTGAAAGGAAGGAGGGGAGAGATGTGGGTCACTTCCGTATTACTCATTTTATGCATTTGTTAAACAAGGGCAACCCCACTTATTAAACCACTGAAACAATACCAGGATTAATTCCCCATCAGTGCAGCACTTTCAAAGGCTCATTCAAAAGCACCAGTGAAACTGAGTGTTTTGCTCAGTGTTTGTTCTAGTAACAGGTATACAAAGATCACCACCAGATTATTCCTGTGTACAGACAGACCTTTAGTCAAAGTTACAAAGTTCCCACAAGGAAAAGCTTTGACCTTTTGGCTCCAACACAGCAAAAAACTTCTGCAACATCCACACATGCCTGCCGGCCTACATTAAATAACGTAGAGGAGACCTCTATGCAAACTGAACTGACTGTAAATATCTTTTCTGCCCAAGATATCTAGAACATGATCAAGATCAGAACAGGCACAGAAACCTAAGTGTATTTAATTGAAGCTGATGGGGGAGGGGGGGGCAGCGGTGTTAAGGATTATTTGCCAAAAGAAAAATGCAGATATGGCCAAGTTCTGCCCACTCACTCATTTCATGACACTCCACAAACCACTTCCTAACCTGTTGTCTCAGGACTTCCCACCAGCAGCCATCCATGAAGAGGGGATGATATGCCTACTACTACTCCTGTAAAATCATCTGAAGATCTACAAATTAATTCTGTGAGGAATGCATGTGACTTAAATACTCACTGCTGGAGCTTCCAGGAGTACTGAACTGGGAAGTTTCAAGGAACTTTCGAGGTGTAGACAAGTTAGTAACATCCAGAAGAGGTACAGGAGGGACATCTTTCACAAGTGAACTGCGTGAGGGGAAAGAATTAAAGCAAACAGTTTACTATTATTTACAATCTTAGTTCACAACAAATAATCCATTTATTTCTTAAACTTGTAAGCCTAAGCAATAGATATACATAACACACAGTTTTGATACAAGAGGTTTACAAAAGCTAACTTAAAGCACAAGTCCACAGATGAATACGAGTGGGTGTGTATATATACACATTTCAGTGAAAAGGGAAAAACCCAAAAAAGCAATGATGAGGGAACACTGGCATATCAAAGACAAAATTTGGGATCCCAAGGCGTCTCTGAATTTAGTAGCACTCTAGACTAGACTTGTCTGACTGGTCGCAGCAACACGATCAGGACACAGGCACGTTGGAATTGCCATAGCACGTGATTATTTCCAAAGAGGCACATTCACCTCCAGCACAATTAACTACTGCTAGCATGATGATAAATTAACATGGAATTGTTAAGACCTTTCTGGAAAACTACATAGTGAGGAGAAGAGATGCTCCCATTTCCATGGCTTCTGTCAACTACTTAATCCTTCAAGGTTTTCTAGGTCCCGCTAGAAACCTCCACCCCTTTTCCTCCCCTTCAAATTCAGGTTCTGTGAACACCTACACGCATCTCTCTCCAAATGAACCTTCTTACTCAGAAAGGAAAGACTTTCAACTTGGTCATTTTCATAATAAATTCACATAGTATTATTTGCCAAAAATGTGTCATGCTGCCCCAGCTGCATAATGAAAGGCATGTGGCAGGGGAACGCAAACAAGAAATCATTTTTAAGAGAAAAGAGTGGAGAAGGCTCCTATAATGGAGTTCAGTATGTTCCCTTAAAGGTCAAAATGCTTATAGAAACCTGCAAAGACAAGGGCTAAGCTTACTATCCTACTTAAGAACCACCTATACTCGCTATACACCTACAATACCATACTTACAGGGATTAGCTTTCCAGCTTAGCAATGTTACGTAGAACACACTTAAAACCAATACAAGAAATAATTATAAACATTATTGCATCCTGGGCAACAGCCAGTCTAGGGCAGCACACTAAAACAAAGCAACAAGACTGTCCTTGATGCAAGAGTTCATGTTATCAAATATCAATGATGTGCAACAGGGAATGTGAAAAAAGATAGAAAACGAGAAAAAGATAAGGGTCCCTGTAGCAGTCGTACAAAACCGCAGTTAATTAGCAGTTGCATAGTCTGGGTGCACCAAAGCTTTGTGCCTGTTTTTAATTAACAAGATGAGTAAGGAAGAGACTGATGACTTGCTAGCAATCCTCCTTCCTAGCAATTTCAACTTCAATCAATCCTTTATTTCACAAATTCATTTAATGTAAGTTAGTCTCTCTCCTCTTATTTTTGGTAAGCATTTTTTATTCCTTCTCATAATAAAACGCTAATTTATCTTTTCTCTGCATCTTTAGCACATGCTGACTCCCCTTTTGCTCCCCACCCCTGTTTATTACCTCTCCTACTCTACAAAAGTTATCTTCCAATACTGTGTCTCTCTTTTCTAGCCACTAGCTTTTCTTCCTTCCCTCCCAACAACTCTATTGTCCTCAAACTTAGAATTCGCAAAATTAGGAAAAAAAAGCCAGGCACCTATACCTAAGCTGAACTTCCACTGATGAGAGGCACCAACCAGGTAAGAAGTTTCAACATCTTTAAAACACCTTAGAAACACAACCCAGCCAAGACACTGCTCAGACACTTCCATATTGCAGCCTCAAGCTAGTAACCTTACGGTTAGCTGGAAGTCTTTTAAACCTTGGACGTTTGCTAGAAAAGATGAGCAATTTTTCCCCTGTGTTCTTCCCTTTGCCTGACCTGAGCCTCATGATCATGACATTTGTAGGAAAGGTATATGCATCAGAGAAGGAAAAGGATGCTAAAAGGAACTGACCTCATCATAATTCTGTGGGAAGCAGCAAAAAACCAACAGAATCACTAAGCAAAAGTGAAAGAATGAGAACAGACTGTTCACAGGCTCGAAGGTGCATCAACATATTCGGCGTTTTTCTGCTCTCCACAGCCATAAGCGTGAGAAATTTGCTTGCCAAAAACGAAAGGTTGAGGTGTAAGTTGATGGCACTCTCCCAAGAAAGCTTCTACTTATGAAAGGAAAAACGTTGTCCTCTTCCCTCCCAGACCTGTTGCCCTCAGTTAGCATCACACCAAACCCACCTTATTCTCCCTTTCTCCTTGTTGCCTTGTCCTACTCGGTTAGTTGATTTGATGTAAAGATGACGGTGTAATTCATCTATCAGGACTAAGTGCATGTTCATCTTCTTACTGTGGAGCTCCAGCCTCAGATCACTCAATCCCTCCACCTGAAGAAGGGGACCCTCCAAGGAGTCCACCGCTGACACCTGGAAGGAGAACACGTGACAACTTTTAAAGGTCAATTCATTCATCTCTCAGGACTTTCCCCTTTGATTAGGGGAGTGTCCAAATACCATGGTGATTCTATCCATAAACCCTTTTAAAGCAGAAAAGGTTTAAGTAGCATTTCTTTATTTCTGTTCCTACAAGAAAATTCAATATATAAAAAGGGTCCAATATCCAAACTACTCAGATGTAATGAGCAGTCTTCAAATATTTTGAGCATATGTATAAAACAAGTTAGTTAAAACACAGTTCATTAAACAAAAATCAAAGCACGGTTTATCACAAAATAAGAGTATTATCAAATAGAAAAGTGTTAGAAAAAGATACTGACAATGATGTTTGATTGTCTTTATTCTTTTCATTACAGAAACACCAACAAAACATAATTCCCAATTCCATAAACGGGGAGAAAATGGCTTAAATTTTATTTGGCTAAAGTGATGTCATGACATAGCTGAAAAAGCTTAGGAGGCCTCATCTTCTAGCCTACACGTCATGTATGTGTCATGTAACTACACAATTTAAATAAACATCAGATTAATGAAAGCTATTGCTAGCTCAAAGGTACTTTTGAACTCTAAAGAGTGTGAGGTTTTTTGATACTCGATTATTAAGGCTCAAATTAAGGAAAACAACTTTATACAAGCAATGGAGTACCAGGCAGGGATCTAGACATGCAGTAACATAAAACAGGCCACAGGTAACATTTCTCTGCTGATGTACTTCAATAGTGACCAGCTGACATCCAGTGGGCCCTAGACCGAGGAACCTAATTCCCATTTATATCCTAAAAACAACCATGGACAAAAGCCACCAGGAATGACAAATCAGTGCATAAAAGCAATACTATCAATTTGCATCTCTCCCACTTTACTTGTTTTCCTACCTATTTAACAGAGCACTTCCACAGTTACTAGGATAATAATAATAATAATGGTATCCCTCTGCAGTTTCCCAAATCTCAGTGCTGATGATGTAAGAAACTAGAAATAGCACATTTTGCATACAGAGATTTAAAATTTAAAAAGGAAAAAAAAAATCATTCCCTAATAACTGAAGATACTATTAGTGAAATAAGACATTTGCTTGCACTTCAGGATCTAAGTTTATAGCAAACCTGTCAGCTAAACATTAAAAATGAAAAGCAAGGAGGTACAGTAAGTAGACAGCCAAGCTAAGGTCTGGTCCCTTAATACCAGTAAATATTAACTATGCTGAAAGAACATCTATCAACAATGTATTACTTTGCTTGCCTCCAAGTCAAGAATGACCCTGCAATAGCTTTGGGGCAGTCAGGCTTTTTAAATTAAGAGCAGTTTCTAAGAGGAAGCTACACTTTCTCCTTCCTCCTGAAAAATTTTGCCAAGAAGTCCCTAACTATGAAATTCTTTTCTCTGCATGGATGATGAGAGCGTGCACTTGCTGCCAGTCTTTAGGAGAGAGCTCAGTCTTGAGAAAGACTTTGTGTCACAGTATTAATCAGAGAGGACTGCACAGGCTCCTCCTAAGCCCACCAACGCTGCAATTTCAACAGCAGCTACGGGCTTCCTATCACTTGACACAAAGCACTACCCATCCTCTTTCTTCCCAGTATCTATTTGTGAACAGTTACGGAAGTTTGGCCATAACATATCACAAAACCACACCACAAATGAAGCAAAAAACCAAATTTGCTTCTCCGCAACAAGCTGACATGCCAGAGTACATACAAATAGAGAAGGCTCAGCAGGCATGCAGACGCAGCTTGGAAACCTTTGGCAGAAGTTTAAGTGCTAATTTTTATCTTCTTCCTTTGGCAGGTAGAGATGCACCCCAAATCTCCCAACTCCAAAGGCGCTTTAACTCCCCCCCCCCGTCACTTCAGGGGAGTTGCAGGCATTCATCACTGCCCTGAAAGCTGTCAGCAATTTCACCAAAGCAAGAACATGATCAGGAACAACATTTGTCAAACTGAGAAGCTGAGAGATGAAAATGCAGCGAGGGAAGAACTGAAAGCAAGCAGGAAAGTGACATTAAAAAGGTTCCACAACATCCAGGAAAAGTATTATCTAAAACACAAGCAACAAAAAGTTAAAGCTTTCCACTTAGATCATTTGGCTCTATTTTTATCTTCTCAGTTCCTAAAAAGTTATTCTCAAAACTAATTGTCAAGACCAACATACAGCTCTCAAACACGGCTTTTGAGAAACAAAGGGAACAGTCACTCATTTATTGTACTTAAAAAAAAAAAAACCCACCCCAAAACCCCCATATTGTTATGCACTGAATCTTCTTCTTCTGGAAAAAGCCGCTTGGTTTTTTTGGTGGCATTTCTGACACTTCATATTTGCAGTCAGACAAGCTGGAAGTTACGTCCTTGATAAATGCCACTTTCCCAGTGATTGAACTTTACAGGTAAATAACACAGGCAAGTTTCAATGTTATGCACACTTGGAGCCTTTTAACTTAAGGCGGCCCCACTCCAGTAAAGCCTCACTTAACCACTCTTTTCTTTTCCATTATTTCATTTCCCCTTAACGCCAATTATCAAGGCAGATAAAAGCTTAATGTTCTGAACAGTTTGGGCCTGGAAAGTAACTACAGGCTCAATCCAAGTTCATGGAAGTCAAGGTAAAGTCTCCAATTGGTTTAGGTGGCAACAGGCATAAACATTATGTTAAAAAAAAAAAAAAAAGAAAACAAACATTTTTCCCTTCTGTTGTTGTACTTACGGAAAGATGGTTTAAGTCCTGGCAACAAGCAAGCTATAAAGCAGCACCCCAGATTATATTTCAGAATACAAAATACGAGATTTAAAACATTTGTCTAATCTGTGTGCTGGATAACCTACCACAGAGCAGTAGCATAAGCAACTAAAATGATGCAAAGATGTCTACAAAGAATGCACAAAATCAAAAATACACTACAGATAGATCTAACAATGGAACTGTTACAAGAAAAACCTTGACAAGCTTGTGTTTCACCCTACTATCCTGGGAAAGATCAGTTCTTAAAACTCTTTTTCAGCAAATAACCACACTGCCATCACAAAGGCTTTGCTCTCCAGAAGCAGGGAGATAAACAGTTACAGAGATGGATGGAAAAGAAAGGGAAGCAGCAAGTGAATAGGAAGAGCAGTAATAATGACGACAGCTCTGTTGACTACTTGGAAACACAAGCAGAAGTAGTTTACAATCAGCTTTAAATAAAGTCTGAGTATCCATCCGGGCCATGTTAACAAGATGGTCAACTACCTTGAGAAACAGTGAGGTTACAAAGGGACTTGGAAAATCACCATGGTGGGTCAGCCGAGAGCACAGCCAATGCCACGTGCAGCCCAGAAAAATAAGGTGAGCACTGAGAGAAAGACTAGAAAGAAATAAGACTTTTTAAACTGAATTCACAACGGGGACTACGTCTGTCATTGGCAAAGTTTAGATCAAGACCAGAATTTTATGCCCCCACTCAGCTAGTAACACACCATCACTTGTATTATGCAAGAGACCCAAATGTATGATAAAAATACTTTCAACTTTGAAGATCATAGAGATTTATTTACTGTTGTGTCATCAACTCATCACTCAACTTGGGCATATCATTTCAACTAGTTGTTCTTAACCTTTTCTCATTTCAAACCCTGATATGCAAAAGGAGATAGATGAGTGGGAGACAGGCTGCACAAAGCAGTAACAGGTCAGAGTACACCACAAATACTGCTCTGCAAAAAAGTATTGCTGTTCCTCAAGTTAGTAGTGATTCCTCCAGTTAGAGAACCTTAATTTAGGAGAAAACCCCATATTTTTGCATTTCTGTTTTTTACTGCAAATGCCGCTCCTCTGCTTAGGGTATAAAGAACAAATCAAGAAAAAGGTACATTCTAGAAAGAAACTCAAGTGTTGGGGGTTGAATGTATTTATATTGCTAGCACCATTCCTAAACATAAAAAGCTTTTCACATTTTAAAAGGCAACTGTCTGTCTCCCTCTTGAATACTAAACTTTAAAAAAACAGGGATTTTATATTTAAATTGTATCTATTATTTTTCCACTCATTTATTACAAAGTTATCTAGAGTCCTCAGCCACACAGAAGCCCTTCACTTCTAATTATTTGTATCGCTTATTAGGATTTTAATTTTATTACTTTGAACAATTAAGGACAGAAAAGCTACAACATTTCCATATCGGTTTTAATATTTTCAGTACATTATAGCAAGTGTTGGATTTTTTTTTCAGTTCACCAGGCAGTGTTTTAAACGCTCATTTCTAAAAGCAGCAGTGCTGGGAAATTAAACAACTCTAGATTTAGAAAAATAGTATAAACCATCCTCTTGTCCATTGCTAGAACAACCCAGCTTCTCTGGTTGTTATTTTCCACCATTCATCTCTGCTTTACAGAGCTTGTTGTACATCAAAATTAAGAGGTATTTGAGCCATCTTATATGGCACCTGCCATTAAGGATAGCGGCGAGGCCAAAGGCTATCCACACCTACCGAAGAGTGATCTCAAATGCACAACTGCACAGTCCCCATACACTAGGTTGAGAAATAATTGCCGTAGCTCAGAAGCACGCTGCGGTCACTGAGTAAACACTGATGCGTAACAGCACCAAGCACAGACTTCAACATTTTCTGTCAGAGCAAGTCAAAGAATTCTGCAAGTCAGGAATCAGCATTCATAGCATTGCTAGAATAATATACTGATCCAGCTTGGAAGGAACCTCCGGAGGTTTCCAGTCCAACCCCCAGTTCAAGGCAGGGCTACCTTCAACGTTAGATCATGGCCTCCAGTGAAGGTTTGAAAATCTGCAAGCATGGAGCTTCGCAGTCTCTCTGGTCTCTTGCTCCTGGTGTTGAACTCCTCTCATGGGGAAGAATTTTCTCCTTATGTCCAGCCAGTTTCTCCCACAGAAATTGTTGATGGTTGCCTCCCATTTGTTCCGAGAGGCAGCCTGGCTCCATTTTTCCTCTAATTCTTTTAGATGGTCACAGACAGCCAAAAAATCCCTCTTTTCTGCAGGCTGAACAAACCAAATTACTGCAGCATCTTCTTATACGTTGTGTGCTTCTAACCCCCGCCACCCTGAGGGCTCTCCACTGGACCCGCTCCCGTATGCCTCCTTTCCTATATAAGAAAAGGTGTGTACCCTCCTTGTAGAGGGGCCCCCAAAACTGGACTTGCCTTGATCTTGGCTATGATCCTGCAAATGCAGGAGTGGGACATCCAAATACTGAGACACAATGTGATCCGGCACAGTACTGTGCAATCCAAAAAGTCTGCGAGGGAACCGAACCTTGTTTTCCCTAAGTCATTGCCATCCTGCACATACACTAAACTGAGGGTGCAATTAATACACCACCCCTGCTTTTTATTCCTTATTCTTGCTGCGGTAAGCGTGTTGGATAATGAAGATTAAAGATGCTATAAAACATGCAACAGTATCACATTTAATTAGATTTTCTCCCCTCAGCTTAGACTAGATTTCCCAAGTAGTTACCTGGTTTTTAATACTCTTATGACCTACTGTGTGCTATTCATACTAACAAAAGGACTAATAGATGTAGAATTGTATATAGAGGGGAAGAGTTATCACTACAAGACTCTGGTTAAGACTGATAATGCAAAAGCAGCCTTTTTCAGAGAACCTGAAAATTAGATGTACAGAAGAGAACTACAAGTGGTTCAAGGGTCCGGAAAAAGCACCTGAGGGTCCTTCAAGCCTCTTTCTTACACCCGCCTGGCTTAGCTAAATGGAAATTAATAAGTGATTTTTATTTTTTTTTCCTGAGGGTGGGAGGTTGGGGTTAGATAACGGCATAGTGTTTGAGTACCTGGACACAAAGATAAGTATAGGTAAGAGAGTACCCCAACATTTTTCTTCTGGCAGAGGTTGGGGTGCAGAGAGGAGCTACAGCAAGAGAAAACAGCTGGAAGGTGAATCAACAGGCAAACATCTTGTTATTCTTCTTTAAAAAGCTGATTTATCATGAGCAAATAGTACCAAAAGAAATCGTAGGTAATCCTTACCACCACCCTTTTTTTTTTCTTTTTGTTTTTTAACTCTGAAAGATGTCTACCTCTCCCATTGAAAATCATACTTAAATAAATACAAAATAACTGTATTTAGTCAAATAATAATAAGGATATTGGCCTGGATTACATAGAATTTGGGTTAGATAATCTGACAGTTATTTCTGATGTTAAAACCTACTTATCTATATCTACTTATTATTGTACTTATTATTACCTACAATACAATGAAATAAGCCTGAAAAAAGAGCTCTGCTTTGTATGAGCTAAAAATCGCAAGTTTATAGAAAAGAACCATGGCATCAGAACCATTATGCAGCTTGTTTAAAGGTCACAGTCAGTTTATAGTAAGGCTTAATTACCTTAAAAAGAAAATGTAGCTAAACATTTGCCTACCACAACATCCAATTTGGAAGGTTTCAATTTAGCATTTTACAACAAACTAGAACCTAAGTACTAGCAAGATATTTGTTAAAATTCTTCTTTCTTTCCTGACTTTGGCCAAAGTTTTCCTATCTGCTTGCAGTTAAACCTACATATTCCCTTAACAGGTTTTTCAAGAGTATTTTAGTTTTCCAAAAAGCATTGTAAAATAGATGTGAAAAGAGAGGAATTTTTTTTTTTTTTTAATTCTAGACCTCCACAATCCTGGAAGTCTATGAGCAGAGATAAAATGAAAGCCCTCAAGTAGGTGCTTCTTCAGGGCAAAAAAACCAGAATAATGGTTGTTCAAACTAGAAAACTAAATGCTTTCCGCCTGGGATACCAGCCTATTCTGAGTTCAGACAACAGATACGAAAATATGAACAAACAACTGAGAAAGGTTAAAAGAAAACAATGTGGTAGGTCACAATTTGAAAGAAAAAAAAGTCAAGTCATGCACAAATGCAGTATGACAAAAGGAAAAAAAGCTGAACCCTCTGAATAAAACAGCAAATAAATAGCAGCAACCTAGAAGGTTTCAGCTGCCTTGCTGGATGAATAAAGACAATGCTGACATTTAAAAGGAGGAGAATTGATCTACTGCTTTTACAAGGAACTCACTTTCAAAAGGTACAGGAAAGGAAAATGACAAAAAAAGTAGCTTATAGGTGTGTAGCCAGATCTAAACAAGCAGTTCACTAAATTCAATTTACACCTGACCTGCATGCGAAAAGGATCTAACCTGAAAAGTTCGCTTAAGAAACAGGAAGGTACTCACACTCCAGCTGTTGGGATTTTGCACTGGGCAAAAAGGCAGAATACCTACAAATGATGGTGTCTATTCAAAGAATTCAACACATGATAAATTTAAGAACAGACAATGCATTAGAGAACTGATCCTCCAACCTTCTAACACCGTAACTGTATCTAAAGAATGCTGAATTACACATGGTAAGGAATTTTCCAGTGGGTCATTTTGGTTTGGGGTGGCATGTGGCACCCCTGTTCCACCATATCTAAACAAACCAGCAACTGCAAGCAGCTGGAAACACATTCTTGGAGGGGGACCCCTCTGAGGGACTGTGGCATGGGGGTGACCCATGCTGGAGCAGGGACACCCTCAAAGGGACTGCAGTTTGTGAGTGACCCACGTTGGAGCAGGCACTCTGAGGAGAAGTGTAGCAGAGGAAAACCTGAAGAACCAAAGTGCTGCACAGGAAACCAGTACGAAGCAGAGTAGCAGAAAGAAACGCGTACAGATGACACCACCTTTCTGTGCCACCCATCATCTCATCAGAGGAACTGCGACAGATTGAGCATAAGCCATGGAAAAATAAGTTGAGAAAAGGGAGGGGAGTAAAGGTGTTGGACTTAAATTGCACCTGGAGAAGAGTGAGAAAACAAGTTTACTTAAGTGTTTTTTTGATTGTGTTCTCTTTTTCCTCCACCTCAAAACCCAAATCACTGATCAGAAGTTTGTGTTAACTAGCAGTAAATTAAGCAAGAGTTCCCAAAGAGGCTGTTTTGCCTGCAAAATTCCCACATTTTCCATGGATAATGGAGAGAATCACAGTATCGCAGATGGTTGAGGTTGGCAGGGACCTCTGGAGGTCATCTGGTCCAACCCTCCCGCTCAAGCAGGGCCACCCACAGCCAGCTGCCCACGACCGTGTCCAGATAACTTCTGAATATCTCCAAGGATGGAGATGCCACAACCTCCCTGGACAACCTGTGCCAGTGCTCGGTCACCCTCACAGTCAAAAGGCATTTCCTGACATTCAGAGGGAACCTCCTGTGTTTCAGATTGTGCCCATGGCCTCTGGTCCTGTCCCTGGGCACCACTGAACAGAGCCTGGCTCCATCCTCTTTGCACCCTCCCTGCAGGTATTTATACACAGTGGTAAGATCCTCCCTTGAGCCTTCTCTTCTCCAGGCTGAACAGGCCCAGCTCTCTCAGCCTTTCCTCATAGGACAGATGCTCCAGACCCTTCATCATCCTTGTAGAAGGGTCTAACATCCAGAAAGCAGAAGACTGTTGAGTACTTTGAGCCTCCACTGCTGGAAACACATAATGAGAAACTGATTAAGCCTGCTTTAAAATTGCATTTATATTTTTTAATTAGAAGCCTGACGTAAGTCTTATCAAGTAAGACTTGTATTTCATCTGTAAATGCATTCACTATTTTGGTTGCAAGGTGAATCAAGATGAAGCTGAAAAGTTACTGCCTTTGAGGGTGGGACATCCAAATAACGGGACACATGGAAAACTTGCACCCAAGCTACACTTAAGAAATCCAAAGATTGGGAATTGTGTGCTACCAAACTGCCACAGGCCAGTGTACAGCATAGTGTGAATTGGTATCAGGACAAACTAGTGAACACAAGCTAGCTAAGATGACCCTGAACTTAAAGAACAGCCAGATGGTCCTAAAGCAGGGAGCCTTTAGCTAAAAAGCATGGAAAATATGAAAAGCACACAGATCAGAGATAGCTATTCCTGACTGTCACTGCCTCCTTCCCCTTAAAAACAGGAAAAGGAGAAAAGGTACACAGGATGTGAGGATTAATGAGTAGCTGTAAAACGCTGATGATGAACAGTACTGAGTGTTGATTAACATACTGGATATTAAGATGATGAAAGAAATTGCTACCAATTTCGTTCACCTTTAAACCGCCTTGTAAGAATTAACAAGCTAAAAGCAAACAAATTGCTATAAAAGACTGAGGACTAAAGAAGATGATTCCTTTGCAATATTTTGGAAATAGCTGAGGTCACTCCCCTTCTTGAGATAAAAGGATTTGCTGACCAAATGATGCAGAAAGGGGGAGACTGATGCAGATGACTGAAGCAGAAAGGGGGAGAAGTTTGAAAGATTAGTTTGAAAGATTTCGAGCTACACACACACAAAAAGTGCTCACGTTGCAAGAAAACAGCTCATCCTGAGATAAGTAGTCAGCGTAAGCTTATTTGATGGGGGAAGGACAGGGAAAATGTACATATAGGAACAGGGTAAAAGGGTTACTTTTTGTTTGTGGGGTTTGTTTTCTCTTAAACGTAGCACCTTATATTAAGATTCCCACCAGCGCAGTCATCAACATTACTGAAATGCAACCACGTCTACAAAAGGAGGCAACAAGCAGCCGGCACATGGCACGGTGCCCAACAGTAAGAAAGTATATATGAAGGCTAAGGAGTAACACAATTCTTTTTTAATGCCTTAACAGAGCAGAAGAGTGTTTTCCAGAGAATCAAATTCCAGCACGCTGAACTCCACAATTTTCCTTTCTAAATCAATCATCCCATCTAGTCTTACCTTTTTTTCCCCCCCCCCAAAAGGAAATTTCAATGTTATCAGTTACAAGGACGGAGGAGGTCTATTAGATGAGACAGCCATTTCCCTACCACTATAGTACTGCCTTGATTATGTTACATTTTACAAAAGTTACTTTTAGATCTCCTGCTGCTAAGACTACTGCTCCTACTTTATGAAAACATCAAAACAAACCTGTTATAAACACATTAACGCAAAGTGCAAATGTCCTTTTTCTTCAGTGTTTAAATGGCAATGACCCAACCTAACTTGTTTTCCTCTACAAACTTTAAAATATTTATAAAATTATGTTCCTCACTTGCTGTCCTTTACTCCAGCTACATAAATTTAATTCTTTCGAATTTGCCTTAGTCCTGTCACCCATCAATCATTCTACTTCCTCCTCCACTCGCTGTAATTCATCAATGTCTTTCTAGTAATAAAGTGCTGAAACCGAAAGCAGTGCTCAAGGAACAGAGTGGCTAAAAACCACAAGAGAGGATTATCCGACTGCTTACTTGACTTTAACACAACACATGAGCAATTTCAACAACAGCATGGTCAAATGACTTCCCTGAAATGGGAAAGTCAGAGTATCTACTGGCATCACAGAATTGCCCGAGACTTTTTCCATTAGAGTGACAACTCGATGGAAATGAGACATGTATTGCCCCAGTACCTGTGATAGTTGTGTGCCTCAAATCCTCAGTAGCTCCTGGGCAATAAGATGAAATCAGCAAATCAAAGATTCAGTACCATCTACAAGAAGCACGTCAGACAGCTCAGCTACAGAACTCACTGCCAAAGGACAGCGTTGAAGCCAAAAGTTTAAATTGGTGCAAAAAGCGACTGGGACAAATTCAAGGAAGAAACAGCTATTGAGTGCTACTCAACACAAAAAGACACCAGCTTTTCTGTCAAAAGCTGCATATTGCCAAGTGCTGGAAGCTCGGAGAGTGTTTTGGAAAAAGATTGCTATTGCTTGCTCTGTCCTTACTCCCCCTTCTAAGCATCCTCTGCATCAGATACAGTATTGGCCTAAGACCACCTTTGGTCTGACCTTGAACAGACATCTATATTAAATCTCACTGGAGCACTGTCATGGACTAGCAATACAGCTGTAGGTATTCTGAAGGCAGCAAAAATAATAAAAAAGGCTTTTCCTTCCACTTTTCATTTCCATACTTTTTTGTCTCTGATTTAATGCATCCTTATTTAGTCTTAACTGCCATTAAAAGTATGTTTTTTCTCTGTCCCAAGTCTTCTCTCTGTATAAATGATGTCTAAAACAATGGGGTCCTAATGCATTAAAGTAAAACATCAGGATTTTCCTTTTAATGCAAACCTGCAGTTTCCCAAATTGATTCTCTTGCTGTCTTCATGATGACATTTCAGGTCTTTTATATTCCCTGTGTCCCATCTCTTGGTTATTAAAGGAATCTTTAACTGCTTTCAATTAGCTCTTCACCTCTTAATTTACTAACTTTTTTTAATTACAGAATTCATAAATTCACAAAAGGTAATATTAAACTGCAGTGCAAGACAACCATTGCCTCCTTCTCAAACACGCACACTGTCCCTACATCTTCATTTAGGAGCTGTTCAGCGTAAGTCTTCCTCTAGGTCTAAATGACAATGTTTCTTCTATCAAACCATTTTGAAAGTTACTTGGTAGCATTATGCCAACTTTACGAGACATAATTCAGTTTACTTCAGTGGGAAACATCTGGGCTAAGATCACCGCAGATGTTTTAAATGCTTTACTAAAAACTAAATTTATTACACCTTTTCACCCACCATTCTCTAGCTTTAAAGTTGCATTTCAAAAATGCAGTCAGATTTATCTAGAGTATTTTATATTGTCTCATAACCCAATCTATCTTCAACAATTTATCTTGGTGTTTGTTCCAATATTTTACTATGGGCAGAATTATGTCTGTACAATCCAGAGTTTAAAAAAGAATTCATGGAAAGACCAGTGATTACCGGAAAAACATCCGCTGTATTCAAAGATAAAGTGATAAAAGTGTAAATGTCTCACAGAATATAGTCCACAGCATACCTTAATAATAAAAATTACAAACAACATCAATGGCAAAAGAAATATTAACCTGAAGGTATGAAATACTACCAGGTTTATGAGTTGAAAAGGATGCAAATGTAAACCAAACCACAAAACTCTCAAGCTGTTACGAGGGCACTCCCAAGAAAGGATGCATCATTACATGGCGGGAGCAATTGCCTTGAGCAAAGAACTCCTCATCACTGCATCCACACTATAACCAGGAAGGATTAAATTTAATGTTCAGAAATGCCCATTCCCAAAAGCGTACGTCATAACGTTACAGACACCTCTCCCTTTATTACGGGCAATGTCTGTCACGTAAGCTGCAGCTTACTTTCACCATAAAAAGATGCTAGACACCTCTTCTCCACCTTCGTTACAGCATGTTTTCTTATTTAATAAACTTTCATCGGCTTAAATGAATGGTTGTTATTAGTAGAGCTAACAGCCACACGATAATACTCTAGAGAGGTATCAATGCTTGTTGGTGCATTAACTAAGAGCAGAGGAGCTGAGGTCAAGCACGTGTCAATGCAAATGAAGCAGTATTAGGCACTAACAGTTTAATGCAATAGACTGCCTCAGATAATGGAAATTACAGGATAAAAAGAATGAGATAAAGTTATTGATAAGTATACTGAGGGAAAAAATGATAAAATGTTTCAAAGGGAAAGAAACTCTCCACGTTCTAATGTCTTTAAACCTAGCCTAGCAAGTTTGCTTAAAAAAAAAAAAGATCAGAAAACAGAATTTAAAGAGGAAAAAAAGAAAAAAAAAAAAACAGAAAGATACAGAAAAGAGGTGAAAATTTTCTAACAAAACATAGCAC
This sequence comes from Ciconia boyciana, assembly GCF_034638445.1. Taxonomy (NCBI): domain Eukaryota; kingdom Metazoa; phylum Chordata; class Aves; order Ciconiiformes; family Ciconiidae; genus Ciconia; species Ciconia boyciana. Next base: position 3,001,697 of record NC_132934.1, read on the forward strand.
CAATGCGTCTCATACAAGGAATTTAGAAGTATTCTACCAAACTTAATTACTTAAGCTTTACAATGCTCCTTGAAGGCGGACAAATAATACTAATAAATCCTAGCATCTGAGTAAAGGTACAGTATTTTAAATGAATGAGCAGCAGACAGAAGAAAGCTCATGATTTCCATGCTTATGTGTGAATCAGTAGAACATATCCTATGCACGCATCAACTTAATAAAAACAAAGCTGCCTTCTTTCTCACCCGTACCTCAACCAAACAGCTAACAGAAATCACGAGGTTTGCCAATCATTAAAACCTGATACAAAACAGTTCCTTTCAGCATCAACACTCATACACCTCAGTAGATAATCTGAAATGAGATACAATCCTTGAGATGTCACCTTCTCAATTCTGTTTTCTAAAAGGCTTCCTTGTAATCAAGAAGGTCAACAATGACAAGACACAATGTCAGCTGGGGAAAGACTTCAAGGCAAGAACTATTGGGAAAATATTACTATTTTTATAATTCAGAAGGTAGAGAATTTCAAGCAGGGCCAAAATTTAAATTTTGTAATAAAAGCATTTCTACAGAATTCCAAAAGGTCTCTTATTTCCATTTACGGCATTAATTCCAAAATACAAAACTGTTTCACAGCAGTACCTGAATCCCAGCTCTGCAGTAAGAAACACAGAAACAAAATGAAGGACTGTTTTTCCTGATTTTCATTGTTCCAGCTGAAAGGCAGACAGTAAATAAAACACATACCGAGAACAGCATTGCAATTTTTTATTTCGTTATTTCACTTATACTTATAGTCTAAGAAGTCTGCTCACTACACGGTACTTCTAATTGAAAGACTCTCCTCGCACTATACTGAGGAAAGCCACAGGTAGCAGCTACATTCAAGTAACGAAAATGAAAACTCTCAACAACTGTTCCCAGGGCTACAAACATCCAGTGATTTCTGGGAAGATGTTAATCGCTCCAAATGCCTTTGTAGAGGATTAACATGAAGTGCATAGAAAGGCAGGGGACACTTATCGAGTAGGACACATTCATTACGGGATGAGCAAGAAGAGGCCAAATATGCACGTGTGTACACACACAGAGCAATATCCTCTCTTTGCTCCTGAGAAAACATTTCAATATTTTCTCTTTGTTTGATTCCCACTTCCCACAGCAAGTGAGGTTCCTTGTCCTCATACACTGTTCTCCAAAATATCTTTACCCATGCTTAGTCTCCCCTCTATTTCCTTTTCCTATGCCACCTCTCCCTTCTGGCTGGCTCAGTAGCTTTATGTTCATTTTTGCACAGCATTTCCACTTATTAAAATGTCATCAGCTTCTGACTGTGTTCTCACCCACTAAGTAGCCCAGTTGTGTTGTAAAGCCCTGCAGTTAAAAAAAACAAACACTTTTTTGTAAAATACTTTGGCATGCTGACAACGGAGCTGGTCAGCAGCTCTAGTTTAGACCAGTATGTTCCTGATATAAAAGGTTAGATTTCACAACAAAGTAATGCTCTTCAAAAAGTTAACCCAATACAGTTCTTACAATCTATGGAGCTGAGCAAAAACACATTTAATGCATCATAAGGATGCCGGTGGTGAACTCAGTATGCTTTAACTATGCTGCATCAGCACAACTGAAAATGACCTGATTTACCTGCAAACCAATCTCCTCTCCTGTACAGCTGGATGCCGCGCCAACTACATTTAATTGAATGCAACAACAATAACAGCCACTAGCTCGACTCTAGAAACTGAACAAACTGGCAACAATGCAAATTTGCAGTAAGAAAGCGGTCAGCTCTGAGAAAAGCCTGATGCTATTATTCACTTCAGAAAGCAGAGCAGAAGACATAGATTCTTCTTTCCCTGACATAAGGAAACTGAAATAGAAGTCCTTAACATTGAAAAAGAAAGAAAAGTAGGTGTTGGAGCGTTCCCTAGCCTATTTCTTGAGAAACAAATTACTGGCACTTCAGCTTTGTATTTCTTGGGACAAAGACAGGCAGGCTAAAGGAGAAGGATGTGCTCATGAGTAAAACACATATACACATCAGTTCCTAGCTCTGCAACACAAGGAAGTGTGAAGTTAAACTTCAGTGAAGACTAGTCAGAGGGCTCCATACTTCCTTCTTTCCACCTTCGTTCCTCCTTCTTGGTGTCCTCCTAATAAAAAGAATTTCAACTGGAAATAGCAGTTATCCTCACTCCTATCCTAGGGATATATTTCTGCACTTTCATGGAGTTTTGTTACTGTCCTGGTTTCGGCTGGGATAGAGTTAATTTTCTTCCTAGTAGCTGGTATAGTGCAGTGCTTTGGATTTTAGTATGAGAATGATATTGATAACACGCTGATGTTTTGGCTGTCGCTAAGCGGTATTTACATTGGTCAAGGACCTTTTTTTTGTTTTTTTTTCCCCAGCTTCTCATGCTCTGCCAGGCGCCCAAGAAATGGGAGGGGGCACATCCAGGATAGTTGATCCAAACTGACCAAAGGGCTATTCCATACCATATGATGTCATGCCCAGTATATAAACTGGGGGAGTTGGCCGGGGGTCTGCGACCGCGGCTCGGGGACTGGCTGGGCGTCGGTCGGCGGGTGGTGAGCGGTTGTATAATTTTATTTTATTTTATTATTTTTTTTTCCCTTTCCCTTTTGTTTCCTCCTTGGGTTTTGTTCCTCTTTCTCTCTCATTGTATTCCTTCTCAGTATAATTCATTATTATTATTATTATTATTATTATTTTGTTCCAATTATTAAACTGTTCTTGTCTCAACCCACGAGTTTTCTTACTTTTGCTCTTCCGATTCTCTCCCCATCCCACTGGGGGAGTGAAGAGCGGCTGTGTGGTGCTTAGTTGCCAGCTGGGGCTAAACCACGACAGTCCTTTTGGCGCCCAACGTGGGGCTCGAAGGGTTGAGATAATAACAGATTAACCAGAGTGTATTAAGGAATTCAGATCTGTTAGTAGTTGTGGGACGTGATATTGATCCATCTGTTCCTAGCATTGGTTTACCTGATCTGCACCATGCTCATTTTTTTGCTGTACATGTTAAAGATCGGTGTTGGTTTTTGCAGTTTGCTGTGCTCTGCTTTAATTGGTGATGTTTTGCCTGTGAGATTTGTTATTAAAACAGTGACCTTGGGTTTATTTTGGTATCTAAGTGCTGTACTGAAACCGTTATTGTATGTCGGGTATCAGCTTATGGAGACAATCGCAATTATACCTCTGCCTCTGAGAGGTTTTTTATGGAGAAATGCAGAATTGTACCTTCACTACTTTCTTCTACAATGCTTCCTCCTTCATTACAATAACTTTTCAGTATTTTGAACAACCTTGGGTAGTTAAGATACTTCTATTGGTATTGCTTGGGAATATTGTTTCGATCTTGTCCAAGGTTAGTAAGCAATTTAAGAACATAATTCAGAGATCTGCCCCAAGGCTGGATAGTTATGAGTGGCAGGGTGTGTGGGATAGCATGGGCAAATGCCTAGGACGGTGGGCACCTCCAGTGTTTTGGAACTTCACCCCTGAACAAGTGCAGAATCCTGAAAAATTAGTAGACTATTTGGAAAAAGTATGCTGTCACCCTGGCAATTCTAGGGAGACACAAATCACTGCCATGTGCTGGGGTCTGGCCCATGCCTACCGAGCCCTGTCCAACACTATTCAGTACCCTCAGGATCCGGTGGCAAAATGCCAGGCACTGCAGCTGCTCCAGCCCCCCCTGCGACAGGCACTGCGGCTGTTCCGACTACCCCTGCGACAGGCACTGCGGCTGTCCCGATTACCCCTGCAACACGCACTCCGGCTGCTCCAGCCCCCTGCGACAGGCACTGCGGCTGTTCCGACTGCCCCTGCGACAGGCACTGCGGCTGTCCCGATTACCCCTGCGACAGGCGCTGCGGCTGTCCCGATTACCCCTGCGACAGGCACTACGGCTGCTCCAGCCCCCCCTGCGACAGGCACTGCGACTATTCCGGCTACCCCTGCGACAGGCACTGCGGCTGTCCCGACTACCCCTGCGACAGGCGCTGCGGCTGTCCCGATTACCCCTGCGACAAGCACTGCGGCTGTCCCGATTACCCCTGCGACAGGCGCTGCGGCTGTCCCGATTACCCCTGCGACAGGCACTACGGCTGCTCCAGCCCCCCCTGCGACAGGCACTGCGACTATTCCGGCTACCCCTGCGACAGGCACTACGGCTGTTCCGACTACCCCTGCGACAGGCACTGCAGTTGCAGCTGCTCCGGATAACTCCGTTACAAGCATTGCGGTTCAAACAGGGAACGAACCCGTGTCAGTATCAGTCGCCCCTATACATAAAAAGAAATCCTGGAAGCGAAAGTCAACTCGTTTAGAAAGGGAAGATGAAAGAGCAGGGCTATCACAGGGAGAGGAAGAGGAAGAACTCGTAAATGAGACAGAAACCACCCGATCCCTATCCCTAAGTGAGCTGCGAGATATGCGAAAAGATTTCAGCCGTCGTCCAGGGGAGCACATTGTCACCTGGCTGCTCCGATGCTGGGATAGTGGGGCCAGTAGCCTGGAATTGGAGGGTAAGGAAGCCAAGCAGCTGGGATCTATTTCTAGGGAAGGGGCATTGACAAAGCAATTGGAAAAGGGGAACCAGCCCGCAGCCTCTGGAGCCGACTCCTGTCAGCTATAAAGAAAGATATCCTTTCAAGGAAGATGTTGTATATCGCCCTGGGAAATGGACCACCATGGAAAAAGGCATCCAGTACCTGAGGGAATTAGCTGTGCTGGAAGTGATTTATAGTGACCTGAACGACGTGCGGTCACCCATAGATCCAGATGAGGTCCAGTGCACAAGACCTATGTGGCGGAAGTTGGTACGAAACGCACCACCGTCGTGTGCCAACTCATTGGCAATACTGACCTGGAAAGACGGAGACAGTCCAACAGTGAATGAAGCTGCTAGTAACCTCCGGGAATATGAAGAAAGTATCTCTTCCTCCCTTGTCTCAGCTGTGGAGAAACTGTCCCAGGAGTTCCAACGGTTCAAAGAAGATATGTCCTACTCCCCACCTATACGGACCAGTGTCTCAGCTATTAGGAGTCAGCGTTCTTCTGCTCAAGAGAGGATATAGAGGGTACACACCACGGGCACTCTATGGTTTTTCCTGCGTGACCACGGAGAGGACATGAGGAAGTGGGATGGAAAACCTACCTCAACCCTAGAGGCACGGTACGTGAGTTGCAAGGAAAAACAATCACCAAGGGGGTTCTTCCAGGAAAATTGCTGCTCAGTTTCCAGTGGACAATTCCCCAGACAGAGTAAAAGGGCTGATCTTACTTCTGATTTTAATGAAGAAACTCCTGACTCGTATATACAAGAAATGGGTAATGAATATTATGACCAGAATTACGGGCCCTGCCTCCAGCCAGGTGGAGGAAAGGGACATCCGGGTTTACTGGACTGTGTGGATTCGATGGCCTGGCACATCAGACCCACAGGAGTATAAGGCTCTAGTAGACACCGGTGCACAGGGTACCCTAATGCCATCAAGCTATATCGGGCAGAACCCATCTGTATTTGTGGAGTGACAGGGGATCCCAACAGCTGACTGTCTTGGAGGCTGAAGTGAGCCTAACTGGGAATGAGTGGCAAAGCACCCCATTGTGACTGGCCCTGAGGCTCCGTGCATCCTTGGCATAGACTACCTCAGGAGAGGGTATTTCAAGGACCCAAAAGGGTACCGGTGGGCTTTGGTATAGCTGCCTTGGAGACGGAGGAAATTAAGCAGCTATCTACCGCCTGGTCTCTCAGAGGACCCTTCTGTTGTGGGGTTGCTGAGGGTTGAAGAACAACGGGTGCCAATTGCTACCACAACGGTGCACCGGAGGCAATATCGTACCAACCGAGACTCCCTGATTCCCATCCATGAGCTGATTCGTCGACTGGAGAGCCAAGGAGTGATCAGTAAGACTCGCTCACCTTTTAACAGTCCTATATGGCCAGTGAGAAAGTCTAATGGAGAGTGGAGACTAACAGTAGACTATCGTGGCTTGAATGAAGTCACGCCGCCCCTGAGTGCTGCTGTGCCGGACATGCTGGAACTTCAATACGAACTGGAGTCAAAAGCAGCCAAATGGTATGCTACAATTGATATTGCTAATGCGTTTTTCTCAATCCCTTTGGCAGCAGAGTGCAGGCCACAGTTTGCTTTCACCTGGAGGTGTTCAGTACACCTGGAATCGACTTCCCAGGGGTGGAAACACAGCCCTACCATTTGCCATGGACTGATTCAGACTGCACTGGAACAGGGCGAAGCTCCAGAACATCTGCAATACATTGATGACATTATCGTGTGGGGCAATACAGCAGAGGAAGTTTTTGAGAAAGGGAAGAAAATAGTCCAGATCCTCCTGAAAGCCGGTTTTGCCATAAAACAAAGTAAGGTCAAGGGACCTGCACAGGAGATCCAGTTTTTAGGAATAAAATGGCAAGATGGACGTCGTCAGATCCCAATGTATGTGATTAACAAAATAACAGCCATGTCTCCACCAACTAGCAAAAAGGAAACACAAGCTTTCTTAGGCGTTGTGGGTTTTTGGAGAATGCATATTCCAAATTACAGTCTGATCGTAAGCCCTCTTTACCAAGTGACCCGGAAGAAGAATGATTTCAAATGGGGCCCTGAGCAACGACAAGCTTTTGAACAAATTAAACGGGAGATAGTTCATGCAGTAGCCCTTGGGCCAGTTCGGGCAGGGCAAGACGTAAAAAATGTGCTCTACACTGCAGCTGGAGAGAATGGCCCTACCTGGAGCCTCTGGCAGAAAGCACCAGGGAGACTCGAGTCGACCCCTAGGGTTTTGGAGTCGGGGATACAGAGGATCTGAGGCCCGCTATACTCCAACTGAGAAAGAGATATTAGCAGCATATGAAGGGGTTCGAGCTGCTTCAGAAGTGGTTGGTACTGAAGCACAACTCCTCTTGGCACCTCGACTGCCGGTGCTGGGATGGATGTTCAAGGGAGTGTCCCTCTACACATCATGCAACTGATGCTACGTGGAGTAAGTGGGTTGCACTGATCACACAACGGCAGACTCGGATAGGAAACCCCAATCGCCCAGGAATCTTGGAAGTAATTATGGACTGGCCAGAAAGCAAAGGTTTCGAATATCGCCAGAGGAGGAGGTGACGCGTGCTGAGGAGGCCCCACTGTACAATAAATTGCCAGAAAATGAGAAGCAGTATGCACTGTTCACTGATGGGTCCTGTTGTATTGTAGGAAAGCATCGGAGGTGGAAGGCTGCTGTATGGAGTCCTATACGACAAGTGGTAGAAACTGCTGAAGGAGATGGTGAATCGAGCCAATTTGCAGAACTAAAAGCCATTCAGCTGGCTTTAGACATTGCTGAACGAGAAAAGTGGCCAGTGCTCTATCTCTATACTGACTCATGGATGGTGGCAAATGCCCTGTGGGGGTGGTTACAGCAATGGAAGCAGAACAATTGGCAGCGCAGAGGCAAACCCATCTGGGCTGCAGCATTGTGGCAAGATATTGCTGCCCGGGTAGAGAACCTGATTGTAAAAGTGCGTCACGTAGATGCTCACGTACCCCAAGAGTCGGGCCACTGAGGAACATCAAAATAACCAGCAGGTGGATCAGGCTGCTAAGATTGAAGTGGCTCAGGTGGATCTGGACTGGCAACATAAGGGTGAATTATTTATAGCTCGGTGGGCCCATGACACCTCAGGCCATCAAGGAAGAGATGCAACATATAGATGGGCTCGTGATCGAGGGGTGGACTTGACCATGGACACTATTGCACAGGTTATCCATGAATGTGAAACATGCGCTGCAATTAAACAAGCCAGCGGTTAAAGCCTCTGTGGTATGGAGGCGATGGCTAAAATATAAATATGGGGAGGCCTGGCAGATCGATTATATCACACTCCCACAAACCCGCCAAGGCAAGCGCTATGTGCTTACAATGGTGGAAGCTTAACCACCGGATGGCTGGAAACATATCCTGTGCCCCATGCCACCGCCGAACACTATCCTGGGCCTTGAAAAGCAAGTCCTGTGGTGACATGGCACCCCAGAAAGAATTGAGTCAGACAACGGAACACATTTTCGAAACAGCCTCATAGACACCTGGGCTAAAGAGCATGGCATTGAGTGGGTATATCACATTCCCTATCATGCACCAGCCTCTGGGAAAATTGAACGATATAATGGACTGTTAAAGACTACACTGAGAGCACTGGGTGGTGGGACATTTAAACATTGGGATACACATTTAGCAAAGGCCACCTGGTTAGTCAACATTAGAGGATCTGTCAATCGAGCTGGCCCTGCCCAATCAAAACTTTTACACACTGTAGAAGGGGATAAGGTCCCTGTAGTACACATAAAAAACATACTGGGGAAGACAGTTTGGGTTACTCCTGCCTCAGGCAAAGGCAAGCCCATTCGTGGGATTGCTTTTGCTCAAGGACAGGTGTACTTGGTGGGTAATGCGAAAGGATGGGGAAGTCCAATGTGTACCTCAAGGGGATTTGATTTTGGGTGAGAATAGCCAATGAACTAAATGGTATGATGTTAATTGCTATATAATACTGTGTGTCATCACTTTTATGGTTATTATACACCATATCAATGGTATTTCAATAAGGATCACCCAGATTAGTGAAAAATGAACTTCGATGAAAGCAAGCAAAGTGCAGAAGTGATGGAACCAGAACTGGCTTCAGCATCCAGAACAATCCAGAACAATTCAGATTCAGAACAATCCAGCACCATGCAGCATCTCTTCTGCCCTGAAGGACTATTATGACAGATGAAGCCCAAAGTCATGAACTAAATGACCTTAATAAACATTTTAGAAGGATGACTCATAGACCAAGGGAATGATAATTGTGTGTACATATATATATATATATATATATATACCAAGAGACAGGAAAAAAAAATGGTGGTGATTAATTGTATTAGAAAGGGTAGAACCTGGGCATGACGTAAATGGTATGGAATAAGCGGTGCATACTGTCCTGGTTTCGGCTGGGATAGAGTTAATTTTCTTCTAGTAGCTGGTATAGTGCAGTGCTTTGGATTTTAGTATGAGAATGATATTGATAACACGCTGATGTTTTGGCTGTCGCTAAGCGGTATTTACATTGGTCAAGGACCTTTTTTTTTGTTTTTTTTCCCCAGCTTCTCATGCTCTGCCAGGCGCCCAAGAAATGGGAGGGGGCACATCCAGGATAGTTGATCCAAACTGACCAAAGGGCTATTCCATACCATATGATGTCATGCCCAGTATATAAACTGGGGGAGTTGGCCGGGGGGTTGCGATCGCCGCTCGGGGACTGGCTGGGCGTCGGTCGGCGGGTGGTGAGCGGTTGTATAATTTTATTTTATTTTATTATTTTTTTTTTTCCCTTTCCCTTTTGTTTCCCTCCCTTGGGTTTTGTTCCTCTTTCTCTCTCATTGTATTCCTTCTCAGTATAATTCATTATTATTATTATTATTATTATTATTATTTTGTTCCAATTATTAAACTGTTCTTGTCTCAACCCACGAGTTTTCTTACTTTTGCTCTTCCGATTCTCTCCCCCATCCCACTGGGGGGGGGAGTGAGAGAGCGGCTGTGTGGTGCTTAGTTGCCAGCTGGGGCTAAACCACGACAGTTACTTGACACAATCCCGCCCCAAAGGAACTGTACTCCCGCACTAATAAATCAAGTTCAGAGTAAGTGTTTCACGGTCTATTGGAATTAAAAGATTTTTTTAAAAAACTCTGTATACTTTGACAAAGTAGTAATAGTTCATTAAAATTGCAAAGCTAGACACATAAAAGCCAGGAAATGCAAAGAAAGTAGCCTAAGCAATTTTCATTTAATCTTATTATGATATGACCTTTAATTACTTGATTCAACAACATTTCTTCCTTCAACTGTTTTCAGCATTTCATCTCTTAGATTATTTAAACAAATGGTAAATATTAATTTCTCCCTATGGGTACCTCATGGGTCAACAGTAGAGCCAGAACAATTAGATCAAGACCACAGACCTCTACGATACTTGACTTAATTAAGTAACCCGCTAGGCAGAGCGTAGTGCCCTTCAATACACAGCCCAGTGCCGGGGGAGACCAGACACGGAACTGCTTCCTCCACGCAAGAATCCTTCTGTCCTTGCCCACTGCTGTCCATCCTGCTGTGTGCCTTCTCCTTCAAGTTCTGGCTTGGCTATTGTGTTGTGTAGCCCATCTAAAACATCTTTTCCAGAAGAATTCGATTACTGCCTTCTAGCAATCAAGCTCATGCTTCCAGGCCAAGTGCTAGCTATGCCCCCAACTCCAACTTGCCTCTGCCGCCAGCTCCGCTGCTCTCCCTTTTGGGGACTGCCCACTGCCTTTTCTTAGGAAGCTCCTTCTGCATCAGAATTCCCCTCTCAGCACCTGATCACAGAATCATAGAATCATTTAGGTTGGAAAAGACCTTTAAGATCATTGAGTCCAACCCTTAACCCAGCACTGCCAAGTCCACCACTACACCATGTCCCTAAGCGCCACACCTACAGGGCTTTTAAATACCTCCAGGGATGGGGACTCCACCAGTTCCCTGGGCAGCCTGTTCCAGTGCTTGATCACCCTTTCGGTGAAGACATTTTTCCTAATATCCAATCTGAACCTCCCCTGGCGCAACTTGAGGCCGTTTCCTCTTGTCCTATAGCTTGTTACCTGGGAGAAGAGACTGACAATCACCTCACTGCAACCTCCTTTCAGGCAGTTGTAGAGAGCGATGAGGTCTCCCCTCAGCCTCCTTTTTATGTTTTACGTTTAACAGAAAACACACACACGTGTGTGCAGGTGCACTCTGCCACGTAAAAGTGAATGTTACTTTTAGCAATTTAGTGTGTGAAAAAACAGATCCTTTACAGAAAAACATACAAACTCATACTTTAAAAAAGCATATAGAGAAACTGAAAATAACTGAAATGTATTCAGTCTCAAACAGGAGTTCTGTCTGTTCCGGACCCTCCTGATTTCTGCAAAGCTTCACAATTCAAAGGAGATTGGAACTAGGCTCTTTTAACACAACCTGTGTAAGGTGCAATTACAGAACAGCAAACCTGATCCTGCCGGCTCACCAGAGTGTGTATTATCAAGATGCTGGAGGAACACAGAACGTGAATACATGATATTTGAAGCTTATCCGTGCTACTCTAGATGGATACAGAGCCAAAAACGAAAAAGCTGCCACTTAAAAATTTTAAGTTCATACAAATGTAAGCTGTCACAAAATACCTTTGCATTGTGTTCATACTACTGGGAAAAGCTGCCATTCTTTTATTAACAATTCTTCACAGCATTACTCAGTCATTGCACATTAGAACCAGCAGCTGGAGAGTTTTGAGTGATAATGAAACCTGTAACAAGCCATCTTCGGCCGTCTTTTCCAAACAATAAGGGAATTAAAATTTCAATTTAAATGCAGAGGTTTGAAACACGCTTCAGTGGCGAAATTACTTCAATTAATGTGAGTGGAATACAAAGAACAGACTGCAGAAATGTGATGCAGCAACCAGAAATTATACCATTAGAGTGCTTGCATCAACCTAACGCAACGACTGCAAAGGTCTAATTTCAACTGTACATATCACAAGGCTACAGGCAACAATATTAATCAGTGCTCCAATTTCAATGTGAGGGATACAAGCTCCTTGTCAGATCACTTTGGGCTTTTTATAATCCATGAGCATCTGTTTACCTTGAGGAATGAAACAAAAGGACAGAGAGATCTATATACACTCTGCATCCCTGACAGTTTAGTAATTATTTTACATAATATTCATATCATATAAAAGTAGAAAGACATTATCCTGCAGCCAGTGAGTGATTACAACATCACAGTCTTGCAGAGGCAGCATTAACAGAAGATGGCAAAAGCCAATGAGCCTACGATGACTTTTGTCTATGAAAAAGCTCCAAATGCAGGTGGGTTACTATTTCTTGATTACAGGTACACTTGTCTTCAAATGAGAATTGCAAGTGTCAATGAACGGCTGAAATAGTGTGTTCAATTTTCACTTGAGGTGTCTCTGCATTCCTTGACATATTAAAAAAACACCAACCCTCACAGCTGCTTTTTATATCATTATCATTTGATTTCTTATATAGATACTCTATTTTGGGAAAAAAACAACCAAACAATAAAAAACAGCTTGGTATACTACAGAAGTTCGTACTTCAGTGACGTCTAATATTGGCTCTACCTCATAGCCTTGGGCAACCTTACCTACACACACACACATATGTGTGTATATATATAAGCATATATATAAAAAAACTGCACACACGGTATGTTGCAAACCAATAAGATATCACAAACACACATATTGCAAGCCTTTTCTGAAGCATATTATATGATAAATCCTAAGAATTGTTACTTTTCTTCTTACACTTCCTATCTTATATTCCAGATAGGAAATGAATTACTTTTCTGGCATTTCCTTCTGAAAATAACTTTTTTTGGATTTAAAAAACCAACCAGCCAACCAACCAAAACATAAACACCAAACCAAGCAAACTGGCAAGTCCATCAGTAAAAGAAAGCACCAACATTTCAATTAATACTGAAGTTAACTCTGAATACCATGTTTTTCCCCCTACACTGAACGCACTTAATTTACATCTACTTCTTTCTCTCTCATAATTGAAAATATCAGACGAACACCACATTCCAATCTCCTCTATCAGAAACCTGACAAAAGTTTTGGCAAAACCTGACTGTACTCTTCTCATTTATGCTGCCTCAAGTCATTGCATTGCTGATCTGTTTTCAGGAATTCTAAAGGTTTTACGTAACATTTTATAAAGTATCATCAAAATTTCACTCTACATCACACAACAGAAATGGATACATTACCCACCCCAGACAGCTTACAATACAGTGGGAAAGTTGTAAGACAATAATTCATATTAGAAGGACAGTGAGACTCTAAGGAGAATAAGATTGAGAGGGCTCCTGGAAGATGGTTTTAGAAAGGAAGAAAGGGAAAATTGTGACCAGATTATAGAAAGATGATTGCACCTGGTGTGGCATGAAAACAGAGCATGAGCAACAGAAGAAACCAGGACGGTGACAGCAGAGTGAAATCAGACAAGAGGATGTGACAGCAACAACAAAAATCCAGATAGGGTTACACATGGCATCAGAGAAAGGGATGCAAAGACTGACGTCAAACTGTTGAAAATGTTTCAGATGGAACAAGGTAAGTTTTAGAGAGTCATATTTAAGGTAAAATGAGATAAAACGGAAAGAAGGAAATTAAAGTTCAAGTCTGGGCTCTAGGAATATGAGGTGACAACACTAAGACTTCCAGCTCTTTATCCTGTTAAATAATGACTTATTAAAAAAAAGTAAAGAGGCACAGCGAAGAGAAATACAAAGGATAGTAAAGTTGAAAAAAACAATAACAAAGGAAGGTAATGAAAAGATTTCCTTAAAGGCATTCTCTGGCAAACACAAAGAGGAATATGAACAGACATACTTCTTTTGCCTTCACTTTTGAACCACAGACTGCTTAAGGTTGGAAAGGACCTCTAGAGAACATGGAATCTACTGCTCAAGCATGGTCACCCAGAGCCAGTTGCCCAGGACCCCGTCCAGTTTGTTTCTGAAAATTTTCCACGGATGGAGACTCCACAACCTCTCTGGGCAACCTGTTCCGGTGTTCCAACCATCCTTACAGTAAAAAAGTGTTTTCTTAGGTTCAGACATAACTTCCTATGTTTCAATCTGTGTCCATTGCCTCTTCTCCTGTCACTGACCACCACTGAGAATAGTCTGGCTCTGTTTTCTTTGCATGCTCCTGTCAGACGTTTATAACCATGAATAAGATCTCCCTGAGGTTTCTCTTCTCTAAGTGAATGAGTCTCAGCTCTCTCAGCCTCTCCTTATATGTGAGACACTCCTGTCCCTTAACCATCTCTGTGATCCTTCACTAGACTCGATTCAGTAACTCCATCTCTCTCTTGTACTGGAGAGCCCAGAACTGGACTCAGCACTCCACATGTCAGGACTGAGTAGAGGGGAAGGATCACCTCCCTTCTGAAGTTTTTAACTACTGGTAGAAGACAGTTCCAGGAAAGAAAGGACTGGAGCCTGGTGAGGAAGTGTGCTTGTTAAGTTTAGAAACAAAAGAAAAATAAAAAAGATTGTTATTAGAGAAGTTCAGGAAACTTCTACCTCCACCACAAGACTGGAATTGAAAGGTATGCTTATAAAAGAGATGGAACTGAAAAGGAAAAACACTTGAAGGGAGGGAGAGGAAAGATGAAAAAAGAGATGGAAATAAGTAGAAAGGATTAAGAGTCCTGGTAAAAGACCTAGAGGAAGACAATGACAGGCAAACACACCCAAATGGTGAAAGAAATGAATAATTTCTGAATAATGATCGAAGTTGTGAGCGCGTTCTGGGAGATGAAATAGGAGAGAAACAGGATAGTTCATCCATAACAAAAATGGTTTTGAAATAATTGATAAGATCTAAAGAAAGACGATGATACAGGCAGGTGTCTGGGAAATTAATTTTAAAATAAAGCACCAGGTTACAAAAGCAGAAGGAAATCCCATGTGCGGATCAAATGGGTAAAGAACTAGATGGTTACACAAAGCATCAGGATCAGGACAAGAAAACAGGTAAAGATGGCTCTGAAAGACAAGAGCTATCCAAACAGGATGGGAGATGGTGACCCTAAGTCCAGTCAGGAAGGATCAAAACAAAACCAAACAGAAATTCCAGTACAAGACAGCAGCAAATGACAAAAGAAGAAACTAAGCAGGAAAAAAAGCACACAGATGGCAGCTCTGTCTGCAGACGATCAGACAGCTGACCAGTGTGTTGTTTCTGGTGGGTACTGGCCCAGCACGAGGTACCACATCTTACCAGCATGTCTGTTGCGTTGAGGTAGTGCTTGCTGGCCATGCACTGTTCCAGCTTCTGAGGCACTTGCTTGATGTTCTCTATCTCATCCAGCAAATTTAGGACATGTTTGTGCTCAATCCCTTCAATCCACAGCTTGCGCAACTCATCTCGCTTGCAATGCAGCAGCATCTTGCATGATAGCAGATTCTCCTTCACCTACAAGTGACATGTCAAAAGATTAATTAAATCTGTCCCTGTAACTGGCACTTCTAACACAGATCAGCCCTTTCCCACATTTACTTTACTAGGAATTCCAAAAATATCACAAGACTATAACCAAATCCAAGTTCCTTAGAATTTCTGGTTATTCCTTTGGCTAAAGGGAAACATACAGTACCATACAAACAGGAAATGCTTTCACAGTCAAATGTTTTTTAGTACAAGTTTTGTAGCACTAGTGAAAATTTAACTGAATTACTGTAACGTGAACAAATGCAGGATCCTATTAACCATGACCAAAGACTTATTTGCACATTTTCCAAAAATCAATTCAGTATTTTGGCATACAGCAAGAATCCAATTTTCAGTGAAAGCAAATAAGCCACTACTAATTTTTCTGCTGTAAACATTTTCCATCTGCCTATTAAATCTTTTGGCACGTCTCCTCCTTTCTTCAAGTTTGGTGTCCATTTCTTGAAACCTGACTGTCTAAGAGTACAACCATTTCCCTAATGCCTCGAGATTTTTTTTGTAAGAGATATGGTTTCATTAGAACAAACAGCAGTTAAGATACAGTTCAGTTCAGCATTTCCATTATTTATCGAGGCCATTACATCACCCACAGAAACACCTTGGTGTTTGCCATTCAGTTTGTTTTCAAGCCTCATGCCATCCTCTCTAACTGGCAAAGTCTCTACTATTCTACCCCATGTGGGAAACATCACAAGTTTTCCTTCTCCATTCTTTCTGCTCAGACACACAGCCTGTATTCCTTGCTTTCAGGTTCTCCCAATATCCTCTGGAAAGGTCAGTATAACCTAGCTTTACTTGCATAATGCAAATCAATAATACATATTAAAATGTGGAAGCAATTAACAACACGGCTTCGCACATTGCTTTCACACTACTCTTGTTTTTGTGATAAGTTATGAATACTTAGGGTCCAACCTTTTCTCAGGCTGAACTCTCACTGAATTACACATGAAGAGAGACTCTCAGAAGTAGGCCCTTCAATTTATTTTTAAATAATGAGCCTTCAAAGCACTCCAGAAATCCCACTTCAGCTGCACATTCTCCTACCTTGTCCATCTAAAGGCAGTTTAAAAAAATACATGACACACATAGATGGACCAAAATACAGACAATAACAGTAACAGTAAATAACAATAGCTACATAAGACAGCCTCCATCCAGAGTCAGAAGAGACTAAGATTGCAATACAATAACATTGCACTCTGAAATGTCCTTCCGAAAAGAATAACGTAGAAAAATCCTCAGCCAACAGAAAAGCTAATGTAAGAGTATCATAACTTGTTGCAAAAGCAGAGGCAAACTAAAATGCACAGAGAGTTCATTTCAGACTTAATCCCTGTTCAATACCTTAATTTAAAAGGTTTCACTGACCTAGCACACCATCATCAGTGGACTGTTACATAGAGCCAAATTAGGTCAGCAAAACAATCGCGGGGCTAGAAGGAATCTCACAAGACATTCCTACTCCTGTCCTTGCAAGAAAGACGATCAACTGTATCTACATTCGGGAGCAGGGGAAGGAATGAACAGCAAGTCTAAGAAAGAATGTCCCCTTGGTAGGCCAAATTGTTTCTACTTTATAATTCAGTTTTACAGTGGTAACACCTCTAAAGCTAGATTCAAAACTAAGCCTTTCCAAACAGGAATTCATACAAGAATTGACAAAAGGTAGATACACAGAGGGATCTGGACTATCTTTCACTTCCACAATTCCTAATGTGAGCAAACGCCTGTGCGATCATCCACCATCCACAAGAGGGGAACATCAAAATAAAGTCTGATAGCGTAATACAGATTGATGACAAACTAGATCTGGGGCCTCCCATTAGATTAGGTCAAAGCTACTTCAATACATATTGACCAAAACTAATAAGAAAACTTAAATATCAAAAGGTCCTTCACCTTTACAGTCATTCTTCTAGGCGGGACCAAAAGGTCACACCCCTGTATGTTTGGTTTGACCTCTGCAAAGCTTAGTAGACTGTGTGAAAATAGGCCACTGGCTACAGTTTATTTCAAATTTAGTGCAATTGATCTCTGCTTTCAAAGTGCTGAGCTTTGTACATAAATCCTAGAATGAACTCTTACCCTTGGAAAGCATCAGAATGGTCTCATTTTCTTTGAAAATGCTAAATGAATTTTGAAAGCCAGAAGGGTCAGTACATAGCCCCAAAAGGGTGAAAGCCTACTGCTCCTAAAGCACGGCTGTGAAAGGTTTTAGGCTCAGACCCCCACAGAGCCAGGGGAAAAAAACGGAATAAATTTGGTGCCTAGTTTGCAAAGTTTAGGTATAGCAAACTACACAGGAAGTAAAAGCTAGGACAGGAGTCCAAAGAACTAATCTACCACTGCAGGGAGAGAGCAGATGGAACAAGTCCACAACAAAGAGTGCCAGAATTATTTACTGGCACGCTACCGAAGTGTGAGCACTCAAAATACAGAAAGATACGGGGGCACAGAGTTCATGTACATTCACACAACAGAACTGAGTTTGGAAATAGCACCAAAATTCATATTCTCTGAGTGAAAAGCAAGCTGATGAATCACCCAGACTATTTAGGAGGTGGTTGGAGGCCAACATATCAAAACATGAACAGATTAGAGGGAAAGGTGTTAGCTTAGCAACCCTTGGACTTCAAAAACCTGATAGCAACATGCCCAGACAATAAATGAACAGGGGGCACTGCAAAGCTTTGTGCTTCATATCCACCTCTTGTTTTGCTTTTTAATTACTTGTGCTCTCAAACAACAGAGAGAGATCCTATGGAAAACATGTTGCTAGTAAGACATAGCCTGCAACCACTGTATTAGGACTGGATGGTCTGCTCCTAGCCACACCACAGAGCGACTTGAAAATCAGGCCTAGTTCAGAATTAGTGGGTAACAGTGCTTCTCAATTCAATTTTTAGTTCAGTTCGGAATGATGACAAGTAGCTGGGAAAAGAGAGAGAGAAATAAAAGGTTAAAATGGGACCTTACAACATTACACTACCAATAAAAGGGCAGTACACAGGAAAAAGCAAGAGTTGCACAGATTTGTACCCAGAGTACATGCTATCGAGCGGATGCAAACACAGAAACACACACAAAGCTAAACTTCACCTGTTTGATCTTATTGCGTGAGTTGGTGATGCGCTCTGTGATGCTCTGGTACGTGCGGATGGCAGTGGTGAGCTCGGTGTAGTGCTGGACGATGAGTTCATCCAAATCCCGGTCACATTTCTCATAAGCTTCTTCCAGGCGGCCTTTCTCAGTCTCTCGGTCCTCAACATCATCACTGGTAGATAAAGTCCTAAGGACAAAAAGATTACAAAAATAGAGATATTTTGAAATTATCTATAAGGACAGAAAGCCTTTGCCTAAAAAAATGCACCACCTACCGCAAACCAATCACACTTATTAGTCCACACACTTCACTGAGTGAAGTTTATTTCTGGTAAACGTGTCTGTCTGGTGTTCAGTAGAGAATGATGTACTTCAAGAAAACAAATACACATAAATATTGTGGTTTATTACTTCCCTAATTTTCAGATGATCTGGAGCTTTTTTACTACACTACTGGATTTATGAAAAGGGAAAGTTATCTGTTAGTTATCATATTTCCAGAGAGTCATTAATACGGGCACAGCGTAACATATGAAATATATCCTGATTTATTACTTACAAAGAACTATAAAGAAGAAATTCTACTTTAGACTCAGGGACCAGTGCAACTATTTGTTAGGAGTGTTGCAGTTACTACTACTTACCTGCCAAAAGTACACTAGGGATATCACAAGTACATAGAAAAATCCATCAAAAGCCTACCCATGCCTTCCAATAGGCAATCTGTTTTCAAACATACACCGGTACAGCGAAGAAGTGTCATGGGCCCTTATTTCCTCCCCTCATTTATGTTAATCTCCGAGTAACATCATCTAGTAAGATTTTTAATTTTTTTCTTTTTTTAAATCAATGAAGTTTGAGATTCCAACAAAACTGTTGAAAATTTAATGACACTGGCACAGGAGACAGAATTTTCTTGCTGTCACTGCAAATTTCTGAGATTTACTCAAGAAGCAATACAACCTTCTCTTTCTCCCTCTCTCTTCACCCCGCTCACCCCCTCTTGAGACCCATCCTGCCACTGGATCCAGAAGCCCATACCTGGAATGACTCGATCACACTACCACAAAGACCCAGGAGACAGCAGTAGCCAAAAAGACATATTCCTATCTCCTACAGTAGGTAGCACACAAAAAGTTGGTTTCTGCAAAAAAGTCATCCTGAATTTTCCTCTTCCTTTATGCTTGGAGGGGTAGCTATGGTCCGTACAGGTTTCTGTTTTAAATCAGCAATACAGACATTGAAAACTGTATACTTCATAGTGAAAAAGAGAACACTCATTTACAATCAGTTATAGTAGTTATGACCTAAACACTGGTATATCACAACCTTAAGAACCAGCAGGGATGAACTCTGTAGCTCTGCTGACAATTTCTGAAGCACTTTAAAGAACTTATGATGAGAAAATAAGAAGGAAATAAAGGTATATTAAAAAAAAAAATCACTGCACACAAACTGTTTTGGATCATATGCTTGAACATCAAGAAACAACCACAACTTTCACAGAAATCCAAAGCATCTACTTGCTGAAAGTGAGATGCCTTTAAAAATACAACCAGTAGAGCATGAACATGTGGAGACCATTATTTCATTTAAATCACAGAAGTTTAGGCCTCTGAACTGAACTGAGGCACCATTTTAAGATGGTATGCATGCTACACTGAAAGAGTATAAAAATAGTAAGAGACTAGAACAGCCATTGTTTCCAACCCTGAAGACTGTAAAAAAATACACCGCCAGAAGTAAGAGAGAACTTCTTGAGGTTTTTCTGGATTTCTTCAGCTATTTGTGTGGAAAAGGTCAAATAGTTGGAAGACGACAAAAAACCCACTGCTGAACGCTGCTGCTGCTCCCTGCTACCACAGCGGCTTTCACTTTGGATTTGTTAAAGCAATGAGGTCCAGTCAAACTAAAACCAGTATCTCCTGCTGTCAAGTAAGAAAGAAAATATCAATTTTTCTTGCGATAACAGTCACTTGTCCTCTACAGTAGAAGCTAGAAGGTAAGCGAGCACATCATTGAAAAATAACAAAGGAGCAAAACCTATTTCCTTATGGTTTATTTAAGAGTACCTTCAATGACAACAAGCAGGACACAAGAAGGGTTAGTATTTGATAGATTTTTCTGAATTCTCCAATACCATTAGGAAAGTGGTAGGAACTCAAGTGCAAAAGCTCTTCTCAAATAAATGTAAACAAAGAACTTGACTCAAACGTACAAGAAATGCTCCCTCTCTCTCAGAAAGTGGAGAGAGATATACCCAAAACTTCCAGTTCACTACTCTTTCTTCCCTTCAAAGAAAAACAACAGGCTGTACCACCTACTCAAGGCCTCCATCTTAAGCAAGAAAAAAAAAAAAGCCATTTCACAAGGGATCACGATCCCAGAAAGAGCAGCTAAGAAAACTCAAGTGAGCAAGGAAATCTGTACTACCATATGGAACATGGCATGAGAGGAGGACACGAGCACACGCACACTTGTCCTACTCAACTACCAAGGAGGACAGAGGAATTACAGCCAAAATATATCCTACAACACCTGAAAAGACGACAACGTACCCAAGTGACATATTTTACTTTACACAGTTTTAACACTCCTTTTCACTTTCAGGTGGTAGTGGCAGAAGACCGTAACAGATACCACATGGAAATGAGAAGAAGAGATCCTCTTTCTTTTGTTATGCCTCAGACTATCAGCGTGGGTGCCTCACGCCCTCCCCCCCCATCCCCAAATACCAAGAGTTGCACATTTTACAGGGGATGCAGGTGCTCCTCTCCTCTTGCACAAAGAGCACGCAGAGATGAGGACCCCCCTTCCCATTCCACTGACAGCGTAGCTTCTTCCAATGCGTCAAATTTCTTTGTAGCGTTTCAAGTTCCATGCTTCAAGGTAGCTACAGAAACAGGAATGCTTTCTAATGTTATCACATTAATATTCTACTCCCAAATATTCTTAGCTGTGCCTTAAACCATATTTTCACCAAAAAAAAAGATATTTTTCTTAATTTGTACTGTATGCAAAGCACTTTGATATCATGCAAAAAGGACCTGGAAAGTAAGAACAGTAGTACAGCAGTTTGAAAATAAGCCTGGAATTAAGAAATCCGGGTTACAGCCTCTGCTCTACCGCAGGTGTCTGACATCGCGCTTACAGCTCCCCCACATTGCAGACTGCATCTTGACACTGGAGCATGAGCTACACACAGCTCATAGCTACTACAGACTCCTGATGTAAATATCTGCATTTCAGTGGAATGGGCTGAGCAGGCAGATCTGTGTCCTTGTGGCCCAGTTTCCCTTTCTCACCTGGGGAATACACAGCACTGGTTCCTCAAACAAGCGAGCTGCGATTACATGCACCAAGTACTACTGAAACACTCAACGCTGTTAGCAGAGGTCATGTAAACACTTCAGCCAAAGTAACGTATGAAGATGTGCTAGAAAACAACGCTAAGCATACAGTTAATGCAACAGTATTAAACATACAGTACGTGTGAGACGCAGTGAAGTTTAGGTTCATGCTATAATAGACTAATAGAAAGCACGTGGAAGAATGTGTTTGGCAGTAAATCTTCCTCCATTAAGAGCTCTTGCAGATGAATACATTTCCTTTGTGAAGAACTGCTTATTTTTGCTAGAAGAATGTTCTTCAGCACGGTTACACCGGACACAAACATATATCGTTTTTAGGAATTGACATATTGTTTGAGTTTGAAGCTGAACAATATTGCTTGTCTCGGTAGTTAATGAAAACATCGATTCTCCCTAAGCTGCATTATGGATTGCAGGAGAATCGTGGATCGCTACAATGTAGAAGCGGAACCAAATTGGCCTATATCACAGACCAGAAAAGGTTTTTGTTTTAATTAAACAAAATTCAATTTCAAAATTCTTGATTTGCCAAAGCAGTTCAAGCTCTGGCTTGAATCCATGTGCACTGCCAGTAGTTTGTTACAAAAGCTGAAGATCTTCCTCCGAGGCTAAGACTGTGTCACTGTAATGTCAGAGCATTTCAGAAGCCTCTTCTACTGCTTCAGCAAGCTCCTGCCCAACTTAGGCTTCCTAAAAATATGGATGTGACTGGAAGTTGTTAAGTAAAATTCAAACCGTGCTGCCCAATTGTTCTTGTCCTTGTAATTTAGTTTAACTTGCCCTCTGTCGGAAAAATATTTTTTGCTAAAAACACTAGACATTTGCACAGCCAAAACACAGATGTTTATGAAGCTCGAAAGAGAGGTCACAACAGGACCTGTATCTTAGAAACCACAAAACATGTCGAGAGAAGGACAAAGCTAGTATAGCTGGAAATCAGAAACCTTTGTGAGATACCACAAGCTTATTCCTACTGAAGCGATATAATGGCAATGTCTTAACTAAAAGTTATCAATTTTAGTTGTCATTTTGCTATTTGTCTGCTTAGATATAGAACTTACCTTTGCTGCCACCTTCAGCAGAATTAAGATGGCTTTAGAGAGGAAAAAACAGCCCATATGGCTGAGCACTACGCACCTTCTCACACACCTTCTCACACAGTCTAAACTCCAAGATCTCATCTTTCAAACCCACAACACAGCCAGTAGTAGCATGAAAATATTGCCAGCCCATATTAAAAAGAAGAGTAATGGGAATACAGAGGTGTCAAAGCTCTGGTCCATCCAACCTGACTTCAGGAACCTCAGCAGCACATGCTGGGAACTTAGTTGCCAATTACATCTTTTTCTACACTTACAGTTCTCTGAAAAATGAGCTTAATACGCAGCGGTAGCCCAGAATCCAACAAGATGAGAGCAAGACAAATGAATCGCTCTGCTGCTGTATAAAACCTTACTATGCTTATACTTGCAGTGATGTGTGCAGTTCTGGTCTCCTCTCTCTTCTGTTGCCCTTGGAAGGGCAACTAAAACAACAGAGGGGATGAAGCAGCTGTTCTCTGCAGAGATGCTAAGGCCAAGATTCTTCAGTTTGGAAAAGAAAAGGCTGAAAGGAGATATGACTGAGGTCTGCAGAAGACAGAAACAAGATGAATAATGAAAATGCAAAACAGTTTTTCACCAAGTCATGCACTACTAGAACTAGTGGCGCTTGTTGAAACTAGCAGGAGATCAGGTTAGAAAAGGATGAAGCACACTTACA
This sequence comes from Ciconia boyciana, assembly GCF_034638445.1. NCBI lineage: Eukaryota > Metazoa > Chordata > Aves > Ciconiiformes > Ciconiidae > Ciconia > Ciconia boyciana. Next base: position 3,025,089 of record NC_132934.1, read on the forward strand.
CTGTAGGTAGTGAACTCCTGAACCTTGCTGCAGATTTGAGGCTCATAGCATCAGCAGGTTCAGAAAAAAGACTTAAATGTATTCACAGACAACAGGTCAAAAAACAAATACTGAAAGAAACTAGCTGGAATATATTCTCCAACATCTCTAACTCAACAACTGCAGACAGCAGGGAAATACAGAGGCACTTGGACACCAACGAGCGGCCAGGCCTGCATCAGCTCTCTAGCATTTGGTATTGCCACTGTTGGAGACAAACCAGGATATTTCAGCATCCAAACCTGCAAGAAGACAAGACAACCATGATCCATCCTTGCAGAGTTCCAGGTGAAACCACTGTGCTGTCAGGCAGCAGGAGGCGGGAGAAAGGAAGAGTTCACGACTTTGGCGAAACACTGCTTTGTACATCCCAGGGATGCGCTCACCAAGGACAAGACCGTATGAACACACCGTTACGTATTTTTCCAGCCTGTGATCCTAACCTGCAAGACCTGAACTCAATGGAAGTTTCAGGCTCAGTCAACTGCCATGTTCAAAGATTCCCAGCTGGCTCTGTCAGATAAACCAACTGGGAAATCTTCCCAGAATTAACACCTGTATTGGGAACCTCTCGCTTTCTTTAATTACCTGTTTTGGGAAAATATCGTAGAAACAAGCATCACTAAAAATATCATACTCATCATTTTGACCAGAAAAATTTACCTTTATTTACAGCCCTTTAGTCTGTTCTAGTTTAAAACATTAAAAGGACCACTTACTATGCCAAAAAGGATAAATAATTCTACAACGAAGAATTTAAGACTAATAGGTGTTTTTTCCCCTCCACCCACGTGAGTTTGCCTTAAATACCTGTAGATTATTTCTTTGTGGCTAGGATAAAAGTTTAAATCACAACCCAAGATCCAAATAGAGAAAAGCAACATCAGAGATTGCTTTTTCGTTTATTTTACTGAAAGACCAGCAAGTTTCAGAAGGATAAGGTTTTGTTTTTAGGACTTGGTTATTTCCAGTCATTATGGGAGTCTCGGTTAATGGCTGGAGAACAGAAAAGAAGTGCATGTGTGATCCATCCCACAATTATGTACTGAAGAACCATCAAAGAGCACTTAGAGAAAAGCAAACCCATTCTTTAATGGATGCAAATAGCAATATATAAATAAATAAGAGGAAGTGAAGCTGTTTTAAGTCAAAATGTCAGAAACAAGTGTGCTATGAAACTGAGAATGCCTCTTCTGGAATTTTTTAAAAAATCATATTAAAACTTTTCCCAGATAATAATTTACATTTTTGTCCACCATGGCTGTAATATACATTTCTGCAACATATTCAAAAGCAGTATGAGTACTTACAACTTCCTACAGCCGCCAGCAAGACCTTTCTGCTCATGTTCTTCTCAAGGCACTGTATCAATCAGCTGAGCCCTCACTTTACCTACTTAAAGCAAAACTAACTCACCACCTTCTCTCTACGCCAATAATTCATTACCATGTGTTTTACTCCTTCAAAAACACAACATTAAATCCTTGAAGTCTAGCAGCATCTGTAACTACAAAAAGGAGCAATGTCACTTTGAATCTGAAACATTACCTTGTACACCTGAATTTCCTACGTAAGCCCCTTGGTACAGGAGCCATTTCTTCTTCTTGCTCTGCACAAAAAAAAGCAAAGCAAGGAATACTTAATATTCTTGAGATTATATATGTTCCTGCTAACACTGCAGAAAAGTAAGCCAAGGGCATCTTTGCTTGTTTCAGTTCTATTAAAATGTGTGGCAAGGAAGAAGAAAAGTCAACACACTGTTTGCCAAATAGAAAGGATCAAAATTGTTTGGGAAAGGAACTTTGCAGAAAGAACTGTGAAGGGAGAATTACAAACCAGGACAGGATTATGAAACAATGATAAATATACATTAGCTTTTTAGAACTCCCTGAAAAGCAAAAGCATTCAAAACATATGATAAACAGAAAAAATGTCAATTTAGAAACAGGGTTTGTGCAGGTTATGAACTCAGTGGGGATCTCCAGCAGGTTTCCCTGATCAGTTCACTTGTTTTTTCATTTTCATTTTTCTAAATGAGAATCCGCCTCCCCTGTAAGATACCTGTAATTTGTACTTGGCAGCTGGATGGCTGCATATGCCTGTCTCATTAGCAAGAGCTCAATAGGATTAGAATAATTCCAACTGGATGTTAGTCTGTTAAGAGACATTTTTATGCTACAGTAAAACAGAAATTCATTGAGCCAAATCTCATTGACTTTTCATTTTACATAGTTAAAAATACAGATTACACAAATGCAAAATGCTTAATTCACTGGAGTCACTTCCACATATAGAAGACAGGATAGAGGAGAAGATGATCAGACACAATCCTGAAATGTTTTTATCATGGATGTGCAGCATATTTCATACAAGAAAAAAAATGAACCTTGCTATTTCCCCTGAGGTCAGTGAATTTACACTGGAATTAGAGCAATTAAAAAAAAGACCATTGGGACTATTAATTTTGGTAGAATTTGGTCTGTAGATCACAAGCATTTTTCATCTCCACTTTCCAGCATCCAACTCAAATAACTAGCACAGGCAGTAGGTAGAAAGAGTTTTACAGGAGTCCTGAAGCACTATCATTCTGCAAGACACCTAAAGCCTTAAACTGCTTGCTACAACAGTTCACATCAAAGACAGGAATACCTAGTTTCCAAAGGTAAATACATAAGAAAATGTATTCACATTGATCAAATATAACTGCCATCCCTACTATTTCTGCAAGAGGCTGTACCTTTCTAGAAAACGGAATGAACTCCACAGCTCCAGAAGAGTCCTCCTTCCTCAGCACCACAGATGAAGGAACAAGCACATCTCGGAAGCGTTGGCACAACTAGGACCCAAAAGTAGGTTTGAATCTACCCTCACTTGTTGCTTTACAGCAGTTCAACAGACTGTAGCCATCGAAAGCTAAAGAGTAATTCAAAATACCGGGAGGCAAGATTTCTGACTTCTGGATGCTTACCTATAAATGTTCAACATGGTATTTGGAAGCAGATGGAAAACCCACTTGAGTCGTTAAAACTTTTTTCTCTGCACAGACCTCAGAGTCTGAGCATTTTCCTGTGAGCTGCAAAATGAAATGCTTCTCTCACTAGAACACTAAGGACCTTTGAGAAAGTCACACAATGTCTCATTTTTATAATGCAGAAAATGCTACAGACTATAGCTACTATTTACCATAGTAAATGCATGCTTTGAAAATGCAACACGTTAAGTAGGGATAAAAGAAACTTTTCCCTAAGAACCAATGTAATTAATCTGGTCCCAGCAACAACTAACACCAGCAGACTCCATACACTATATAACAAGTTATTCTCACATTATGGACTTCGTGTTGGCTATTTCTTTGTGTTTTGACAAATCAATGTTTTTCATAGACCTATCCAAGATCTGCAGATGCCCGGACTGCTGAACTACCACACAATCTCATCTCCTTTGTAAATTTACTCCTACAGCCTGATGTATTAATTTGGGGAGGAAGGGGGGCAAACTTTCCAGCATTCAAACACAAGAAAAACAACAGGCAGATGATGTAAAAGGACAGAAAACAAGCCATAATGTCTTCACAATCTAATATAAATTGATTTCATTGTTGTGAACTGAAAGAACATGTTTACTAAGCTATTCAACAGCAGAAGAAAACAAACACCATTGTACTACACATCATGCGGCACAACAGATAACTACAGGAGTACAGAAATGCTATATGGAGATGATCAGCTGCAAAACTATGAAGCAATTCACCTCCCTTCGTAACATGCTATTTTTGAGCTTCAAATGCACTCCAGCCCCAAAACAGGATTTAACATCATAGCTCCCAGCACCACAGAAAGCACACCACACACAGATTAATCTTTATCTTGTAACACCCACGTTCCCACAAATGTGCACAGCTTATCCATACCAACAAACTACTACAAAATAAGTTCTGATGCAAATGAAATGCACAACAGACTTCTTTGCTCAGTCCCCATATCAACAAGCTTAGCGCAAACTGAGATTAGCCATAAGGGCAGTTACTAAGAAATGCTTTTTCTGGGGCATCCTGTGACACTCAGTAGGAAAAGCCTTTGCAAAGCCAGCAACGGGCATCATTGCAGGTACCTTAGGCAGCCGCAGTGCCAAAGAGCTCCGGCTGGCCATACGTGCTGCTGAACCACAAAGCTTCAAGGGAACTGAGTATTTTGTTCATATCCAGAGAAGTGTACAGCAAATGTGGAAAAACTTAGGTTCCTAAAGAAATCCGCTCATGTTCCTCTCAAAGGGATGCATGAATGAATGAGTCTCCTCCATCTGCAGTTTCAAATTTATTTTCCTGCTTGAAGATTTAGTTTTAACACATGCCGTTCAACTAGCGTACCTCCGTCTGAAGCATAAGAGGAGCAACTCTGCTTTATTTTCTCCTCTCTTTTATTGTCCAAGGGCCAATAACAAAAATAGGTCAGTCAGAAACAAATCCATTAATTTCTCAGCTCCAAATGCCCACAGTCCAACCCCATTTTGTTTTGCAACATGCTGAATGCCCTTACAGCACACACAAGCTCTCGGTCTTCTGAACTTGAATTCAAGGTGCGATCCACACCACTCCTGCTTCATCTAGTACCCTGTCGCTGCATTTCCCTCACTAGAGTGTTTTTTCTACCAAATCCTGTATTTAGTTGCCTCCCTACCCCCATATTGTGCACTGTGGCAAAAGGAAGTTAACATTAAACTTTAAGACTATCCATTTACAGGCACCAACCTCAACAGCTCCAGCAGGAATTAGATTTGAGACTCAACAAGAATTTCTGTTTACACTGACAAGTCTTGCATTTCCCCACTCAGCCTGTATTATCAAGGGCTTTAGTCTGTTTTCCAGGACAGATAAGTAATTTCTTTTGCCAGCCCACTGTTAGCTTCCTACCTGCCCAATAAAATGCCAAGAGAATTAGATTAAGTGTCAATTTTAAGAGAAAACTGTTAACATTAATGAATAATAAATGTTTCATTTCTGCAAATTTGCTTTTTCTGGATGCCTCCAGCTAGGTTGGGTGGATAACTGCCTGCCTGTTTTACCTACCCGAAGGCCAGCCCTGTTAAGTATGATTACTGCTAAGCTATGGATAGGAAATGGAGTCTTAATTATCCATTTCTTGACTAGAGAATTTGTTTCACAGGAAAACATTGTAGTAACAGTATGTGGGCATTATGCTTCTGTGGATTTTTTTATTAAACAAAAGTGAAAGAACAGATACTGCATGCAAAATGCAAATATGCGCTTTAGAAAATTAATGCCAAGTTAGCACCTGCAACGTGCTAGACAATTCTTACAGGAGAGGAGCACTGAAATCCCCGCTGCTTTTGACCGCTGCTGTAGGTGTTCAGCATCTGCGTGTCCCTGTAGAGCCCCTCTTCCTCTGCTCCTCAGTATCGGAGCAGACATATGCAAATATTTGTGGTTAAAGGCAGAAAAAGAGTATTACACAATGCACAGGTGCAGCTTGGAAATCCAGGAAGAATCTTCCATTACTTCTGGATCAGGTTTCTTTAAGCATGCAATTCATTTGCCTTCACTCAGTGCCATTTATTCAAATGAAAACACTCATTAAAGACAGTGGGAAACACCAACAAAAAAAAAAAGGCAAGCCCATCAAATTTAAATATTTCTCATCTGATCAGGAAAATGAACATTTTAGTGAAGCGTAATTGAACAGAGTGCTGAATCATTGGGGGGATCAAACAAAGCTCCAATTTTAACAGCAATCCACAGTAAACTTTCTGCCACCTGTTTCTATGGTGCTCTGCACCGTATCATATGCCTCGTTAAGCCTCCCAGTTCCTAGCTATGATAATACAGACAGCTTGTGGTATCAACTGCACACAAGATAGCTTGGCTTAAAGCTTGTCTTGGTGAAAGCTAAGGCTACGCTGAGAAGTGTGGCCAACTTACGGGACTCACTTATGTTGTAACCTTTCTCTCCAGTAAAAATGACAGAAATCTGCTCAACAGAAGAAGCTTCTTAAGTACACGCTGGAGCCTTGGGCAAAATCCAAAGTTTAAGGGATACACTATGATCCATCCCTTCCGAAGAAATCGGGCAAGGTTTTCAATGTTTTACAGTTTGGATAACAGTTAAACAATAATTCTTACTGTCCATCTTTGAAATGTGCAGATAAAGAGTGCCAGGTAGGTACTACATATAAATATTATAAAAGCTCTCCTGAATATGTTTCACAACTTACCATATACACTTGCATCACTCCAGACAATAAAATTAATAGTATGGCACTAAGATTATGAAAATTACCCTTCAGGAAGGAAAATTAGAGAAGGGGGTTTTATTTATTTATTTATTCTCCATTTTACACCATACCAAGGACCTAAAACACAAACCAGAATACAACAACCCTCTGTAAGGTACGGGGCAGGGGGGGGGAATCAAAGCATGGCCTTAGCCAACACAGACAATTTTTGACAATTTTTGACCAACAAAGGATTTGTGGAGTTAAACGAAGAAAGCAGTTGCTAGGAGCAACAAATAATCATTTAAGCAGAGCACTGTGGATGTCTAGAAAGACCAGTCTCCTCTCCACAGGAAATAGCTGCAATGTGCCAAGGAGACTTCAGTATTAAAAAGGAAAAAAAAAAGGCAGAGTAAAAAGAAACCCATTAGAATCTAGTTACTTTTCATAAGGCACCTCTTGCTGATGACCATGGCCACACACCAATTACAGTGTTTGCTTTCTCATTTCGGTTTAAACTGTTGTGATCATTACTAGACATTTATAGTGCACTAACACCCGAAGGCCAATCACACAGCCGCCCCATTGAGAGACACCGCTCAGACACACAGACTGAGAGCGCAAGCTCTTTGTGGCAGGAAATCTAATAGACAAGAAACAACAACAGGTGAATAAAAGATAAGAGGTCAGGATGCGAGGGAAAGGGAACAAAATAACCGAGATGAGAGAGAGCATCTGTCCGCGTCTCAGCCGTCCAGCAGAAGCAATCGTAACCAGACAGTTACTCGGACACTGTCAGGCTGCAAATTATCACAGGAATTGCAGCAGCATGTCTGAAGTGCAAGCTGTTGGGAGGATCAAGTGTTGACTTCACACATGCGTGGAAGATGCATATAAGTGCTCTGCAAGCAGCAATACTGTATGATAAAATGCACTAATTTGATAGTATCTTTTCCTCCCCAAAAAGCTGTAGAGGGAAATAGAACATTACACAATAGGTCTGATCCTGATAATTTCAAGGACTGGGCCTTGTAGGGAAAGTGTCAAGCAACACCTAAGATCAAACGTGCATTTTGAAAACATTTATTGGAGCCACCTTACTAGTAGTTAAGCCTCTGAGTTAATCAGAATAAAATGCAGAAGTGAGGAAAGAATAAAATCTGGTCCTTTCTGAAAATCACGGTTTGTTTGTTTGGGTTTGTTTTTTTTCCCTAAGCCTTATTTTTATGGGTGTAAAAAAATCCTGTATGGAAAAAATGCCTGTCTAGAGCATTTCCGCAGGTTTTCTTACTCCCAACTGCTATGCCACGCTCTGTGGGCCAGCCTGCGAGACCTTACAAGCAGCCGCATTTCAACAGGGCAAAATTAAAGAGTTTTGTAAAGCACCCTAGGACAAGAACTACTGTACTTCAGCACACTGTCTACACTGCTCTGCACGTTTCCAGAGGTTCATTAAACTAAATGGACTTATTTGAATTTTATAATTGAAAACTGTTGTCTTAAAGACAAGTCCCAAATGGGGTGATCTACAGCTTCCAGCACTATTTAACCTCAAAGCATATAATCTGATAATACATGTTTTGAAACCTCTGCAGTCTCATTGAAACCACTGTAAAAGTTGGTTCCTTATGAAACAAAGCCAGCCAGAAGAAAAAAAAAATCCAAAAGGTATTTAACAATTTAACTCTATAGCAACATGCTGAATGCTTTCTCATTATTTTCACAGGCTGATTGTTCCTGTGAAATTCTGGATTTGAGGAAATCAATCAAAATGTTCAGGAGACAAACTACTCCCTTCATGGACACAATGAGGTGCTGGAAAGAAGGTAGTCAAAAATTGCACCATACAAGTCAACAGGCATGGGAAACAGGGTATCACTGTAAATTGACTATAAAATCATAAAGGATCTTCCCCTTAAAAAAAAAAAAGTGAAGTCCTGAGGCCAGCATTCTCCAACCTCATCAAGGGGAATACAAGGTACTCAGCCTCCAGACGATTAGATCTCCATTGCGCAAAGAAATAACTCACTCCTTCACTACAAGAAATGGCAGAACCGAGTCTCTTCAAAATGCTGTTAAACTTACAAAGGAACAGAGCATTATAAAACATTTTCCTCCTCTACTTCCATTCCATTAATCTTTCATGCTCCTTACACAGTTGGTTAGAGCATTTTCAACAGAAGTTGATCATATTTTTATCATTAAGGACTTGCAGATGGATGTATGATAGCTGCGGTGAAAAGGCTGAGCAGCCTACGGCCATCTAAATAAATATCATCACAGAATTCCTTATTTTGCTAAATTAACCAACCCTTAATCAAATTTCACCACACCAATACAAACAATGCAGGTATAGCTAGTGATCAGCTGATTTCTGAAACAAAGACTGGACTACAGTCATTTAAGATGACGACTTCAACAGAAGAAGCCACACTCCTTCAGATGTCTCCAACAACAGCACGTTAAGATGAAAAAACAATCCCGCACACAGACAAAACCCTAATGACACCAGCTGCACACCATTTTCCATCTTGGAAAAGGGATGCAGACAGACCCATGAGATGCCAGGCGCAAGCAGAGCACCTCAGCTACCCCTCCACTGTGAGAACCTGTCCAGGACTATCTCCACGTACAGGAGACCACAGGTACCAACTCACTCCCTTTTTTTGTAATTAACTTTAGATCCAAAATCCAACACAGCTGTTACATGAATTACCACATTCCCAGGAAAAAAACGATGTTATAAGGATCAGTATTTTCAAATCTGCAAGAGCAGAGGCTGGGCAATGCTACTCAGACCTGCCACTCGGATGATTAAAAGATTAAGAGTATTGAAGGAGCCGTTGGCCACCTCGTGCTATGAACCCATCCTTGAAATCACACTGCATCAGGACAGCAGCCCTGCATGAATCAGCAAGAGGCTTTGGAAAATTCATTATTAACCTGAAGGTTTCAATACTGTACTGAAATGAAGGGCTGTTGGAGGCAATGTCTTCGAAAGAGTTGAAACCACAGAACTTGTAATCATTTATTTACAAAACCGACTATTTCCGCTTCCTAGTTTTGTAAGGGCAGGCTGAACTCCAACTCTGCACCGTGCATTTTCTACAGCTAAAATAAGAGCTGAAAAATAAAGTACCTTGAGCTTTTAATAAGGCATGGTCACATATATTGTCCTTTTGCATATGGTTGTGTATTCACATATGCACCCTCACCTATTATTACTGTTAAATGTAACCAAGTACCTGTATCAAGCTACAACCCAACACCTGCCAAACATGCATACATTTTATACAAGTGCCTCAATATCATTTCAGGAAAATTTATAGTTTAAAACCACACTCTGCCATATACAATTTATTCTCGACGAATTTCTGAGCTACTTGTCTTGTAGAAGAAATGCTACCTTTATAACATTGGAAAGCACCATTAGCAATAAAAGTGGTTTTAAGAGACCATTACAGTACATACAGATCAGAATAACTCGTCTTTATTTCTTGTAGCAGCTATTTCCCAAATGTAACAACGAGGGCAACAGCTATACATCCATCTTTCTCACTCTACATCACAAACTGGGATATCAGTTCTATTGCTTTAGACAGAAAGAGAAGACCAAATGCCAGGTCATTAGTAAGAATCCATTTAACAAAGTTCACTGTAAATGTAATGAAAATAATGGCCAAAAAGCATTAAAAAGAATTTCACTTCTGAAAAATAAAATATGTTCAAGGTTTTTTGCCTGTAATTCCAACTTCTGCAGACATGGAAGTGGGAAATGCACTATATCTTGCCTCACTTTTAGTTCTGCTTGACATCTGTTGTATGTGTTTGCCTGGGTGAAAGCTTAGCACAAAGATTTCAATAAGGTCTTACGGAGTCACTGCTAAAGTTTGTTTTCTCCCAATTAAAGCAGCTATTAAAGGCCAGTTTAAAAAAATAGCAACCTTTAATTGGAAAGAAAAACGCCTAACAATAAATAAAAGGCAGATACATTCACCAATTAAAAATCTGACAAGATCTCTCAAAAAAATAGCATTTGCTAAATGCCAGGTTGCTTGTTTCAGAGTACAAAAGCTGCTTCAGCCAGCTACCAACAAAACAAAAGGTTAAGAAAAATCAATATACATACACGTGTTTGTCCTCTGAAAGACAAAAAAAATATTGCCCAAGTTGTCCTCTAGCAGATGAGCAGAATTTTCTCCATTCTCTGCACTATTTTTTAAAAAGACATTGCCAAAGCCCATGCGATCAGCATTAGACTTCTACAACAAAAGCTCCTCGTCTCCAGTGACAACATTTTGACCTTACAAAGCAACTTTTATTTAAGGAACTTGAAGGACCTTTCTCATACATGAAGGAATTAGCACATTTTTAAAGTGGGTGTGCCGAGGCATGAGTGCAAGAACTGCGCTTCTGACCATCCATCAGAAGCAGGGGGACAGAAGCTGTAAAGCCCTGATAGTCAATATCCTACTCTAGAAGTCACAATCCCTGGAGCAATGTCTTCTTGTAGCCAATAATGGTCATTTCTTCTCAGCAAGGTGAGGACAGGGGCAAATTGAAGGTACTGTCATATCCCCTAAAGGCACAGGGAGAAGAAGGGCTCCCCTGAGCTGCAACGAAGGTGGGGATTTTTAAGAGCAGACTTTGCAAACATTAATTAACACTCTTTACTTCTAAAAGATGTATTGTTATGAACATACCTACCCTCCGAAACCTCTATTTCTCCTTTAGAAGAAACAAGAGGGAAACTGTGCTCAAGAACTCAGCGTAACCCAGCAGCAGCATTGCTGAGGGTATGACTACACTACCTCATAACTCAGCTCCCCTGGTAGCTCCTGGCTCTTCTCGAACAGATCAGTCCTTTCCTGGGGCAGCACTGCGCATCGTTCACTCCTGACAGTGTTCCTACAGGCACGACAGACAAGGCACCAGGTACCGCTCCATCCACCAAATACAGTTTTTTAATATCCCAGGAGGGCTGGTGCCCTTGTGGCTCCTGAAACGCTGGTTAAGAAACACAACTGCAGCATAACACTATAAAACAGCCTACCTACAGACTGCAAGACAGGTTTTATGATGGTAAACAATCTGAACTGCTGTTCACAGATATGTACAGGTTTTGGAACCAATGAGATACCACCAGGATCCCACAAGGGTGGTTTGCTACGTGGACACAGCCAGTCAGCTCGAGTTGGGGCTACAGGGCAGCACGGGCACCAGACATCTGCACCACGTGGCTTGGGAGCCAGAAATCACCCCTCTGAGCTAGAGGACCTTAGCAGGGTTATCATCACCCAACAGATCCTGGTTCAGTTCAAACACCAGGATTTTATTTTCAGTTTTGTACTCTAACTACTGAGCAGCACGTCTCCTTCTGCTTGGGAAACAACTTCTTCCAAATTAGTCCATACTTGAGGCTGCCTTTATTCTCTATTCTTGGCAACAACCAGAACACCAAGGTGAATTCAATCAGTACACAAATCCTCCTACAGGAAACAACTCCCAAAGAACAAATGTGTTCCCCAACACAACAGGAAAAACTGACTCTTCACAGGGACAGAAAAGAGATCAAAAGTGGGACGGACTTCCCTGTTGGGTCTTCCTTCATCTCAGAGTTTTCTGCATTCAGAGCTACTGAAAAGCAACACGGTAGAGACAAGGGACGACCCAAAATTTCCAAACTATACCAAGACTGCAACGAATAACACTGATGAAACCTGCACCGCTACACTGACATTTATGCAATTAACTTCCCTGAAGCACCAGCACCCTAATTTTAGACTAGAGCCCCAGCTTCCGTAAAATATAATTTCTCCTTGATTTCCGTGCTGCTATAACACATTAAACTTTGTCAAGGATCTGGACCAAAATACTCTCCCTGAAAGTGAGACGCTTTTTCTCCTGGGAAGTCCAGTGAAATAAGTACAAGAATCCCTAAATCTAGTATCAGAGGAAAGTAAATGATTCAGTCTCTTGAAACAGAGAACTACTGAGCTTGAGTAAATATCAAAAATTATCCCTTCATTAATAAAATCATTTATATTTATAAAAGGCCTCTCAGCTTCACATTTCAAAGCCTTTTATAGACAATCACAAGAAATAGATTTTGCAGATCTAAACAATTATTCTTTTTGAAAGACGTAACCGTCTTTGCTATAACCAAGTAAAATATCCTAATACTTGAAGACGCTCCTCTGGTTTTGTTTGTTTACAGCAGAAGAATGTAGTCAAAGTTTTGCTACTTTTCATACACTGTTTCCTTTTATGGGCCTTTCACACAGCAACAAGAGAGAAATAAGTAGCCTTCTAAATAAACAGAGAAATGCAAGTGTAAAAGCACAAGGATTGGCAGAAGACTCTATACATAAATGTCTTGGAAATAAAGCTATCAAGAAAAGAAAATTTTGCTACATTTCAAACCAATAGCCTACCGTTAAGATTTGTAATATTTTCTGAAGCTGAGTAAAGCTATAAGAAAGATACATTTAACCCACCCAGGTCTAAATTTGTTTGCAATGGTATTTTATGAGCGTACAAAACAGTGAAAAATTTCCTGTTGCTCAGCAAGTTCATCCTCACCTAAGCTACTATACAAAAACAACATCCAGAAGAAAGTGATTTAAATTCCTTTCCATGACAATTGCTTTTTGTACTTGGCTAACCCTAAGAAACCTGAATATTATTAACACCACAATTTTTTCTTCCTTTGCAATCAGTTCTACTTTCAGGTTTTCATGGTCTGGCTCAACATGACACTTCAAGCTCTGCAAAGAATCTCTACATTCAAACCAAGTTCTAATTAAATTCTGGAGGTTTAGTTATCAGGCTGTTCTATTAAATAATTTTAATTTCATAAAGTCGATAACCTCAATGTTGTGTCTAAACACTGGACCTAAACTAGCCAAGGTATCAGTGCCTGTGAGCCAAAGATTATTAGACAAACATGATTTCTTATTTGGAGAACACAGTAACATGAGCTCACGCTCATTTTGTATTATAAATGAAATAAAAAGTCCAGATTTATTAAAATAGAGATACAAAAGGAGGCCCTTACAATACTCTTGGAAATTACAGGAAACATTAAAAACAAACAAACAAGGAAGATTACCACAGGAAATGTTGCAGCAATCAATGCACGTATATTATTCATTCTTCCACTGTCTACAAATTACTGTATTCTCTCTAAATTAAGGTTATCTAGCTACAACTTACCATGTTTGCCTCTCCAACTTATTCAAACTTGAGGCTGCTAAAGAAACAATAAGCACAACACACTTTAAATCCACGCTATTTATCCTTCTCCCAAATATAACGTATAAGTGCCCAGTAAAAACCCAAGATCCAGGTGAGAAGCCTGATTTTTTCAGGTTTTCACAACTACTCATGTATTTATTATGCAAACGGTCCATGCGAACTGACAAACAATTGCACTCGTGTGTGGAGGCCTGGATATAAAATTTGCAGGAACAGCACCCATTTTAATAGTCACGTATTTGGGTATTAGCTTCCCATCCCTTTCCCTTTCAACATTTGTTATATAAAAAATGTTATATACAAAAGTTACCAAAGCACACTACTACCACCATCATACCTCATGTTTATATGAGGTCCTACCAATGTATACTCTTCTCCATCTGCATACATATATACATGTAACTCCAGCCTAAACAAGTCTGGTTTTATAACAGTTTTTCTTATAAAGCTAATGAACCACATATACTTGAAATTGAAAAGTCAGGCACCACAGTCTGTGTTAAGCATCACCTTTCATTCGTTGTTCAGTGTGATTCTTTGTTCAGTGTGACTCTTTGTTACCTATTACCATACAATTCAGAAACTGAAGTCGCAGCCCAGGAAAAGCTAAGCAGTTCTGTGAACCAGCTGCTTTTTTTGGAGTCACCATCCACCTCAAGTTTTGCAAGATCTGAAAGACCAGTTTTCAGAATAATGAAAAAGAACAGAATTTTGTCCTAAACATTATCATTCACAGAGGATTTTAAAATTGTAACATGTCCTAGATACAGAACTATTGCTATGATAACTTCTCCAAAGTAACAGAATTACTATAGTCTCTGGCAAAGACGTTGAAGTAGAAACCAAAGTTTGAAAGTTCATTACAATTCACAATATCATAACTAGTATGGCTGCTTGCTGCCCACAACCACTTTAAAAGGTGTGCGTAAGGCCAACATTTTAAAACTTCAGTGTGGGAAATCAGCTGCCAACCCACTGGTTATAAGCAGCACAGAAGAGATTTACAAGCAGTTGAAGAAGCCACAGAGGGAAACCAGCGAAGTGAATTCAGGTCCTTGCTTGGCTCCAAGTATATCACAGAATCATCCTGTAGCATAGAAGATAAGAGCGCAGGAATAAGGGCAGACAAAAATCAATAGTCTAAGCATGACTAGACGCAACTGTTTTCTTTTCATCCCCTGCAAGATGGTTAACGTCAGAAGAAGTAGCACTTTTCCCACTACTGCATCCTAAAACAGGATGGAGTCTGCACACAGGACTTCCTAGTCCTACAGCTTTTCCAACCAGCCATAGTTTACTCAGTGCTGCTGTGTGTTTGTGGATGGGGGTCAACTATGGACTCCACAGCCATAAGAAGATGGTGCCTTGACCCTCCCTGTATGGCACAAAGCTAGTGCTAACTGCTGGGCTTAATCCTCTGACCGCAGGATACAGCAAAGTAAGGGGAACAGAAGTGGGTGAGCCGGGCAGGGCGGGAGGATGGCGGGACACCCCTCAGGAGAAGGCCTGCTCCAGCACTGAGGCCTCCCCACCGCTGTCAGGGCCCCGGAAGGACCCGAGGCTCTGGAGGCCCGGCCCGGGGAGGCCCTCACAGCACGGCAGGACCCGCACACGCCCCTGGGTCACGCCCAGGGGCCCACGCAGCGCCCAGGAGCGGCCCTGCGGGCGGGACGGGAGGCTGCGGAGCGGAGCCGCGCCGCCCCTACCTGATGACAGAGATGAGCAGCCCCGAAGGGTCCTTGCTCTTGCTCATGGTGCTCCGGTAGCGCCCCGCCGCCTCGCCCGCCGCCATCTTGCACCCCCCTCAAACACAGGTCAGCCACCCGTGCTGGCGCGGCGCAGCCAATCAGAAGCGAGGAGGCGGGCACCTGCGGGTCTGCGACCCAATAGAAGGCGAAGGAGGCGGGGCACGGGGCATCGAGGCTCTGTGCAGCGTGCGGCGGTGCCGCGGGGCCTTCTGGGAGTTGTAGTCTTTATGGCGGCGGCCCCGGCCTGCTGCGGTCTCAGCCTGGAGTTGACAGAAATGTTCCGTCGACGATACAATCCCTCCTTCGAATAGGCGGTTAAAATTCATTCACAGATCAAGAAATTGCCGACCAGACAAGATACATCGGTAAAGAGAGCTGTGCCCAAACATCATCATTTGCTCCGGAAGCTGCAGAAAATGGGGTGGGAGCATGAGGGACCAAAGCCACCCACGCAGAGCCTGGCCACGCCACCTCACAAGTTTAAATGTTTATAGGGTTTAAAATGAACCAAATGCACTAGCTACTTAGAGTAACGTGTCCTACGAACTAGTTAATGCTAAATATTAACTGCGTGCCACAGCCTTGAGCGGATTCTGGTTGCAACTACGTCTACAAGGGGATGCTGAAGCATCACATCATTTAATGTCTTTAAGTTATTGTGCTTTTTAAAATAGTTATCCCCTTGTTTTCCCCAGGAAGGTGGTGAGGTGAGTTGAGCTGGCCCAGGTGATCTTCGAAGTCGGCTCTGAAAATAAGCCTGACCTAGTCGGAGTTTTGCATTTGAATGGTGGTTTTTGCACAGCTGAGGGTGACAAATGGGAGTCAGTTCACCAACTGCCTGGGAAGCAGCAGGTCTTTGACACAGAACTCTTATTGAAGGCCAACTTACTTGCTTGTAGTCCGTCTTGCCTCACCATTGACGCGCTCCACCTCTTGCCATAGAATTACCATATCTTACCATGTCTTCTTTAGAAAAGGAAAGGTGTATGTCCCTGTGTTCAGGGTTAGAAAACAAAAGGTTGTTTTTCACCGGCTTGCTGAGCAACGTAGAACAAGTCATCTTACAACCACAGCCTCGCTTTCCCCATTTGCAGATGAGGGATAACAATACCTCTCCGGTCAAGTCCTTTGAGAGCTTATGTTAAAAGCACCACGCAAGACCCAGGTTTGTTATTGCAGAGGCAGGAATTCCTTAGCAAGTGCAGTAACAGTCAGGTACTAATAGCTGCTGGGTGTTTTCTAAACCAGGTTCACTCCATCATGTCAAAGGCACTGCTCCTGGCTGCTATTCTGGAGTTGTTTCTTCAGCCCAAGCTGCACGTTAACAATTTTAATTGCATGAAAATTGCTGAAATCTGTAGGTAAGTCAACAGTATCCATTTATATGAACTGTATTTGAAATATAAGGTAATTGGAAGCGTGGTATTCCGAGGGCTTATTTATATGGGGAAGATTTCCACAGCAGCTATTGTGGAATAATCTCTATTTATTATCAACAGCTGTATCTATTATCATTAGCAGAATGGCAAAATAAGACCATGGGCACTTTAATTCTGAAATAAAAGACACTTTATTCCTGAATAACCAATGTTTTTTCAGAACAGAATAATTACTCCAAAGTAAAGTGATTTTTATCTCCAGATAGGGTGTGCACTTGAAGTGTGTTCCTGTATAGCTGTTCTGCTCCATTTCCCCTGTGCAGACAGTCTCTTAGCTCTAATATTTGCTATTCAGCTACGCTAAAAAAGCTCATCTTCGTTGATTTTCTGAGCAGGTTTGCTAATACCTTTGCTCGAGGATGGTGATTTGAATGGCAGGAGTTTTATGCACTGGCTGGAAGGAGTTTTTTCTCAAACTGCCGACTTGCCAATATTGTTTTTTTGTTAATTGGCAATTCGTATTGACTGCTCTGTACTGGCACGTCCTGGAGATTGCAGTGGGGATGAAATCAATGTGTCCTACCTTTTCATTCCTGACAGCTACAATAATCACCTCATTTAGGAGGAACTTCATCAGGACAAACAACAGCAAATCCCCCAGAACTGTAACCTTGCTGACTTTCAGTCCTGGGCTCTAATTGCTAAACCACCGCCTTGTTTCATTTACAAGCCCTTTCCCTTCACTCCCAACTGAAGCAGAGCTGTAGGTGTGAATTTGTGTTTTCTTTAAACAAAAGAAAAAAAACCAACGTAGTGCAGGCTGATGCAGCACATGAACACTGAGGTCTTTCTTCATTAACAATATATGATACAATGAGGATGAAGGGTTATGAGAACAGTATTTTCTCCTTACACAGCTTGCAAGAAAGGATCTCAGCCTGAAAAGTGATGGATTGGAAATCAGGGGACAGAAATGTACTTTTCGTTTTCACATTTCTTTCACATAGTGTTTTAGTACTATGAGGTATATCTAGTAAAATGGGTGGTTCCTTGACTACTCAAACCAAAAAAAGTCCAAACTGACCAAAAAATTTTCTTGATTATGAACTAATCATTGTCACAGCTTGTCTGTAAATATTAGAGGGGCTCAGTAAAGGATCCCCCCAAACCAGAAGGGACTGGCAAGCACAGATGGTTTCACTCCTCCTCCCCATCCTCCCTCCATAAGAAAAGAAAAGGGCTCAGCGTGGAGGCGAGCACGTACTCTGCCATTTCCTGTCCACTGGGCCAGTTGCCCGAGGGACCACCACAGTGGCGGAGAGCTATGCCAAAAAGAAGCCTGAACAAGCACAGGCAGAGCAGTTCTTTTGCAAATATGGCTTACTCCCTTTGGGAAGCCTTTACAAACTCCATTGGCAAAAGAGCTCCTTTCCCCATATGCCTTGCGTGATACTAGGGGATTGCTTTCCCCCTTTCCTGAGATAGCTTTACCTGCAATCCCTTTCCACAATTTATCCACTGGTATTTTCTATTTTCTTTAGAATTCCTAAATCTAACAGATTTACCAATGCTCAGCGCTGTTGTACAGGTCTCTCATCCACAGGTTTAACATTTTTAAAAATACCACATTTTACTTTGTTATTGCATTTCAAACATTAGTAGAAATGTCAGAGAAAAGGGTTCAGCTCACACCAATATCTTACAAGTGTAATTGCCTTGTCTGTAATGCGCTTATATTAGTTATAATGAAATTACCTTTGACTTGCCTCAGTGTAAATGGGAGCAGAGTGAAGGCCAGAGTTTCCATCTAAGACTGTAGGAGCAATTTTGCTTGTATAAAGCGAGCATAATTCAGTTGGCATATATCAGTCAGTTTAATAAAATATATTACCTCTTCTTACAGAGCTTGTCACCCTGACATCAGCTGCATTACACTGAAATTGGTCCATGGTCAAAGAATCAGGTCCCAGGCCCCCACTTCTTGCAATCGACTTAACTCTGTTTTTCTTATGAAGCTTTATCAGGCTTTACCAATCTGCCTAAGAACTGAATAAAAGTATGCTGAAACATCAGGATTTGGCCCTATGGTTAGTCACTTGTCTGGGTGGCCTTGTTATTCCTATTTACCATTACATAAGCCTTGAGATAAAGGTGTTTTAGGTTGTTTTTTTGGATTTCCTGCATGACAACAATCAGTATCTCTTCCCAGCAAGTAGCTGCCGTCAATTCTTTCTGTCTCAGCTTGTGAATAAGAAGTAAGCAACTCATGGGGCAGGAGAAGAAGTTGTCTGGCTTAATGCTGGGAATCAAGTGATTCAAATGCCTTCTTGTTGTTTTTTGCCTCCTGACATTTCCCAAGTTGCACTGTATACTGCTGCTGTAGAAAAAAACAGTAACTAAGCTTAAGCTAAGTGGAAAAGTACTGCTGCTTTTCCAATGTCAAAGCCACAGAACCTATGGTAATGCAATCCCTGAAGGAAATCAAAGCAGAAGTGTGAGGTGTTTCTCTTCAAAGGCAGGTAAAACAGTGTGAAAGAAGATGAGCTGTTCTCCTTCTGTAATCCATTAAAAAAAACAGATTATTGGGGTTTATTTTTCCCCTTTATTTTGCTTATCTTTACTAAGGGAATGCTGTTTTTACAATTGTGCAATTTGTAACAATACAGAGAGGTGAAACTGAACCAGACAGTTTGTTCATGCAGTTGGTGACCTGATTCAGACCTGGCCAGAACGATGCGTGTCAGAAAAAGGGATAGAAACCCCGTAATTGATCCCATGGAATAATTTTTTATCATGACTTGTTTTGTTAGTTGATCTCATTCCCTGGGAAACAGTAAATTGCAAGGTGGTAGAGCAACTTTCTAATCTAGTTATGCCTTAACTCAGTTCCTGAGTCGGGTGCAGCTTGAGCCCCAGAGCCTGCATTCACCTTCCAGGAGCTTGAACACACTCCATAGCCTTCTCAGCAAAGCATGTCTATACTTTTGCATGAGGGCTTTGTTCAGACAGAGAATTTTCTGGCAGTGACAAGACATATAGGAGGAATATCAGTTTTTTCATCATTATTGTGTATTGTAGATGCCCCAAACCTTGGGCTTAGGAAGCCTAAATGTGACTTACCAATGGTGCCTTCCATCTTGTGTCTAAGACAAACCTCCCATTTGATGTCCGGCATCCAATTGTCCTCAGATATCTTCCAAATCCTCAGCCTGTCTCTCCTCATCTTGTTCAGGTGAATGGCTGCAGGCTGCATGTTGGTTGGTTGAAATTAAAATCTTTAAGCCTTATCATCATTTGGAATGATGGAAAACTTGAGGTGTGTAAGAGACATAAAAAACACCACTCACATCCTGACTCTCTTGTGCTTAATTATCCTTTTTTTCCCCCAGCCCTTCTGTAAGGAGTTCTTAGATCCTATCCTCAAACTTATCATTTTAACCCAGCTCCATTAAGTTCCCTGTGTCTAGCTGACCATCAGTCTCTGTGTAATGACTTGTGGATTTGTTGGGCATCAACACTTGCCTTGGGTGATATCTGAGCCAGTAAGTTCCTACAGTTTGGGGTAAAGAGGTGGCTGGATAGAAAAGAAAGTCCTAGATTCCTGCCAGCACTGAGGGGGAGGTGGAACCACTTGGCTGGTCTGTTCCAGCAAATTCACATGGGAGGGAGAGGTAATGAGTGCCTCAACCGCAGGAAAAACCCTTAGATCAGAGGTCCACCTTATTAAACTGTAGACAGCCAAGCATGACATACAAACCCATTGGAGGTAAGACTTCATAAATTCCACTGCTCACAGAAGTATTTCATCCTACTGAATACAGCTTTGGATATTTTCTGTTTTGTGTAACTAGCAGCTTCAGGCAAGAGAAACAACAAAAAACTTGAACTGAAGTAAGTAAAACTCCCAGTACCAGCAACACAGTCTTGTATTTTCAAGAAAAGCAGCAGTGGTGTCAATTCTTCTGAAATGAGACATCAGACATCCAATTTCAAGGCTTCCCTTGCAGAAAATGGGGCATAAGTTTCAGCAGCTGAACGGTCCTTTTGGCCTCAAATTTAATTTACTATGAAGTGATATAAGGGAAGGATAATATGACAGTTGTTGTACTTCTACAGCACTTTTGACAAAGTAAATATATCACTGGCAAACATCATAACCCCCATTTTACAGGAGAAACTGTGACCCAGTGACACTAAAATCAAGCACGCAACAACAAACCCCACTTACCTTACAGTCTCAAAGTTTTTCTGCCAAGAAGGAGAAGAAACTGGAATGATGTATACTCAGTCTACAGTTCAATGCATTTGAAAGACAGCCACGTTGAAGGACATTACAGAGAGTCAGTGGTGCCTCTGAAAGGGCTTTCCACTGATCCTCCCCCCTGTTTGACCAGCACCTTCTTGTCCTGCATTTTTCACGAAGACAAAACATCAGTGAGAAAGAGAGTTTCTTCTGGGGAGTTCCTTTAATAAAAAACCCTGCAGGCTTTCTGCAATGTAATACCACAATAGCAGAGCAGCAGCATGCTTCAAATGTGCATGATATCAACAGTGCTATATCTGTCAGGTGTTGCCGCTATGTTTTTTGGCAATGTTTGCTCCGTGTTGCCTTTGATGGTGCCAGCCAACTCCTTTGGTGTTACCATCCTGACCGCTGTTGCTATCCCTCCCCCTACCCTGGCCTGGGACAGTGTGATGTGCCCAGACTCAGGACCACAGCTTAAGTGATGGAGAAGGGCTGATTTGACCCTCGCCCAGAAACGTTACCACCCATCACCTTGGAATTATTCCAGTTTGGTGGGCAAGATGAGCCCTGAAGAAGTGGTCACGGGACTGAATCTCAGGCTGGACAAATCTAAAATCTCTGGGCATACCCATCAAGCAGCCTTGAAGTTCAGATTGAAAACTGTTCAACAGTAACCAATCTGCAAGGTGGCAGTGATGGTAACTCCCAAATATTTGGTGTCATGAAGTGTTTGTGGGTAGTGAAAGAGTGAGGATGCTCAGAGAGCTACAGGCACTGCAGCTTTGAAAGCGTTGTGATAAAGAGCTAACCGAAGCACCAAATCTACAGGAACAGACTTAAATCAACTTTATTGTACAGCAGTGTTATGTGGGCACTGAATAAGGCTGAAGACAGATGTCTTTAATTTTTTCTGTTATTGTCAGCAAGAAGGACAAAATCAGCAAGACAGATACTTACAGATGAACCCCACAACTCCATCACCACTACTGCAGGGTTTGAGACAGACATGTTAGGATGGAAGATCACTGCATCTTGTAACGTTTCATCAATGATCTTGCAGTCACCAAAAGACCTGACAGTGGATTAAGAGATGTCAGTGGCGTAGAGCCAGTCCATGGTTATAACCTTATGAAAGTGTGGTCCAGGTTGCCTTTGAAACAGAGGGAGGATGGGTCTCTTGAAGATTTGCTTTATGATGTTGCAGGAATTTAAGCTGTCAGCGCACCCAAAAGTTCCTAGAGATGATGGTGTAAGTAAGTAATTCCCAAATGACGCAGCAGAGGTTTTGCAATTCCCATTTAAAGTCTGGTAAGGTAATATTAAATGCTCAGCAAGAAAATGAAGTGTAATCTGCTGTACATCTATACAATGAAATGTAATGCAATAAAATTAACTAAAAGGTCTTATCATCTCTACTTTAAAGATGGCATTGGTGTGACTGGTGTTGGTTTTTAAACAATTCCCCTTTAGGAAAGGCAAGCCCTCCCATCCATGCAATATCATTTTTTTCCTACGATCTTTGTGAATTTGGAGAAGAAAAAGATTTCAAGGAGTATCCAGCTCCAGGGATCTGGTGAAAAATTAGGTCAGCACAACTAATAGATATCTGTCACAACAAGTGCTGAAGATGACCATTCAGGTTAAAGACCGTTCAGCTGCTTCTTTTGCTACCTTTCATCACCCCTTCACTACTACCCTCCAGTCCACATTCTTCCCCAGTTCATCTCCTGCCTTTCCATTGTGTCCTCTCCTTCTTCATCTTTACATTTTACTAATCCCTTCCACTAAACACCATTGATGTTTTTAAAATTATAATGACACAACTTAAATTTACAAATCATTGTGCTGCTGGTTTCTGCGTTACATCCTTTTCCTTCTTAAGCTCATGTGTCTCATCTATTTAAATTATAAACTCATCAGGGCAGAGGCCACATTTTAACCTTAGCTTAGTGGAGATTTATGTAGTATAATTAAACAGGATAATAAAATACACCTCAGTGAAGGCTGAAATGTAAGTAAGTTGTGGAATTTACATTGGTTTCATTGCTCTTAAGGTGAGAAGTGAACACCGTGATGACTTTTTCTAACTTCTTGCAAAACTTAGACCAGGGGACTTCATGCAGCGAGTCCTGCAGAAACCTACCACTCAGAAAGAGCTGCTGATGGGCTACTCGCCCAGTCCCATCATAACGTGTTCCAACAGAAGTTTGTCCTTCCTACTAAAATTGTGTCCCATGTGTCCTGTTTTAATTTGTCTTGCCTAAGCCTTCAGCCATTTGATCTTACTATGTCAGAAGATCTCCGGACCTCTCAACCTTCTTCAGTCCCTGTGCCTGCGACTTCTTCATGCAACTGTGTAATCTGAGGCTGCGTGATATGAAGAACATTGTAGGCTAAATGAATGGTTAACCCATTACAGGGCCTTCATATTATGTATGCTACTTCCCCAGCATGCAGCAACCTTTTCTGGTGTCGTAGTTATTAACAGAAAATGGGGACTTGTGCTACAACTGTATGAAATATAGACCTGGCTTTGGAGGAACAGGATGCAGGAGGCAAACTCTTTACATCTCATAACCAATGCATGTGACTTGATAAATCTGGCTATGAATCTCTCTGGGCTTTATGCACATGTCTAGAACCTGGACATGTGATAAGAACAAATATTCATGCTAGATTTGTGCTCTTCTGAAATTCTCCTTATTAGTAGCAAGATTGCCCCATGGGTCACTGTGGGACACTGTTCCAGGGAGCAGACTGGCCCCACCACAACCATGCACATGAGCCCAACAAGGGGATTATACAAGCCAGCTATAGACCATGGATTTGGGCAGACGATAAGAAAAGAGTCGAAAAGCACAGAAGAGTGCACAGCCTTTGTTGCATGCTTTTCTCACCAAGGTAAAAAGGAACCAGAGAAGATATAACACATACTCACTTTCATTTTTCCAAGGGAAAAAGCAATAAGTGTGTAGCCTTGGGTTATGAACATCTTGATCGCTCAATCACAGTGTCGGCGACTGGCTGCAGTCATTACAAGCTCAGTAAATTTTGGAACCTTTGGAAAACTGTTGCTGCCTTTGCAGTAAGAAACCATTTGTCTGAAGTGGTTTTAATTCAGTGGATCCAGAAGTTGCCAGGATTTGATGGCAGGAAAAGCCATGGGAGTAGATATATTCCTCAGTGTATTTCTGCCTTCAGTCCTCATGAAGATAATGCTCCCCTGCTACCATGAAGGTAAGAAGGGGCTAGAATATCTATGAGTATTTTATACCCACCACAGCTGGAAATATAAATCAACATGCTGCAGAATGAAAACAAAATCCAGAGTTTTTTTCCTTTGTTTGCCTTCACTCTTCCCCTGCGTTTCCACACTGCTCCCAGATGCTCAGCTCTCCCTGAGCTGAGAAAGAGCAGTGAATACAGAAAACAGTCTGGAGCCACGGAGGATCACCAGGCTAGCAGCATGGTAAATGGAGCAGGGAGGCTGGCACACACCTGAAGCCTCTGATAATACGGGTCCAGCTCTCTCCTCTATTCGGTTTCCCTATGTGACTTAAGGCACGATGATGGACCTTGGGGATGCAGCAAAATTCTCTTCTTCAAAATCCCTGCAGGCTCTGTAAGTGCCTCCATTTTCACCAGTACCTATCTCTTGGCACATAAAGGTTTCATTTTGCAACTCAGAAGCATCTTTACCCCAGCAGAGCTCCTCACTGCCCTTGTTCTCACCCAGAATGAAGCAATTTTCTGTCTCTCACTTACCTGATGTTAAGTTATCCTTTACCCATCCAATGCACACCTAGATGATTGTGAGTGTTGTCTGCTGACTGTCTAAACCCCTGTCAAAGGAAAAAGTGGCCTCCTGCGGTAGCACAGGGGTTAGAGAACTCATCCCTGCCCTGCCTTGAGCGGTGCTTCAAACCTCTTACCTCCTGGGGAACATCCAACCCCACACTGAAGTCTGTAAGGGCTCAGGAGAGGAAAAGATGTTTTCTTCAGTCCCAGGCTGAAGTTCCTGGAATTGTAAAACTCACCCAAGAAGCTGATTTAATGCTCAGGGCAGTCGCTTACACTGAGCTACTTTGGGCTGTGCTGCTGTCAGCAGCTGAGATAACTCACTGCGAGCTAATTCAGAAGTGTCTACCTGGGCTGCACACACAGCAGCAACTGAGATGTCGGGGTTCAGGAAGGGACTAATGCCATCTGCATTATTAAGGAACAACAGGGAAAGCACATGAGCATGCCTTGTTATGCACACGAGCTTTTCCTTTACAATAGCTTCCTAATATTTAAATTTTCTATTTTTTGAAAAAATAGACATTTTTTTCTCTGCAGTGAAATACAGCAGGTTGACATCCCTGGTAGTGAAGATCTCACCTGCCTGTGTTAATTGGGAGAGCAGAAAGTCAGTAGCATACACTTTCACCAGGGTCCTGTGTCAAAACGAGCAAAACAAATTAACAAAAAAATCAAGATCTGGCATGTAAAATTCCAGTGCTCCAAACTCATGCAGGTATCAAAGGAAAAGAGAGAAAATTCAGGCCGAGAACGAGGGATGCAGGAAGCCTTGATGAGGAAAGTGGCACTGGGGGCCTGATGAAGGAATGAGAACATTGCCAGTGCACAAGAGAGCTTTGAGTTAAAAACCGAGACCCGACTATCAAAATATAGACAGGTGAAATTATAATACGATGAAACCCAAGCATAGAATAACATTCTGCTGGGGATTGTTTTACTGTGCCACAAGGAGCAAATTTTAGATTGTCTCTGCTTGAAAATCCTTTACGCCAAGAAGACCTTCGGCAACTCATATCTGGGTTTGGCATTACGAAACAACATTCATCCTCAGGGACTGCAAAACTCTTTTTAGGCTAACATTCTCCTGCCACATGGAAACAGGTGGGAGGAGGAGACAGGTTTTTGGAATATGTCTCCAAGGCTTATATTATAATGGAAACATTCATGCTGCAATCAGAGTGTGGCTGTAGACCATGTAGATACACTGTGAGAGCTTTAAATAGCTATCTGGGGGGACAGAGAGTAGGGCAGCATCCATAATGTGATGCTCAGTGCAAGTTGCAAACCCTGCCTGAGACACAGCAGAAATGTTGGAGTGTTTAGCACACAGTATCCCTCCAATCACTGCTAGTGGTGATTGGCTCTATAGCTTAAAACAAGAGCCTGGCAGCTTGGTTCCTTTGAAGATCTTAACCCAGGTGACTCCAAAAATCTGCTGACAGAAAACAGTGGGGCCCTTACCTGGAGGCATCTGTGTGTGGCTGCACTATGGAGGATGGACTGGCCAATGTGGGGAAGCTGGAGCTGCAGCAAGCAGCCAGGGGTGTGGAAACCTCTGGAGAAGAGATGGGCCCCCAAAAAAGCCTGGATCAGGAAGGTAAGATAAGTGCTTTTCTGATTTTACAAGGAAGAAGGAAGATTGCGATGTGGGAGAAAGACTAAACCTGGATTCTGGAAGTGGTCCATGGATCACTCCCTGTTGTGTCGAGGGAAGGAGCCAGCAGACCTCCAGGATACCTAATCCTTTGCTGTTTTAGGAGCTTGGCTCAGCCTTA
Organism: Ciconia boyciana; assembly: GCF_034638445.1. Classification (NCBI taxonomy): domain Eukaryota; kingdom Metazoa; phylum Chordata; class Aves; order Ciconiiformes; family Ciconiidae; genus Ciconia; species Ciconia boyciana. The sequence continues at coordinate 3,051,562 of NC_132934.1, forward strand.
CTCCCAGTGACCGGCAAATGCCAACAGGGCCAGGAAAAGGGCTCCGTGGGGCAGGAGGCCATGTTGTAGAGTGAGATTTCATAGGATAGCTTCAGTCATTTAGGAGCATTCCCAACGCTGGTCAAGTGGCCGTGGTCCTCTCCTGCCCTCCTTCCACCCCCTTCCAGATCATTCCCTGACAGTTCAAGAAATTCCTGTGTTTGCCTCACTGCAGTGGATGCTGAAGCAGGAGACAGGCGGCTGATAAAGTTTCCCAGAGCATTTGCCCAGCTATTCACAGCACACAACTCCCAGAATAGCTTGGGCCAGAAGACAGAATTCAAGATTATAATGAAATATCAGATCCTGAGGTAGCGGACAACTCTACCAGCAGCAAAACCTACACGCTGTCCCATTCCACAGTGCAGGGTCCTGCTCAAGGGAGACGAAAGCCCAGTACCGACACACCGCTCACTTCTGCTAGAGGAGAAAAGTATTTTCCTGCTGAGAATAATGAATGGCCTGAGCCAAATCGGGGCCAGATGGTCCCAATCAGTGGTTGTTTATACCAAGACCTGGGAGAGCAGGTCAGTCAAGCCCCCTGACCCTAACATTGTCTGTAGAAAAATAATCAATTTACAAGGCCAGGATGACTGACCTGTTAGCCCTGTTTGTTGATCCAAGACATAATGGCTCAATAGCTTTAATTATTAAAGCCAGTATAGACAACCATTGATCCTCCCACTTAGTGCCATCTCTCTAGCCTAGATCCCAGGGGTTTAGAGCGAGGGCATTTGCAGGGAAAGAAAGAGAAGCAACCACTTTGAATGGCTGATCCACTGGCATCACCTCAATTTTGGACACCAATATTGAAAGTCCGGCTCCCTCCAGTCCATCCATTACACCTCCTCAGAGCAATCAAGTGATGACCCTTCCCTGAAAACACAAGTCCCTACTTTTCAGCTAACAAGACATCGAAAAGGCCATTTATAGAGTTGACCCAGATCATCTTTTCTCTCCAACAGTTCAAAAAGCAATCGGCGTAAAGGACATTAATCGAGTTGGCGCCAAGAGGTAATTGAAGACAGTAATTACTCAGTTTTTATAGAGCTGGAAATGTAATAAGGATTTTAAGAAGTAATAACTGAAGCTTTCTGCAGAGAGATCCCCTGGTGCATACAGTTTAGCTAAGGGCCTATCTTTTTGAAAATACATTTTCTTGTAGTTATTACATCACTGTCTTGCTGGGACATCTCTTCTGAGCCTTTGTAAATGTAATGGGCTTTGCTAAATCTGAATGCACTGTCTCTCTGCATTCTGAGTGACTGTGTCGGATTGACACATCTAATGCAGCAATAATGCAGGAAACAGAAAACACCCACATTTATATGCTTTGCCTTCTCCCAGCTCCTGGCTTCCCTGTTCAAACCTGGCAGATTTCTGTCAGTCACCCAATTTTTCTTTCTGCTTTGGAAGCCATGACAAAAAGGATCTGATTAAGTTTCCCAAAGACACATTAAACTCACACGGCAGCTCCTAGAATTTGTGGTCAAAAGTTGATGCAAATTTTCCCAGCAGGCTCAAAGGGTATTTCATTTTGCTGTGCATTTGCTTGCTTAAATCACAAGACCCTGCAACAGAAAGAAAAACTCTGATGAAATAGAAAATTTATCTTCACTTAAACCTGACAAAATTTGGCAAAAGCTCCCCCTTTATGCAGAGTACCCTGAGTTCAGCTGAGATGCTGGTCCAGTCATCCCCTGCTTCCTGGGACTTCTTCAGGATCCATCCCACGTCGCCTCAAGTGCAGGACTCCTGGGTCCTCTTCTTTATTTGGGTACTGATGCCTTATGGGGTCTGAAGCAAGAACCTACATTGCCCCATGCATTTGTTTCTCCACCCTTACTTACGTTTGTCTGAATTATCTACTTACTTCTTTGGGACCGGACTTCTCTCTTGCTGTGAACCTGTACTGCCTGCACCGGTCCATAACTAGCTTGGATTGATGAGTTGTTCCTCCATGTCATTGTTGAAAGAGGAAAGCAATCAATCTGTCTCCCCTCACTACAAGCCAGTCTGTAACTTTCTGTGGGGCAGAACTCATATTCCACTGATGAGGTCCAGTCAAACAGACAGATGGACACGCTTGAGGTCCATTATGGTGACAAGAATGTACACCCAAGTGAAATGAATGTTTGCTCCTGTCTCTCGTGCTCTCTATCTGCAACATTTCACCCCCTCTAAAATCACATTATCTAGTAAAATATGATGGCTTGGATGAGTTCCTTGGAAGGTGAAGGTCCAAAAGCAGGATGTTTTTAAACACGATATAAACCTCAAACTGAAATCTTAAACTTTCAGAGTACCTACCCAAACAATAAATGCTTCAGAGGTTCAACAGTTTCTTAGTTATGACCAGTTTGGCACATTTGTTGTGTATTTACACATTGTTTAAGGTTTAGTATGAGCGAGCCCTCATCCATAACTGTTGTCTGCACTGAAAGTAATAAAAAACATAACTACTCCTTTAGGTCTTTCAGCCTGATTTCAAAACCAAAAACCACTGTTGGCAGCTAGAAATATTGAGTGGAAACTCATATTTTCATGAGATAAAAGCCATGCAGAATGTGCTGAGCTCAGTTACTGCTTCCTTATAAACCCCACCAGCTGTAGCAAGAGTCAGATCCAAGGTGTCAGGGATGAGGTGCGACAACAAGAGAAGCATTGCCCTTAATAGTACCTTCAGAAAGTCCAGACTTGTCCCTTGAGTTACCGATGGAGACCGTAAACTCTTCAAGGCAAGTAGCAAAGGTGTTCTGAGTTTGTACTGTGCTTTGCACAACGGTGCTGACACAAGTAGGCATTGCTGTAACAAGAAGAAGCATTGGTCTTGGCTGAATTATCTACAGCTGATGGGTGTAAGTAGTGAAAAGATGGGGTGATGCCCCAGGCCCACACACTCAAGCTCATAATTTGTTATATTCCTGTATTATACCGTTGCTACAAACACGTTGTAGAAGAGCTGAAGATTGCATTAATGACAATCAGGCCATCCAGCTTTGATGAACCCTTACACTGAGTGGACTGCGGCATCCACAAAGTCTTACTGCCTAACACAAATTGCCAAGAGCTGAGGGGTGTGCATCACACCAGTCTCCCAGGACTGCTATGAGGGCTGTCGGTGCCAGCACCTAAGGGTGTAAGAAAATGCACTGGGCAGCATTCCCTTGTCTGATTCCCAAGGATGCAACTGAAAATATTTCCTTCACCCATCCACTCTACTCATACACGGGATCTAATTCCTCCCTCGCATGATGGCATCAGAAGTTTTTCTGCCATGTCTGATATTGAGACTCAACAGTGCCCTGCTTCTTTTACAGATGTTTTAATATATATTCCAGCCACATCTGCATTCAAATGTTCTGGGCTGGGAGGACACATTCCATCATGCCAGGAGGTAGCTGCAAGAGGAAGCCCAAGTCTGACGACATCATTTGGATTATGCCTGCTTCTGGCTCTCCTCCAAGTGCAGACAGCTCATTACTAGCAAAGAACTTCTGTCCTGCAGGGTTTAGTGGCTTTCTAGCTCAGATCTTTGATGAAAATTCATTTCATGACAGGTACCTTCTTCCTAACTAGGACCATTCCCTCCAGAAAGAGAAAGCTTCCATGCTCTTTGCTAGAGCAGAGGGTCCACCTGGACTACTTCTTAAATGGCTCTGTTTCAATCTCTTCCCTGCCGCACAGCCAGAAAAGTTCTCCAGAGCTCCAGGAAGAGAAAATTGCATTTGAATTAATCGTTTGTGGTTCTAGATGCAGAGCTTCCCAGCATTTTCTGCGTCACATAACTCATCTCTGCATTCAATTGTTAATCTCATTAGTTTTGATTAAAATTTGGTGGGAGATTCTAAGACCTTCTATTGACCCATTCTGGTATATGCTGGAAATTTATTCAGGTCAATTAGACATCTGCCGGTTTCATATTCAAAGGGCATGACATATGTTTGCTCAACAGGGTACGGCAACAAGGAGAAACTGAATTTGCATCCTGAGCAAGGTGGCACAACGGTGTATCAATATCATTTTTTAATGAGATTTGCTGGCTTTTGCAGACTTGAAAAAGTGTAAATTTATGCTAAAATGTCAACAAATGCCAGTCAAAGAAAGTTCTGTATCATGCCTGAATGCAAAAGACACAGAGGGATACAGTGAGTAATTTTCATCAGCGTGTTAACTCCAAGAATTACATCGACTTGCATTTGGCTACACTTGCCTAAGCTAAAAGCCCCTTTCTGCTCCTCTGTCAATACTTTTTGCCCACTTCAGAGGGAACTGTTCTGGCTTTAGGAGACCCATTTCCCCCATATACATCCTAGTCATGTCAGTCCACATTTTTTGAAGACGTGAGCTTCAAGTGAACCACTCAAAATCTGCAAGACATCAGTGAAATATGTGGCTGCCCAGAATATACTATTGTTTGTATAATAGCAGAGCATTTTGGTGAGATATAGATATCCATGCTGCTGGGTAAGATACAGCTATCTAAATGACATCGTGCAGGCAGGTAAGCATAACAGCTTTGAATAACCTTTCTCTGCAGAGCTAATTAGGGTTAGCAGTTGTTCCTGCTGACTGATGCAGGTCTCCTTGCTCTGGTTTTCACAAGGTCCCATTTCAGCATCTTTGTATCATCATACCATGCTGTGCTGATGTCCCCTAAACAGAGATGCATGCCCAACCCTGAACAGCTGGTAATAATCTAAATGAAAAATACTCCTGGGGCAGGAGAAGCACAAAACACCACAACTTTCCCAAGTTTGGGTGATGGCAGAGCCAGGAAGAGAATTCAGAAGTCCTGAGTGCCCTGTAGCACCGGCCTAACAGGGACTCTCCTGCTTACTTAAATGTATAAAGTAAGGGCAAACACATACACAATCTGTAGCTATGCATGTTAAAATGTAAAAATATATAGCATATTAAGCCAGCCCCCTCGAAAACACATTGGACTTTTCGTTCATCAGGATTTTGGACAGAGGCCACTGTCCAACTGATTTGAATGTTTCCAGTATTTCTAATTCATTTGGTCTAAAAAGTAGTTTCTTCACCAGTTTATCTGAGTAGCCCTTCTTTGCCAGTTGTCCCAAATGGAGAGTATTGTACATATTTTACATAATTAGCTAATTTAACCAGCTAATTTAACATTAATAGCAAATCTGTGAGTTGAACGCCAGCAAATGAACTCATTAAAAAGAAAAGAACTAGTGCTTTCTCCTTTCTTTTTTTTTTTCCCTTTAGTTTTGCACTCTTAGCAAGATGCTCTGGGGAAATCAGGATTTCAGGGAAATTCAGATGATCAAATAAATAGGGTTTTATTGATGAATTAAAAAGGATGCATCAGAATGTCAAAAAACTTTTACAGAAAGATGCCAGCCTCATCTGTCCTCTTTAGGAAGGACCCAAGGCTAGAGGACCCCACACAGGCTTTTTTGGATTTATTCTCATTTGTGCTATGAGGGTCTTATAGTCTCCTCAAGTGCTGCACACCCAGAGTGACTTCTTGAGCCCCGAAGCATGCTGTGAACATTGATTATTTGAGAGACATATTTGAGGACATCAGCATGACAGCAGTATCGGCCGTTTCATCTCATCACTCTGGCCTGTTTTGCTCCGCTGGTAGCAGCTGAACAACTCACAGTGCTCAGATGGAGCGTGATTCTTGCCGGGGGGAGCTCGGCTCCACCACCCTTCTCCTTTCCAGCTCCAAGAAGTCCTTTCAGATAGATAGTGCTTCAAGTGTCCCTTTCTCACACACCCTTCTTCTCTCATGTCCCAGCTCACATTTTTCCACACCACTTGAATAGGGTAAGACAGCAAGGGGGCATATGGGAAGCTGTATGAAGGGAAGCACACTAAATAAGGGTATTGCAGGAAGAAAAAGGATGGAGAGCAAGAGTTTTGGGGTATAAGAAAGCAGGGACAGTCCTTGGGGAGCCATGGGACAGGATGATAGGAACAACCTCCATAATTTATCATAATCTCATAATTCATTGTTACCAAGCTGCTTGCCATAAAATTAAGCGTTGTGCGACCCTTTAGAGGCCCTCACATTAGCGTGACTAAGGACACAGGGATGTAATCATCTACTCAAAGTCCTCCAATTCATTACTTCAGATACTGGGGTTGGACCAGGTGACCTCCAGAGGTCCCTTCCAACCTCAATCATTCTGTGATTCTGTGATTTCCTCTGTTTTGCTGGTGTCTGTTTGTAAAATGGAGGTAACAATAAAAGGGATAAGTATGAATACATGGGTTAAACATTGAGATACTCAAGTAGACCAGCCATGGAGTGTGAAAACTCTCTACTATCTCTAGAAAGAAGCTCTGCACCTGAACTGTGTCTGGATAGACTGACTGCAGTTGTGTTTGCCTGAAGATGTGTTATCTTCGAAGGGACTAAGGCACTCCTGAAGGTGCCTGGGGTGAGAAAACATGCAAAAGGTTTAGGGATCTCAGGAGGAGACGTATGAATGGAGGGTTGGAAGGAGAGGGCAGCTCTCCATCTCATTCCGTCGCAGGGTTAACGAAGCACAGTCAGCACGCTCACACCAACAGCTTCTCGGAAAGATGGTAATCCAGCGGGAAGTGGCACCTGGTAGATATCATGCTTTGCTTCTCTCAAAAGCTGACCCCAGTCATACCCTATTACTTCAGCTGGTGATTCCTCTCTTGTTTAGAATAGTATTGGAATATCCTTGCACAACTTTGAAGCTAAATGAATCCTTGGTTCAGTGTGTGTGTGTGTGTATGAATAATAGATTTTCTGTGCTAAAACTATCAAAGGCTCTGGCAGGCAGCTGCTCGGCTCCCTTGGGCAAATATCCTAGAAAGGAGCTGCAGCACCAGACCAGATTTGCATGTTTGATGCATTGCTGTGTCTCAGTTTAAAAGGAGGCAATCTGTTGGGTCTTAGTTCATTGCATGCCTGTTGAAGCCTAGGTGCTGGACTGCAGCACAGTAGCAAGGGTGGATTTTTTTTCGAGACATGGAGAAATTTTTCTCTCCCAGGAGTACAATTTATATCTTGATTAATCTAAAAGTTTGGGGGGTTTATGCTGAGGGGTACAGGGGGGATTTTTTAAGAAGCGTGGGTAACAGTAAAGAGGAAAGGAAGGCATCTGCTGGAATCGCTTTCATACCGGAAAATCAGCTATGCTGTAGGCAAATGCTGTGCCTCAGTGGAGCAGAGACAATTTCAGGTAATTAATGTTCCTCCTTTACCAGCACTGGGAAAATCACAGACTTTAGCAGGAGATTTATACAACTTTATGTCAAAGCTTAAAGCAGCTGTGGAAAGGGGGTGATTCATAAGGGAAAGTTCAGAATCTGCACGCAGGAGCTAAGCTCCAAGTCAAGGATGCTGAGTTGTAGCTGATGAGGTTTAAGCCATTTTCTTCCATAGGTAGTGAGTTGTTCCAGCCATCTTTCTTATTCTGACTCAGACATCCTGCTAACAAACCCATGTTTGGCAAATAGATGCAGTAAATCCCTCACACACCCAAACAGTAGGGAAGTGAACCCTGCTTTTCAGCTCCGAAAATGCGTGCCTCCCCTGGCTGACAGCAGGGGAAGTAATAGATTTTTTGTCATCTCTGTGGACAGCTTGATCAGCCAAAAAAGTTTCATCACGGAGGTCAGAAAGTAAGAACTGCCAAAAGTCAAGCTGAGATAGATCCACTCATGGAAATGAAACCAAATATTAAGAAGTCCCTATGAAGTGGACTTGCTGTGGCATAAGGATGAGGATTTAGATTGAAGATCAACAAGATTTCCCCACCTGCTCCAAACACACAGACTAAAGAAATAGTTTGTCTAAGTAAATCAATTTGTCTAAGAAAAACGATTTTGATCACAAAATCCTCTTTCAGCCAGCCTGTCCCAGGGATACTTGCTCCATCTCACTTGCCATCACAGCTCACTCTGGGTGTTTTCATCTGCTTTCATTTCAGAACAGCCTACCCAGCCCCTCTCCCAGGCACACAACTGCCAAGCCCCTGTGATGATTTGGCTTGGTTCAAGTACACGGTAGGCTGGTCTTTGCACCTTTGCTCTTGTCCTTTGTGCTGTCTCTTAATGCAAAGTCTTTCGCCTTGCGAAGTCCTTGGTCCTGCAAAGGATGCTCCAGAGGCATCCTGCTAGAAGTGCAGAAAAAGACAGAAAAAGTTAATATTGTGGTTTCTACAGCTTCCCAGATTCTAATATAAAGAATTTAATTCCTGTCTTCCACCTTCTAATGTGTTGTCCGTCCTACATTTGATCACGTGGGATTAGAGTGAGAACTTTTAGGCCCTTTGAAGATGAAAAGTGCATGGACGTCTTAAGTACATTTATTAGCATCTGTCTACAGATTGTTCATCTCTCGTTACCTGATGAAATAACTAAGGAGACTTTGGCAACACCATCCCATGAGACCATTAGTACCTATTTGCCTATAACAGGTTCTGGGTATTCTTTCGAAACTCAGGAAACAATGTTGTCTCTGCCATGAAAAGCCTTCAACCTGAGACAGATAAAGAGAGAGAGGACATGGCGTGTAGTAAAACCCACTCATAAAATACTTAGGGCTAAAATGTACCACATTTAAGAAAGATTCCCTCTTATCCCTCTCTTTCTGTTCCCAGTTTTTTGTTAAATCAATATTAGTAGATCTCCCAGCGGCATTGTCCTCAACTAAATCACATTTCCTCCAGTGACAGCTCCATACAGTTCCTTCTGGAAATGGTCTTGGGGCTCATGATTGCAGTTCACTGGGCACTAAGCAGACACTGCTGGGTACTGAAGAAGATTTCTAAGTAAGTGCTAAATGCTCCCAGAAGCTCCTTCTGCACAGGGCAGTCTTTCTGACATTGCCTCAAGAGAGGACAGTTTGCTTGCCAGGACGGTAAAAGGATAAGATTGATGGAGACGAGGCTGACATAAAATGGCTAGGATAGGATTTGTTTTTAGGACTCTCGACTTTTTTCTAGCAGAACATCCACAAAAGGTGCATGAGCAAAGGCAGGAGGTAAAGGTGAGCCTACATGAGTGGAGATGGAAAACGGAATTTTGTTTTCATGTCTGTTTGTGTGAATCCATTGTTCTTGACAAGAACATTGAGTATTACATGAGCATCTCCACAGTTTGATCTGAAAACAGAAATAATCCTTATATGGACTTTTATGCTGGGGCAAGAGAGCTGCTTGAGGAAGAGGTAAATGGTCCCTGTACCTGTTCCAGGACTAACCTGACAGTGTCATTGGTTATGATTGACATGCCTTCCATTTTTACAGATGTAAAGTTTACAACCAACTTTCCAAAAATATATCTGTGTTTATCCTTAACAAGAGGAGAAAAGGAAAATACTTACTTTTGTAGCTCATACGATATCATTAGCTGGAAGACCTGTGAAGGTGCCTATTGATATTCATAGGTTACTTCCTCTACTATTAAAAACATCACTATTCTGTATGTGAAAAACCTCTTCCTCTGGACTATAGCTCCACTTCCAACTTGTCTGACCTTTATATCTACAGTTTGATGAGTTAAATCAGTGTCACAGCCCATGGAGTTGCGAGGTTACTTTGACAGAAGCACAGAGACACTGTCAGTTCTGGTTTTCATGCCTGAGGATCTCACCGCTCTGGTAAGATGCAATTTGCACTCCCTTCACTTGCAACACCTCAGAACAGCGGAGAGAGCCCCCCGGGGCGGGGGGGGATTTGGCTCTCCAAGGGGCACAGGAGATTGTTTTGTACGGGGTGCAATCCTACGGGTGGCAGAAGGATGAACCAAAAGACCAGGCAGAGTCTTCTTTTCCCCTCTACCAACTGTGATTTACAAAGCCATTGCTGGGGGCAGCTATCAAAACCCAAACAAATCCCAAGTGCTCTCCAAACAAAAGGCTAATTTAATTTAAAATTGATTTGCACTCTTGGTACAAGACACTTGATTTTGTAACGTTCATCAGTAGCATAAAAATAAAAAGAGCATCTAACACTGATTAACATCTGAGTCATGGATTGCTGGGGTATGTTACGCCAGCTGAATTCAGCTATTCAACTGGCACGGTAATTCCTCTGCAATATTAAACTTTCCTGGCGTAATTCACCACTCCTTCATTCATTTGTGCATATGCTCGGCACATGGTCCCAAAGCTTGCATGATGATTTTGCCATATATAAAAGGCACACTGACTTTTCATCAATAAGATGCGCATTGTTATTTGACAAGAACAATGTGCTCAAAGAACAGGCTCACAATAGCTTCTATCAATCAAGCACTCTGTGGAAAATCAAAAATGACAATGAAACCTACAGCATTAAATAACCCACGGTGCTGGAAATTAATCAGGAATCTGGTGTGCTTGAAAAACAAATGTGTTTTTAATAAATTGGATTTGAGTATCACTTACAAGCCATGGATTACCAGCTGAGTGGAGACTGTTTTGATTTGCACTGATAAACACCCAGGGAGCTTGCCCATGTATATATTCAAGCCATTGATGTCACCATAAGCCTGCTGGGCTTGGTGACATTTAAGCGATGTGGACACTATTCTTTTTAATACGTCCAGAATACATGCTTATATAAACCCCCCCAAGTCTCTGATCCTGCTCCCAACTATCCCAAACAATCTAAGGGTTAATAATAACCTCTGAAAAGAAACTACTTCCCAACACATAACAGTTCACCCCTTGAGGAAAAGATGAAAGAGAATGAAAAGCGTGTGACATAAATTAGCAGTGTCACCGGCTGTCTGAGTGGAAGAAACTTGGGTGTGACATGAAAAGGGAGGGATAAGACCTCTCCAGAAAGAGCACCGAAGGTAAATTACTCTACTATTTTTAAGTGCTCACTATAAAGCTACTATTAACTCGCTCCTTCAAGCAAGAGGGGGATAAGTAACCGCTGTTTTAGTAGCTTTTCCATCTTGCTTCAAAATTTCCAAAGCCCAAAATGAGAAAAAAATTGTCCATTCCATTAATTTTCAGCAAGTTTGCTATCTACCTGCAGCAGACTCTCCCCCCCCTTTCCTCCATCCTTTCATTCCAACAAAACCAGAGTATTTCAGAGACTCCCCTGGTTACCAGACTAAGGACTGAACCCCCTCTCACCATATTCTTGCTTAAACAAAACACTCACTGAGGTCAGGAAAACACTGAATACCATTCCTGGGATTTGGCTTTTGAAACTAGCACCTGTGAGAAGAATTTCAGCTACGGAGGACTAGAGTTTGACCAGCACAAAACATAGGAAGTTAGCCTGGTATTTGGGGAAGTCTTGAGCTTTTTATCTATTCCACTGAGTGATGTCTCCTCTTAAGTGAATAAAAATGCAGAAGAAGACTGTACCTCAGGTTTATTATCTATTTAATGATGACAGAAATATGCAGAAAAACAAAAAGCCTACAGAGAGCAGAGCGAGACTTCCAGTTGTTTCCCAGCCCGTGAGAGCAGGGGGACAAAACTGAGAGGCGACAAATTCAAAGTTGAGGTAAAAAGGTATTTTATCAAAGATTTCTTAGTTAATCTGCAAATCTTGCTGCCACAAGATAGTGCTGAGGCCCGGAGATTTGGAGGACTCAAGCCAAATGTGTGGATACTATTTTGTCAAATTAAAATATGCAGTTGCAATAAACGCACATTTCCAAAAGAGCTCAGAGAAGACCAAATATCTTCAAGCCTCAAGGCATAAACCACATCCTGACTCTCAGAGGCTGGGAACAAACTCATCCCAAGACATATAACAGTTGACAGCTGAGCCACCTGGGAGTCAAGTGACCCTGGCTACCCTCAAAGACGGCATCAGGAATTACACAGCCCACTGCTCTGGTCATCTATGAACATCCCCATGTGCCTATGAAAGAATTCTGATTTGAATAGGAAGCTCATTCTTTTTCAGGATGATCACCTCCAGCATCGTTAGATGCAAAAGCAGGTACATTTATATAAGTCGGTCTCATCTGTAACCAGACTCCCATCGACTTCAGTGGGAAATATCACTCTAGCCCACATAGGATTAGCAAACTTCAAAAAAAAAAAAAAAGGCACAAGCTTGAGCGCTTAAATCCCACTGATCTCAGCCAGAGCTGTGAGCATATCAAAAGCAAAAGAGCCGGACACCCAGCTTCTGTGGTTTCTTGTCCAGCCCAGCCAATCTCATGCATCCTGGGCTCTGCTCTTCTCTACAATTAGACTGATAATTAAGAAATAACAGCATAATATAAATGGATAGTTGCTGGCTAGCACCATTAACATCAGGGATAAATTGAGCAGTAATCTGCAAAGGATGTTATTGCTATTATAAAAATAAAGATCTGTCTCCCCAGCCAATCAATTCAGCAGATATATACCAACAATCAAATTGTTAAAAATGACTTCTATAAATTACCCAGTCTTCCATCTAATGGAGCTAGAAACAGCTGTGAGACAATTTAGAGCTGATATAACCATACGTCGGGAGCGCTTTTTCATCCTGATGCCTTTCCGTTCTCTTCAAAGCTGTTGTACTGTAGCAGGCATCTTTGTTTAATGCACCCATGTGAAAACAGACTGTATTTCACACCATGGGTTAGCAAAGTAATTTTGGCAGAAATGCTCAAGAATATATGCATTTAATACGGGTGGAATAATTCAATTTCCTCCCTATTTTTTCAGCGATGCAGTTACAATCTCCTTAATTCTTCATTAAACCCTCTGGGCTTGGGGGATGTTGCCGTGTTTTATGATCTGCCATACTTCTTTCAAATGAACATGGAAAGACACACAGAGGAGCAGTTATAATCATGTATTTTTTAGTCAGATATACTAGTGATTTCAGCTAAATCAGAGCAATTTAGCACCTTGCTTTGGTCATGGCAGCGCTAGCTACGTGGCACGTTCACGCTGCTGATTGCTGGCACTTGGGCTTAATCACAGAGCGTATAATGGGATTTATGGGTGGCATGCTCTTCCTTTTGCATCTCCATCCTGGCCGTGCCCCAGCCCAGCCTCCTCCAGCTGGAACCCCCCAAGTGGCACTTCTCTGTCTGCAAGTTCCTACCAGTGTGTTAGTTTTTGGAAGGGACAGGGTGAAATGAACATTGTCCGTGCTGGCTGCTCTATTGAGTCCTTACTGAAACAAATACGGCAAATCCTGGCTGGGGAGGGTAGAGACCTTGCCATTGTCCATGTGGAGCAGTTGCAGGGTCAGGGCTCACATCTCGGGCAATCTGCTCCTGTGAGTTGCAGGGGAAAAGAGCTGGTGGCCACTCAGTTGGGTTTTCCCAGTCCCTGGAAAGCACCTTGACTATTGTTGTCCAAGACGCCCTCATTAAACTCTACTCTCCATCACGCATTAAATCCATACCCTGCTTCTCAAGGCCCCGGTGATTTGCTTCTCCCTGGCCGTTGAACCACTGCTGCTTTTTGATGCACGCAGAAGAGGAGAGCTAATTTTTCTGTCTGGGCACAATGTATGCTAATCTAGGCTCTCTAAATGAAATTTGGACTGCAGTTTAAGTATAGAGGGACTCAGAAAGACCCATAACTGCCAGCAAGCAGGCATTGCCATGATCAGCTTACTGCAGAACGGACATTGGATGGGAATAAAGCTGAAAACAGTTTGGTCTAAAATCTCATCTGTGTGCAAATGTGGCTTTTTCCTAATTTTTCAAATAGGACATGCGCAAATGGGACCTGCCCTTTCTGAAGCTGTGCAACTCTCGTGTTGGTTTAAATTAACTTTGCATGAACCTCACTTTCAAATCTTAAAGTTAACTTCAATTTCCTTGGCCCTCTCTAGTCTGCTTTACAAGCATTTTATTCTCCCTTGCCTACTTTAATTCCACTTTCAAAAACACTCTTGCCTCCACGAAAAACACACTCCTAGATTCATCGGCGTTTCCAGCTATTGTCCCGTCTCTCTTCACTTCCTTTTATCTGTGTACTTCTCCTGCATTCATTTTTTCCCTCCCCATTTACCCACTTCCATCCAGTATTTTCTGTCTCCATGGAAACCACTTTGGAACAATTCCTACCTGAGCGAGCGGCCAAAACTTTGCTTCATTTTCATTCCCCATCATGATCTTTCCCTTTGAGTTCTTGCTTTCTCTTGGCTTCTGTGACCTGGTGTCACTGTCACCTCTCTGGGTGCTCTCCGAGTATTTCTCTCTCCGCAGCTATCCCCTTCTTCGTCCCACTTTTTCCTATATTTTTGAATCCTTCTCTGGGTTTTTTTTACCCATCAACGGGTAGTTTTGGTCTAAGGTAGGTTTGAAACTGTCCTGTAAATCAATGGTTTGCAGGGATCTGTCTGCTGTTCTCCAGTCCAAATCTTCTGACTTGCATCTTCCACCATCTTTCTGAGGTCTCAATTTGCATATTATTTCATCTGGGGAGCACAAATTAGGTGACTTATTTATCTGCTTTGGCAGACCTCATTTCATAGTCAGGGCCATGTTTATTCCATCATTCATTTTCACCTTTCACTCATCTGCAGTTGTTTACAACTTTATTTGAATTTCCACTGGGGCACTTCAGAAACGGTAGAATTCAGGTCGAGCTTCCCAAAGGACTCACTTTCCTCTAAACTCTTCCTATTACCTCTGTTAACTAATACACTTAATAACACCATTCTTTTTCTTGCATTCTGGCTGATTAAACTGAAGATCATGTTTGACTTCCCTTTTCTCCCCTATTCTACTTAATGCTGCAAAAATCCACCCCTCCCTTATTTGTCCTGACAGCTAAATTACCTTCCCACCTTTCCTAAATCAATATGCCACCGTCTATCTTTGCTTCATCAGTCCCTAAAATTTTGCTATCACAGCACTGATGACAAGGCACGTGCTATTCCTGGAACAAAGTATGTTGAGATACACAACCGATGCTGAGCGACTTAAGCATCCTGATCTGTCCCGTATTGCCCAGACCCCCTAGACATGCTGAGATGCTTCACTTGCTTTTCATGACTTCTGAGGAGGTCAAAGGCTATAGAGCAGGTTACTACATGCTTAATTTTCTGGTTCTGCTTGGTATTCTCAGCTGGGGAAAAGCAATCCTGTAATGGATTACTGATTTCATTGTAAGTGTCTCAGGTGCATCTATTTTGGGCAAGGTACATCTCTTTTCTGCAAAACACTCAGTACCTTGTTTTATGACTAGGAGAGTGACAAATAGTAGTAATAATTTCAAATGTCAACTGGCAGAAAGCAGTAGCTCCTACACGCACTCAATCCCGATACAGTCAGTTATCTCTGCGTGTAGGAGGTGTTTCATACTTAATTCCACCTGGACCACGTTGTTCCCAGAACTGCATTTGCTGCTTCCACAAGTGGGTAATTTAAGTAATAATGATGTAACCCAGACAATCTGTCTTGCGACCATTTTAGTCTGCGTTTCTGCCTTTTTTTTTTTTGGTCCAACTTTTCTAACATGTCTACCCATCAAAGACGTCTTTCTCAGAGGCACGCCAAGAACAGCTGGAGTGGATCAGAAGCGTCAGCGGTATCCTGTTGCCATTAGGCCAGCACAGCAGGTGTACTCTACATGGACATGCTTGATATATTCAGCAAAACAGCAGGTGCACCGTAAATGAACATAGCTTTAACTTTCAGTAGCAACCAAGCAGTTAAGATACTCAGAATAATAGTGGTATAACAAATTCGATGAAATGAGGAGAGGGAGGAGGAAGACCAACAACATTCCTGTTCGTTGCATTGATACTGAGCCAGGGTAATACTGGTTGAGATATCATATTTGATAATACTATTCTGCAATGTATATCCAAATGCTAAAAAGCCCACTGATGTGAATATTTACCTTGGCTGACTTGTCTCTACGGGCAGTGGAGAGAGACTGGGCTTCTCCAAGGGCATTGCTGAGCAGTAGCTTAAGTTAGGTGCTTCGGGTCACGCACTAGAGAAACTTCTCCTCCTCCACAGAAGAAACCAAAGATTAGTTTCACAGCTTGTCTGCTTTAATGTGGGGACGTGGATACCTAGCAAGGAATACTTGTTAATAGCACAACCCCTGTAAGCGTGGTCTGGTCTAAACAGAGATGTGTCTATGTGCAAAGTTACGCGCTCCAGTGTATAATGAAGTGCTCTGTGTCATAACATGTCACGTTAGATACCATGATGACCGAGGCTGATGTGATCCAACTTAGCAGACTGTGTTACCCTAATGGTACATGCTGGGAACGGGCAGCAATACACCAATGCACTTAGTCAGGTGAGGTAGTAAAATAAATAAAATAAAATGGAGCTCTTCTCTTAGCAGCTATTTCTTTTTTTCTATTTGCAGTTCCAATTGGGGAGTAAGTAATTTAGTCAGAACAAAGTGGACATCCCCAGAATGGATGCGCAGCTGCTAAATTTCATGTCATGCTACCACCATTTGCTTTCAAAACCCAGAACGAAAACACCAAGTAAGCTCACCTTTGGGAGGAAAAGACAAATGGAGCATTTCCTAGTCGGAGCAACACATTACATCAAGAACCCGAGGTCTGCACCAAATGTGCTATGACAATCCCCGTTCAGAAGACATCCCAGTGGTCCTGTTACTCCAATTTGTGCTGTGAATTGTGACTTTTGCTGCGATACGAAATGTACCTCAATTGCCACGTCTCTGTTTTAAAGCAGCCACAGAAAAAAGAGGAACATTGGGTTGTTTCACTGTTTCACTGCAAAAAAATGGTTGGGCTTGACCTCTTCCTACTCATGTAAGGACCTGGATTTTGCACATGCACAGACAGGAACATGAGAACAAATATCCCAATTCAAACTAAAGGGGTATTTTGTTCAATATACTGCTTCTGAGAGTAAACACCTGAAGAGACTTCCTTGCTATGCTCTCTCAGCCTCTAGAAATTTGCAGATAATGAATTTTGTGAGTCTTAACTGATATTTTAGTGTTTAATAATCTTTGGTGGGTTTTATCCACTCATGCTTTTCTGAGCTTCTGGAAAATTTCAGCCCCCACATCCTGCGGCAATGAGCCCTGCAGTTTATCACTGTGCCCTGGATGAAGCACTTCTTTCTCTGCTCTGAGCTAGCCACCTCCTCATTTCATTGATGTTCCCTAGTTCTTGGCCTAAAAGAGTCAGTGAACAACTGGTTCCTATTCGCTTTCTCCGTGACCTTCATCTTTTTACAGATCTCTATTATATCGCTCCCCCTCCCCTTATTTTTTCCCCATTTCCCCATACACAGAGACCGTGTAGCCTATATGATCATTCCTGCTGTGGAAGCCATCCCATTGCTTATCACCCTCCCCTTAACCTTTTCTAGCTCCAATTTATCCTTTCCAAGACCGGGAATCCAGTGCTATACACAGTGCTCATGGCACACCGGGGATATCTTCAGCAACACTATGATGCTCGGCCGTGTTTTCACACATGCTATAGGCAGAGCATACATTGACACGATGCAAGTGGAAAAGCCAAACAAAGCAAGAGCTAGGAGCTACACAAGATCCTGCATGCTAGGTGGTAGTAGGGCCTTTTTTATATTGGGATTTGGGGCAATAGCATCATCAAAGAGGTTAGCTTAATGGCCAATAGCACATACTAACAGCTAGGTAATATTGGCATTTGGTAAGAGAATGCAAAGATATCGACAACAAACCTGTGGCTGGGGGAACTAAGGACAATAAGATGTCTTCGTAACACGGCTAACGTAAAAATATCAGCAATAAATGAAACCTTCAGGATATGCATGATACCAAATAAGGCTAATAAAATTGGTGATTGTAGTTCAGAAAAAAAATGAAAAGTTTCATAAGTATTGTTTTGTAATAGACAGAAGACAGATTTTGTATTCATATCTTAGAGTAATAAGGAAATACTTTCAATTTTAAGAGTAACTAGGACAGATATTAAGCAGCAACTATTAAAGTTGAACATAACTTGCATTGACAGACCATATAACTAGCTCCTAAGAGTATTAAAAAACTGGTGGAAAAGCTCTCTAAACCATTACATGGTGATTTTTCATAAATCTTGTAGTATTGGGGGGGGTCTAGAGGACTGGTAAGAGCTCATGTTGTACCAATACACTACCGGATAAACGGGGTGGCCTCGAAAGCCCCTGCTCAGTCTGACTTCAGTGGGGGATAAAATTATAGAAAGGCTGATATGGATTGCAATCAGTACAGGCTTTTAGGGAGGGAGGATAATTACAGCAATCGATGGGCCTGTGGGGAAAATAGCTCTCATCAAACAAACTTAATTTTTTTAATGGTCTACAAGTTTGGTTGTGAAAGATGACTGTGTTGGCATAACAGATTTACCGCAAGGCTCTGATGACAGGCGCTAGAGAACCTTGCTGTGACAATTTAGGACCTGGCTCCTCTCAGATGTCTGTTTCCCTCCTCTCTGCAAAGGTGACAGAGCTAATGAAGGCAATGTGCATGAATGGTGTTGTCCCTGTTCAGCCTCTTTATCAGGAATCTGGTAGAAAAAGCAAAACAACTTCTGGTCACATTTGCAGATGACTCCAAAATTGAAGAGGTCAATAATGACCAAGCTGGCGTGACCTGGTGAGATGGGTTGACTTGAGCCTGCCTGTGAAAGGAGTCACCGCAAGGTCGTGCATCCAGCTCTGAAGAGTGTAGGTCATGCTGACAAGACAACAGAAACTCACCCAAAGGTGAGTTCACAGTGTGATTCAATAGCTCAGAGAGAGGATGTGATCCCTGAGTGCACAAACAGGGAGCAGGAATGGAAGAAAGGCAATGTTTCCTCTGTGTAGGGCATTTGCAAGACCATTACTGAATATCTGCACCCGGTTCTGTCGTCTGCACTTTGCAAAGGGTGTTACAAGATGATAAGGGTAAAGAAAAGAACAAGAACGATGCAAAAAATCTGCCTTACAGTGAGACGTTTGAGAAGCATATTCTAATTCATGTCTGCAAACTGTGTCTTTGCATGAACTCCCTGTTAGCTTTGGAAATGTTGCATTATATTTTGTCTTTGAGAGATGGGTCCCGGGAACACAGCAGACTCTCTCCCCATCCCTCCTATTTCTGTGCTCCTTTTTGAATAGTGACTTCAACTTGGTTGCGAGCCTTGAAATGCTTTTAGGAGCTTGATGCTTTCAAATTTGGAGTATATCTCCACGGCTCAGTGAAGCCGAGCTCTCACAATGGAGAGCCCAATATATGCTCGTGAAGTGCAGTTCTGAAAAGCCACACTTCTGGTGCTTGATCTGCAAAGCCTATAGCTAGCTTGTACATATCTCCAAGATGCTGTGTTTTTCTGTATTGGCAATAATCTATGTCTGGAAAGTAGTGACAGCAAAATTATTCCCCTGCTTGGCTCTTAGCTTCACACATTTGAAGTATGTGTGAGTAAGAAACTCCTCTGCTATGGCTGATTTTTGTTTCTTTACTCACTTGTTGTTCACGAAGGGTGTAATCAGAAAAACAGAGCTGCTTCGGGTAGGTGCAGAGAATACGGGGAGAATTTGGACCAAACAGCCGGACAGCACTGGCCAAGAAAGGCATCAGGCAAAAGTGCAGCACCAGGGCTGTGTTTGCTAACCCAACAGAGAAGAACACTGTCAAGCCTCAGCTGAGAGCCAGAGGGTATCAGGATATTCGGCCACCATATCAGATTTAATAGCTTCTTTCAGAAAGTGAGGTGGGCCAAATTGTCACAAGATGAAGAAGACTTGATTACAGCTTACAGGTGGCTTACCTTTTCTCGAGCAGGCAAAGGGAGAGTGGAACCAGGAGCTGGAAGGTGGGACCTCTTCCACAGGCAGGATTCATGAAGGAGATGGACGGTGGTGGACCTCAGTGTTTTTCTTCTGTACTTTTTTTCTAGGTATGGAGCTGGTGTTACTTTCCCCTAGGTAGCAAATATAATTGCAGACCTCACCCCAGAAGAGTCAATGGTCTTCCCAAAGCTGAAGATGGCCTGACTATTTAAGCCCTCTCCCAAGCTTTATTATATAGGGTTAGAGCTGTTTTCATATCAATATTGGAAAAAAGATTCTGATGTTTTATGAATTACATGGTCTTGGGACAGCAAGCTGCACTGCAGATTCATATCCAACACTTCCCAGAGTCTGAGAATATTTATTTCTTGGTTTGAACCACTCACCAAACATGAAGAAACACTTTGATCTTAGAGCAACTTCCATTCCTAAAGCATAAACCTTCTGCAGGCAGAAGCTTCAGAGATACATCTTAGGTGTGTTGAGCTGCTGTGACTGTCTAAGGATATGAGGGAGGTCAAGGGAGAGGGAATGGTGATAAATTTGTTAGGCAAACTGACAAAGTTGGAAGAAACAGGCAAGGTCTGGGGGTCCCTGGCTCTCCTGGAGAGCATGCATAGTCATAAAGAAGCAGCTATGTGTCCAAAAGTTTGTTTCCTATGGATGAATCAGTTGTTCCGAGTACGGATATTGCCTCGCTTTGCCACATACCTTGCCTTGGTGTAAATTAGGATGTCTCTGGTGATACCGGTAAAGGTATGAAAACTTTTAGCAGCTGAGCATCTGGCTCATTCATTTGCAAAACGTTCAGGGATTACTAGAGGTTAAGCATACTCTATAAATGTCAGATGTCGACAGCATTACATTCAGCGATAATAAACTTTACGCAGAAGAGAGTTCCCTCAAAATATCAACCTTTCACCCAGCAGTGCTCATTTAAGAGTTTAAAAGATGCTGCACATTACTGGCCCATAAATAATAGTAATGAAAAGGTCAAGCAACCTGTTAGGAAAATCTTACTGTTCAGTGAATGAGCTTGCTGAATCACAGCCGGTATGAAAACCCAGTATTAGAGCTCTGGCTCATTCGTGTCCAGCCCGCTCCAATTCATGCTGCTAAACCCTGTCCTTGCTGACATCTGAAATGATCTTGAAACTACGGAGGCTGCACAACGCGCTAGAGTCGGGTTAGGCAAAACTTTTAAACCGATTTTACTGGTGAGGTTAGCAATGTCTTCAAGGAGAATGCTCTGCTTTTTAAAAAGTGCCACATCTTTTCCTCATATGGGAAATTTTTCAAAAACTTTTGAAACAAATGGTTCTTTGGGGAAAAAAACACCCAAGAAAGGATAAAAGCTACAGTAGAGGCAAGAATCAGAACTGGCCACCAAAAATATAATTAAAACCTTTGGGAAAACGTCAGCTTAAAATGTAAACAGGAAAGATTAGATTTTGTTGATGTCTTCATTTTTCCGTTGAAAGCAGCATTTTAAGAGGAGTTTTTTTAAAAAAAGACAGCTTATAAAATACAGGCTTGGGAGCCAAGCTTGTAGGCGCTAAACGGGACCCCCAAAGGTCAGAGATTTCTCCAGGAGCCCTGTGGTTGTCGCGGTTTGGCTCCCACACAACCGCCCTCAGCACTTGGTCGTTACAGGTGTTTAACCCCCCTCTCGTCACCATTTACCTCCTCTTTCCTCTCTTACAGCAAATCTCACCCTTTGCTGTAGCTATCGTGATAATTCCGTCCCCAAGTCTTTATCACCAGTGCAGTTTACTGTTGGATGAGGTTTTCCGATAGATGATATTTATTAGATCTTGCAGAAGTCTTTTAAGATGTTTGGTTTTGAACTGGTTTAAATAAAATAAGAAGCTGAACCCCAATCCTTAAAAATCTCCCACTGTGTGTTCAAAAGCAGAACTAAAGGCAAAAGATTCAAAAGTCGCCCACACACTAAAACTGGGAAACTGTACTGCTCGGTTTTATTGCACCAAGAACATATTTTATTTTAATTTTTTAAAAATTATTTTTACTTTCCTTTTCTTTTTTCCAAAAAAACCACAATTTGGAAAAAAAATCAAGTTACAGGAAACATTTTCTGACAGACTCAATCTATTCTAAACATTTTTGAAGGCTCAACAATATAGTTATTTAGGCTGTTTCATTGAAGCTATGATTACAAGATCTGGGTCAGATCCACAAACCCATTAAAAGACCTGGCCTTAGTGCGTTCACAAAGATTTAGGTATGTGACGTGCAGTTTTGGTTTTGAGCACGTGAATTTGAAATGTAGTAAGGGAGATGCAGCGCATACCCCACCCTTCTCTCCTCCCTCCTCTAGATTCCAGCTGTAAATCATGCGTCTCCCAGAGCTGGGAAGGGAACACAGGACTCACAGCTCCTCATCCTCTTCCAACCATCAAACCACTTTAATAAAAATATATTTGTTCATACAGATGATCCAATATATTTTTTTCCAATACTGCCAGAAAGCAGCATCTCTTTTTTTTTTTTCCCCTTTTTTTCTGTTGTTTCCAAAAGCTGAATATCTATGGGAAATAAAAAGTGAGTAAGAATTTACAGCAGGTTTTTTATTTTCCCTGTT
This sequence comes from Ciconia boyciana, assembly GCF_034638445.1. Classification (NCBI taxonomy): domain Eukaryota; kingdom Metazoa; phylum Chordata; class Aves; order Ciconiiformes; family Ciconiidae; genus Ciconia; species Ciconia boyciana. The sequence goes on from NC_132934.1 coordinate 3,073,877, forward strand.
AGATTGCAATAAAGATTAGGTAGGTCAGTGCTGTGCTGTTCAAAAGTTTATTTACTTCACACTGTGATCTCTCCTTGAAAGAGTAAGGGCAAAGTAACCTTTGGATCTTCAAAAGCTCTGGCACTGCTGTGATTTCTCCAAGACAAATTTGTATATTGTTAGGCTGGCAGCAAGTCGTTCAATGCTGCAAGAGATTCAGCTAATAGCTCAGGTGAGCTGCGAAGAGCTACGGTTACTTGGATGTTTCTATACTGCATATCATTAATTAATCTACTACCGCTAGCTCTTTCTGAACCATTGTGTATTCCCTGCTTATACAGTCTTATCGACCTGACCCTGGGGAAAATCAATTCTTGTAATCTATCTTATTACATTTAAATATATGTACAGAACTTGATATAGTACAACAGCAGTGGGGCTTGAAAGAGGCAAGGAAAAATGTTCATGGGGGAGGAGAAAAAGGAGGAAAAGCAGATAACACGCTGATACATTGGGGTAACCCCTGCGGATCTGCCCTAATTTAGTTTTTCCAGATTCACGCCATTATAAACTAAGAACCAGGTCTTAGGCAAAAGGGTCATATGCATCTCATGCACAACGTAGTGCAAGCACAGCCTGGGGATGTATGTACCCACAAATCCATGGCACATCTGACCCTTTTACAGCCTCATCTAAGGATCCTTAAGTCTTACAAAAGTCCTTGCCGTTCATGCTTTTCATTCTTGATGTTCCTGCTGTGTTGGCCCAAATACAATGGCTTTAAAAAGAAATCCGTATTTTTTTATCAGTCCAATAAAAACTGCATCGTTATCTTGCTTTTGTTGTTATTAAGATCTGTTCTCGTATTTAAAAGGAAACTGACAGATAAGATGACCTGAATTTCCACAAAGATAAGGCTGACAAAAAATATAGAAGGCCAAAAGGATGATCTGGGGACGTACGGGATGGCCAGACTCACTTTGGTCCCTGGGAAAATCATGGCGTGATTCTTCTTGTAACATATTTCTGGGGACAGGAAGGAGAATAAAGTAATCAGGAAGGGTTAGCATGGATTTACCAAGCATAAATCATGCCCGACCAATTTAACTAGGCTCTCGGTGATGTATTGTAGGAGGACTGGAGACGGTGGATGCTGAAGCAGGAGAGGTTCAGACTGGAAATAAGGAAAAACTTTGTCATGATGAGACCAGTCAGGCACTGGAAGAGGTTTCCCGGCGAGGGTGTGCAGCCTCCATCCTTGAAAGTTTTTCAAGGTGCAGATGGACAAACCCCTCAGCAACCTGGTCTGATCTCAAGGGTGACCCTGCCTTGAGCAGGAGGTTGGGGTGCAGACCTCCTGAGGCCCCTTCCAGCCTCAATGGTTCTGTGACTCCGTGGCTCTACAAGATCGTAGGAGCGGCTAAGACACAGTCGCTGCCATTAAGAGGATGGTAAAAGCTCCATGTCCACTTGGTGGACACACCCAATGTGGAAACCAAAATTTACTGGTGTGTGAGCAGGCATTGCATGGAGCGATACTAAACTGCAAAGAAAACTTACTTTGGTCATTGCTGGTAAACTTGTCCCTGTACAAAAGGATTATGTGTAGAGAACCGAAAGTACGAATTGTATTACAGCCAAAAAGGAGATAATTGATTCTATAGTCATTATTTTTACTGTCATTAAGTGTGAGGAGTAATGAAACAGACCCATCAAGAGATTAGAAGTTGATGTGCAGGCACCACAAAAAATCTCTAAAGACAGAGGGCGGGTACGGAGAGGCTGATTTGTAGAACAGATGGAATTGTTGATATGAGCTGATTTTTTGTTTAAAAGCAGTGAATTTCTTAAAAATGGCCAGTAAAAGCCCTGGAGACTAGCCACCTAGGGAAAGGCGGCACAGAGCGCTCATGCCTGGTGTTGTCCCATTTTCAGCTATGCCTTTGCCTGAGGTGGAAAATGGGTGAGGCTACCATAGCAAGCTGAATCCAGAAAAGCCTTCCTGTGACCCAGAGCCATCCTAGGGTAGATTAAGGTGGGTGCAAGTGCCCGGGATTAGGCTAGTGTACACCCAAATGACGTGAAAACACAGTTTTATAATGGGAATCTGCGCAGTCAACGAAGATGTGTCAGATAGACAGGTGCCTTTCAGCCTTCCCCTCTAACAGCTTTGCTCCTCTTTTTTGTTTTCTCTTCATAAGCCAACTTTAGAGAAAAGGGATAGGAAGATCTAAAAGCCTTGCTTTGGCTTCCTTCCCTCCGACAATAGAGGCAACGACAAATCCGAGGTGCTGCCAGCCCTCCTTCAAGGGCTGGATTGATGTCCCTGCCTCGTGGTTAGACCCAGCTGGGAGAAAAGGAATTAGGCCTTGTCTTTCAATTACTGCTGTTTTGCTCAGGGCCGCACACTGAAGCCTCCCAGTGGAGAAGTCCTTCTTACCGCTTGTAATCTCTGAATTGTATTTGAAAATAAAGCTTTTAATTAAAACTGGCATTTCTCAGCTTCCCACTGGCAGCCGACATCTGCCTGCAAAGAAATATCCTTTGTGACACTTGCAGTACAGAAGCCCAGTGTTAAAGAGAGTAAACTAATTCCCCGCTGTCCTGCCATCAGATGAGATGTGAAAGACAAGCTCCTCAACACTTACGTCCATTAAAGATCCCGCGGCATTTCGCAACACCAAGGGGGTTAACCCCAGTGACCTGGCCGGATTCCAGCTCAAGTAATCTCCGTCTCAAATCCCCCCTCCTGCGGTTTCTTACGTGACATAATCTCCTTCACTTCCCACACTCTATCATTACTGGGAGCCGTTGACGCAAAGAGTTAAACGGCCGCTCGGTTGACTCGAAGGTGACAGCGTTTCTTAGGTGGGTCCTTCCACATGCACCCGAAAATAATGCGATGGCATCTTTTCCCAACCCCAACGTGTTGCCCCTGATCTGAAGACAAACCTTGCGATAAATTTCATGCCCAAAGCAATATTTAGGCAGAGTCTTCAGCAGCTGACAGGGCCGTTTCAAATGCTATAACCTAACCATTTCCATAACGCTGTCTGTATTATCTCACTTAATTAACATTCAAGGATGTAGAGAGTCTTAACAGTATTGGCAAAGTTCTTTAAGGACTTCAATTGCACAACGATACAACTGAATCCTCTTATGACATCTTTTAAATCTGATGGGAGTCTTTTTGTGTTTTAAGTGAGGATCTTGACATGTAAATTAATTTTATTATGCCTGTTTCTCCAGGGGTCCTGAGGGCAAGGCTTCTTCCTCTGCTCACAGTCGTGTATTCAGATGTGGGCTAATCGTCTCTCGTCCTTCTCCCTGCAGCAACCTGCACTTCAGGCATTTTATGTACCAAATCCGTCATGTGCAGCATAATCCTGGTGAGGGAGAATGGGGAGAGGGCAGGCTGAAACGCTTATTGACGATATCTCTGATAGTCACGTTAGAGGTCTATGCTGTGAGTTTTACAACAGGTTTCACGAAGTCCTGGAATTCCGTCAACCCAAAAAACCCAGGTGGGAAATGGCGAGGATTCAACACCAGAAGATACAAATCAAAATCACTTGTCCTCCAGCACTGGCAATCCCAAAGTGTCATGAAAGTCAAAGAAAAATAAGTAGAAAACAAATGTGGCCTCAGGAGTTTGTTCATAAATTTATATGGCAATAGCACTGCATGTTCTCAAAAATGAAATAGCTTCAAATAAGATATTAAAACTCAGAATCATCTCTGCTAATGTAACGTTTCTGTCTGATACAATTGAGATTAGCCTGTAGATATTTTATGTTTTTAGCAGCTTTTTTCCCTCCCATCATTAAATATTTAATAGTTCTAATTTATCACTTTAATATTGAGTTGTTTTGGCTTAGATGCTTGGGCCATGAACGGAATTGCGCAGACAAGAGGAAACTCTGTGCATGTTTATCAGAGTTGCACACTGAAGAAGGATGCGGTGTGCTTACATCTCCAATGCTTTGTACCACACCTGATCACTTCTATCAAGGGAAAATACATTCACTACCCCTCCTGTGAACTAGTACCACTTGGCACTTGCTCTGCCCATTACTATTTATATTCCCCAAACATTTAAAACTGCTGTAAGGGATGGAGGCTTCAGCGTGCCAGCTACCCTGCAGGCACAAGGAATGGATGGAGCACCTCAAAATACAAGTGGGCAGATGGTGAAAAGAGGGAAAGTGCCCCAGCATCTCAGGCCCTGTTCAATGCCCTGTGTGCTGCCGTGTTCTGCTTTGCTGCTAACATACGATACAAGGCAGCCCAGGCTAATGAGTGTCCTGTGGTGGGATTTGTCTGCCCTGACTTAGGTACCCAAATGTTAGGTGTCTACATCTAAGCCAGTCACCCCGGGTTCCCCTTATAATCAGTGGAAAGCAATGGGCCCATCCCGAGGACAATGTATCACATCTTAAAAACAGATGTCTACAACAGGTTGGATGAGTTTCTCTGTGCAAGCATCTATTTCCTCTGTTGTCTTTGTGGTGGAGCATGGAGATACAGCGGTCAATCCATTTCTGCATGTCTTTTTCATTATCCGAGCAAAGATTACCCGTCTGCCTTCTGTATCAGAACTGAGTCTCTGCCAACGGCCAAGCTCTGTCTCTGCTGCATGACTCTATAAGCCAGACAAAATCATTAGAAGTCATTCCTGCCTTAGTTTTATTGGCCACATTTGTGTAGAAAGCCCCATAATCTTGTTCAGCCATTTCCCTTAAAATTTCTGTTAAGACACTTCAGTAAAGTTACGTCTTGGTGACGGTGACTGTTTGACACTGACTGATTTATGGCATTTTTAAACCAGCCAACTTCACTGTCCTCAGAGAAAGATGCCGGTGTAGCAGATCCATTCTGGACCTCACAGCACACTGAGGAGCAACACCAGAGCAGGTGGATTTACCTATACCAGAAGCTGAGGATGTTAACTCGTAGCCATTAATGGTCAGTATTAACCGTGCCAAGGAAGAAATGAAAGAATATCATCATCATCATCCCAGGAATACCCAAACCTCTGTAATCAGATTAGAGATATTATGTGAAGCATCAAAAGGAACCACTCTGTGATGTTGTTTAGCAAACTGGCTGAGACTAAAGCCTACTTTCACCTTCATCCTCAGAGCAGGTCATCATGAAAACGTATGGACTTCACCTGGCTGCGAGCCCTGGTGCTAAAAATTGTCTTAGTTACCATCTCAGTGGCTCTCAGCAATTCAGATGCAAATCATTAATTGTGAGGTGAACTTCTGGAAGGTCAGCTACAGGTCTGACGTGCCTGTTCAGATCCCAAACCAGCACCTCCAAGTAGACCTTTACAGCCAACTGCACCAGAGTAAAGAATAACATTTCAAGGGTGAAGCGGTATCATATCTCCTTGGTGTCCTTCTTGGGTCTCTGCATATCAATCAACGCATACAGGTAAAAGCAGTATAAATTGATCCTATCCAGGCAGAGGATCAAATATATAAATAAAATCAGGACATCCTGGAAAAGACTTGACCATCTCTTCCGGTGATATGTCCTACTGAGTGGACACAGCTGCAAAAAGAAAATGTTCCTCCATATTCAACTGCAGCAAAACGTGGCCCGTGGCCTATTCTAGGATTAAAAAAATGTGTCTGATTTGTGCACTTCCCAAAAGGAGTTGAGTGAGCGAAAGAAGAGTTATATTCTCTGCAGGCTCTTTTGAAAAATCTTACCCTTAAAGTGTTTTGAGGTTCCCGAACAGCAAATGTGATAGAAGTGGACATTTCCCCATGGGATCTGATGCTGCAGGCCTTAGCTTTCTTTCAGGGAGGTCACTTAATTAATTCAGCCCCGCTCTGCTACCGTCAGGATGTTCTGCATTCAGAACAGGGCTCTGACACGGCTGCTCTATGCATATGCTAGACAACCATTAAAAGATAAGAACTGTCATCCAAATTTGTATAAAGATCTGAATAGACAAGATCCAAGTTGCGTGAAGGAAATAAAAGTACAATCAGCAGTTGTACTACTAACCAAAATACAGTCATGGGTCTAAATCTTTCCACAAGCTCGGTCATCTGTGGCTGTAGCACCATTCACTTCTGCAGGTTCCCTGTGATTGACTGGCAGTGAAAATCAGAAAGGAGGACTGTCCTCAGACTGCTTTGTGAGATAGAAAATGAATGTTTGAGTACAAGTTGTCAAATACCTCGGTTACAAGGGAGCGTGAACAAATCGGTCTTATATTTCTTCCCATTTACATGCAGAAAATCTCTGCGTAACTCACTGCAGAAAAAATGTCCTTACAAGACTGGACTGAAAAGTGACAGAGACCTGAGACAGATCTTAGATCTTCCTCAGATTTTACATTTTATATTTTAAAACTGAGTCTCCAGATCCAAACCTCCTAGTGCTCTGGAGGCTGGGCTGAAACTGTAACCTGGTAAAAGTGACTTTTGCCATCAGTAGCAGAAGGCCACGGGCACTGTGCTCACCTAACACTGCAGGTCACCTAACGTCTCAGGACAGCTCTGGACTTGCCATGGCTGGAGCTGGGTGTCCCTCTGATCACAAGTGTCCCATGGTCAAGGGTTCATGCCCGACCTGCCTGAGCTCAGCGCTGGGGACACCCCGCATGGCCAAGGGCTGCCGCCCGGGCAGGCACTGCCCAGCAAACACCAGCCCTTTGTGTGCCCGGGCTGGGCGCTGGGCAGCTCTGCCACTGCTGCTGGGGACCAGGGAGGAGGGAGGAGGTGATGGGGAGAGGGGGGATGAAGATACCCTGGGGGGTACCCAAGAGCGAGGAGGAAGAAGCCCCACCATGGACATCACACTCCTGCCAGGGAAGAGCGCAGGGTGGTGGTGACTTGTAACCCTCTCCCTGACTGCGTTCAAGGGAGACTGAACCTGTCACCCCCCGGGATGCAGAGGGACACTGGCAGGGTGAGGATCACACCAGAGATAAGGGGTAGCCTCTAGGAAGGTGTTTTTGTATAAAAAATTAAATTGCATCATAGATGAGACTTTTAAAACATTAATTAGGTATTTTGGAATATTAGCCTTTCAAAACATTAATTGGACTAACAGATTCTTCGCTCTCTTTATATTGTATGTTTCTCTTTTTTTTGTTGTTTTATATTTTTTCCCCCCCCATAACAATCGTTTGGAAGGAGAATAAGGTATTCTGGGGTTTTGTTATCTTAGGGCTGAGATCTCATGAAGCTACTTCCATTCTGCCTCAGAGCATAACTTCCAGCTCTGAGTTGGCTTTGAAGTTAGCCAGGTACATATCCACGGATATCTTAAAGCATCTGTCTTTGACTTGGCTTAATCAGTACTATCAGCCCCTCATCTTGCTGAGCAAAATTTTCTACTACAAGCAACAAGGTTATTAAGAAAATATTCAGCACCTGAGTTTCCAAAGGGAATGAAACACCTCTCTCACTCCTCTTACATCTAAGCAGCACCCTGGGCTGAATAGATGCAGGAATTTTCCTGCCCCTGGGAACAATCTTTCCCTGAGAACAAAACCCCACAAACTATAATTTGGCTGCCAATGTCATCTCCTGCATAATCAAGTATTGACTTAATGAGAAATCCTTTTAAGTGATGCACAGGGAGAAAAACACTTTTTTTCCCGAAGTATTCCTCATTTGTAATTATTATTTCACTTGTGAATCTTCCACACTCCATTGAAAATGCCATATGGAAAACAAATTAGTTTGCTACAGTGACTAATGTTTACTGCCACTTCTGCTCTGAAGTTTTGGGCCAAGTTTTAAAATCATCAGTCCTTTCTCTGGCAAAACTGCCAATGAAATTGGTCTGTATGATCAAAGCCTGGATATAAGTAGAAGCACTACTATAGGAAATGGCAGTACGTCCCACCTGGTCACTACGAGTAATCCAGGAATTGAATAGAAAGCAGTTCTTTATTTAAGCAGTTGCCTAAAAATGTTGCATATGCTAAATATGAGAGAATTGAAATGACGCTGCTTTCATTGAGAGCGGGACGATATTTCCCGACTGCATCGTGTGGCTGATTGTGGGGAGCTTCACGATCTGTTATGAGCTTCACAGCCTTGCAAGTCATTTGCACCTTTCTTTAGCTCAGTCTCTCCACTTGGAATAATATAATACTTAGTCCTGAAATATGATTTGCTTAATTATACTCTTGTACTGCACCTGTCACTCCCATCTCATATATCTCCCCTTCACACGGCTGTTCCCTGATCCTCCAGGATAACACCGAGTGCGGTTTTTTCTCGCAGTATTCTTCCCCTTAATTTCACCGAGTGTAGGCGTTGCTTTTACAGAATAGTGACTTTCAGGGTTATCCTCCTTCTTTTTTTGAAGACTGGCCTTAAATTGGATTCTCTCCCACCTTCTGCTGCTTTCTCAGCGTACTGTGTACTGTTTTCAAACAGTTAGTAGTACAAGAAGTTCATTTGTTGTGAGCGATTCGCCTTATACCGCACGCATTTGCTCAGGTGGAAGTCATTGGCTCACCTTCCAGCCATGTCCAGAAGGTTATCGCAATAACCATAAAAGATGGGATTTCTCTTTTCCTTTCAAATGAACATTTGAATTCTGTGGAATTGGAAGGGGCCATCTGGATACGAGTGTGTAAAGTCGGCGAGAGTTTTTGGCTTCTCCGCTCTGGGAATTTAATGGAAGTTTTGATTAAAGTTTCTGTGACTGAGTCCTGCATGAGCAAGTTCTGTTTCTAATGGCCATATGGAACACCCATTGGTGAGAGCTCATCAGGAGGATGCCGATAGGATCTGTATTAAAAAAAAATAGAGGTTGGTAATGCAGATCAGAAAGAGGGATTTGGCTTGGCGCAGTAAAACACTTAGTCATCCAAAGATATGAGCACAAAGTATTGGAGAGTGTGGGAGTTGCTTAGGACTAAGGACTTCAGGGTTTGGACTGTTTGTATCATTATTAGGTATTATTTATTAATAATAATATATCTAATCACTACTTGGAGGACAGGACAGTTGGCAACAGTAACTCTATTAGCCAAAATTATGAGTGTTTCAAAACACCATCTGTTGATGGTTACCTCTAAGCAATGAAAATAGAACCCAAATTTACATACTGCTTGGCTGGGGAGCACCTCCAGGACTCTGACTGAGGGCACGCTGCTGGGCACAGACTTTATGGTTGAACAGACAATTGCTTCTTACCCTTCCCATTCATTTCTGCGTGGACCTCCTGGCTTCTTCTGCAGTGTCAAACAGACTCCAATACTCTTGTCAGCTACTGCATCTCTGTAGTATGTAATCATTTATTTACTAACCCTACATAGAAACATAGGACAAAATTGTTCCCAGTTATCACAGGCAACCACATCATATGGAGTGGAAAGTACCCTGCTACTACTACCTCAGCAATCTTTGATTTCAAAGGAGATATATAAATTTAAGCTTTCCAGCCAGGACTAAAACCCTGCATTAAAAATATAGGACACAACACATCTTTTTAACAGAAAATACTGTTAATGCTGCAAAGTAAAGCACTTGAAAATTAGGGAATGCCAGATTGATTGTTGCCATGGAGAAGTCCTTGAGAGCATTAATCACTGCCTTGAGAGCTGGGTTTGAATAGTGTGCAGAAAATAAAGCATGGGGCCACACACGGAACCTCGATGTGAAAACAAAACATCACATAGCTGCTCATTAGATGAACACCATTATCCCACGCACTGAAGGTAGGTGTCCTGCAGAAAGAAACAGTACGGGATCATGTAATTAACATTCTACCGTCATGCATATGCAAGGCAAATGATCTGGGAGCTCGCCAACATGTCTGAACTTTTGAGTGCTTGACTATGTAACGCCCTTCTTTTATGTGATTGTGTTTGAATGCAAACTTTGCATTTGTTTTTCCTAGAAAAGAAGCGGATCGACAGAAGATACATCATAGGTCGTAGTACTTCGTTTGAGCCCCAGGGTCCTCATTTACAGTGGAAGGAGGGCAATGCTCAGGCTACAGAACATAGGCTTAAGAGCCTGGAGACTTGGGTCCTTGCCAGCCATGTCTTCACTGTAAGGCCTCCAGTTGTGGTCCCCTTTAGGGTAGGAGACCTTGTGGAGCACACAACGGAGCTGGAAACAAAAGCGTGGAGCAGGGACAGGATGAGGGTGTGCATCAGACTGGATGTCCAGGATGCTCCCCAGAGTGCATCTCCCCACATGCATCTCCCCCACAGCATCTCCCCACGCTGAGGACCTCTCAGCTCTGCCACAAGCGTGTTGTGTGATCTTGAGCAAGACACTCTCCTGCTCTGCGCCTCCCTTTTTCTAGCTGTAAAATAGGGATAATGGTGCTTCACTTTTCAAATGTCTTTGTGAGCCATGGGCAAAAGGATATTTAAGCTCAATATGTTATATGGATGTATTTCTCAATGTTAATTAAAGCTTTTTCAAAATATAACTTGCATTTTGGATGGCCATCTTTGTTTCTCTCTCCCTGCTTTGTTACCTATTCCCCATTTCAATTGATTAAAAAAAAATCTTGCTCTTTCACTGCCCTTTTATGTAAGCATTGGCTGCCCTTTACTCACCACTCAGGTTTAATATTCCCAAATTTTATTAACCAGTTATTTACAAGCTGCCAAATCAAACAGATTAGCAAGCAAGACTCAAAACAAGACAAAAGATCCTCTGTTAGTCTCTCACTGAGTAAATAATCTGCTTGGGTCATGTATAATTAATCAATCTGCTATTTCACAGAGGACTCAACCATTCTTGCCCATCCTGGCAAATAATACAGTGCTCTCTATTTTGCTATGATTGTCCCTGTTCCACATGCAAGCAGTTGACTGCATGCTTTCTTCCAGATAGGAAAAGAGCAAATTTAACAGAATGACTCTCAGGAGAAGCTGGAGACCTCGCCGCACAACTTTAAGACCACTGGGGTGTATAAGTGGTACATTAGAGATAAAAATGTTTCCCAAAGGGGATCAAACATCTGCAGAAACATGGTATGATCAAGCATTCCCCAGTACATGGCCAAAACAGCTACTATAGAATCATAGAATTGCAGAATGGTTTGGGGTTGGAAGGGACCTTAAAGATCATCTATTTCCAACCCCCCTGCCATGGGCAGGGACACCTTCCACTAGACCAGGTTGCTCAAAGCCTCATCCAATCTGGCCTTGAACACTTCCAGGGATGGGGCATCCACAACTTCTCTGGGCAACCTGTTCCAGTGCCTCACCACCCTCATAGTGAAGAATTTCTTCCTAATATCTAATCTAAATCTGCCCTCTTTCAGTTTAAAACTATTACCCCTCATCCTATCACTACACTCCCTGATAAAGAGTTCCTTGCCGTCTTTCTTATAGGCCCCCTTTATATATTGAAAGGCTGCAATAAGGTCTCCCCGGAGCCTTCTCTTCTCCAGGCTGAACAACCCCAGCTCTCTCAGCCTTTCCTCACAGCAGAGGTGTTCCAGCCCTCTGACCATTTTTGTGGCCTCCTCTGGACCCTCTCCAACAGGTCCACGTCTTTCCTGTGCTGAGGACCCCAGAGCTGGAGGCAGCACTGCAGGTGGGGTCTCACCAGAGCGGACTAGAGGGGCAGAATCACCTCCCTCGACCTGCTGGCCACCCTTCTTTTGATGCAGCCCAGGATATGGTTGGCTTTCATTCATTGGCTTTTCATGTACAGAAACATCCATTTTAAGTTGGTTTATTATATTTTAGTAAGAACCTGATTAAGAAAATAATTTAAGCATATGCTTTGCTTTAAGCATGTGGCTAGAGCTGGTGAGGTAGGAAATGGCACGACCAGCAAATGCAAGTGGTACTTTTCAAGGTTATGCCAAAGAAAGGGACTATCAAAGTTCTTTTCCACTTTAATTCCCATAATCTTTTTTCAGGCTCTTTTCCTATTTTAAAATCATTGTGGAAGGGCCAGTATGTGACCACTGTTCCCTCTCTGTTAGACTGAGTCAAACTCAGCAATGGACCGGAGATTCTGTACTCGCAACAGCTCATGCTGAATGCTCTGGCCTCCGGTGGAAGCAATAATACTTGACAGAAACTGGTGTGACAGGTTGCTTTGAGGCATCTGAGGCTCAGCCAGCTTGCATTTCTGGAAATCACAGTTTCAGCATAGACTGGCTGAGGTGTTTAACGCAAGCAATGAGATAGTACAGTTCCCCTAATTACACCTTGTTGTTTCCATAGGATGCCCCCAATCATATCTGAGCAGATACCTGACTTTTCAAAGCAGTACAAGAGTCTGTTCCTTGTCTTGATCTTCCATGTGCCCATGATATGCAGATTTAGTTGGTGATTATGAAGTCCTAGGCAGCTACAGGTATAGTTTTTTTAACATCAATGGAAGTCATTAGATAATCTACTTTGACCTCCTGCCATGAAGTTTCATTCACTTACCAATAACTTCTGCCTGTCTGAAGGAGACCCTGCGTTGGCTCCCAGGCAGGAGACAGAGGATTTACCTGTTCCTTTGGGTTTGTCCCAATGCCTTGCTGATTTGTCTTGTAAATTGAATTTCTCTTCTTTTAACACCCATCCTCTGTTACGCCTTCTTCTATTTGATTGAAAAGCTCCAATATTTTCTCTTTGTGAAAGTGCTTGAGCACTATAATCAAATAACCCATCAGTCGTCTTTTTGTCAAGACAGAAACACTGAACTCTCTGACTCATTCTCAAGCTTTATTTTAACCACTGAATTGTTTCCTGGGCTCTTATCTGCACTGCATCTACCTCCAGAATACGTTTACATTTTTGGGGCAGAATGCCATTACTGGTGTCACTCATGCTGTATTCAGAGGTAAATTCACCTCCTTAAATTAGTTGCTATTCTTCTGAATTGCTTAATCTCCTGCTTAATTATTATGGCACTTTAGCAACTTAGCTGACAGCCGCTTTGAAAATTTACTATTGGAAAAGCAAACAGTGCAAATGGAATACCCTGGATGGCAAATAGAGGACTTTTCCCCATTGATTCCCACAACTATGTCTTGTTTAAAGCTACTATAATGAGATAAAAGAAATACAGGCACATTTCAATTAAAGAACTATGATCTCCTTGGGGAAAAGTCTTCAAGAAAATCGTGTAAAGAAACAATCTGACTGCTGCTCCATTTTGGTTTTGGATACATGAAATTAAGTTCTCTTGAAAAAATGAAATATTTCTTGCTTTAGGCAATTTGTAGCAAAGTAATGTTGATTCTTTTGCCTCCAATAAAGCTTAGGCCATTGGATTTGACCAAAGGTTTAGCTTTCTCCCAAAGATCAAGCATAAGATGGAGGCTAGTTCACTCAGCATGAATTTCCCTGTGGAAATGACCGTAGGAAGGATTTCAATGAAATGAATATCCAGGGCTGCTAAGTATTGCTTTTTCTTTTGAATAGCAAGCTACCAGCAATGACCTTCCTGCACCATTTTTAAGTTGCATCCTACACCATTTTTAAGTTTCCTACTTAGCTTATAAGAACGCTATTTCACACTATGTTGGACAACAAGTTGGACATGCTAGACAAGCTGTATTATAGTAAGAAAAAAAGTCCCTTTTAGTAACAGTGGAGGGGATGTCCCAACACATGATGATTCCTCTCATGTCTGCTGGAGGGACTGGGGATGGAATTCAGGAGAATAGCAGTGTGGAAGTAGAAGGATCTCCCCATGTTACTAATACGTAAAGAGACAGGGCACAGTAAAACTTTCATTACAGAAGGGTGAAGACTGTTAGTATTGGTATCCAAGCACCCTGAGTTTTTCCTGACCCCCTTTGCTATCTTGCTGGGAGATAGTAAATGACTGCCCCATCCTGTATGACCTCTGAGTTTTTCTCTACGTGCTCCCTCAAGGAGATCCCAGCTTGCGTAGTAGAAAAGTAGTTTCTGTTCTAATCCTTCCTCTCTCTTCTTCCTCTCTTGTGACTTTTTCATGCTGGCCAGACCATCTCCGGGCTGAGACTGAGCTCTTCAGCAATAAAGGGCTTACACGTCACCTGGGATGTAGCCTTATAGCTGTCCAGAGAAGCAGTCTCCAGGTCCCCATGGACAGCCTATCCCTCCAAGTCTATACTCTTGCATGTTTCTATGAAGCTCACCGCAACCATGCTGTTGTTTCCCATTTGCCCACTCTGACCACTGTGCAGACCGTGTCTGGTCTTCCTAGGTGCTGAGGAAGCACAAGTAATAAACAGAAGTATCAGATAATAGTTTTCCAGAGAGGAATTGTACATTTCAGCTAAGAAAAGTTGAGGGAAGGAGGGAGGTGTCTAATGATGCGGTAGAGGAAAAAGCGAATATTAACTGAGATTACTTCAAATCTCTCTCTGTCTTCAGACAGAGCAGAAAGGATAGATAAAGATCAAAAAAACTGCTTCTGAAAATGCAGCTCCCAGCCCTTGTGACTCAGGCGCCAGTGGAGCGAGGCCAGAGAGACTATCAATGCTAAGTCCCCGAGTCCTTGATGCTCTCTGCAGGAGGCACTTGAATGTGTCCAAGATGATGCTACAGTCCAGCCAAGTTTTCTGATGAATAACTCCATAGGGGGCAGAGGCCTGTTGAAGGTCATGAAACATTTCTGCTGACATTGACGTTAAATACTAAATCCTTCTGCTTTTGTACCAAAGCAGCTGGAACCCAGCTATGTGCTGCAGTCCCTGCCACTTGTGTATTTACGAAGGCAACTGCAATGAAGCCAGGCACAGAAGACCACCTCTGACAGGCAACCCCCTGTCTTCAATGATCACCTGAATCCATGGATCTCTTTGTGGCATCCAGTACAATCTGTCTGACACTCTGTTGTAAACCTCTACTAAGCAATTCATTTTTGCAGTCCCTTAGACATTTCTGTGTACTAAAAAGACAAGTTCTAGAAAAAAAAACAAACAACAATACACAAAGTGGAAAAAAAAAGCTTCCTTTATGCCCTGTATTACCAGAAGCATCTTAATTTGTTACAACCAGATAAAAACAAATTTTCGTTCTTTGTTTTCTATAGGCTTTTAGAAAGTGAAGTGAGGGGAGGTTCTGCCCTATGCTGTGTCAGATTCGAAAACTGCTCTGTATGTCCAAACATGTTTGTTTCTTCCAAGTATTTTTGCTAGTCTAATTTTTCATCCTATGACCTTGTCACATTTATACTATAACATGATTTTTGCTATCAGTAGCAGAAGGCCACAGGCATTGCAATGACCTGATGCCGCAGGGTCTCAGGACGGCTCTGGGCTTGCCATGGCTGGAGCTGGGTGTCCCTGTGATCACAAGTGTCCCATGGACAAGGGCCTTGTGCCCGACCTGCCTGAGCTCAGCGCTGGGGACACCCCGCATGGCCAAGGGCTGCCGCCCGGGCAGGCACTGCCCAGCAAACACCAGCCCTTTGTGTGCCCGGGCTGGGCACTGGGCAGCTCTGCCACTGGTGCTGGGGACCAGGGAGGAGGGAGGAGGTGATGGGGAGAGGGGGGATGAAGATACCCTGGGGGGTACCCAAGAGTGAGGAGGAAGAAACCTCACCATGGACATCACACTCCTGCCAGGGAAGAGCTCAGGGTGGTGGTGACTTGTAACCCTCTCCCTGACTGCGTTCAAGGGAGACTGAACCTGTCACCCCCCGGGATGCAGAGGGACACTGGCAGGGTGAGGATCACACCAGAGATAAGGGGTAGAGTCTAGGAAAGTGTTTTTGTATAAAAAATTAAATTGCATTACTGATGAGACTTTAAAAGTATTAATTCGTTTGGACTACTAGACTGTTGCAATGTTATCTGGGCTAACAATAAATTCTTAGCTCTGCTCATGAGGTGTGTTCTACTATTGCCCATAACATGAATTTCAGTGTAACAGTGTCCTGAGCCTGTCATTACCGCTGCCAGGTGATGAGGTTTTTCCTCATAGTTGTCTTCATAGAAAGTATCGTGAATGTAGGCTTGCTGAGAGCATTGCTGCAAGTACCTGAGCTGCCGGGAGGGACTGAGCCTGATTTCTTCAGCGTAGGCACTTGCTTGACTAGCTACGTTAGCAGCGCAAGGCTGTTAGACCACTTAATTTTAGGCAGACAACTGAGACGTCTTCTTTAGCAATGCCGTCGCCCTCTAATTGCGTTGCCTCTGTAAATGCGTTGCCTCTGTAATTGATGATGAGTCATCTCTAAAGGTAGTTCAGGTTTTGGGTGTTGGAATGAAGCTTAATTTGAGTTTAAGGCTAGAGGACCATCCCCTAGAGGGAGATGTGAGCTGTGCTCGGGCCACGACATGTGCTTTCTGGGTAACAGAAACATCATCCCAAACACGGAGCCTCCAGCCAGTTACAGTGCGACTTTTGTAATGCTCTCATACACCGATCTCCTGGAAAGTCTGAACACAGCATTCTTCTGTCTTCTGTACCAGAGACACCTCGCGCTTGGCTGGAAGAGTAATTCTGTTAGCTAAAAGCAGTCGTCGGTTGTTGTCATAAACTGGATGAACCACTTAGGAGAAAGACCACAGGCTTTGTACTGCGTGCCTCTGTTGAAATAACTTGAAAAACCCACTCGTACAAGATATACCAGACACTTCAAAATGTTCCTAGATGCTCTCCAATTGAAAAAGATATTTACATGGCCTATAAAGCTGAGAATATAACCTAGGTATAGAAACCCTTGCATGTGACTCATCTGACCAGCCACAGTGGAAAGATTTAATGCAGAGAGCAGCAAACCATAGCCTAACAACCGTACTGTCGAAGTGTGAGTTCAGCTCCCTCTATACAATACACCCAGGCTGGATTGCAGATGGTCCCCCATAACAAATGTTCTAATAATCAGTTCTACAAATGATAATTTGATTTTTTTTTTTTGGCCAGAGTGTTGAGTTCCCTTTCGTGGTACACCTGTGATGTGCTACAGAGTGAGGGAAGGAAGGGAAATATTCTTAGCTTATCTCTCTGTTGGCTCCTGCTCTTGCTTTTAGGTGGACTCCAGCTCAGAAGTTCCTAAGGTGGCACAGGCCAAGGGATGTGTACGGCACACGTCTGGCACCTTTGAAATCCAAGCCTGAATTCTTGTCAATATTCAACCATAGTCTTTACATGCATAAATGTTTTCAAGGTAGAACCCCTACTGGAACCACTTTTCCTGGCACGGATTCAAGACGAACCCTTTCCACGGTCCACAGGAGACTCCGTTCCCTCCTCAATTTGGGACTTTACCTTTTTCTTTTGGTGTATCAGTGCTCAGCATGACGGCACTTCTGGTTTTCAGCTTCACACATCAGTGTATACAGAATGCCAAGGAAATATTTTTGCTGTGCCTTCGTACTTGCAGGCCTTTTTGCAGTGCTTGGGAATTTCAGAATTACTCACACAGTCATTGCTGGGAATTGATCAAATCAGGTGCTTCTTTTTTAGTCATTCAATCAGTAAAGAAGGCTGAGTTCATCAGCTGAACAAACTACGCAGATAAGACAGGTTTGCGAAAGAAATTTTATTGTTCCAAAGATTTAGTATTCAGACATTATAGACTTGAGTAAATTCTAATTGTGTTTCTAACTCTACATTTAATAAATGGACCATGGAGAAGGGGAAAAAAAAAAAGGGCTGTGAGCAGTGGGAGGAAAAACAGGAAATGAGACCATGAATCAAATCTGGTCTTGGAGGTGACAGTCACGCTGGCTACAAATTCTGCAGCTCACTTGCTACTGACGTGAACCGCACCAGTCAGATAAAAGTATCTCAACATAAATAATCACATATTAATATGACATAATATTAATATATTATGCTTTGAAGTCCATAGGTAAATCTGAGCGTCCTGAACTGCATGATACGCATTGACTAAATAAGCTTTGCAACAGCTTCCTGTGGCTAGTGCTTCAAGGCATGGAATCCAGGCTGCCCTCTATGGAAAGTGCAGGGATCTCTGGGCTGATATAGGTAGTCATAATCCAATATACAGTACATAGTAGCCAATAGAGAAATAAAGACTAATAAAGTATCCCAGTTACTCTAGAAATGATCTCGAGGAAGCGGTGGTGGTCTGCAGATAGCACACATCACATGGAGCCATCTCAGACACCAACTAGAAATCCAGCCTCACTCCTGCAGTGAGTATGATAAGTTGAACTCACTTTTTTTTTTTCTCAGAAAAAGAAGAATAATTCATCATTATTCATTGATCAGGTTGTTAACTTTGATGACACAGGAAACCAAACGATGCAGATATGAGTCTCCGTGTGATATCAACTGGTAGCTGCTGCTGCTAAGGTGCTACTGAGCATGTGGCAAAATTCAAGCATGCTCCTGTCTTGAACTAATGAGAATAAACAGACTGTGAAAAGTCAAGCAATGATTGAAGCATCGATTCTGAGATGAGCCATGAACCTTCAGCCTCTGCAGGAGCTGAATTGGGATTGAAAGGGAAGGTCTTCTGCCCTTTATATAACCAGGCCTTCAAATATGTTTGAAAAGCTCATTTAGAGGAATTTGATGGTTTAGCTTCATTTGCCCTGCAGTTATAACAGGTGCTGAAACTTGTGCCAATAGCACCAACAGGAGCAGGATTAGGCACACCAGGAATGTACTGAAGATACATTATTTACTCATGAAATCTCACCTTATGGCAGAAGGCACTGCGGATTGTTGCATCCAACAGGAAAGAGTAATTAAGAACTTGCAGACTTTGCTATAATGGTCATTGCTGATAAGGAGGAACCTCGGTGCTATCAATGTCCTTCCATGCTGAACATTTCTAAGGAACAGATGACCATCGAGGGATAACCAGGGAAAGTCATACAGTACAACATGCTCACCGTGGCAGTGACCGAGCAAGATGATCCTCCGCAGAATAAAACCTTACAGCAGGTGTGCAATGAGCCTTTATATGTCAGCTCACCTATCAAGTGTTTTCATGGCATTTTTAAGTCTTGAGACAAGAGACTGAAATTTAATGGTAACTTGTTCCTGGGCTCATTAGGATTTATTTGTTTGTGAATGTCTGGCAATGCTGTCCTTTGCTACTCTTTGGCTATACTTTATAGTGAACAATTTGAGTATTAAGTGGTACAAGAAATACTTCTACCACAGAGGAATATGTCCAGTCAAGGACCAACACGACTGGACAACAGCATTGCTTTTTAACAAAGGATCAAGCATTTATAATCTGGCTATGAAAACGTATGGGGTATGTGGAAAAGCACACAGCACCACAAGAAGTGAATGTTTTTAACCTAATAAGCTACTGCTAGTTTTTCAGATACACAATGAAATACCTGAAGTTTACCAGTCTGAGGCAGATTTTCTGCTTACGCAAGTCAGAAATGGGTTCAGATCAAACAAGAATCAGAAGCAGTTAATAGGTTTGTATTGATTGCCACATTTTTATTCGTCATTCTGCTCTTGCGTTATCTTCTTTCTTGGTAGAAATGTGCTCTCTATTAACCACTGAAGAGAACTGATACAGAAGACCAATGTCCTGCTGCTTTGGCACTGAATGACCGTGGGCATGTCACTTCATCATCTGTATCTTTGAAGAGTTTTACTCTGACTGGAGTGGGACGCAGGTATTTGACGTAACACACATAGCAAAAGTGCCTGGCTTTGTCACCTTGAATCAGGTATAACGAGTATGCATTTTAGAATATTTTAGTATATGAGTGTGTATTTTAGACTATTTTAGAATAAAATAGAAATAGTATAAGAGTTATTAGTAGTTAAGAAGAGTCACAGTTAGAATAGAAATAAGCATACTAGAGTGCGAGAATCATAGACAGTTAGAAATAGAAACTAGCATACGAGACTGTGAGAATTGTAGAATCTTCAAGATAATAGATAAATGTGTAAGTTAGATAAGAGGATACGGGCACTGCATATTTTACTAACAAGCCTATGTTTGTCCTAAAAGAATGCGAAGCTGTAACCCTTCAAAGACCAATAACAGGAACATCCTTTTACCGGGAGAGCCGTAAAGATAAAGGGACACCACAACAATCATGAAAACAACGGGAATAACAGTAACTAGGGGAAAGGTAAAGGTGGCAGGGCGAGATCGTGACCACTGACCCAACTGGGGGACGAAAGGACTACCCCCCCACTCCTTGTGAGCATGCGCAGTGAATTAAGATCATACTGTGACTTTAATTTGAAGCTGAGAAACTATGGACCAATGGAAGAAGAGGATGATTAGTTAGTCTGATGATTATGTATTAGATAGGCATGGTGTGTTAACTTTTATGTATAAATACTGAAAAAGAATTGCAATAGGTGTGCTCGATTTGTGGAAATTTTCCACCTTGCACCCTGCGCAGAATAAAGCAATGTCTCCTCTCTAAACATACTCTGTGTGTTTCGGGAGTTATTTTCCAGCGAGGTAACAGCTTGGCTGCACAGAACTCCTGTAGACTGATTAACACTACTGAGTAGTAACAAATTATTCTATGCTGAGGTCTGTTTTGATGTTTTGATTACTGCTGCTGCCTGCACTAGTTAGTTTAAACTAGGTTGGGTTTTTCTATGCCGCATAGCAGTCAACTCTGCGTACCACATTGATAGACACTACTCCTAAAATAAGCGTATTATTTATGTGAACATATACAGTGCTTGAAGTTATACATAGAACAACTTCTTTTTCTGTTTGCAAATTGCTTGTGAGAGTTGTGAACTAGGCATGAGTTTATTTGCCAGTCGTTAACGAATGATTTTTGGACTGCAAATCTGCTGTAGCCTTTTCTAACATTAATTTCTAATATTTTTTCATCTAGCAATGTCCTTGAAAGAGCTCTCAAATAGGTTTGACAGTCCACAGAGAAAAGCTTCTGACATATAGATAGCCCTGGCCTGCAGCGAACAGTCTTTCATTTCCA
Organism: Ciconia boyciana; assembly: GCF_034638445.1. Taxonomy (NCBI): domain Eukaryota; kingdom Metazoa; phylum Chordata; class Aves; order Ciconiiformes; family Ciconiidae; genus Ciconia; species Ciconia boyciana. The sequence goes on from NC_132934.1 coordinate 3,094,667, forward strand.
CCTATTATAGGGGAGCCATAAATTCTGGGGTACCTCAGTCCTGCTCTTTCTACAGTGAGTGAACCTTACAGGCACATCAAAATGACCCAAAGCACTTTTGAGATGTAATTCTGCCCATTTGTTCTTTTCCCCCCTCCTAAATCTATGCATATGTTACAGTGTTCTGTAATTTCAAGTCATACAAAACAATCATAAAAAACCTTGGTAGAAAATAGCTGTTGTTAAAACCTTCATTCCTAAATATAAATCTTTCTGTTCAGCAAGACAAGAGTATTTTCTCAGAACTCTCCCAACAGAGGAAAAATATATTAGAAGAGCTGCTTCTGATTTGGAGATGGGCATTTCCACAACAGTTACGTCACTAACTGCATAAATACAATTTGACTCCCTAAAAACATTCCCAGTGTGGAAAAAAAGAAAATTCAATACCTTCAGTTTGTTGGTGCTCACACAGTATCGACAGATAGATGCACAGTCCATTTATTCCCTTAAAAACATAGTTACCAGGATGTTGAATTCTTCATAGTGCCCCCTCATAGAAACTGGTTTAACATCTATAAAAACAGGCATAAACATCACGTCACATACCTCAAGAGAACAGCTCATATGTCCTTGATATATTTTCAAGCAATTTTTATTTGGTAGTAAAGTGGCTATCAGCCAACGCTTCAGCAATATCTTAAGCCCCAAGGAAGGCAGATACTGCTGAAATGTTGGCTGACAGACACTTTACATCCAAATAAAAATTGCTTGAAAATATATCAAGGACATGTGAGCAGTTCTGTTGATGCAACCAACATGATGTTTGCATCGATTCAGAGAAATGAAATGCGTCAGTTGACACAAGCTGCAATAATCCGTTGTGATCATTGTGTAAACACTTTGGGACAAATTTCTTGGAGGGGAGTGGAAGGCTTCGGTGTCACTTCGGTACAAATAGGCTATCCTTCCTTGAGCCAAGCAGATGAAGGACTTGGAAGGGGGAAAAAGAAAAGATAAATTTTCCCAAATATCACGGTTATTATTATTATTTGTATGGCACCAGTGTCAAGAAGTCCCAGCAGAAGACTGGGGCTTCATTGGGTAAAACAAGCGAAAAGGCCAGATGGCAGGAGAGACAAAATAATGTTTATTCATATATTCCAGCTCTATACTCTTTATACTCTTTATACTTTATACTCTATACTTTATACTCTATACTCTTTATACTCTAAGAAGTATAAAGGTACTTCTTCCCTCATACTTAGGCTAGAGAAATTCAAAGATGTGTCTGACACCATTGGCATCCAGAATGCAATACTTTTTCTGACATTATACACTAAAGAACACCCTTTTTCTCCTTTCAGACGTCTTCCCAGCACGCACCTCTGCAATTCTGGCCATCAAGATAGGCCGTGGGATCTACAGGGGGGATTTTACTCGCAGAACAGCCACATCCAGATGCAGTTTATTATAGTAGGCCGAAAAGAAAGCGTATTATGCGTTATTAACGTTATTCATCTCTTGGAAAGAAAATTACATGCCCAAAGGGGCTATGCTAATGGTAATTTTATGCCGTTGTGATGTGGAAAAGGGGATGAGGCATCAGCTCAGGCCCAGAGCTCCAGCAGAAGCCTGAGGCACTCACCCCCCACCGCGCCATTAGCGTGGCCTCGCTGAGGGAGGGCAGGAGCACACCCCCCCCTCAGTCCCATGGGGACAAGGAGAGCTGGGGGGGGATCCCCAAAGTCCCCTCAGAGCGGAGCTGTGTCCCGGGAGAGCGCAACGGGCCATGAGGGACGACACTTCCCGCGCTCAGTGCGGCCCCGCAGCCAAAGCACAGCCCGGGGATGGAGAGAACTACACTACCCAGCGGGCGGTGCGCTTGCGCAGCGCTCCTGCCCCCCCGCCTCCTGGCGCTAAGCTTCCTGGGACTTGTAGTCTGCGGCCCCGTGAAGTTTAAACCGAAAAAGTTTCCGCACCCTTTCCGGTTACCTCGCCGCTCTCCAGCGGAGGTGCGCGGTTTCCATGGCTACGGCCCCGCAGCCAATAGGAAGTAGGTTTCTACGGACGAGGGGCGGGGTGGGGCGAGCGGCGGGCCAATGAAAGGCGATGTTGTTGCGGGGTGGGCTGGCAGCGGGGACAGCGAGTCTCCTTGGGGCTGTCCCTGGCCGCGGCCTGGTGGCGCCGGGCGAAGATGGGCGGCGGCGGGAGCAGCACCCGGCGCGTCACCTTCGAGGCGGATGAGAATGAGAACATCACGGTGGTGAAGGGCGTGCGGGTGAGAGCGGGGCTCCCCCGGGGCTTCCCCCGGGCCTGGGGTTCTCGCCGGGACCCGCAGGGACTCTCGGGGCCTGGCTCGCCCCGGGCTGCCCCGAGCTCGGCCCGCCCCGGTCCCTCTCTCGTCTTTTTCTGCCTCTACGCCGCAGGCACCTGCCCCTGCCCCTGCAGCTCCGTCCCCTCACGCCTCGCGGTTGCTCTCCTCCGTTTCCATCCCTTCTCCCGCAGTGACCTCCATCCCTTTCCCACCCCCGGCTAGCTTTTTCAGTTGGGTCTTTTAGGGGGACCGGCGAGAGCCGTGGTGCTCAGGTGCGGTCTGGAGGCGTCTGCCGTGGCAAGAAGCACGCCGTGAATAGGAAGCTGTCATCGGGGAGCCTTGCCCCCAGCCTGGTTTCCAAAGACGGGCAGCAGAACAGTTGTAGCAAAGATGTGTAACTAGAAGAGCTTGTTTTGTCTTTCCCTGACCTCTACATGTGAGAGCTCCTCCTTTTCCCATATTCCGTTCTCTTACATGTGGTATATCCGACTTCCTCTGTACCTGCAGAAGCATTCCCCTTCTTTCCCTATTTATGACATGCCATTGCCTGTAATCTACCAGAAGATAGCTTGTGACACAAGACAGTTTGAGAAGTCTTGCGGCTTAGAAATTTTTCAATGGAAGACACTGTAGTTCATACCGGGAAGGATAATAAATTATCTTTCATTGCTGCTCCTAGGGAGGAGTGTTGCAGAATGAATCATGAGAGTAACTGCTGCCTAATTCAGCATACTAATATTTTTCAGTTCTGGTCAGTTAATGCTCTTGGGCAAATAGGTGACAGTAATGTAAGTGTTCACAGCAGAGTTCATCCGCTCTGACCCATACTTAAATATTGGGAAGGGATATTGGAATTTCTCTAAAGTATCCTGGATCTTGAAATACTGTCAACAAAAACTGAGTTATATCATGGGTACTGGAAAGATGTAGCTTTGCTAAATAAATGTTAGTCAGTAGAGCATCCAAAAGTGGGATATACATAACTGTTTACATACGTAAAGCTAACTATGTGAAGTTAAGTTGAGAGTTTTAAGGATTGGGTTAAGAAATCTTACACTGAAGAAATTTTACACTTCCATATTAGATTACAGATTTTAGCAAAATCTTTGTAACACAAATTTCTGCCAGTGAGAGATGTCCCGCTGTAGGCTTAGTAACGAATTTGCTAATTAAAATTAATTTTCAGTCAATTAATTTCAGTCTATATTGTGATAGAGTTGATGTTTGAGGAAACCAATAGAAAGTTATAAGTTGGAAAACAAAAGCTTTCATGTTATGACTTTAATGTCTGTTAATTTTTTCTGTGGACTACAGTAGATCTGAAACTGGGCATTATTCTTATTCTCAGTTTGATTCTGCGTAATTTGAGACAGTATTTTTGTGTGTGCACGTGTCAACGTTAGAACGAACTTAGTGGTTGACTATACGTGCTCTGACCACTTGTGTTGCACAAGTACTTTTAGGCCTTTATCAGGATGAAGTTCCTCCTGGGTGAAGTGCCCTGCACCTGCACAGTATGGTATTTGACTGTCATCCAAATAACTGAGAAAGGCAAGAAGGTTGATTAATTACAAGCAACGTGTCAAAGGGTGTTGTTTCCTTTATCTTTCCCTGTATCCTGTATTTTGTCATATCCGTTTCTTGTGTTCTGTAAAAGCCAAAATTATCTTGCTCAGCCTGATTGATGGCACTCAGAGATGAGTGCTCACCCCACAAAAAACGGGAAATACAAAGTTTATTTTGCTTTACTGATAAAATTTTAGCAGCTGTCATATCTTATTTTGGGGCTCTGTGCTCTTTTTTTAAGCTTTACTGCATTTTTGGCAGAAAGAGAGGGATAATGGGGATAAAGGAGGAGATGCAGTCTGACTCTGTTGGTGTTGGGGGTTGTATTTTTCAGCTGTCTGACAGTGTCATTGATCGTATGAAGGAACCTTCTTCACCCAGTGGAAGACCGCAGTCTCAGCACCGATCAGCATCTGGTGCAGGTAGGCCCACACTTTCTGGTTTTCTTAATGAGAGGAAGAAAATCAAATGTGCCTTTCAGAGCATTGTAATGAATTCATTGCCATTTCGTAGAGATGATTTTTTTGACATTAACTTTTTTGCTTATCTCCTTTTGAAGAAGGAAGTCGTTTGTAGGCTTTTAGAGGAGTTATATTAGTCTTTATTTCCTTCTGACTGACATTAAAATGTAAAATGCAACTGTTTACTTTTAAAAAAAAAAAAAACAAAAACAGAAGAAGCAAATATCTGTTCCAAATATGCATTGAGTTCTGAAGTGAATATTCTTGCATACTTAATGAACACTAAATTTTAGTATAGTGAGCTTCTGTTGAAATATACTTAAGCAAACATGAGAAGAATAATATGCTATTTTCCTATCATGGAATAGTGGAAATAAGTTGCATACAGTTTATACAGATCGATGGCTCAAAATGATGGCTTTCTTAACATTTTATATTTTATTATTGAGGCCTGTTCAAATGCATCAAACAGGCTTTGTGCCAGGCAGCCTGTACTCTAATTTAAAATATTTCAGCACAGTGAACACAACGTAGCTACTGAAGGAGTGAAAATGAACGGCAGAGACTGGAGCATGAGATTTATGTTTGCGACTATGTGAAACCTGTAAGGTTCAAGTAAGGCTTCTTATCAGTGCTCCAGAAATATTAATGACATCAGTATTCCCTAAGGGCATTTTGCCTTGATAATTACAAAAAAATCCCACCAAAACTCAACACACTGATTAAAAACAAGTCCTGTGGCAGTAGCGGGCCTTGCAGCGAGACTTGAATGAACAGAATGTAGCATCTTTCAGCTGAAGCGTAGAAAGTTGGTTTCAGGCTGCTGAATTGAAGGTGTCTATGGTGTATGTGTCTATATCCAGCTGGGCTCCCTCTGTAGGCAGTAGAAAGAAAAAGATGTTTTTGGGGACAATTCATCTGGTTTATTTGAGAATTCTACTTGCGGATGAGATGAATTGCCCTCTAGGAATACCGGGGTGAAGAGGTCAGATGTAAGCACCTGACCATGTCGGGCAAATCCAACACGGGATGTTTTACAAATATTGGGGCTCCCAAATGATGCTGTTTTAGAGGTTTGTTTTTCCACTTTATGAATAGGAAGACTGTGGCATAGTGGAGGCAAGGAAAATATCAGTGCTAAAAATTACTTAAACTGTCACCTGGCTTGTGAGATGTAGTTTGCTCAACGAAATTGCTTAGAACGTAGTGCTTCCTTAAGTAAGGTTTGTATGGAGTACAGCTGTCATTTCATGCGTGGACTGCCAGATTGTCCATATTTTTTTCTTTTTAAATAGTAGCCTTCTCATTATGTAGATGTATTTACTGTGGTGAAGAAATTATTCTAGGTATAGGATTTATGTAAAATAATACTTGCACATCCTACCTACTTTTGTGGTGGTGCTTGTTGCTTTTTCATCCTTAAACCGGGGTTATGGAAGTAGTCTTGTGAATAAGCATCTGTGACTTGGGATGTGGTGACTAGAGATGAAGCCTGTAATATCTCATAAGTCTTTGCTAATCCACAGTATGTACATATCTGATCCTTTTGTTTTGTTTCTCTTTGAGTTGGAAATAGTGCTTTTTAAAAAAATTGTATGTATTTATTGAAAGGCTTAATGAATCACTTGACCCTTTGCAAGGTTGAGAAACCTTATGTGTACTTTTGCTTTAAGAACTACTGATTTAGGTGAAGTACTTGTATTTCCCCAGGCAAGTATAATCAGTGTTACACCTCAGTTGCTAAAATGATATGTATTTAGGAGGATTACATTATAGTTAAGTACATGTTACCATACCATCCATTCCTCTTTCACTGAATGTCTTTTGATGAAGAATTACAAACTATTGAATTTCTTTGATGCTGTAAAAACAGTCAACCTATTTATTTATTTTGTAGCTACATCTAAGTTGTCAGAGTCTGCCTTTCTGATAAGGGGTCATTACAGGAAGGGCACTTGCTTCAAAGCTAGTGCTCTGGTCACTTAATATTGAACTACTCTCTTGATGGCTGTGGGGGCTGGATCCCAAATCTGGAGATCTTCCTTCTGTGATGCAGCAGTGCTGGAGCTTGGTGAAGCCTCTCGCACCATTAATGAGACACCTCTCTCCAGGCAGCTCCTCCTCTCCTGTTTATGAATGTGGTGATAGTGACTTGTTTTTCTGACAGTGGATCACTCACTGCTTCTGAAGAGAGTTTTCCAAGGATGGTGGTGTTTGGAGGCTGGCCCTGGCTTTTGGATTACCAGCTGGGCAACTTTTGAACTTGACAGTTTGTTAGCCTGCATTTATATCTTCTACGCAAATAACACTTTTCTACAAAAACAAAAAAGATGTCTAGAGGGAGAAACATAAGAGCTATTAAAAACAGCCCTTGCTTTAAGTCAAGTCTTTGATAGCTTTTGGTGGAGGAATAATGGATTAGACTACGTGAAAGAATGTGTATCTTGTTGCTTGCCAATATGTGATGAATTTATTGACTTCAGTTTGGGGTCCGAAAATGAAATTACATACACTTACAATGAAATCTGACATCTAAATACTATGTCTTAAAGCATCCTAGCTTGCTTGGATCGTTTTTTGACTTCTGAGTAATATTAAATGCACTAAAATATTTAACAAGTGTAAAATCTTTAAAGTATGTCTGTAATTCCTAAAGCAATATTGATGAAAAGTAATTTGGTCAGACAAGTACTTTTTTTTTTTCTGAGTGTGTGTTATACCTAAAGCCTTAGTCATAACAGACAAAGGGAATGGTTTAATTCATTTTAGCTTAGTGGATATCTGAAAAGCTAATAGTCTGTTATGAAAAAAAAAGAACAAATGCTTAAGTTATTGAGAGTCTCTGCATCTCACAGCCATTTTTTTCCCTTTGCAGAAACAGATTATGCTGAGGTTACAGAGGATTTTTCTCTTTTTTTTTATATTTTTAACTGTATTATCTGTTATTGTTACTATACTGTCCTCATGAAAACAAATTGATAAAGGACCTGTGTCTTAAAGTACTATGTATTGTGTAGGTGTGTAATAAAGTGAGCACCGCTGATGCCTCCTCAGAAATTGGGTTAGACGTGGCATGTTTCCAGTGGAGAAAAGTGTATTTCTTAGCCTTGTTCACTTGTGTGGAATGATGCCTTTTAATTGTGTACTCTGTTGTGCTGGTGTCCATGTCTTTTGGTGGAGTTTCAGTGGCCCAGGCTATCTTGGCTCAATCGGAAACATATAAGGAAGTATTGTTGAGATGTACAGGGATAAGTATTTGAAGAATTAGGTCCTAGTTGGAGATGCAACCAGGATTTAACTGAACTTTAGGAGAGCAAACTTCAGCTTATGAAGAGAGCTAGTTGGTGGGATCCCATGAGAGGCAGCTCTGAGGGATAAGCTCAGGAAAGCTGTGAGGTCCTTAAGGACAACCTCTTCCTAATGCAAGAACGGTCCATTCCAGTACTCTGAAAAGTTAATTGATATATCAGGAGGCTGGTCTGGTTAAACAGGGAGCTCATGATAGAGCTTCAGTGTAAAAATGAGGTCAGCAGGAGGTGGAAGCAGAGGCAGACTACAAAATGAGTGGATTTGTGGATGAGGGAAGGGCAGTAGGTGTCACTTACCTAAACTTCAGCAAGGTGTTCAACACTGTCTCTCCCAATATTCTTATATCCAAGTTAAAGCGTTGCAGTGTGGATGACTGGACAACAAATTAGGTTAAAAAAAAAAACAAAAACAAAAAAATGGTTGGATGGTCAGGGTCAGAGGATTGTGGTTAATGGGTCATACTCCACTTGGAGGCTGGTATCACGTGGGGTTCTGCAGGAGTTTGTCCTGTTTAACAGCTTTATCAATGTCCTGGAGGAGAAGATGGAGTATACGCTCCTCAATGCCGATCACCCCAAATTGGAGGGACACGGTCAATATGCTCAAGAGCAGGGTTACTCTCCAGAGGGACCTAGACTGGCTGGAGGAATGAGCCAACAGAAACCTCAAGAAATTCAACAAGGACAAATGCCAAGTCCTGCACTGAGGAAGGAGCAATGTCTTGCGACAGTGCAGGCTGGGGCCTGCCTGTCTGAGGAGTAACTGCTGAAAAGGAGCTGAGCATCCTGGCAGGCAGCATGGTGTGTGTGAGCCAGCTTTGTGCCCAGGTGGCAAAGAAAGCTAAGAGCATCCTGGGTTGTATGAACAGGAGCCTGTCTAGTAGATAGAGGGAAGTGATTATCCTCTTCTATTCAGCACTTTACAGATCACATCCTGAATACTGCATCCAGTTTTGGGCCCCCCGGTAGAAGCCATTGATCAGCTGGAACAAGTTCAGCAAAGGTCAGGGACTGGAGTGCCTTCCCTGTGAGGAGACGCTGAGGAAACTTGGCTTGTTCAAGGTCGAGCAGAGAAGGCTTTGAGGAGGCCTAATATCAGCCTTCCCATACCTGTGGGGCTTATTGAGAAGCTGGCAACAGGCTTTTCATGGTGATGCATTGTATGACAGCAAGAGACAGTGGACATTGAAGCGGGAGAGGTTGAGTGGCAATAAGGAAAAACTTGGTCATGATGAGACCAGTCAGGCATCGGGAGAGGTTTCCCAGCGAGGGTGTGCAGCCTCCATCCTTGAAGGTTTTCAAGATGTGAGTGGCTAAACCCCTGAGCAATCTGGTCGAATCTCAAGGCTGACCCTGCTTTGAGTAGAGTTTGACAAAATGACTTCCTGAAGCCCCTTCCAACCTGAATGATTGTGTGATGCTGTGATTTAACGGTAGGGTCTAAAAATAAGTTTGCCAAGTGCAACAGAGCATTTTTAGTCCTTATATCATGAGAAGGGACCATTGTTACTACCTAGGATGGTCTCTTGCCACGTGCAGCCCAAGAGAATGTGGCTGAACTCTTACACCGTAGTCGTTGCCCTCGTTCCTTGTCTGGCTTTTAGGAAGATTTTTATTTGAAGAATTACAGCATGTACTGATGGTACCAGTAATTATGGATAGTCAGATGCTACATGAAAAAAAGTAAAACTGGGATACCTCATGATAAATGTTGTGGGAGGCTCTGTTTTATTGTTTGTAACTTTGAATTGTTTCGTATTTTCACTTTTTATGAGTGTGTGGAAGTTTACAGAGTTTGGCTAAACTTATGCCTGTTAATCAAGAATCCTCTGCAAATAAGTCCTGTTAGTTCTGTGCCCTTTAATGTATTAATTGTTTTCATCTACTTTTTTGTTGCAACAACACTTTTTCTTTGCATAAGCTGAAAGATGAAGTAAACTGATGTTTCTGTGATTTTATTTTGTAGAATTCCTCTTATTTTTAGAAGAGGAAACCAACAGAGACTTAGCGATGCCTGGGCTGATTCCCTGCTGTTTAGTTTGCTGTGAGACACCTGAAAATCTCAGGCAGTTCCTGTCAGCCACTGACATGGATTAGTGACCTTTCTTCCTGTAGCAGCAACCATGAGGGCTTGATCTCTCCATTTGGTAGTGTTTATTTTGCCCTCTTCTAGGTACAGCTTTACATAACTTTAAAACCTCCTTCTAAAGAGTAACTGGTACTGAAAACCTCTGTGAAATAAATAAAGTAGGAAACTCCAGTCAACAAACTGAGCTGGTCTGTGGACCACTGGTAGCCTGGAAGGCCACAATTGGCATCTTATAGAATAATATTGGGGTGTTTTTTAATAGTGTACTTGTGGTTTTGGTTTGATTTCCCTCTGACCTCTGGGGGGGGGGGAATTAAAAAAAAAATATGTTTTTCAAAGGGATGCAGAGATATTTGTGAGAAATACTGATGACTTGTGATAGGCTTTTGGTCTGAAAAATCTTGGAAGCCTCTAATGTAGCTGTTATGGCAGGAATATATTCCAAAGAATATTTGGCAGTTTTGTTGAGTAAGGTTCATCCTACTGCCCTTGATAAAGGAAGTAGATATATGGTGTAATACATTGACATGTAGAAGAAGGACAGCTTCATCAGGATGTCATTGCTTCTGACACCCAGGCAATAGTCTGCTCAGGGTATATGTTTTTTGATGCTTGCTCAAATTGAGATCACGCATTGGGTATTCTTTCATATGTGATGCTGCAGTGCTCACTCCTGCTCTCCTGTGGCTTGCTGTATTGCCACTTAGTTGTCACCAAGTTTCTTGGAGAACTTTATTTTCAGTGATGTATATTGATATTCTTTGGGTTAAAGGTTCACTATTGATGGAAGTATTTTATTATCAAAAGGTGAAACGTCTTGTAACTCACTAGACTGCTAAAGATGCCAAACTTTTAATGCTGTCACTGTAACAGCAAATCTCTAGTTGAGTCTGACATTATGTCATTGGATTGCAGGGGTATAGAGAAGATAGAATTATGCATGGGAGATGAAGCAAGTATCGCATAAATTAAAGTTCTCACTCTGAGTGACATGCAGGGTGTTCTGTGAATGCTTTCAGGTGGCTGGGTATGTCCTTGTAAAATGATACTGAAATTAAAAGGAAAAACTAGCAAATAATGCAACTTGTACATTTGTTTTTGTTTTAGTTCATAGTAATTTGGAGTTCAGGGCAGTGGGAGGGCTTAGTTCACTCTGTCCTTAAAGGACAGTATTAGCCTCATCAAAAAGATAGTGCATAATTAATGGCGGGTTGGGTAGACATGATGAAAATACTAGAGAATTGGCTAAAAGCCCTAATTTAATTGTTTAAAAGACTTGGATTGTTGAATATGGAAAAGGTACATAATTGTATAAGAGGAACATCTAGAACCTTGTGAACGTTCGTCTCACTTATGAGCAGAATTTTTTTAAGGTGGGAATGCAAAAACCTTGATGTGCCTGTCATATTCTGTTGTACTGTATTCCCAGTGTTTGTCCAACTGATAGAATTACAGAATTGTTTAGGTTGGAAAAGACCTTTAAGATCAGTGAGTCCAAATGTTAACCTAACACTGACAAGTCCACCACTACACCATGTCCCTAAGCACCACATCTACAGGGCTTTTAAATACCTCCAGGGATGGTGACTCCACCACTTCCCTGGGCAGCCTGTTCCAGTGCTTGACCACCCTTTTGGTGAATAAATTTTTCCCAATATCCAATCTAGACCTCCCCTGGCACAACTCGAGGCTGTTTCCTCTTGTCCTATAGCTTGTTACCTGGGAGAAGAGACCGACACCCGTCTCTCTACAACCTCCTTTCAGGCAGTTGTAGAGAGCGATAAGGTTTCCCCTCAGCCTCCTTTTCTCCAGGCTGAACAACCCCAGTTCCCTCAGCTGCTCCCCATCAGCCTTGTGCTCCAGACCCTTCCCCAGCTTCGTTGCCCTTCTCTGGACACGCTCCAGCCCCTCAATGTCTTTCTTGGAGTGAGGGGCCCAAAACTGAACACAGGATTCGAGGTGTGGCCTCACCAGTACAGGGGGATGATCACTTCCCTCGTCCTGCTGGTTCCACTATTCCTGATACAAGCCAGGATGCTGTTGGCCTTCTTGGCCACCTGGGCACACTGCTGGCTCATATTCAGCCAGCTGTCAACCAACATGCCCAGGTCCTTTTCTGCCAGGCAGCTTTCCAGCCACTCTTCCCCAAGCCTGCAGCGTTGCATGGGGTTGTTGTGGCCCAAGTGCAGGACCTTGCACTGAGCCTTGTTGAACCTCATACAATTGTCCTCAGCCCATCAATCCAGCCTGTCCAGATCCCTCTGCAGAGCCTTCCTACCCTCCAGCAGATCAACACTCCTGCCCAATTTGGTGTTGTCTGCAAACTTACTGAGGGTGCACTCGATCCCTTCGTCCAGATCATTCATAAAGACATTAAACAGAACTGGCCCCAATACTGAGCCCTGGGGAACACCGCTTGTGACCAGCCGCCAGCTGGATTTAACTCCATTCACCACAACCCTTTGGGCCCGGCCATCCAGCCAGTTTTTTACCCAGCAAAGAGTACACCCATCCAAGCCATGAGCAGCCAGTTTCTCCAGGAGAATGCTGTAGGAAATGGTCTCAAAGGCTTTACTAAAGTCTCAAAGGCTTTACTAAAGTCTAGGTAGACAACATCCACAGCCTTTCCCTCATCCACTAGGTGGGTCACCTTGTCATAGAAGGAGATCAGGTTAGTCAAGCAGGACCTGCCTTTCATAAACCCATGCTGACTGGGCCTGATCACCTGGTTGTCCTGGACGTGCCGTGTGATGGCACTCAAGATGATCTGCTCCATAACCTTCCCTGGCACCGAGGTCAGACTGACAGGCCTGTAGTTCCCCGGATGCTCCTTCCAGCCCTTCCTGTAGGTGGGCATCACATTTGCTAACCTCCAGTCAGCTGGGACCTCCCCAGTTAGCCAGGACTGCTGGTAAAGGATTCAAAGTGTCTTGGTGAGCACTTCCACCAGCTCCCTCAGTACCCTTGGGTGGATCCCATCCAGCCCCATAGACCTGTGTGTGTGTCTAAGCGGTGTAGCAGGTCACTAACCATTTCTCCTTGGATTTTGGGGGCTTCATTCTGTTCCCTGTCCCTGTCTTCCAGCTCAGGGGTTGGGTACCCTGAGAACAACTGGTCTTACTATTAAAGACTGAGGCAAAGAAGGCATTAAGTACCTCAGCCCTTTCCTCATCCTTTGTCACTGTGTTTCCCCCCTGCATCCAATAAAGGATGGAGATTCTCCTCAGCCCTCCTTTTGTTGCTAATGTAATTCAGTGTAATGCTAATTCAAAAGTAGTGTTTTGATTCTTCACTGAAATATCACTTTTGAGCTGTCATCAAGACTGCGCCTTTGGGCTGCCGACTTCAGTTGCGTTTCGAGTGCTGATACATCCTGCGGAACAACAGATGTTTTAAACAAATGTCCAAAGGTAGAACAAGAATGGATGGTAAAAGGTGTTGGAAGTTCTTATGCAAATGTCATGTTTTAAAGCTGTAGTCTGATGTTACAACTAACCTCATCTAATATTCTCACATCTGATCATGTCTGTTCCTATAATAACTTGGTGTCCAGTGATCTAAACCATCCAGAAGCACCCTACAAGAAGAGTTTTGTACCAGCTTAGCTCCCTCAGCTGAACTTTGTGTGTTCAGAGAAGGGAAGCAGGAGCACACACAGGAGCAATAGCGTCACTTTTCCTTTTTGGTGACGACCACCTTTTGGAACAGCTTTGCAGATTGTGTCAAACTTAAGTTTTTATTTCCTGAATCAGCTGCTTGAGCAACTTCACTACTGGTTGTTCAAGTACCGGTGGTGGTGGAAGGGACTAAGCCTGATTGCGCAAGTAATGGAGTTGGACGGCGCAGGCATGGCTCACGTGGTCTGGACTGGATCTTCGGAAGGAAAGTGTTGCAAAGTGAAACAATCTGCAAGCTTTTGTAGACTAGAATTATTTTTTTTTCCTCTAATACGGAAATAATTTTTTATGCTGTTCAAGGAAGGATTAATGTTTTTTTTCCTAAACAAAAAAGAACTTTTTACAGGTAAATTAGTAATAACAATTAAAAAAAGCCAACCCAACCATCCCTCTGAAATACCTTATTTATATCTTAGTATAGTAGTGGACTGCATGAAATACAGATACTTAAATATGTTCCAAGAAATGACATTTGTGTTAATGTTAACCTGGAGTTTGACATGATAGAAATGTGGTTTAAGTTTGATTGTGCAGTTGGAAGACAGGCCAAATGTAGAAGACGTCTCTCTGTCTCTCCCTTCTTCTCTCCCTCTGTTTCTTTCTTTCATTGTAATGAAATGATCATGTTCAACTTCGTATAAAAAAGTGGTCCGTGTGTGGGAGGCATTTAAGGCTAGAATTGCAGTAAATGATTCCCCTCCCCTTCTCTCCTCCTGCTCCCGCTATTGCCTTATTTGTTGTTATTCAGTGTTGTAAAGGGAACTAAAGAAACGAATCCTGAGGCTTGCAAGGGTTCTGCAAATGGAGGAATTAGGGTTTTGAGAGCTTGTGGGATTGAGTTGTGTTTTGTGGTTGTAGTTTATTGTTCCCCGCCCCCGGGTCAGGGAGGAAGCCATATCCCATGAATATTGTCAAATATTAGGGGGACATTTGATTTATTTAGGGGTTCTCATTTTACAACTGATAGAGACCTTTTGATATTCCAAATGCAATTTAAAGAAAGAGCACTGAATGTGTCAGGTCCTGTCCTACTCATATGCGTAAGTAACTAGGTCTCAGGCCGAGGTCAATTCACTCCGATGATAGTCAGCTTCTTTTGTATTTTTTTTTCTTTTACAAATGGTTTTCTGTGTGTGTGGCTTTTTGCAGATAGGCAGAATTTATCTTTCAATAGGTGTTAGTTTAGAAGTGTCATTTTTGTTTCTATCTATTCTTAGAAACAGGTAATTCTTATGTACCGCGTACTGTGTGCTTTTTGGTCTCTAGTGGATTTGTTGAAATTAAATTTCATGCTATTCTGCTTAAGCCTGCATGTGCTCTATTAGGGTTTACTGAGTGCAGACGTTTGCTCTAAAAATCTTTTGGAGTAGTTGTGCGGTACACATATAAAGCAATTTTTGTTGTAGCTGGTATAACAAGCATATCCAAAGTATTTGCTTAGAAATGGTTTGTGAGTTAAAAGTTAGAACCACCTGCTTTTTGATGTGGAAGCACAAGATTCGTGCATGCTAAAACATAATCTTCCAGTAGTTAGCAGAAAATCATGTTGAAAAACAACTGTTGGTGGCTGGCATGTGATTCTTGTGTTAATTTATAGTGCTGCAGTAAGCTTAATTAAGAGAGCCAGGGAAGCTGTCTCTAAAAACACAGAGAAAAAAATTAACCTGGGGAAAAGAGATTGTGCACAGTTCATGGAGCCCTTTGCAAACCAGCATGTAATAATGAGTTTTAAGGACTAAACGGTTATGCATTTATGCATGGAATTGGTGCCATTGCCTTTTACTAGTTCCGAGTACTGAATTGTTTTGTAGTTCAATCCTGGCAAAGTTTTAGACCTTTGAGCATAGACAGAGCTTAGCTGTAGGCTGAACTTTTCAAAAATGCAGCCAGAATTTATCAAATGTTTATGAGGCAGACTCGTGGAAAGACAGTGTGGGTTTTTTTTTTTTTTTAAATGTGAGAGTTAAATAAAAATCTATCTGGCAACATGTTTTTTTGTCTCCCCCCCTTTTTTTTTAAATTAATTTCAGTTACGTTATCTATTAGAAATCAGGATTTGACAGAGCAAGATGCCTGTTTGGGACACATTTGTTGCGGTCCTTCTTAGAAATCTCCTGTGTATGTTCTTGCAGAAATCACAGTTCACATGTGCTCAAGTTCTCGGTTCGTATTGAGACTTAAATGTGAAGATTGACAGTAGTAGGCATTGAACTATTTAGTATTTCCCCTGAAATTTCAGCCTTTGACTTCTCTAGCCCGTGCTGTGTCTGGGCAGCAGAATAAAACCCAGCCATTTCTTCTTTGTCCTTCAGAGACCTTCCTGGGATTATAGGTCAAAAAGACCAGATAGCTGGCTAAGATAAAAGGGTATGTAATTTAAAGGGTTGTTAGAATAGAAGTGATTTGGAGCAGTTTGAATGATTTTGCTATCTTAAAGAATAAAATAAATATTGGTAATTTTAATGAAATAAAACCAATGACTAAATTAGAACTGTTTGCTTTCACCAGTATTAGTCTTGATAACACTATGCAAGAAAATTGTCATTCGGCTGTATAGCATCCTCTCTGGTTTTATAGTAAAATATATTGTTATCCAAATTATCTCTCCACTGACTACAACTTTCAATAAAATAAAAAGTGAGGAACTGCTATAAGGAGAGAACGTATCAAAATATTTCTAAACCAAGTCTCCAATGAACTGGTAAGAGATTGTTGTACAGGACAAGGAGACCTGCAAGTAATAAAACCTTGTGGTTTTAAAAGTGAATGCTACTTTTCTTTCCATCAAAATTTATTTACCAGTTAGAGAATCTTCAGTGTGATATTAAAGAATACTTTAAATGTATGGTTTATCACATTAAGATGAAAAGAAAAGCTTTGTTTTATTCTTTCATCTTCAGGCTGCAGCGAAGTGTTACTAAAACTCTTCATCACTTGTCAGATCAGGCAGGTTAAGTATATTGTATTGTGCTGCTTCTTGAAAGCTTTGTACTAGTTGTTTTTTAGTTAAACAGGAGGTAACCACTTAGAGACTTTTTTTCTTCTGCCTCAGGGGAAAAGTATGCAGTTTCAGCTACTGCTACAATTTTTTTTCCAAGACTGGTTTGCATGTGTACTGAACTCCTTGATTTTCAATGATCTCATGTTGAGATATATTACTAAAATTTTGGGGAACACCAGACTGAAAATTGCATTTTTTAGATATTACTACCTGTTTTTTGAAATCTAAATTAAAAAACTAGAGGAAGGGCATTCTTCCTTCCCTTTGATTGCAAGGTTTGTTGTGTGCCTCTGACAATGCTTCATGAAGCCAATTTATCTGATTCTCATTTTTAGCTTCATTAACTGTGTTTGATTTCACCTCATGTTAATCATCTGAGAAATAAGCATCTAATCTAAGCTAGTCGTTTAGGCTAGGGGTGAGATATGGTGGTTCATCCCATCCTGTGCAAGGTGTCTATTTGTCCTTGATCTGTGGAGCTTTGTACAGAAAGATTTGAGATGAGTGGTTCATCCAAGATGCTTGACATTGGTTTTTTTCTTCTTTTGGTTTTTTTCTTCTCTTTCTTTTTTTGGTGAGAAGGAGGCAGCTTATCGTAGGAGAAAGGACTCGATTATCCCTAATGTTACTAAGTGACATTTCTCAATGGGGGGGATGGCACTGAGTATTCTGAAATTTAAGTAGAAAAAGTAGTATCTGCAGAAATTGGTAGAAAGAATTAATAAAGGCAGTGATTATATAGAAGAGTGACTTCAATGCTAATCAGAAACCTAAGGAAACTAATTTTTGGAGAAGCAGCACCGGATATCACATCAGTTTGTCAACTAAGTTTTGAGTGAGGACCAATCTTCTGTTTCTGTGCCAGTCTGTCTGTTGAAGAGATTTCTGAACACACTGGATCCTTTCAATCTGCTCTGTCATGTGTGGAGGAGAGGAGAGAATGTTTTACTCGGAAGAAAAAGTGAACCTTATATATTTCTGAATTAACTGGCAGCATCTTTGCTGACCGTCAGATTACTCTTTCTCCTTAGGATCTTTGTATCTGACCTCTTGCCCGCTAGAACAGCCTCTTTCTTTTTCCCTGCACCTTTTATTAAATTCCTGAATTCACTTTCTAGTATTTGAGATGCTACTAGCTCTTGCATTTGCTCGTTCGTGCTGGGTTAACGTGCTACTTGGTGACTACTCAAGGCAGTTTATTCCTGGAATGGAAGTGGATCTGCTTGTTTTTGGCAATACTGCTACTCACTACATCCTTGTGTAGTATCTTGTTTTTCTTACTGCTAACAAATATGACACTAAAAAGCTATCAGTGGTAGCTGGTAGTAAGTGTTACATCAGTAACATCACTTACACCAATACTTATGGTGTAAGTATTACATCAGTTCAGAGACCAGTCATTTGAAAACATTGTTTTTGTTAGCAGATCTCATGACCCCTTATTAAAAATATAAGTGTTAGATTATTCTTGTTGTGAGAATTTTAAACATTTCAGCATTTGTCCTTTATTTTTATGGAACTTCTCAATAATGAAAATAGTCATAAACAGCATAGTTTCATATTGTTTACTATCAGTTTCAGTTATTACAAGCAGTAATACAGTGCTAAATATTGGGCTGAAAATACTTCAGTTACCACGTTTCAAAGTTGACAATACTGTAGCTGTCTGTGGGCAATTAAATATAAAACTGTTTTTGCTGAAGTTGAAAGAAGACACGTTACAGTGCTTTGTAAGTCACCTCCGCTTTCCTCGACAGAAACAAATCCTTGCTCCTGTGCAAGTGCCCTTGATGCTTTTGTGGTGCATATATTTGAAATGTGTACACTGACTATTTCTGATCTGACTTCTTGTGTCCTACCATTAATATTACATGAAATAAGTGTTCTGTCACTTTGTTACTAAAACTTGACTTTCAGATTATTCTCTAGAATAAACACGCTGCTGTATGGGATGTAGGAAACTGGAACTGTTACCCTCAAGACATAAGAAAGTACTTACAGATTCTCCTGTGCTTCCCCTTTCTTAGTCAGGGATTCTCATTTATGGGACCTCGTTACAAATGTTGTGTAAAGGTTCTTATACTTTTGAGTTGGATTTAAACTTTTCCTTGTATCCTTCTCGAGTCAGCAGTGATGAGAGTGAATGTGCCATAGTTTGCATCTGAGCTGAATAAACAAATTCTGGAATTACTGTTTTCTCTGCACTGATACAAAACATCCATGGATCAGCCTGTTGTTATAACTTGAATGAATGAACAGGAGATTAGATTTGAGCGAACCTCAACAGCTGTTAAAGATCCATTTATTTATCACTGCAGGCTTCTTTGTACCTAATTTTAGGTGAAGTGATTGCTTTCAGACTTTGTGCACAGTTTCAGTGCCCGTGTCATCGATAAATAAAATCATGACTTGATTTGGAGATGGTTACACGTTTTTGCTGAATAGTGAGCTTCTGCTGGAAAATTTTTACTCCCTTTAAAATTTAGTGCTAAGTTGTTAGATTGCTTTAAATGTGCAATGTAGAAATTTGGCATCTTGATTTATCTTTCCATGCAACTCCAACCACTGAGAAATCTGGTTAATGGGATCAGCAGATGTATTGATGAGTGTTATCTTTGGGTGAAACACTTTTTTTTCCCTTTCTTTCATTAACCTTTGCCTGTACAGAGACACTTACTGCTTGCTTTTTGCACAGTATCATTGTATTATGGCCTCTTATATAACTTGTTTTTATCTTCCCTCTCCCAGAATCACATTAAAAGTTAGTAACCAGTTTTATCCAAAGTAGTCAGGGAGATGGATATCTCAAGGATAATTTATTTATTTACATGTTTTCTGAAAATTTGCAAATGGATTGGTGACAATGGTACCATTGCAGTGTTTCCCGATACGACCATTGACCAGCGTTATATATTGTAGATTATCTTCGTACTGTTGAATTGATTTGCAAAGTGAAAATAACTACTCATGTATCCTGCAATGCATGTTGCAGCTTACTTTATTTGAACATTAAGACTTTTGTTGCACTCCTAGAAATTTCCACAAAAGGATGTGTTCAGGACAGATGGGGGAAGCTCCTTACTGGATGTGGATCTGCTGCAGAATGGTTACAAAGGTGTCTCTTTCCAGCAAGCACCCATACCTTTTCCATCATTATTGTCCATATTCTTTTTCCATCATTATTGTCTTTTCCTAGTTTAATTGTAGATTTGCTTCTCTGAATCCCATATCCTTCCACCTTACCAGTGCTCTGAAAGTTCTGTATTCATCTTTCCATCCTCCTTCTTACTGGATTTCTTCACCAGTGCCTTCCCTTCAGAAGGGCTGGTCTCCTTGGCCAGGAAGGGAATGGTACCTCTTGGTGCGTCTGCCTGTGCGTAACCCTGTCTGGAAAAAAATTTGGAGAATTGCTGGTGAGAAAGGAAAGATGGTTTGATGATAGGGTTGAGCTTGGAGGAGATAACGATGTGTGGAGACTTGCAGCAAGAGCTTCTACAGCCATACCTGATGCATACAGAATCATAGAATCACTTAGGTTGGAAAAGACCCTTAAGATCATTGAGTCCAGCCGTAGAAAGGCAGAGGTGGGGAATCCTGGGGAGTTACAAGACTGCAGAAAAGCCTATGCATCAATGAGCCTGGGGGATTTGGGAGAGCTTGGGTCAATATGAAGGGGGGAGATGCTTTGGGACAATGCCTGCAAATAGGCCAGACTAGGTTTTGGAAGGCCTTGGAGCTAGTGATTGTGCTGCTGTTCCTGGCATGCTTTCTGATTCTTGGCTGTCAACATGTGTTTGAAATTCAGCAGCTGAAGGGAAGGATCTGGGTGCAGAAAGTCACCATTCTTTGACAACAGCAGTGGGATAGGACAAACAAAGAGTTGCTCTACTCTTTAGTAAAATTCAAAGATAACTTTTTAAATTTGACGCCTCTTGTGATAGCTTTAAGTAAGAGTAGTTGCAAATTAGTGGTGGATGCAGGTTTTGATGTGTGATGATATTAGTACAGGATGGTCGTTTGGAACCACAGTTTTACAGCATTACCTACTGCGTGACCCTTCGGGAGGCTGGGAGACCTGCAATTACACCCTGCTACAGGACAGGTAGGCAAAACTCTCCTATAATATGTTGTGCTACTGATCGGTCAATAGAAGTGTGCTGGTGGGCAGTCGCCGGTGCATAACTCTGGGCCAGCCATAAAATTCACCTTCTTTGCTCAAATAGTTGTGACATGAGAGAGAAGGTAGGGTTATTGTGTATATAAGAGGAACAGAAACTAAAACTACAAGAAGCCAGGTTATCATTAATTTAGTTGCTCACGGGAAGGAAAATATTGTTGGTTTTTAATTTCACGAAGCAGAGAGAGAATTTCCTTTGGCATTTGGAGCTGTGAGTATGCAGCTGGCTTTGGAAATAGTGTAAGTGGTAGTGAAGGGGTTGAATTTCAGAAGACTGATGAAGCGTCATCATCACGAAGCTGTATCCTCCAGCTTTCGTTATCTTTCTTTATGTTTATTTGCCTTGCCCCTCTTTCTCCTGATTGATTGTTCAGATTGGTTTGCTATGAAAGGACAGGCTGTATCATAGGGCATAAGATCATTTAAAGTTAGCGATACGTGAGTGTGAATGGAACACAAAATTTCAGTTTAGGCTGAAAAGTTAGGTGAACAGAAATTTATATTTTGCCACCATTTATTTGTAAAAAAGAAAAAAGGGGGAAGGTTATTCCTTATAAGTGTGTACAGTCATTTGCACTGTCTGTATGGAATGCACAATATCAGAAAATAACATTATTCTTTATCTCATTACCTATTCATGTTAACTCATCGCATTTAGTCACTCATTAGAAGTCCTCACTTACCTTCTTTGGGTAGGAAGGCCTGTTCCCTATGCTTTGAACCACATTTATGTAAAAGCAGGGTCCCCTACCCTGCAAACAGTTGGCACACGGGCATTTGACAATAAAATTCAATGCCTAGAGCTAACTACTCTGAGCCTGTATTCTCACCGATGGAAAGGTATGTGAAAATACCCTCAACAGAGGGCTTTCTGGTTCAGAGCAATGAGCAGCTTTGTGAATCTTCTTATTCCTGTCCAAAACGACTGCAATCCAGAGTTGTAATTGGGTAAAATGGACTTTTCAATGCCACTGATAGTGTGCAGTCACAGCTGGAGAATCCTCTTTAAAGATCGTGGTAGTAGATGAACTGAACATCAAAATTTGCTATTTATCTAGCCTTGACAGTATGGAGCGTCCCGTTTGGGAGTGCTGGCCTGTGCAATAGCAATTAGTAATTCTTTTACATTTAGAAGTCACCACTAATTGCCAACTACAGAGATGTTTTAGTTTATAAACCCTTTTACCTAGCTAATATGTGTAGAAATACATGATTATTGCACTGTTCTCTGTAGTGGTAGAAGACGTTTATTGAAATACATGTGGTGAAATAATTTAGAAATTATTTTGACCAAGAAAATAAAAGGGATACCAGTAAATTTCCCCATACTGTCAGATAAAATAGCTTTACAATAAACTTATGAACCATAAAGATCAGGACCTGAACAATTTAAGTTGTTCTGAAAGAACACTTCATGCTTAATCCTGTTGAAAGCAGAATCATAAAGTCCTTCCCATCATTGCTTACAATATGATTATTTTTTAAAATGTTGAATTACGGAATCCTGATGCTTTTATCCATTGTATTCAGCAAGAAAAGCCTTACAATGTATGCATAGTAGGAATTACTAGCACAGACAGCTGAAATAGCGAGTCCCTCAACTGTTGTATTGAATCTGAGGCTATTCTGCCAGTGATAGTCTTGTGAAGGTATGTGATACTATTGTTTAATTATTTTTTTTAAATTATTTAAAATGAACTGGACAGAAGATTACTTATGGCTAAATAGCTGCTGAAAAAAGTTATTTCATAAATATATATACTTATATTATGGAGGTGGGTGAGAAGGATGGGTTATTAAGAAGGTTTGATTGAAATGATTCACAGCCTTGTTAAGGGCATTGAGAACAATTTTACAAGTTACAATGAAACTTCATGTAGTCGTGTAGCTGGCACAGGAGGAGTTCCTAGAGAAAATAAAAATTAGGTACATTTTTATGTTAACTGGCTTCGTTAACTCAATCCACTTATTGCTGGTAAATGGCTTATTTTATTAGCTGTCACATGTTTCAAGACATATTGCCCACATTTCATGTTTCTTCGCTTGCAGTGCTTCCCTGTATCTGTCACATGTTAGATATAACTTAAGTCCTCTAAGACAGGATGTTTCTTCTGTGTCAAGCGTGCGTATTTTTTTTTGTAATGAATTCTAAGTTTCTGGAAGAAAATTCTTGACAGATTTTTTGAGGATTCACTATACCGCATTGAAATTCCTGTACCATTTTTTTTTGAATATTCATGAAGTCTGACGGAAGAATCACACAAATATACAATTTTAAATTTGTGGTGAGAACCTCTGTCTATTCTGCCACCATGATTGTCATGACTCCAGGACATCTCTCCCTGCCTGCATTCAGGGCTGACAGTCTGAGCTTAGCATGAACTGGGGAGAGGTTGATATGTTTTCTGGGCGGTATGAAAACCCAAACGGAATATTGCATAAGGATTTTGTAGTGGAAGAGCTCACACATTTATCGTTAAGCTGTCAGTGACGGGAAGGGATGGCTATGCAGGCTCTTTGGTGCAGCAGGATGGCCTTGTCCTGCACAGAGCTTTGCTCATGTCCTTGCTTCTTGATTCCTACCGCTTTATTCTCCTATGCTCCATTTCTACTTTGTGTATTGATGAAAAGAACTCATTCTAAGTTTAGCCTCGGGATTTTGTATTTTTTAATTTTCTGTCTTTCTGTGGGTTGTATATATCCATTTCTGTTTACTTGATTTTTCTGTTAGCTTATTAGAATGTAACCTTGGACATGCTAGGGAGTAATGAAAATTCTCTGCTTTTCTCGTTTAGGTGCAAATATCAGAAATGAGTTATTCTTGGTAAATATAGCTGTTATGCGCAGGCAGATAGAACCCAATTCAAAGAATTGCAGGGGAAAACCTTGTAATCCTGCTCTCCCCTGTTTTTTCTAGCCCCCCTCATAAGTTTGTTGTTGGGATTTACTGCTAAAGTTACAACAGTAATGGGATACTGAAAAGAGGATGTTCCAAATATAATATGAACTAAGTTTGCTTTGCTATTTCTAGATCATGTACCATCTTGTTTCTGATTTAAATTAGTATAAATTGATTGATATCCACATTTACATTGTAAAATAGGTAATGTAATATATGCAAGAGTGCCTTTGGAAACTAAAATATTAAATATTGTTAAATTATGCACACTTAATTGCATTGTTTTTGTATTTAATTATCCTATGAGCTTGTTTACATATTGCTGCACATTACCAATATTTAACAGTTAATACAAATTTCTGTCCTTGGAGGCGCACTGTATGTTTGTACTAAATCCATGATTGTAGGAAGTGCCTGTAATTCTGAACTTAAATGGAAGAGTTGCTGTATGTGTTGGTAGTTAAATTTGTATGAGTCTGAAAATAGAATTTATTCTTAAGAATGCTATTCTTTAAAAATAATAAATAAATTAAAAAAACCCACCCAAACAAACAACAGTTTAAATGCTGGCCATGCCCTGATCCATGGCTCTTAATGAAGAAGTTTGAGAAATGTGTAATAAGGTCACTCATGAAAGCGACTGTTCTGGCATACATAGATACTTGTTTCTGATAGTTCATTTGCACATGTACCAGTAAACTTCCTGAGGGTCTGTAAGAGATTCCTTTGTTGTAGGGAGAGAAAGAGATACTTTGGTCTTTAAAGCAAATAACTTATTTCTGGAGTGTTTTCTTTAGTGCTGGTGGAATGAAGGGATGGTTCATTATTTTTTTTCCATTGAGTGTAAGGCTAATTTGGACTATTATAGGGTTAAAGACCAGGTGCAACAGTGTTTGAAAACTGTTAATTTTTTAAAAAAACGTTGTATGCTGGGAATACTGATGTACTAACAGTTACAACAGTTCCTTGTTTCCTCTTGTATTCTGTTAACAGCAAATCCAGGCTCTTTCAAAAATAATAGTTAAAGAAGGAAGAGTATATTTAATCATTGACTTATCACCCCATTTAAGCACACTAAATATATTTGCTATGGCTTTAATCAACATTGAAATCATACAGTTTGATTTCAAAACTAGAAGTCTTACTATTTTCTTTAGTGTGCAATGAATATTTATATGGCTTTCTTGAAAACTTATGTTTTCAGAAGTCCAGAATAAGAGTTCCTTGACAGTGTTACTGATATCCAAAGCAAACTAAAGTACGTAATTCTACCAGCAAATTTTATGCTCATAAGAGTTACCTGATTGACAGCTCGGATGAGCTGACGCTTCTATGTACGCACAGAGAGTACCCAGCATGGGTAGGCGTAGATGGACTATCTCGCATTGATTTACTAGTGCACTTTAACCTGGACCTCAGGTAACCTGTTCCAGGGGTGAGACAAATTTTGTTTCCATGGTTAGCCGCTGGAGACAATTTTGAGAATGTCAGGAAAGGTAACGATATTTTCTTGTTGTTTAATTGAATAAGAAATAAAATATATACTTTTTTTTTTTCTGGTCTAAGTAGAAATTATTGTGTGCTACTTGAGTGCCTGTCATTTCTATAGTTTGCTACTCTTTATAAATTAAGAGTAATGGATTTGATATTTTGCCTTTTCTCTGCTGATCAACTTAAATGGCTACTGTTGATACTGATTTTTTTTTTGTGTGTGTGGTGTATGGAATTTAGGTATGGACTGAACTGGAGTGTTTATTAAGTAGAAAGAATAAATTGAGGGTATTTGCCTATTATAATATTTGCATATTATGCATCTTAAATTGGAATGTGAGTGGGAAAAGTATTTTAATTGTGGAAGACTCATAATGTGTTTACAAGCCCATAGCTTGACGCTGTGAAGGTACCAGGTTGCCGACGTATGCTTTCTGATTCAATATTTATGATTATTAGTATGCAGTTAGGAATTTTCCTTGTGACATCTTCGTTAACTTTAATGTCTACAAAGCTGCAGTTGCCCTGCCAGCTACTGAGAGAGGTGATGGGTTTGAAGACAGCCCTAAGGTACGTTGTCCCAAGTGACCCGGTTAATGTTCATACTTAATGCGCACAGGGACATGAGAACTGCCTTGTTGGATCAGATGGATGGTTTGAATGCCCTGACGCTCTGTGGTCAATACCAGATGCTACAGAGGTGAATGAAAGAAATTCTGCAGTAAGTGATTGTGAAATAGTTTTTCCAGCAAAAAAAAGAAGTCTTCCTGTTTCTGGCAATGGTTGGTACATACCTTGAAGCAGTGTTCTCCGACTCCACTGTGTGTATTATGTAGCGTGTTGGTGTTCTTTAGTCTTCCTCCTGTCTTGATTTTACTTGCTTTTGGCTTCAGCAAAAAGACTTGACGATATATTGTCTGCTGTGCGTTTCAAATATTACAAAAAAAATTACAAAAATAAAAATCTTTTCAGTGCTGCCCTATCAGCTTTGTTGCGAGCCTTTTTAGCAATGTGCGATGGAAGAATGAATAGAAGCCAAGAGCTGCCTATTTTACATTATTATATTCTATACCATGTCTCTTTTCTGTGTTGAGCCATTTCGGGTTTTCTTTCCATTATTTCTATGTGCTTTCCCAAAGGAAAAGAGTTGTGTGGTAGCGCCATATGTTCATCAGTTGTCTTCTGATTAACTTCTGAATGTATTAATTGATTTCAGCCTAATCTAACTAAGGAGGGCTGAAAGACTCAAGACCCTGATATTTCTATCGGTTTTGATAATCAAGGGCTAGGTAGAAAAGAGACAATACGACACATGCCTTTATGGAGAGAAAGTCTTCAGTTGCCTGGGCTGTTTTGCTGAAGGTTTACCACTCCACACATGTGCCATGGCTGGCAGGTTGGCACATGTTCTGCAAAAGCAACTACAGCCTGTGCTGTGTATTGCCAGGCTGGGAGGCAGGAGAGAGAGCTGAAGCTTGGAGACTGGAGAAGTGCTTGAGGAAGACAATGTCGTAGGGACAAGAGAGGTCAGCTTGACTTAAGGTGAGGGGGCAGAGAAACACGCAATACGGATCTGTGAGAAACCAGTCTGTTAGTGCTTCTGATGCAAAAAAAAAAACCCAACCCAAAACCTCTCACTTTTTCTATGCTTTGTTTCGAAGACTATAATTTTCTGATATTTCCCCTTTGCCTTAAAAGAAAGAAAATGTTAACATAAGCTATTGGACAAAATAGTTTGGAGAACTTTTCAAAGTGATTATTGCGTTAAGCCCATAAACGTTGGTGGAACTGAAATAGATCTCAGCAAAGCTTGTCCTTGGCTTAAGTGTTACGTGGAAAGACTGATAAAACACTGTGCTTGAGGAAGTGTGGAGGTGCATCACCTTATATCTATCTTTCATATTCTTTCTCTCTCATTCTTTATATATTCTATACTTATGTTGGACCTTCTCTCCCCCTTCTACCTTCTTCCCTCTCATGCCCCGCTGGCCATGAAACAAATTTTCTTTGTGTGATACTCGGGACTTACATGTGATTATGGTTGATTTAAAAACCAAGCAAGATGTAAAATAAAATCACATTATGCCTTTCCAGTGTGCGTGACTATTCATTTTTCAAAACTGAATTTGTATACTATTGTGCTGCTCAGCTTGCTTGGCCTTATTTTCTCCTTTTTAAAGTTTTCCAGTCTTACAAAGTCTTGATTAAAATGATTTTAGACTATTCACGTGCAGAGTTTAAAGTCTCTGCTTAGCTTTCCCATTGCTAGTGCTTTCTGTCCTCTGTCTTAGCCTGTTTCTAATTTGTGACAGTAATTTACCACTCATTTTATAACTACACTTTCCTAACAGCCTGTACTGAGTGCTAATGTAAAAGATGAACCGAATTGCATGTGTAGCTTCTTGTTTGCTGTTTTGTTGGTGCATTCAGACACTAATTTCACTGCGTTAGTCCTCTGGATTGCACCTAAGCCATGTACTTAATTTAAATGGCATGGCTTGTCCTTCCTTGTGACTTGTTTATTTGAAGGCAGAAGTAGCCAGTGTAGCCCCACACGTGTTGCAGAGCTCCTTGTGTGAAGGAGTGGTGGTCTGAAACTCGAGAGGAGAGGCTGAGGGACCTGGACTTCTTTGCTGGAAGGGTACTTCCAAGCCTAACACGTTATTGAGAAGACAGAACCAGGCTCTTCATGGTGGTGCATGGCTTGAAGACGAGAAACAAGAGGCATACATTGAAACAAGAGTGCTTTTGACCTGTAAGGAGAAGCTTTTTTGCCATCAGGTCAGTCAGACATTGAAACATATTGCCTAGAGGGGCTGTACTGTTTCCAGTCTTGGTGGTATTTTTTTGTAAAAGCAAAATTTTATCTCTTTAAGGAAGATGGTGAAATGGCCTGGAGGACATCTGTATGATTGTGTTCTGGCCTTTGAGAAGTTGCTGTCTGAAGGACACCCTGTTCACTGGACACTTTTTTTCTATTAGCAAAGCTGAACGAAAAGGAAAAATAGAACTGTTTTATTTTCCTTTTTTGGCTAAATTCATTCTCTGAATATTATTTAGCTAAGTATCTTCTAAAAGATGTTTGATTGTATCAAACCTAAGTGTCTCTTCATTAGTAACTTAATGCACCTGCCCTTTCAAGAGGGTTTAGTTAAGGTGCCTGGTAATAAATGCTGTTCCCATTAGTGATTTTTTTGAAAATGCAAGACTAATGGGCAGATTTGTAGCTCTGCAGGCTAGAGGCTATTAGATTAATTTGTCCATATTGTATTCCTGATTTCTTAGGCTAACCTTTTTGAGGCTGCAGGTGTCTGCTTTACCTAATGTATGTTGTTTGCAGCTTTGGGTGCTGCCTTCTTGCTGTAATTTTAATATCATGCTGAATGTTTTTTCTATGAAGCAGTTGCTTTAGACTGAGAGGAAAAAGGTATGGATTTAGATCTTGTGACTAGCAAGGGCAGAGGAGTTGGAGAAAGAAACTATAAGAGTAGCTGAGTTGCACATACCCTTATGCACCAACTTACAGTAGACCTAGGGGATAAAATTGTTGATTGCTTCTCAAGAATTGTCCTCATGTGAAGCTCTTGGCTTTGCTCCGATATTGCTAGTGGATGGCTTTTGAAGTTCCAAGATGAAGTGCATATTATATATCTGAAACCTCAGTAACTGTTGGTAAGTGTGTAAGCTCTTCAGTACCCTCAGCTCCTCTGTCCTCATCAATTGTCCCTGTAATTATTCAAAGTGTTTTGGACCCTGGGAAACATATCAGGTGTATGCTTTCTTGTTCATTTGATTTTGAAGCACAAGTGGAGAATCAATTATAAGGGTTAAGCAAATGGCTTCACTCTTTTGTTTAATTGTTTATTGTTCTTTTAACAGCAATCAGG
Source organism: Ciconia boyciana (assembly GCF_034638445.1). Taxonomy (NCBI): domain Eukaryota; kingdom Metazoa; phylum Chordata; class Aves; order Ciconiiformes; family Ciconiidae; genus Ciconia; species Ciconia boyciana. The sequence continues at coordinate 3,123,519 of NC_132934.1, forward strand.
TTAGTCTATACCTGGACTACAGGTATCGCTACAGTATCGTATCGCTACAAGTGGCTCCTAAAACCATTTTCATAGGTTTTGTGGCCTCTTAAAAAGGTGGCAGAATAAGCCTCCTTCAGGTTTGCAAAAGCGTGTTGGATGGATAGGAATCTCAGACTGTCTTCCTTGTCTGGAAGAGACTGAATGGAAAAGTGTTGAAACACGGCCACGGGGAGAATGCTCTTACGCTTCCGTAACTGCCAGCCTGCTCTGCGTTCTTTTCAAAATAAAACCTGGTCCTGGTGAGAGGTACTCTCACACCCTTTCACTCCGCACATCTGTCTGAAGGCATAAAGCCAACTAGAATGATTTGGTAGAAAACTTGAGTAAATGTGCTGTAACTTTTATTCTGGAAGTTGCCTCTCTTCTATTAGGTGGGCATGGTCACAGATTTTGGCCAATAGATATGTAGTGGACGTAATTTATAGCTTCTTCAGATCTAATCTTTGTCTTGTCCTTTTTTTCATGCTCTTTAAAGCTTTGTTTTAAGTGTGAAAGAAGCTGAATTTACCTTTTTTGTGTGTGTGTATGGGAAGGGAAAGTTAACTGAACCAAATAAGTATATCATCTTGTGCTTGCGGTATGTGAAAATGGTTTAAGTAACAATAATTGGTTAGTTTAGACATACTTTTTTAAAAGCTAGAATCTGTGCATGAAGGGGAGGAAATACGTCATGCATTTGCGCTGTAATATTAGGCATAAATGACCATGTCTTTCAAACTTTTCCAAAAGAGTAGGTGGACAAATAAGAAACGTCAGGTTACTGCATCCTGGAGGCCATCAAAATGGCAAAATGTCCTTGTCCGTTGACAGTCACTGCTTGGTCTGCCAAGATGCAGGCAAGAGCTTTGTGTTTTTTTTTTTTTTTTTTAATTAATCATATACTGGTATTCTGTGTCTGTGGTGTTGTTACGTGGAACAGTCTGGTCATACTTTTAAGCATTGTGCAACCTGCTGCTAGATCTGAGCATGGTAATGAGCCCATTGGCAATGCAGCCGGTGGTACTCCATTTCCATTATCCTGAAGAGAATACTGCTTATCAGACACCTATCAGCATCCACCTTCGCATGCTAAGAGGACAGAGAAGAGTTATTTCTGGCTGGAGCACTATGGCTTTTTGAGTATAGTTCCCATTACTGACCATCTATCTAAATTGTCTTGCGATGCGAGCTGTGCATTAGCACATTCAGACTTGGGAAATGGTGGAGCTGCATTCATTTTACGCTCTTGTAGTAGGAGCATAAGAAGGCACTGCAATGCAAGTATGACCTTCCTAAATGTACTTGCCTGAAAATCTTCCAAATTTGTCTGCTCTGGGATGCACTTACTATGAAGTTGACACTGATTCCAGTATCCTGAAGAACTTAAAATACTAAAGGGGGTGGTGGTGGGAATGGCTACATAATTTTTGGCAACTGCTGTATACTTACCGTCTCCGGATCGTGCTTAATTTAGCAGTCTTGCACCCACCAGGTTCTAATATTCTCCGGTAATTTAATGCCCAGCTGTCCGTTTTTAATGCCCTGTAGTCTGAGCAGAGATTGCCATCAGAGAGAAATGTTACTGTTTTTATCTAGAAACAGTTCCATTTTTTTTTTTTTCTGATACTCAGATTTCTAATAAACTAACTTTTAAAAAATGCTTCTTCCCCTAGAACAAATCCCTCCTACTTGTAGAACTGCAATTTTTTTACTGAAACATCATAAAATTCCCATTTGGTAGCTACCCACTTATATCTTACAGTAATTCTATTGAATGATCTATAGCTCCACTTTTATTCCCTATTAGTATTTGGCTGATCGATGGGTAACCTAATTGATTGTTAAGGTCAAATGTCTTTATTGGCCGGTGCCTGAATCTTTTCTCATTACAACTTAAAAAACCATTCTATGGTCTGTTAGAGTTCTTGTACTTGTTTTTGCACACCAGAACAATAAACTTCATGATGTAGATGCTGGTGACAATATACTTATGCAACGTTTTGTGTGTTCTCAGGTCCAGTATTAGAAGGACATGAAATATTGAGGTATCTGGGTTGAGCAGAACTGCAGTAAGAAACACTTGATGATGGGTTTTCAGATTGTTCTGTGAATAAGGTAGCTGTGATGTGAAATAAATTCTTTGCTTTTATGACAGCTTAATCATTTCTAAGTGTACAAATGCAGAACCTTAACTGCTCTCATTTTGGCTTGTGATGCTTACTGAGGTGTGGGAGAGATTAATGTGTGCTGCAGTACAGAAACAGGATCCTTGTGATTGCCTGATATTTTGCTAAACTTTTTTTTTTTCTCTTCTGGTGATACAGTTCACTGTGACTAGCTGATCTTTGTTTGGAAATGTACAGGTGTGCTATAAAAGCTCAGTATCTTCTCAAAAGGAGAGTATCTTTGCATAGCCTCAGGAAAAAATAGTGGAGCAGTGTCAATAGTCAGTAGAGATAGTCCCACTAAAACAGGGTTTTGCTTTTTCATCCAGGGTTTGTGATAGTAATCTGTTACAAGATTCGTATTTACCTCTGAATTTTCACATATATTAACATATTTTTAGGCTGGGGTCTCACTTGCCATTCACACGTGTCCCCCCACTTTTCCCCAACGCAACTCTGTTTCTGTCATCTAAGCATTTGCTGCATCTGGCAGGATGGATATCGATTCATTCTACTTTACTTAAGATGCTTATAACTGAATTAGTTGGCCAAGACTCCCATATAGTTGATGAAGCTGCTTCATTCATTTGTAAAATTCACTATTTTAAAAGTTTACTTTAGGATGAGAAGAATTGCACACTGGACTCTGTTAACTGTAATGGGAATGTGGGCTAATGATGTTGGGTAATATTTGCAGATAAAGCCAACTCCTGGAGATGAGGTCACCAAGATACATGGCTATTTGTCACTGGCTTTTTTATGTGTGTCTGTTTGTTTTAAATCTGATTGCTGCCTAATGCAAAACAAATAACTGGTTCCACAAAGGGGGTACTAGAATTGGAGGCTGTCTCAGTTTTTGTCTTGTAGTCACTAGGTACCCTCTAAGGCACTTTTTCTTTAGCTCTATTTGTGGGGGAAAAAAGAAAAGAGGGTGTACCTGCTCAAATTAGATGGTAGCTTGGTGTTTACGGCATTTTACTGGAGTATATGTGATGTGTGGACTCAAACAGGTCCATCTTCAGAGGATCTAAATTCCAGATGTTCCACTTTCTGGGCAAATACTGTAACTGTCAGCTTGCTATGAAAAAAGAGGCTGATGGCTCTTCCCCCTCTGCCTCAGTATCTCCACGAGTTTCTGACCACTAACAGTTGTTGAATGCTGTCTGTATGCATAAATACTTAAGACAAATGCCACCTCGAAGGAGACTGCTTGTTGTCTCGCAATTGCTTCATGTCTTATATTGCCTGAAAATGTAGTTCTCCAGTTTTTAGCTACCGAAGCAAGTGCTTTTGTTACTGCTTCTGAGGGTAGATGAGGGGGTTGTATCACCTTCTTGAATTTAACATCTATATTATGCTCAAGCGATAGGCATTTTGGAGTGAGATTACATGTCTTTTAGCTCTGTGGTTCCATAGGGTGGAATTTGAGCCAGGTGTTTCATATAAATAAGGGAATTATCTGTATGCCTGTAACAGCTCGGCTACTGTAGGTATACCTTTATTCCAGACAAAGAGGTCTTAATTAGGATTTATATCAGAATAAACCTGGAAATAATTACTTGATTTTTAATCTCTTTCTACAGCTGTACTTTATAGTTGTTTTCTTTTCCACCTATAGGAAAGCTCACTCTTCTTGATTACTACAAATCAATATTTTATGCAAAGTTAAGAGCGGTTCTACTGAAGTTGGTATAACATTTGGTTACCAAGCTACATTTTCCCAAATGGAAAATGGTGTTCTTTCTTAATAGATGACTGGGTATTTTAATTTTTTTTTTTTTCTTTAATTCCTGCTATGTGTCTGTCAAGTTGTATTTGGATAGAGATAAAACAAAACCATCTCCAAAGTTGGGTTGGTTTTTTTGTTGTGGCTGCTTTTTTGGTGGTGTGTGTGGTTTTTTTGGGTGTTTGGGGTTTTTTTTGTGTGTGGTGGTTTTTTTTTTTTTTAGGCTGAAACAACCTTTTCAGTACGATTTCTTCTGGAATTCTCTTTGAAACCTGTTTTATTGCTACAACTTCTGTCAAAGGAAGTAACAAGAAACAATTTCTGATCTCCTTGGGTCAGATTTTTCAGAAGGATGCAGTTGTCTATAGATGCGGAGATAGTTGATATTGAATGGCATCAGTGTAGCAGCTTGCATGACTGAGCCCTTGAATATCAAAGACTTGGGAATGGACCTGTTCTGTGTTTCAAAACCTTATTGAATAGATTTTGGTAGTCTTATAGATGTCTTTCAAGCTTGTAGGATTAATGACTCTCATACTTTTTTACCTTTTGTGTGGAAAAGTTTATTCATAGACTTGAAGTTGCTTCCCAGCTTTTTCAGTTCTTAACCAGACTTTCAACTAATTCATCTGACGTAATCTAAATGAAGATAATATTATTTCCACGTCTGCTTGTTGAAATGGAATTGGGAGAATTTGAGGCAAAATCTTTTTATAACAACAGAAACTAGAATTATGGATATCTAGGATGTTGTAAATGCTTTGTTGGGTAAAATATGCAGCTGAAAATACTTGATTCATTACGCAGGAAGGCATTTCCCTTGGTTGCATATGAATTAAAAGCAACATTTTATGACTTTACTCTTCAGGTTTCAGTCCCATTTCCCCACCCCCTGATTTTATTTTATAAAGGTATATTTCTTCAGAAAAATGTACTTAAATTAACATACACTGTATGTTTTTTAATTTTCAAAAGATTCTACTAATTGAGAAGTTGCTTAATAAGAGTAATTTTTAAAGGCTCTCTAGTGTTGTATGCTAAAATTTGAAAGGTGGTTAAACCATAAGAAAGCACTCAATTGCTTTATAGACAAAAGAAAATAAATAAAATAGAGCACTGTATTATGCAGCTGTTTCTGTAATTAGGAATATGTTGTGTTCTGTTAACATTTCATTTAATTTTCTTTTAATTGCAGTTAATGATGAAGAACTAAAGAAACGAATAGCTGAAGAACTGGCATTAGAACGAGCCAGGAGAGATTCTGAAGCTCAAAAGAGAAGGTTGGTTTGTTAATAACAATATTTAAAACAAACATGTACTTAATGCTTTTATTACTGTTATTTATCTACTTACTATAAACAGTTGAATTTTGTGCCCCAAGACAAAATGGTAGGTAAGACCTTTGGGTGATATAGCAAGTTTTGATATTAAATACATGCTAAAACAACGAATTAACTGCAATTTCCTTGTAAGAGCTGATAGAAAATGTTGATCTAAATCCCTTTTGACCTCATAAGCCTGACTCTTTTTTGCAGTCTTTTAAGCTCAATCTTCATTGATTTCTCCTGAGTCCAAATACTCACTTTGCAGTGTAGAGAGAGGTATAGCTTGAGAGCAATGCAGAGGTGGGTTACTTAAAACCCTTCTGTTAGATCAAAAAGTAAATTTTAACAGCAGCAGAAATGGTAATTCTTGTTATTAGGTATTTCTGTGAGGAGCATTATGTTTAGAACTGCTTCAATAGTTAGTACAGCATAGTGCTTTGAAGATACAAAGTACTGTATTAAAACAGTTTACTAGTAGAAAACCCTTTTGATATCCTTTCTCTATATTGAAACATTACTTTCTTATGCATGTTTTTTCAGAGACTGTAGTTACTGTGAAAGACTGGGTAGAGTCATACAGAATGCACCGGCAGACGTTGGATGCAGCATTTTTAAAATATACTCTGCAATGTTTAGTATGGTACTGTGGGATTATTAGCAATTAAAAAAATTCCTGTTTGAATTTGAAATTGAGTTTGGCTGTATGGTGAACTTGTTGGAATTGTGTGTTAATTTGTACGTGCTTTCAGTGACTTTCTTAAGTAGATAATATGACACTGAATATAAATATTAACCTATACATTGTCCTCCATTCTGAGAATGGGAAGAAAGGCTCATTATGATGAATTAAAAAAATTAGAATGTAATTAGTACTACTTAAACCATCTGCATATATATCAGTTGTTTCCTACACATCATTATATTATTATTTGAGTTAGGTTGATGGAGTATATAATTAGATAGGAGTATATAAATGTCCCAGGAAAAAAAAAAATCAGTCTTTTTTTTGAATCAGCAATAAAGGAAATCAATACGTTACAGTGAAAGATCTCCTCTGTTGAACTGGGCTTTGATAGGGAAACTTGCGTTACATTTGAGCTTAACGTTGACTGCTCAAGAGTTCAGCTAAACGTGATTACAGTGTGGAAATATTTGTTTTGTAACTTCAGTATTTTGTCGTTTGACACTTTTCAGTAATTTTCATTAAGTATTCCATAATTCAGTTTTCATGGGTTGTGCATTGATCTGTGAAAGGTAGGGAGCAGATGGGCTTGTCGTATACCTGATTTTATATTTTGTAGGGAATAATGCTGGCAGTCTTCCCTTTATTTGGCTAAGGATTAGTGAGGAAGATGTTACATATTAAAAGGATCCTGTAAAATCTTTTTGCTGTCTTAAAATTAGGTTGAAGAATCTGTCCTTTTGAAAGGTAAACTATAAAAATAAGTTAAAAAAAAAAAAAGAATAAAATGCCAAATATCAATTCTTGTTAGCAGCTTTAACCCTTTTCTAGTTTGGATTTTTCTTTTAAGCAATAAGCAAGGATTTCTTATTATGCTTTCCACACAGTGCAAAAATATATTTTAACCAGATTGTAGAAGCTCTTTTCATGTTGGATAAAACAACTTGTAAAAGATGCAGATGTTTACTTAACTATTACTTGAGGTCTTTATGGGCTGAATTCTGCTTGAGGTTTGTGTTTTAAAAACATTCAAGAAGTGCTGTAGCAAATGTGGAGCTGTTCTTCTCCGGATCATATTCTTCTGAGAATGAAGTGAATGCTGCGCTGTTGATGGATTTAAGAACAGATTTACGTTGTTCAGGTTCAGCAGACCTACCCCTCCTGTTTTATTCTGGTTGAGAAAGCAATCTCGCCACAACGCAGGGGCATGAGAAATGTTTGTGCAATGTTCTTTTTCAAGTCAGGATCCATACTTTCAGGCGAAAAAAATGCTGCCTTCTGTACAACCTCCTGTGCCAGTCTTCTGGGCACTCATGCTCTTAGCGTCGGTATAATTTTTCATCATTACTGGACTTCGATTTTCAAGTACGTACTTAAGAGTTAGATACATGTTGTTCAGATAAAGTATTTTATGTCTTGCCTGTCTGTCCAGTGCAGAGTGTTCTAGGTAATACAAACATGAAAAGGAAAAGATTATGCTCAGCTGCAGTTATTTGTAATAAACATACAAACACATTGATGCAGTGTTGGAAAACAGAGCAAAACCTGAGCTCCCAGCTATACTGTGCTTAAAACATATAATGGAAGGAAACTGTTAACAGAGAACAGTTTATAGTATTCATATGTCAATAGTTGCACAAGAAGAAATACAGTGTGATGCAGGTTTCGTGACTTTTGTGGATGGACGCAGTATACAAATGCACTGGTGCTGTCCAAGGCCGGCTGGACTAGGGTGTGATGGCATCTCATGTCTCTGAACAGCAACATGCTGAGCTGTGATCACCGGCTCTCTCAGTGCCAATGTCAGGCTCTTTGATGGGGAAATGAGTATAATGAGGCCTGACCCCATGAACATAAGATTTGCAAGGTATGGTAGGTATGAGAGCAGAGGTATGGTAGGGGCATGAGCCCATCATTAGTGAATTTAACTGGTATCCTAGTATTAAAAAAACTACTTGACCTTGCACTTCTAATCTATTAACCATTTAATTTGATAACCCACTACTTTTCTTTGTTGACTGTCTTTTAAGACACATGCTGATGGTATGTGACACAAAGTTCTTTTATTTCTGCATTCATTTTGTGGGATTTTTTTATCATAGATGGTGTATTTTGCATGTGTACATTCTCATTCCTTTCTCGAAAATACTGTTTTTCCTAATCTTTAAGTAAAGCAACATGTAAACATATAACTATCTGAAACTTGCAACTGCTTGTTGTGTCTGATTCCAGCTGTCTAATAGCTAATTTCGGTACTGTTTCTGTGTGCAGTGTATGACCACGTTTCAACCTTACTGCGAAATACATTTTATTCATTTCAGACTGCGAAGGAAGGAAACTTTAATTCTAACTCGCTGTATAATTTATTTATTCACACATACATGCAGTATGGACTACTCTTACTATATAAAGTTAAGATCTGTGCTTATTTCTGGGATTAGAGCTAAAGGCTGACTCTTCAAATTGTATTTTCATGCCATCAGTGCCCTCACAATACATGAATTACACAGCTCTTGTTTAAAAGAACTTTGAATAGTTATACATAAAGTAGTGATTTAGACCCAGCTTTAGAACATGTGTCCGAAATGGTATGCCCACTCATCTTTCATATTATTTCTGTATGCTTCTTCATGTATTTTCTTTTTTTTTTTTTTTCTTTGTGATTGAATATAGTTATAAACCTATATGCTTCTCTGCTGAGAATGTGAAGCTTGCCTAAACTTTTGGCTATATGAGAACAGGATGAAAACCAGGAGGCTCCTTGGGAACTTAAATTACCCCACAAATAATGATGAACCTTTACAGGATTTTCTTCCCCCAGAATGTGAAAGTCTGTATGGAGGTTGTGGAAACATTGTAAGTTGATGTGAAGGTAATAGCTACTGTCATGAGAATGTGTGTGTCTTCTAGTCTATTGATGGAAATTTAAGCATTACCTGAATTCCCCCATGTTTGACTGTCCTGGGCCAGAACACTGCCTCATCTCACTGTTTTTGCTGTCCAACTAATGGACAAACATTCTTGGAAGTGCTTTAATAAAGCTGTCTTTGGGCTGATTGTCCACTGGGAATATACCTACTTATTCGGATAGACTGGACGAATGCAGTTGCTGTGTGTAGAAGTCTTTTTTTTTTCAACTCAGAAATGAGCTGAGTTGTACATGAAGAAATGATGTCTGCTTGCCCTGTGTCTTATATTTTCTCCTGTATCTGCTGGCTAGAGTTGGAGATGGGTTCTATGGGTATGTCGGACCTTTAGCCTGACTGGTGTAGGTATTCTTATGCTCTCCGATCAGTTATGGAAAAGAGAAATGTGTTAACACCATCTTGCGATTCATAATGTCATATTGACCACAAACCCCACTGAAGAGCCGAAGTTGATTCTAGTTTATTCGTTCTTTTACTCAGCCCAACTATCGTTTCTCACTTTGGTTTTTCAACATTTGGGCTGTTTCATTTTAAAAGTACTTTCATTTAGAAAAGTTAAATTGATTATTACTTGATTACAACAGAATTTGCAGTGGCTGCATTAGTAGATGAGACCAGTTAGTGTGTCAGAGCTACAATCTTATGATAATACTCAAAGTAACGTAGAGGTTGCAACACTGTCAGTATTATAACAATAATACTGTTATTGTTGTAGTTGGTAATACTAGAGAGCTTCTTTATGTTCTGAACAGAAGCAAGAGGAAAGAGTAATGTGCCTTTTCCCCCTAGAGAAAATAGAGCTTTGGTATTTCTATAGTCTGTTTTCCATTTCATGTCAGTACCTCCAGAAATATTCCCTATTCTTACAGTGTTACTGAGAGACTCCACTCATTATAAGGTTTTGTATTTACTGAAAATGAAGTGTAAGTTAGTACCTTAATGGTTCAACAAACCACACACATATCACTACTTCGGGCATCCTTAAAAGGCTTTCTGGGTGTGATTTTTGTTACTGCCTTTGGTATGTGTGGTCCCTTCAGACCTACTAAAGAAGCAGGCTTTTGCCCCCTCTGAAATTCGTGCCAAAACTGCTGTTACACAACTCTGTAAGAAAAGACTTAAAAATGAGAGAATAGGCACAAGATCTTGAGTTTGACAGTAGTGACAAGTAATAAATGATAATTGTTGACGTAGTTTCTTTTTTCACAAAGTTCTTAACTTCATTTCCACTGTCATAATAGAAAGAGATGCAGAGTTTGTGAAACTAGTTATTTGCCATGACATGAGGTGACAATGAAACTTCTGAATCCTTTAGCTGTTTGGATTTCCTCCTGAGGTGTAGTCTGACAAATGTAGATCATTACACTGTGTCTTGTCACAGCTGTTGAACTCTTTTATTTTAATCATTTTGTTGATGTTGGTGATGAGAGAGTCTGAAATAGCTGTTCCTATTGAAGTAATTGGAAGCATTTCTTCTGATAGCACAGAGGTGGCCCGTGCCGTACCGGGTGGGTGCCATGGCTCTTGAACTTCAGCGATGAGAAGCTGCTTCTGGTGAGCAAGATGCATCTGCTCCATCGAGTTCTGCAGAGAAATCTACACAACTCGGTGGGCCAGTAGACATGTTCTGGGACAGTACGATGGTAGTAAACTAGCACTAGGGATCACAAAATGCACATTTGGAATAAAGAGAAGTGGTATTAGGCTAAAGGGGTTTATTGCCAAGAAATAAACTTTATCAGTTATGAGATTTTTCCAGTTTTAACTCTTGTGTCTCAACGTCTGTCTGGCTTGATCTAGTTTGCCTCTTACTGCCAGAACATGGTACTGGAACTGTTGTACAGTCCCTTTTAACCTGGGTGTTTGATTCTAAATATGTGGTAATAACTTGACTTTTGCCTTTTCTCTGCTTATTCTGGACAAGCTCAGCAAATACTTAACTATTTTTCCTAATTTCCCAAGAAGTCAATGAGTAAAAACTTTTAATGTTAATGGCTCTGGAGAACAGGCATGGGGGAATTAGGTGATTTTCCTTCTCCTCCCATCTTTAATGTCTAAACTGAACGCAAGTTTGTCTACTACATACACTACCTTTGTTCTTGAATATAAAACTATTCATTTGTTAGAGTCCATGATACTGTACTGATGGTGCTCGATAAATCTTTTTGTTTATAAAGAGTTTGCATTATGAAAGGCATACACAGAAGGAAAGATATTTTCAAAAAGCAAAAGTGAACAACAACTTACATCATCAACATAATGATAAAATTTTAGCTACTGTCAACCTTATCAGACTGCTGGATGCCTCTACTAAAATATATACAAAACAATACTTAAGAGGCAAATGAAGGATGTGATTTCCCATAGAAATTGAACACTCACGCATGATTACTTACTTTCCCCTCCCCCCCCTTGAAAATCAGGAAAATTGCAGTCTTTCTTACTTTCTTGGCTTGGCAAGCATTTCCTAGCTTCCACTTCTCTATATGATTTGGCACATGGCAAATATAAATTATATGTAGAATGAGGTGTTATTGCAAAATGCGGTGCATGACAGTCCCTTCAATATTGCAGAAAGTTTATTTTGTTCAAGTCTTCAATATATGCATGCGTGTAATCTTGTTAATATGCCAAATATATGTCCCTGTACAGTTTGCTGATGTGTGACTGTCCCAAGAGACACAGATGATTGTTTTCCCTATGCTTAGTTGTACTTGGATTCTCCTATATCGTATGTCCTGTGATTCCAACATTTGTTTCTCAGAGAAAAAGTACTACTGTAAGTAGGAATTTTGAGCTGGAAAAGGCTTAAAAGTAGCCCTTTGTTTGGTTTGGTGGCCCTTCAGTAACTCTGTTGCTAGGTCTGCTTTAAAGTTGTTTAAAGCATGACAAAGGTAGAAAATTATCAAGATTAGGGCTGAGGACTGTGCAACTGTTGCTCAAAACCTTATTAAAAAGGATCTGATGTATGTAGAAGTTACAGAGTGTATCTTAAATCTTTTTTAAAGTGTCTGTTTAGACAGTCGCAACCCTGGAAGGTTACTTCTGTTTAAATTAAGATCAGGGACATGGATTAACCTGATTTGTGGAACACGAACTTTTCCAGGTGACTTCATCTGAAGCTGAATGGGGCACATTCCTGGGATCCCATGTGAAAGGAATTGAATAGGGGGTAACTGTGGATGGGAAATGGTGGACATCTGGAGCTTACTGACTTTAATCAGCAGATCCAGAAAAGAACTGTTGCCTGCAGCCTCAAGAGTGTTTCAGTGTCTCCTAACTACCTTGTACTATAGGTACAAGCCTGCATTTTTTTTTTTTGTAGTCTTGTTCAGTCCTCGTCCAGCTTTCTCGGCCTTCTAGTGGTTGCCTGTTGGGATCCCCGTTATCCCTTCCCTGTATTGGCTTCTGCTTATTTTCTGGTATGGTCACCAAAAAGCCAACTAGCAGAACAAGAAAGACATGGACCTGTTGGAGCGAGTCCAGAGGAGGGCCACGGAAATGGTCGGAGGGCTGGAACACCTCTCCTATGAAGAAAGGTTGAGAGAGTTGGGATTGTTCAGCCTGGAGAAGAGAAGGCTCTGGGGAGACCTTATTGCAGCCTTTCAGTATATAAAGGGGGCTTATAAGAAAGGCAGAGACTTTTTACCAGGGCCTGTAGAAACAGGACAAGGGGCAACAGTTTTAAAACTGAGAGAGGGAAGGTTTAGATTGGACATAAGGAAGAAATATTTTAGGATGAGGGTGGTGAGGCACTGGAACAGGTTGCCCAGAGGAGCTGTGGATGCCCCATCCCTGGAAGTTTCAAGGTCAGGTTGGAGGTGGCTTTGAGCAACCTGATCTGGTGTAAGATGTCCTGGCCCATGGCAGAAGGATTGGACTAGATGGTCTTTAAAGGTCCCTTCCGATCTAAACCATTCTGCATTTCTATGATGGCTTTTGATAACTCTTAAGTTTCGCTATGTTTTGATTGTCTAGTCTCCTATAACGACTTTGGTAACTTTTGTCTTGAAAGCTACATGAAAAATGCTTTTCTTGAGTAACACAGATGATAGATTTTCAAACATTCCCTGGTAATGAATTGCTGGAGTCAGTTCTACTTGGCTAGCTGGGCTCCATATGGTGTGGCATTTTATCTGTCATTAGCTGGATAACTTATTGCAACCTCTGTATTTCTGAACATCCTCATCTGTTTAAAGAAAATCTTTCTAAACTCTAAATCAGCTTTTAAAAATATGTACATGCTGGTGCATGAAGAAGGTGGCTCTCAGTGGTAGGTTATTAGGCTGCAGCCATTAGCTGCTTTATATTTTTTTGTTGTTGTTGTGCTTGGGGGAGGGTCCCTATATAACTGCAATTCACTTTAGGGTTTAATTGATACTCTGATGTGTCTGAGTGCTTTCCCCCGACCTTGTTTTGTCATGTTTGTCATGTCTCAGCAGTACATTGAATATGTGACAAGCTCTCAGTAAACTTGGAGTAGGCAGCTTTTGTGGAAGAGAACAACAAATTCTGCAGCGAAAATGTAAAGTGAAAGAAGAATGAAGAACAATATTAGAGAAGAACCCTTTGGGAAACTACACATCAGAAATGTTATATTAAAATCAATACTGGGGCTTGACCTTTTTGTGCTACTGTATATTTCAAAGCTTCCTATTGATTTCTGTTTTAATAACATGTTTATTCTAGTTTACTGGCATAGGTCTGGAGAACATAAAGAAAAAATAAAATGATTTATTTGCAATATTCATTCTATATTTTACTGAGGTAAGTTTATGAAGAGCATATTAATGTATCTTCAGTTCATATGGGTAGTACACTAAATGTGGTGAAAACTTTTTTGAAGTAGATTTATTTTCTTCCTAAATGATTATATTTTTCCAGGTAATTAGCTATGTTAATATGGGAGACTGGCTTTTTCTTGCAATATTCTTCTCATGGGGGACAAGGAGTTACTTTTTTAAAAAAAAATAGTTGTAATCTGGTCCTCTGCCACAGGGACCTCTTGATAGTGTTTAGATTAAGTGTGAAAACAGTCAGGAAAACTATATCTTCTCTACTGCTGACAGTAGAATAGAAAGCTGGAAATACTTCCATGAAGCAGTAAAAGTGATTATAATTATTTTGACTTCTGATAGGTCAAGAATAAGAGTTTAATATCTTCTGGCATGAGTGACAATACTGTTTTTAAAAAACAGCTAAAGATATTACCCAATTGATAATCACATTTAGGAATGCAAGAATTGGTGCAACAGACTTGCACCAAAGCTTGCCGCCTCTGGTCGTCCTTTCTCTGAAAAGGTTTCTATGAAGTAAGTCTTGCAGAGAGAGATTCAGGCGCTGTTTATAAGAGAGAGAAACTGCTTTGAGAGGGATGTTTCTTTGTTACTGTTGTCATTCCTGGGGAGGGGAAAAAGTTAGATACTCTGGTGTGAAAAGCTTTACTTTTGAAGTAAAGCTCTGTTGTCAGTATTGCCACATTTATGTAGCCTACAGATAATTCTTCTATCTTTGTTCATACACCTTTATACAGTATGACTTCTCTTCTACAAATGCTGGGAAGCTTAACCTTTTTCTAGTATGACGTTCAGTGTATCAGGAAAAAAAACCTGGCTATCAGTTTGAGAGAGAAAAACTTGGATATTTTGTGGTGATAAACAGGACTTTGGAAGTTGAGTCATAAATTGCATATAAACTGGAACGAAAGGCTAATGTGACATCTGATAAGGGCCTCCCGTCTCTGAATGTGCCATGTACGTGTGCATGACTCTCCTTCTGTATCTGAAGATGTATAGTTGGTAGAGAGGGGACTTAAAATAGTAATTGCAGAGTAGACTTTTCTGGAGTGTAAAATCGGGTAATGCGGGGCAGTGGTGAGGTCTATTCATTTACCAAAACAAAACATTCAAGTTTGCCGTGTATAACTGATTTTATAAAAATAAAAAAAGTAAAACGAGTTTCCTTTGAGTGTCTAAAAGGCCACTTCAGCCGCAGGGTTGGGGAACACGCATGGAGAAAGTGTCAAGTTTTGGCATCACTTCCACAGGTTGAGTTTGTCCTATTCCTCCTTCCTAGTCATGCCATCTCAAACTTTTTTTTTTTTCCTCTCTCACAGCAGAAGTTTCCCTCGTCTGATCTCATGCCCAGCAAAAGATTTAGAAGTGAATTTATTCTTCGATAGCTATAATATTACTGAGGGCTGGAGGATTATGCGATAATACTGCTCTGTCACAGGAAAAGAGGGAACGAGGAGGGTCAGGCTGGGTCAAGACTGTCCCTTTGCAGGCAAGGGAAGAAGCCAAGGTTAAGCGTGAAGACATTTCAGGTTTGAGCACAGATTTACCTATAAAACAAGTACTGTGATCAGGTGAGCTGTTGTAACTGATGCCACTTTGGACAGCCACCTGTTGAAAAGATAATTCTATTATGGAAGCATAAGTCACCTTCTGAATGGGGTTGCGCTGTACCTTTTGTTTTTTAAAGACCATAAAAGTATAGCGCCCGATCTTACCTGCAAAATGCCAAGGAAACATAAAAACGTTTGCAGCTATGCTGTTTATGAGGTTGAGGGTTTGGAAATTTCAAGCTATCTTAGAAGCCTGTTTTACTTTCCTTATTGTTTTCTGGGAAGAAAAAAAACAGTATTTGGCAATGGTAGAGTTACTCTCCAAGTTTTCTGTTATTGGTCTGACTCTCCATTAATACCATTTTGTCTTGTTCTCAGTGTATATGGAGATGAATCTTGGAGACAGGAAATGGAGATTAGAGAAAGCAGCACTATAATTCACTCCTACCTTTATAAACCCCAATTTTCAAGGGATTATTTTTCACTTCGATTTTAAAACTTGGCATCTCAACTGACAACTTGTATACCAAGCTTCATCTTGATAAGTTTATTTCTAGGAGAGATGGGAAAATGACTTGCAGCCAGTGAGTTTATTTGGAGAGAACATCAACAAAAATAATACTGCTTCATAGTTTTAGATTCAAGTAGGGAGGAGGGAAACTATTCCCCCCTGGCAATTTTAAACAAACCTTTGCTTTCAAACCACTGAGCTCTTTCATTTTGAAAAGTAGCAAATGAGTAGACATAGCAGAGAAATGCTTAAAAATAATAATAATAATAATAAAATTTTTAACTGTCACTTCATTTTAACGCATAATTAATGTTGTCGTAATTTCATGACTGCCTTTGCAGATCCCAAGAGGAGCAATATTAAGTTGAAAAGTAATTTCAAGTGGAGTTATGTGAATATCGGGAGAAGTCTTAGCTAAATACATATACAAATTATGTAAAACAGTTTTACTATTCTGACTTAGGTTCTCTGCATGCCTCTGGCGTAAAGGTAGAAATTTGTTCATCTATTCTGTCTTTATATAGTACTGATCTATATGCACATATTTTAGAAACAGTGGCTTTATGAAGTACAATTACAAAATCCCCTTAAACAACCTTCTCTCCCTCCTACTCACCCTCCCTCCTCTCAACACCCAACACCCCCCAAAAAAAACCCTCCACAACCTAAGTATCTTAATAAAGAAAGTCAATTCAACCATCTTCTATAAGGTGTGAGCAGCCATCAGACTGACAAGAGTCAGTGTCCATATTGCAATATGTATTAACAAGCTGTCTGTGGAAGTATTGTTGTTAAATTGAAGAGCTGTATATAATTACGAGTTTTGAAATTAGTGTCTTTGATCTTTTGATCAAGGACTGGCACATAAAATAACATGGCCATTAGCAAAGATTTTTCAATTGACAGATGTTATGCTGAGGCTGGAAGGCAGCTGGAAAAAGGAAACGAATGAATATGTTCAACTGAATGTTATTACTTGGACTCATTGTTATGGGTGATTTGAGAAGTATAGCATTTGAAGTAGGGAGTAATTGAGAGAAAGAGGGGGTAATTGAAAGAAATGGTTAAGTGGGGCGAGGTGGAACGTAATCTTAACCAAGATAATTTGTATTAAGTTCAGTGTTTTCTTGGATTGGATAGCAGCCCTCAGCCTACAGAAAGAGTAAAGCAAAGCACTTGATACCTTGCCCTCCTTGTTACTGCTACTGGACATCTCCGAAACTAATGTAAGAATTGTAAGACAATTTGAGACTGACTAAAGACAAGTGTGTAATGGGACATATTGGAGGGAGGAGTTAACATGATGGGAAAAATTTACTTGCTGCTTAGGGATCAATTTTGGAATCACTATTGCTTTTCTGTTTACAGTAATATTTCTAATGACTGATGCACTGATTTATATACGTGTATGACCGGCACTAAGGAGCGACAGGTCACCATGAGGAAGGAGTGGACATGCAATAAAGTAGTGGAGTTCTTGTTAAATTTAATAATACGAAGTGCAAGCATAGGAAAGTAGCAGTAATATAGTACCAGACCGTAGGAAAATCTCACTCAGATTACTGTATGCAGTTTGAGGTAGATAGGCCAAAAAGACCCCAGATGAAACAGATATTGTTCATATTAGCTTTCATTATATTAATCTGCAAGTTCTGGAGGTGCTGCTAGCTCTCATCAGAGGATGAAAAGCCCTTCCCCACTCATATCCTGAGTGTGTAACTTGGCCTCTCTCTTTTCCTCTTCCTCCTTCTCATTTGTGTTATTTTAACTTCACTCTGAGCTGTTGGAAGTTGCCTCGCTTCCATGTCATAGCTGTGGTAGATCAGCTGGGATGATTTCAGTGGTACTGGCAAGTGCCTGGTTGCACTTTGCCTGTGTAGCAAAGGGGAAAGCCAGTCACTAGGTCTGGGGTACATCAGGTTAGATTTGGAGGGCTTTATTTTGCAGTCTGCTGATGTATAGGACAAGTTGCGTTACTCAGAATTGTTTGACGGGACAGGGTTTGGAAGCGTTATTGGTACCTTTGATCTCTCTTCCTACGTGCACCATAATCATGAGAGCTCTTGATCATTTGTAGTGAATTTGTCAAAGAATTTTGGTTGTGCGTGTTGTGGTCTATAAAGTGGATACCAGTTTGGATCCATGTAGTCATGTTTGAATGGTTTTGGGCTAAGCACTCATGAAATGGTTGCAGATCTGGGTTTGGTAACCTGCATGTTCCTTTTTTTAACTTTATATTCCCACATTTTTAAAGCTTTAGCTTTTTTTGGTTTGCCTTGCTTCTTTTCTATTTTACCAGTCCTAATTCTCTTCTACTTAATGGGAAATTTGTTCAGTATGTAGATGTCTCAAAAAACATTTGGGTAGAACATAAGCTCAGGAAAGTTATATTCCAATCTTAAATTTAGAGGAGTTCTCTGCATTCCCATAGATGTTTTTAGTAATGTTTTGGGTTCTCCTTCCAGCCCTCACCCAGAGCAATGCATCATTTAAAATACGATTTACATAAAATTTTGCCAAAAGAGCAAAATAAATTAGAGAAAAAAAATTATATTTTGCCTATTCGGGACATGTGGGCAATACGAGTGCAAAAAAGTTGAAGGCAAAATGTGTCCTTTTTACACCATGGCTTCACCGTGCAGGGGAATATGCAAATGTTAACAGAAAGTATCAATCTGAAGTATAAGATTTAGGAATGAAATTTTAGGACAGATGTTTAAAGGAAGTGGTTGCTACTAGTGTTAGGAATAGCCCCCTTCACCTGTAGTATGCAAAGTCTTATGTGAGTAGAGAATAATGTTTTTAATGTGTAAATAGTGCTGGGAAATCACTTCAATTTAGTAGAACTTTTTTTGTGTTGTCATTCTGAGACTTCTGTAAAGAAAAAGACATTGCCTTTCAGATAACTTGTTTGTGTATCTCAGTCCTTAACTATGTTTTGCAGAGGCAGATGAACTTTAGCGAATTTATCTGACTTTGCAGTCAGGTGAATAATCGGTTACTAGAAATGGAGTAGGAGAAATATCCATGTCACACTTCTCAGACCTCAGTTCAGGTTAAAGTTGTTTTCCCGATGTCTCTCGCATCTTTTCAAATCCCTTGTCAGCTACAATGATTTTCAGCCACAGCTTTCTACGGCACATTCAGCATGCTCTCATTAAATATTGAAACTCAGTACTCAGAAACATTATTCATTCATTAATATTACATCATGGCCTAAACTGCATTGTTCAAAACATTTTCGGATGTTATGCAAGTCTGTCAGAATGCATTAACAAACTTGCTTGTGTCAAACTAAGCAAAAAACCTGATGAACAGTTTCCACTGTAAACACATTGTACTCCTATTTTTAGTCAGTGTAAGCTTTTTGGGTTGAGGGGGTATCATATAGAAATGGAAGTGTTCAGAGATGAAAGATGAAGGAAGCCGGATAAAATTAACATTAATAACCCCTCCCCCCCCTTGTAAGAAAGCATACAGGTTTTTTTTTTTGATACTGAAATGTTTTAGTTTTATGTCTTCTTACATGGAGTTCATATTTAAGGATCATTTCCAACTTTAAAGACTAATACCTCTTCAGAATTTTTTCTACATTTTATAGAGAACAGGACAGGATGATTTTCCTGATAGTGGACTTTGAAAGAGGAAATAGTTCAATTTTGGTTGGTTGGAGGTAATGAAAAATGACACAGTTCATGCTTTGGACTTGAATGTGTTTATCTTGGATCACCACAGATCCATCAGATTGTGTAGCTTGGAGACTGTAATAAAGATATTACAATTGGCAAGTAATCATTTCCCTGAAAAGTAACGAAAAGAAAATGTTTCATCTTTGATAGCATAATAAATTTTCAATATCCGTAATAAGGGCTGAAAATGATATATTGCTATATTTGCTTTTAATATAGTATTGTTGACCAATTCTAGATTTCCTATGGATTCTGGATTAATTTAAAATAAAATGTGTAGCGGCTATTGAAGCACAAACCTAATATTTTTTTAACCTGCCTCAGTGTGTTGCTGTTTGTGAATTAAAAGGTGCTTTTGCCTTAATGATTAATATCTGCAGGTGTTTTTCAAGAATGACAGAAATGGATATTTTGAAGTAAACAATAGAGTGAATTCTTCTGGATTGAGAATTAAATTATTCATCTTGTTAGTGTGGCCAACGTGTTTCGTGCTGTGCAAGATTACACTACCATGTCATAAATTCACGTGGTAAAATTAACAATTTTCTTCTCTTGAACTAATTTTAAAAATGGATCTGAAAAGGACTGACATCTTTTTCAGAGCGCAGCAAAATTTTATCATGCCTTTTTTTGGAATGTATTTTTTGTGTTTCTTAAGAGATACAGAAAACAGACCACTTGTCCCATCAGAGATGATTTCTTGTTTGTTTCTTAAATTTCTAATTCTGCTGCACAGTAATTGGAGAGAGGAGCTAGCTGCATATTTTGACTTCTCTTATTTTGTTGGACCCTACATGACAGTTGTCAGTTATTCATTTTAAGTCATTGAGTAATTGAGGAATTATTTTTCTTGTTATTATTGTTTTGTATTATTTTTGTTGTTGTTATTATTTAATAGTTTCATTTGAATAGAAATAGTTACTTTAAACTGATATGTACAGAAAATGTAAAATTATGAAAACCTAAAGAACAACTTAAATAGACAATTTTTAAATACAGATGTATTCAATTTATTCTTTAATATGCATTAATTTAGGCAAATTTACTTTTCGTCTACTGTCAACTGCAGTAAATGGCCAAGATGAACTAAGCAACTGAGATTATTATTTTATTTTTTTTCCGTGGTGCTTGTGATGGTCAGCCATAGTTGATGAGACTGTTGTGTGCTAGCTGGGTGCTCTCACCTGTAGCCTGTTTCATTGGTGACAATGTATGGTAGAGTGGCACTGTCATGAGATTCCAGCTGGTTTTCGTTTAAATCTGGGCTAAATCAGTAACACTAGCTTTGGGAAATGCCATAACTGAGTTAATTTTGGCTCTTCCATAGCTGCAGAGAAAGAGGTTTTCTGGCCAGAGATGTGGGGTAAGCATGTCAGGCTGTCTTAGATAATGCTCTGAAATGTTTGGTGTATTCACACGTAGGTTCTCTTGTACTTAATCTTGCATGTAGTGTGTTCATAGCTAGTTCAAAAGCTGTATAATAACAAATGACACCTAGAATCTCACATTCACTTTTTTTATATACACTTTTTATATACTGCTTTTATAGAAAAAAAGATACAAATAAAAGAGGAATGCACAAGCAAAAAGGTTATTCTGCTGAAATCGGATATTTCCCCTTTGGCTTTGGTCTGAAGATCTACTTCAGGAGATGGTTGGGACAGAAGTTTTGATCACATGTATAACTTAGTTTGATTTTGCCTCTGCCCCTCCTGCCCACCCCTCAGAAAATCTAGATCTAAGAACAAGTTGACTTTATATATACGAGAGCATCTTTTAGAATTCTTTTCATCCGTCCACTGGTGCGAGATTGCTCCTTGAGAATCATGTGGAAGGTTTTGTGTTCAGTTTTAACAGAATCTGATTTAGGTGGAGTGTACTGCAAACGTTATTTTGATGAAAGTGACTTCAGGAATAAAACAGTCCAAAATTTGTCTTACAGTAGAACCTAAATATGATAACTAAAAATATCCAAATTCTTATTATGCCTCTATTTGTTCTGAGATACATAAATCTTTGCTGGTTGGTGTATCAGGATATACCTAGCCTCTTGCAGTTTCCTCCAGGTTTTTTTTTTCCCCTCAGTGACAGCAATGTTCAATCATACTTCTGTTTTGGGTTTTTTTTTTTGAGGAAAATCCAAACTTCATCTGTTTAGGTCTGCTTCTTGTGTTCAGTAACTTTAATGCATGCGATGGCGTTCTGCTCTGAGTGAATCCAAGGGGCTACTGTCTCCAGTGAGATGGGAGTTACTCGAATGTAGGAATTTTCTCCAGAGGGATCTTGATTCAAGTTTTTCATTCAAATAGGTAAGCTTCATAACTTACGAATGTCCCAGCATTCATTACAAAGGAAATGCAATAATTTTTTTCTCCTCTAGCTAAGCTCTTAAGTCCAGTCTTTAAAGGCAATAAGAGCCTCAGACAGATCATTTTTATTCTCTGTTTTGAGACAAGCAGGATATTTGCGGTGCTGTGAAGGCTATCAGTACAAAAGTGTGTCCAGTTTTAGCCAGTACAACTTCTTTTCTTCCAACAAAAGTTTTTTTTTCCCCATGTTTTAATTCCCAAATATTGTCTATATTTGTAATATCCATATTCAGGAGATGACCCAGTTTTCTACTTGGAAAGCATGCTTTTATTAAAACTTATGTAACAAATGAATCTTTGCATCTTAGCACAAAAAAAACACAGGAAGTTTTCTAGGTATTCACTGATATGTTGCTTGATTTTGATATTCATAAGTTTGGGTTGTACTGAAAACAGATTTCCAGGACAAGGATGGGAGCTGATATGAGGATGTTGTTTTGAAGTATCATAGATACAAGAAGTTACAAGTCCAGTAGGTTAATTATGTCGGTCATTGACTGCAAGGATGTCCTCTTGCTTCCAAGATAAAAACAGGTTGAAATACCACTGAACAAGCTAAAAACCGAACTTTGTGTGTACTTGATTGTTCAAAGAAAAATTCCAGGAAGGTATGCACATATTTTCCTGTCTTCAGTCTGTAAACTTTTGTGTTCACATGAATAGCAAAATTAAAGGTGGTGTTTGTTATTTTTGCTATTGCTTTTTACTTAATGTAAATACTTAATTACTTTTAGTTGCCTACCAGCAGATAGATCTACAGGTAGGTGAAGATGTCTGTCTATTTAGATATGAATACCAGAATACAGTGTTAAAATCAACAGCAAAAGGAGGACTGGGGTAAGTGTGGACCCACTGCTAAATGGAGCAGGGACCCTGCTGACAAAGGAAATAGAGAAGGTGGAGATACTCTAAGGCTGCTTTTGCCTTCTCTTCCTCTGTCTTTACTGCTAAGGCCAGCTTTCAGGAATCCCAGGACCCTGAGACCAGAGGGTTGGTCTGGAGCACAGATGACTTAACCCATAGTGAAGGAGGATCAAGTTAGGAACACTTAAGCTGGGCATAGCGAAGTTTCCTGTGGATGGATGAGTTGCAACCATGAGTGCTGAGGGAGCTGGCTCATGTCATTGCGAGGCCACTCTTGATTGTCTTTGAAAGGTCATGGAGATCAGAAGAGGTTCTCAAAGATGGTAAGAAAGCAAATGTCATTCCCATCTACAAGAAGGGCAAGCAAGGAGATCTGGGGAGTAGGACAAGAAGCAACGGACACAAACTGAAATACGTGAAATTCCACCTGAACACAAGGAAACACTGTGAAGGTGGTCAGACACTGGATCAGGTTGCCCTAAGAGGTTGTGACGTCTCCATCTGTGGAGATATTCAAAACCCGACTGGACATGGTCCTGGGCAACCTGCTGTAGGTGACCCTGTTTGAGCAGGGAGTTTGAACCAGATGATCACGTGAGGTCCCTTCACGCCTAAAGAATTGCCTGATTCTGAGAGCAGTGGACTGCGCTTTCTACTTAATAAAGTAAGAGACAGTCATCAAGCATTTAAAAGATGGGTGAAAGAAGTTACGATGTAGAATTAAAGAGTGCCAGAAGCTTTAGGGGTAATAAAAAGATAAGTGGCTTAATCGTTAGGTGTTTGTTTACTAAATTGCAAAAAGTACAAGTGTCATGCAAGAATAAATTTTCTTCATAGTGTTAACTCAGAGCATTAAAGTCCTAAAAGACAGTGCTGTAGAAAGGCAGGAGTTGTTGCTTTCTGTATATGATTGTATGCAATAAAACAGCTGAGAGCATGAAATACTGTGAAGTGTTAATCCAAACTTTAGTACGTAGAGGTTCTTGTTAATGCTTTATGTGTATTTTCAAATAGTGCTATGGAAAAGCAATAGCATTGCATATTTTATTTCATTAAATCAGCTACTGTAACTAAATAGCTGTACACTTCTTGAAACAGTATTTCATAATTATTTAGAGGTATTTTATTCAAACTATCAACTGTGTAGAAAAATGTATAGCCAACAGCCTTCTCTGCTGTTTCAGCACCTTTTTTTAAAGCACTTTCTTTCTTTCTGTATAAATGATCAGTGTAACGCATAATGTCTCTTGTCTGTTAATCAGGGCTTTGTGCTTAAACGTGAGAACCATTATATTGAGCCTTTATATTTGCTGTAATTAAAAATGTCATTTTAAGTGGTCGATTTATGTAGAATTGTTGGAGTAGTGGACTGTACTGACAAGTTGTGCTATTTAACTCCTTATAAATTGCAGATGTGCATCTCTATTTATATTTTTACTTTTGGCTTGATAATGATATAATTTATTACTGTAGATTTAGCTGATGTTTGCCTTTATTCAGCAGTGGTACATGCTGAATGCCAGGAAAATGAATTTGTAATGTCAAGGAAGAAAACTACTGTAAGTTGATGCAAGCAAATGTTTGAGATCAGTACGTATCTGCCTTGTGTTTGTTTCGTTAAGCTCCTACAAGCCACCCAATTATGTAACTCAAATAAATGAAAATTACTTCAAAATCCTACTTCTTTTGTTAAAACTCTGGTGAATTTAAATCAGTTGAGATGGGTATTTAGGACTTTTTTGTGAACAAAAGTTGCCCTAAATGAAGAAGTCTAGTGGGCGCTTCAGACATTTAACTCATTACATTTTATTCGGTAGGTACGATGAGATAAATTCCTGATCACATGAATGAGGATTAGAATAGATAGGAAAGACTTTAAATTTTTGCTTTAAGGTGCTGCATAAGCAAGGCAGTTGGATGTTTTTGAAGAACATAAAACAAGTACCTTTTTGGCCTAAATTGTCTAAAATCTGATCATGAAATAGTATAAATTTCTTTTCTGGTAGAATGCCACACAAGGAAGAAAACAAAAATCAGTAAGAGGTTTGCTGTACAACTTTCTTTAACTGAGGTGACCTGGTCTAGGAGTTTAATAAAAGTACTCCTAAAGACATCGGCAAAGCTGGATACACAGGCGTTGCCAAGCCCTTGAGCTTATTAGACACAGTGAGACAGGGAACTATGGTGGCTTGCAGGTAGCCTCTAGTGAAGGAGGAATCTTTTGCTTCTGGAGATGAGCACATGAATTGCAGGATTGCTTTGTGACACCAGCAAGTAGGTCTTGATGATGGGAGGCATCTAGTTAAGCCAGTTGAAATGAAGAGCTGATAAACTCTTCATGTAGAGGAGAGTTGGAAATTCAAAGACAAAATCCAAGAATTGAAAAGACAAAGCTGTGAAAACTCTCTAGTATTTCAGAGCCAGACAAGAAGAAAATTCATGTAGGAAAGAGCTCCAAATAGTGTGGTGGAAGAGCTGTCTTCAAAAAGGATTGCAGTTGATCAAAAGGTCTGCAAGACAGATGGATATGCAAAGAAACCTTTATGCCAAAAGTCATGGAGCCAAAGGAAGCCAAGAAGTCACAATGAGAATTGCTAAAAGTCAAGTGGAAGTTTTCATTTTCTTTACTCTGGTATGTTTTAAACTAAATAGATGATTTTTTGGTTTTTTTTTTTTTTCACTTACCAAAGATGGGTGTTTTTGGGGGAGTAGAAGGCAATCCAGATAGCTCAGAAGCTATGGAAGTAAAATTAGTGGCAAAGATGTAACAAATCTTGAAGAGAAGCTCTGTTACTGCCATAGAAGGGAATGGAAAATAAGAGTCAAAATACACCTTTACTAAAGGGAAATAGCAGCAGAGAATTAAATAATTTCATTCCCCCAACATAAGAACATAGCTACTTTAAAACAACAGAAACACAGTAGGCCTAATCTTGTCAGTGGCTACTAAAATACTTGGCATCTTTAGAAAATTACTGGTTAAACTGGAGAAGGTGGAGATTTGTTGCAAATGGTAAATGGAGAGTATTACTCCGGAAGGTAGTTGGTAATGGGATTTCTTGGAAAGCAGTCTTGGAACTAATGTTCATATTTTTATTTCCGAAAGATGCATGTGGTACAAAATTTAGTGATACTATTTCAAAAGAAAGGTTAAGGTGTCTTATGTGAGGAAATAAATGACTGACTCCTCCTAACTGATGAGTGGCATGAAAGTGCTAGGTCCTTCTGCTAACAAACTAACAAATGTTTTGGCACTGTAAATCTTCTATCTAGAAATAGCAGGGAATAAAAAAACTGGGAAGTATTAGTTAATCACCAAAGTGAAATCCTCTGGAAATGGAGCATGTAGTTCTGCAACAGCTGCAGGGAAGAGCTGATGGGTTCATCAGGGAAACAACATTTCTTATAAAAGGCTGAAAGCGGGGATTTTGTTTGCATGAAAAACAGAAGATGGAAAAGCGGATGAGGCTGTTATCTTAAAATGATCTTTGTCCCCAAAGTGAATGTGTTTAAATAGGGCAAGTATAAATTGAGTTTGGAGATTACAAGAACATTCTTAAATCTCCAGAAGATGAACTTCTGCCACAGCCTTGCAGGTGGAATAGGGACAGCAGTAAGGTTTGGGGTTTGGTTTTTTTGGTTGTTGTTTTGGATGAAGTTGATCAATTTATGCAAGGCATTACTGCTTAGCTGCAAAACTGTTAACTACCTGATGACCCGGTAAATGCTTAAGTTTGGTGTTTGGATATTTATACTGACTTACCATAAGTGCATTTTTGAAGACATCAAGAAATCCGACTTTAAGGAAGAAGGGCGGTCTGTAACTAAGAAAACTGAATTTGGATGAACTGTTGTGAACAACATAGATAAAATACATCAAAAAAGGAAAGATTTCACATCATTATTTGTATTGGTATCAATGAGCAAGCTACTATTAAATATTGTTTTTCATCTTCATATATTGGGAAAGAACACATCACTTAAGTGTTAGGTAATATCATTTTACACATGGAGTGGGGAAAGAGGAGGTGGGGGGATAGTAATTTGTTAAAAACATACAATGCATTATTACCAAAGGTGGCAGTTGGAAGTGAGGGACTTTCCCTGCCCTCCTATCACTTACTCCATTGTGATGGAAGTTCCTTGGGGGATCAGTTTGGCAATGACCGTGAGATGCAACAAAGGATGGCACAGAATCCTTTATATGGGATTTTTATCACTGGTTTCCAAGTACACCGTGTAACTTGTAGGACTGGGTGTAGGGTTGTGCAACTTCGGCAGGGATTTTATAGGTGCCAATTTTGTGTGTCCTATCCCCATCCTTTCCTCTCTTGCTGTGGTAGGATACAGCTGTTCATGGCCAAGAAGACAGTCAAAACTAGAATGGCTAGAAGGTAGAATTGAGATACCTGGACTAATTTTAAATGGGGTGGTCAAGGTTGAAATAGCAAGTCTTGCTCTGAGTTCTCTGCTTGTGGGAAACCAGCATTATATAGCCATCCCTTCTGTCACTGGTGTGGCCGTACCCACCGCTGTTTTATTGTCTGCTAATTCTGTGGGATGTCAGAGCTGCTGATGAAAAGCTTTTTAATGGCTCGCTGTAGGGTGGGGAGTCAGATGACTCGCCAATGTAGACGAGATTGTGGGTCATCGTCTTGTAGCAAGTTTGGAGCAAAGGACACGTGGAGTTTTGGCAAAAGTAGAAAAGAACATCCCGTCCCTCTGTAGTGTACTTAGCAGGGAAGCTGAATGTAACAGCAGTCAGGTTAAGCCATCAAAGGGTTTATCTTGACTTTAGGAGCCCATTATTTTTAAGTGTTAGGAAAACTGACTTTCTTCTTTTTGCAAGAGAGGTTGAGAGGAGACCTTGGGAAAGTTTGTAATTCCGGGAGCAAGAAGAAGAAGACTTGAGAAGACGAACTGAGCTCATGTCAAATACGGGAATAATTTGCTAAGAATTAGATGTAAATATTTAAGTGTGGTTTTTTAAATTATTTTTTTATTTTGGAGAGTTTGTAATGTGGAAACCTCTGGCAGCCTTTTTCAGATATTATCTGATTTCATATATTTTAATTACTCTACTAGGTACAGTCTGCATAAAGAAGAGACATTTTTAGGGAAAAACCACTTGTGGGAAGTAAAATTCAGAAAGGATGAGGAAGGAGCTTACTTCAGTCTCTGGAAATGCTAAATGCTTTCTCTGCTGTCTCTCGCAAGAAAAAGCTGCTGAGACTTCTATTTTGACACTTTTTTCTTTTTAGACAAAACATGATTTCTCCAATCGAAGAGACAACCAGTGTGTTTTGACTGTACCATTGATTGTGTAAAAGATTTGTTATATCAATGCTGCTGGAATAATTTGGGGGACCTTGGGAAATCACTTAATGGAATTTGGTCCATGTCTGCATAATCTGACTTTTTTGCTAGAGTAATTGAAGATGCTGCTTAATAAACTTTTTATAAAGATTCCCAGTTGGTTGCTGTGTTTCAGAGGGTTGTGTCTGAGCACAGAAGTAATACATCTTGTAATTGTCTTTTTTCCTTCCCACCTCACTTAAATATTTTCCCTAGGGAAGAATCTAATGTACTGCAATGCTAGTACCTTTTACAAAGTGACCCTACTCATTATGATTTGTTCTCTGAAGGTCCCTTGACAACGTATAAATGCACTGAGAATACTTAAGCTTCTTCTCCATCACTCTTTCAAAAATCTATTTGAAAACCAGTGTTTGATACTGCCATTACTATTCTGAGTTCCCTAATGCTGACTCTGTGTTCAGTGTCACAACATACATGCAACAGTTACGTTTTTTTAGCTAAACAATTTATATCTATGTATTTTCATGAAAATTAGATATGGTGTGCTTGTATCAAGTACTATAGTGAAGATTTCAAAGATGTTTATGGTTTCTGACATATAAATGTTGAGAATTTTCTGGGACTGGAGTTGCCTTTTATTAACTGTGTTGCAACAAGTTCAATAGCTATTTTCATCTCATCCTCTCAAATCACTGGGAAAGGTTCATTATGGTTGTTCGGTCTTTTTGCAGCTTGGTAAATAGATGCAGTATTTGGGTTTATGGTATGTCCACAGATAGGAAAGCATTATCCCATTGCAGAAAAGAACAGAGCTTTTAGCTGTAAGTGGGGTGCCCACTGGCTGGTGGAGAGAGGGATTTTCCTGGGAAAAGTCTTCCTTAAAAACAGAACAAAACCAGCCAACCAACAGAGCTTTGTGCATATTCTTATTACTTAAAGATATATTTTCATAAAGCTCTTGAACAAATTGTATTTTGTGTGATTTAATAGTGTTACTAAGACTTGTTAAATTTGTGTATTCTGATATTGACAGTTTAATTTGAAATAGACTTCTGGAATTTTTAGCGAATATTCATGTTCAGGTGGCTTTAAGCCGATCATAATTCATTCCAGTGGCTGCTTTTAAAGTGACTGTGCCTATGTCCTTTTAAACTACATTTGGAAAATATACATTCAATCTAAATTTCCCTCCACCTTCTGTAGATTGAAACAAGAACAAATGTACGTACGTGATGAGTTTGGCAAACTTCTGGAACGAGAAAGGATTTCTCCAAATGAACATTTGACTCGAGCCATTCTTCGAGAGAGAGCTGCGACAGAAGAGGAGCGTCAGAAGGCACAGCGTTTTGTAAGTTCAGACACATTTATAGAAGTCTCAGATTTTTCAGACAACCATGTCTTCAGACTTGTTTCAAACTATTGGTAGAAGAGGAGAGCAGATCTCTTAGTGTGTGTGTTCCCTCCCACCTTTATTACTAGTTAATATTATGTTGTTTTATTTTATTTCTTTTTTTGTCAAATATCCCTGTCTTAAGAATAGCTGATTGGAAAGAGCCTAACCTTTCTGCAGGTTGCAAATACAGTATGTCTTCCTGTATGTGTGGATAATATTAAATACCTTTTTTGGAGGGTGGAAGAATATTATGATAGTCTAGGGCTATTTACTAAATTTGGTTATTCTATGTTAAGAAGTTACAGAATACAGGAGAACTTCCCTAGAAATTAGTTACTTCATATTTAAAGGTAGTCCATAATATTTCTGGGTAGGAATCTAGCTAACAGTAAGAATTAAAAAAGTATCGGTTTTGAAGTCTCATATGTGGTAGAAAACAACAACAAAAAGTCTTAACTCTTGATGATTATCTCAAACCTTGGAACCAGCTTAGTGAAAAATTCTGTATCAAAGAATCATGTTTCATTACAGCTGGTGTATAAAAACTTCCTGACAAGGAAGCTGTAAAATATGGCTGGCTGTTTTCCTCTAAAAACTGACACTATATATTTCGGTCCATTTCAAATGTCTGGCAGATTTATAACTTCTTATATTTAGCAGTTGCTTGCTATATTGAGTATGTATTGACTCTTCTTTGTAATTATTATTCTCTGAGGTATGAATATGTCTTTTTTTTTTTTAATTATTTGAGTATAAATAGTAAACAAATTGATATTTTCAAGAAAAAAGGTTTAAAATACTTATGTGAGCATTCCTATTAAAATAAACGGGATTACGTATGTCAGCATCTATATAAATATTTGTTTGGCCCTCTGTATCTGAAATAAAATCAAAGCTTTCGAAGGTTTATTGGTTGGTAATGTAGTAAACCAATCAATTCAATAAGCAGTAGCTTTATCTATGCTGTGTAAGTAAAAATCTTTTGCCCATGTAATTTTTCCAAATCACAATTTAAAAACAGACAAATTTCATCTAAGTACACCTGAGTGTTAGTACCTTAGGCAGAAGTTTCCCAATGCTTTTTCACCTCTATGGTAATGTTATTGTTGAAGAATAATTACAGTATGGTAAACAAATGTTTAATATTTTGTCATTTTAAAATATGGGAACAAAGGAAAATGGAGAGGAATTATGACCAAGGTACAGCGTTAGTCTTATGCTGTAAACCCTTGGATTCTTAATATTGTGCAGGAGAGACAAGGGTTTTGTGGCCTCAGCCTAAT
This sequence comes from Ciconia boyciana, assembly GCF_034638445.1. NCBI lineage: Eukaryota > Metazoa > Chordata > Aves > Ciconiiformes > Ciconiidae > Ciconia > Ciconia boyciana. The sequence goes on from NC_132934.1 coordinate 3,154,139, forward strand.
GAGGAGCTGAAGATTTATAATGGGGAATATTATTTGCATAGTTACCAGGGGGTTTGCATCTTTCACTTAATACCGTAGTTAGCACGGTGCTTTTGAGAAGCGCATGATACTTTTCTCATCAGCCAAACGCTTGAGAGATTTCTTATTATGGATATCAAACTGGTTTATTTAGCCATTAGGTCAATTTTATTGTTAATTTTTACTTACTCTAGAATATTTAAGTTACCACTGCCTACGTGAAGCAATCGGGAATTGCTGTTAACTAATTTTGAACCTTATCAGGCTGGGGAGTGGTGTTTCAAGGTGTGTGGCGTCGCTGCATGTTGAGTTGGAAGAACAGACAAACGGTGCTAATGAAATGAAGGAAACGCGTTCAAATCCTACAGGATGTCCCCTCACGTGGAGGACGGCATGACTTGCTGCCTTTCCGTGGTGACGGCATCGCTGCCTGGCATTTTAGAGCTGATTACGAAAAACCTGCTTTTGTGGAAGCATAGGCATGTCAGGGCATAGATATTGCACATCAGAAGAGAAGCAAGGTATCTGAACTCTGCTAGTGACTTATGTATCCTGGCGTAGTCATCTCATTTTTGATTGTCTTACTGTTTCGATCTGTGAAATTTTAAAATATCTTGAGGTTCTCTGGTGTAAATTGCTACGCACATTTGCTATTACTACTGCAATTTTGTCATTTCCACTACAGTTTGTTCATTCTCTGAAGTGTACTGTAAGATTGCAAAGTAGCAAGTAGGCTTTGTGTGTTTGTTTCCTTAAAATGAGTCTAAATACTAAAACATTGAGTAATTCTCACCTTCCTTGCAAATCCTTCTATAAGTTACCTCCTTTATTTTCCTGTAACTGGTCAGTTTTTATTCCCCTGGCTTCACTGCTTATGCTAGCTGTTTATTTGTTTCATGTATCCAAGCTGAATTTGTAAAATCTGTAACACGAGGGGGATGTATCTGTGTGTACCATTTGTCAGGTAGAATGAGTAATTCCATGTTCCAGTAAACTGCTACGGTAGATTTGTATCTTACGTAGCCCGGACTTGATCTGGCTTGTCAGATTCTTTTTGGAGAAAAGAAGAGTGTTTCTGAAATGTCAGCTGCATTATCTACAAAATTAATTCCTTTGCTGCTGCTAAATTGTTTAAATAGTGCACAGGAAAAGAAATTATGGTTAGAAAGGAAGAATTTTATTTTTTCTTTATAAAGGCTGCTAATTCAGTTGTAATAAATAGACATAAAATTGTTAGATTGAAGTAATATTTGCCATTCTTGAACAATTTTAACACCAGCTGCTGCTTAGCTGCAGAGAGAAGAAACTTTTAACAACTCAAAAGTTAGCATTAACTCGTCATACAAACAAAAAAACTTGATAAAATGAAGCTAAAATGAACAGCTAAAAGAGTAAAAGGTTTGCAGGTGACAAGAACTACAGAACATTGTCATTTGTCTCTTTAAGCAAAAGTATTCCACTTCTCAAAAAAAGAAACCTAAAAGAAGTCTGCAGAGCTTGGACAGCAAGGTCAGGCAAAGGAGGAGGGCATCCTTAAAAAAAATCTGAAATAATTCTTAAGTGAGCAGAATGAGTAGGATTGTGACACTTGTTAGGCTAAAAGTTAAAAAACCAACCCTCCAAAACCTGTAAAGTATGACGAAAAGGATTTAAAAGAACAATTAACAAAAGGTATAAAAGCTCACACACACACACACGCACGTGTGTGTACGCCCACGCACACCCACCCACCGTGGAACAGGGATCCTGCCAAAGACTGTAGACCCAGGAGAAGATCAGGGAGTACGAGCAGCATGCAGAAGAGATGAGGCCATAGCAGCAAAACACCCTGAATTAATTTTTTTTCATGTCTCTTCAGAGTGGAGGAACTTCTGAAAGTTTTCATGACAAAACTTTGCAGAGATCTCCTCAAACAAGGACTGAGATGTGAAGTTTCTGTAGAAAATGTTAAGGGAAAATGGACAGTTTTGCCAATAACAGCTCTTCAAGCCTGGATGGTATTCATAAAAGCTCTGAAAGAAACTTAGAGATGATAGATGAGCTAATGATAGCTGAACTACTTATGTGCCGTGTAAGCTGTTAGGGAAAGCTCCCTCAGTAGAAGTGGACTGGAAAGTGGCTGATGGGATGTCAGCTGCTTCAAAAACAATTTTGGGGGCGAGCCAGAGGTTTACAAACGAGTAATTCTGATGTTTGTACCAACCAAGGTAGGAATTACAATTTAGAGTGGAATTTCCAGACCCTGACCGAAGCCCTCGAAATCCCTCGTGGAGTCAGTGTGAGGATTTGTTCAACTGTTGATGCTTAATTCAGCAGAAATAAATCCAGCTGCTGTTGATTGCTTTAGTAATGCCTTCAGATGTCATTGACTTTGAGGAGTATTTCAGACATAGCCTAACTTTCCTTATCCCGCAGCATTTGGGGCTAGTCTTTAAAAAGCGATGCCAGTGAGAGACTCAGTGTGCTGAAGAGCTGGTGAAGTCTTGCATCTCCTCTGGCTTCTCACCCGTCTCTGGCTGTGTGATCCTGCTGTCTCCATTGCAGTGCGGCTGATGTTTGGTGCTGAAACGAGCTGACTTGGGTGAAGTTAATCCACCCTTTTTTTTTATTTTTTTTTATTTTTTTTTCCTGTCTGGCAAGTGACATGAACTAGCTTATTTTGAAGGGTCAGATGTGCATCAGTGTTAGGTGTAAGGGATGCTTTGCTGATGAAGAATTTCTTTACTGCTACTTCTACGCATTTCCATCCCTGCACTGCAGTTCACCTCCTTTTTTTTGTGTCAGTGCAGATGTTGTGGACTGAAACAAATGCATTACAAATCCATCCTGGAGGCCTTTTTCAAATGCAGACGTGCCCACAATTATAGCTTGACTACAAAAATAGCTGAATTGAGGAAATTGCGAACTGTGTATGGAGGGCAAGTTGTTGGGGAAAGAAAATGAAAACTTCTTGAACTGGCCTTGCCACCAAAGAGAGTGTTTTTGTAGCTTTAGCTTTACTTGCCGTCCATTTTGAGACATGGTATTTGCAAAGCGTCTCTGAGTGTTTTCACCAAAGGACAAAGTGCACTGTGTGCTTGAAGTCATACTTGAGAACTGCCTGTAGCAGTGCAGCTGATAAAAACTATTTTTCTTCCATACCCTTAGCATGTATATGATATTTTTTTCTGCCCATCCGTCTTGAAGGAGGACTTCAGAATAAATTAAGTCTTTTATTTCAGTCTAGCCAGAAAGAATTTCAGTACTAGTGTAGTCCTCTTTAGCAAAGACCGGTGCGGTCGAAGACCCTATACTTCTGACCGCTCCAAGAATACTTGTATTATGTTTTACTCACATAGACAACAGACCTGTCCTCCTTTGCAGTATTTATTACTGGAGATCTTTGCTGCACGTCTGAAAATTGTGGATAGTTGAGTTGGGCATAGTCTTGTTGAGTGGCTTTAAATGTGGTAGCTTTGCCATAAATAGCTTATTGACGTTCCATCACTTGAGTCATTATGTGAGTCAGGGTGAGACGTAGAGAATGTGGAGTAAAAAAATCAATAGTTACCCAAAGTGCAGAGGACCTGTTGTATTTCCATCTCCTTGTAATGACCCAGAGTTTACTGTTAACATATTTGCTTCACTGTCTGGACTGAAACGAGCTGTCATTGAGACCCTATATGTTAGAAAATGGTTTTATTGAGCTGCCAATGACATTAAAGTCTCGTTTTCCTTTGAAGAGGCACAGAAATATTGTTCTGTTCATTTGCTGTAACCATAACATTAAAATTTGATTATTGCTATCATTAGAAATCTGTATCCATACTAACACAGTTATATATATATCCCCACGTATTGTTCCAGGCTTTCATTGAAGTACCTGTTAGAGAATGAAATTGTTCTTGCTGAGGTATTTTTTTTGTTTTGTAAATTATTTTCTACACAAGAAGGTCTATTAATAAATTCTGTGTTCAAAAAATCAATTTGGTAGAAGCATCCTTATATTAAAAAGCACTTTTTGCACCTGAGCTGAATGTGGTAATCAGATTATTGGATCTTTTTTCCTATCAAAATCATATTTGAGAAGTATCATTCTTCTTTTACTTTTCTGAGTTCTGAAATCAATAGACAAAATACGTTCCTCGATATATTAGAGCTGAAGCGTGTTGAGTTATGTTAGGAGTGAATTTGACCTATTGTCATAATTGCATACATATTGTTAAAATAGAGTGTTTCACTCTTCTGTGTCTCAACTGTTTAGATGTCTTCCCTATCATCCTTGGGTGGCTGGTCCGAGTCACTATGTACACGTGCTATACGATGACCTTCGCTTTAGTGTTGCATTTATTTTTCCTGTCCTCAATTCATTAGCTTTGTCAAGAGGAGGTCCCCTATTTTCCATAAGCAGATTATATTCTGACCCTTCCTGCTCTTTCCAAACAGTCCTGGGCTAACCATATTTTAAGGATGACTTCACTAGAAAATACCAGGGTGAAGAATTACTAAATGAGTTAAGGCATTAGTTCTCAAGAGAAAAGAAGTCTGTTTACAAACCTGCAGTATTTATTACATACCTCATTTAGCTCATTCATCATTTTAATAGAAAAATGAATCTTTTTAGATTATTCTGAAATAATTTGAGGTAAACTACATAGCCTGAGGCAAAACATGATTGCTTACTGTAGGGAGGGCCATGCTGTTTCTGAAAAGTACAGTATGATTGGTGACTATAATTTACAATTTATGATAATAAAAATATTAAAGGCTCATATTTGAAAAATAGACTTAAGGTTTGGAAACCACATGGTACAAAATTAAATCTAGTGACAGTGGTTTTGTCTCTTGTTCTTCGGTTTTATAATTTAGAAAGTAGAAATGTCTCTTAATGTCCTTGAAAGCAGATATTTTTTGAGATTTACTCATAAGATTTCATTCAGATTTATGTACATGATTCTTTTTTGGCATGCACTGTTGTTACTGCTATTCAGAAACAGCAGTTTTGTTGCAGCAAATAGTCTTTTTGCATTAGTACTCTTGTGATACGGGCAAAAGTAATTTGTTTGGATTTGTTTTTTCCTGTTGCAGAAGACAGGGTAAAAGACAAGAATGGAGGAAGCAGTTATCTTTGAATATTGAGGATGTGATCTGTCTTGTTTTGTTTTGAGGGAGAGGGGTTCGGTTGCTTTTTTAGAGAAGGAAGTGGGATACAATGAAGAAGTCGTTTATGTTTTGAAACAAGTAAACTCCATTGCAGTGTACATGCTCATCTTCGTTTGAATAAACATAATATCATGGAGATGGCTTATGTCTCTCCTGGCACACATTTCTTCTCTCACTGATTCTCTCTCCCTCTCTTTCTGGCATTTTTACTGCAGCAGCAAGGTGTTTGGGATAGGAATCTGGCTTTCTGTCTTTTCTGGGATGTTAAATAGATGATGTGAAACTCTACTGTGTGAAAAAGAAGCTGGTGCTATGCAAATAGAGATTAATAACGTTTTTTTCCAGCAATGTAAAAAATGGGACTTCCTACCAAATATTTGCGAACCATGAATGGTTTTCTTATCTGGACAAATATATGTGCCTTGAAGAAATGGTAAAGACCCACTTGCATGTCTAAAATTACTTTATTAATAAGAGTGAACAATTTTTTCCTCCCTTGATATAGTTAAACAGTAAAAATAATTTAAAATAGCCTGTGGGTGATAGTACACTTGGTGCTGTAGGTTGTAATCCCAGTACGATCTGTCATGTGAACTGTTAAGCAAATGTTTTATTTCATCTCTGAAACTGTCACTAAGTGCCTGTGAACTAGAAAAAGAAGTTGCTTACCTGTATCTCTCTTCTGTCCCTTTACAACGTCCATTCTGACATTTAAAATATTTGTCTCAATGGAACAATACAAAGAGTTTTCTCCTTCCTTCAGTTTTTCACTTGGCAATGTGTTATAGATGTATATATATATTTTTTATTTTTATATGTAATTGTTAATTGGTTTTTTTCTCTATGTCAAAGTTTGACAGATAGGAAAAACACAGTAAAAATAGAAGATTTTGAAGGCAAGTAAGGTACATACAGTGAGAATTTATTCTCTTTAAATATTTCTTTTTTGAATGGTGAGAGGAATGTGTTTTGTTAGTCAAACAGCATTGCTATTTTTTAATTCTTATATAGCAAACCCCAAGATATTTGACAGAAGCGAAATTAATCACTGTGTTATCTCAGCATCCAGATGAAGATCTAGTGCTTTACAAAGCCTGCTGCTCCATCAATTTGTTCTTTTGGTTGAATTCAAATTGAGTTCATTTTTATAGATTCACTGCATAATACTCTCCTCTCTCCTCCCTCATTCATTAACCAATTTGTTCTTGCTACTCCCTTTTTATTGACTGGCTAACAAAATTGCCATGCTATCTTTTCAAATGAATATCATCATTCCTTGTCATGCATGGGCAAAAAGTAAGCATATTAATCCTTTTTACATATACCTTCCCTTCTTCCAGAGAGAAGTCCCATTTCTGCCCTCAAGATATCATGAAAAGAATGTTTGAAATAACGTTCTCTTGAAGCTTTGAGCACAATGCTTATATATAAATATTCCTATCCAGACTCCTTTTGATTACTTCTGGGCCTTTGGAGCATGTACACCCTGCCAGTTGTATGACACAACAAAAGCCAAATCAAAGAGTTGTCAAGACTTGTCCTTGTACATGACATGGTACAAATACATGCAATGAATTAAAACATGTTTATTCGACAGAAGTCTTGAAACATAATACAGACAGTCTCCTCCATTTCAACAAAACAAGTTTCTGGGTCTTGAGACTCTCATTCTGACTTTCATATAATATTTGTTTACTCTTAGGTTGGGTTAATTTTGGCTAGGCGAACATTCCCCTTGTCTGTCCTTTAGAGTACTCTACTTATCTTCCTTCCTTTGGGTTGAATTAGAAGACTTACGAGAAGAAAGGTTGTTTGAGGGACAGAGGGGATGGAAATTAAGAGCAATTTGTTTTCCTAATGACCACCTGAATAATTAAGTAATGAAAATCCTTGTTTTGTGATATCTGTAACTTATCTGAGGACTCTTCACTGTGTAAAGTGGGTATTTTGTTTAGGAACACCAGCTGAAAGAAGGGGACCAAGCCATGGAAAGAGGACAGTTTGGAAAGGATCTAGCCATGTATATATATAAAAAAGTCACTATTAAAAAGTCACTGTATTGATTAGTGGGCTTGATGTTGCCATTTTATGATATTCACTCTGTGTACTGTTGTAGTAGTTGCTATAATCAGGACTCTGCCTATTCTGTTGCAAGCAAGTTTTGAGACAAGGGCCCTTCCTTTTGAAGTATCAAGCTGGAAAAAAAAAAAGACGATTTGTTGTGAGTAGCAGTAAGATGACAAAGTGGTACATATCATGTTCCTTATGGCTTAATTTGATACTTTTATTTTGTAGACATGCCTTTTATTTTTGTATACCTCCCTTTTATTGAGAGCAGTTGAGAATCCGGATACAGAGTTTGTTGACAGAACCTGTTTAGGAGTGAGTGGGATATGTGCTTCCTACTTCTCAGAAATCCTGGAATAATGGAAGATTTCTTTCCTCTGGCAGACATGTTGTCTCTCGGTTTTCCCAGCAGTTTTGTGGTGACAGTATTTCTTGGGAATGGGAGGGGGCAGAGAGGAAGAAATCTTGAATTTCCTTGTAACTAAGCAGATGAATAGAGTATGGCCCACCAACTTTTATATTCACAACTATGCCCAACATGGGGTTTTAAACTTGAGGGTAATTACGGGTGAGACACTGGTAGGTAAATAATTACATGTACATTGCCTAATTTAGGAGGAGATGACTCTCCTGGTGTTCTTGGGGAACTCGAAGTTTAGTGGTGGATGTCCATTTTAATCTTTGATCTGCTACTTGAAGCTCTTCTGCATTCAGGAGCCCCATTGCCACCTGGTTTTACATCTCTTTCCCATTTAGAAAATTATCTTCTTGACTATAAGGACAAAAGCTTTTTCATTTTCATTGAGTGCTTGTTTTGTAGCACCCTTAAGTAGGGAATGGAGCCTGTACCACTTTACTCTACCTTGAGTGCTGTAAGGCGTGGAAGTGACCTTCCAGCCTTAGTACCACCAGGGCAATATTAACAAAGTATTTTTCCTTATGGATTTCTGAAAGCTTAAGCCTGGTGCTGTGTTTGTATGAGGGAGAGAGAGAAAATATACTTTAGGAAAGCTCTGTTAAATATCTTCAAACAAACAAAAAAGCACTTTGACTTTAATGTTGGTAAGGCCAAAGGGAGTGGCAGGACCATCTATATTATCAGCATTTGCAGCAATGATATCATATTCTGCTTTAACCAAAACACAAATGTAAGTGGTGCATGAGACAGTTTTATTGGTTTTGTTTTTTAATACTTTTTCTGCTTTTTGTGCACTTTGACATATGCTTTATTTATTAGTATAAAATTGGATGACTTGTGTTTCTGCTATGAGTTATTGAAGTAGTGAAACTTAGCGTCTCCATAGGAGAACTAAATGATGACTGTGAAATACTGTTGCATGCCTTCCCCCCGCCTCACCCCCTGCCAAGTTCAAATGCTGTTTATAAGATTGAAAAGTTCTGTTGCCTCTCCTTGTCTCTCAGTTCTCTGTTTTAGTTACCCCATTTGGATAGCAAAGAGCCTACAACAGGTAATGGATAGTGTAACAGTTGTCTTCAGGAAGAGTGATTTAACCTTCACCAAAGTTCTTGAGAATTTGCATATCACAAATTAGAATGAAACGTGATCAAAAAGTGCCATCTTACCCAATTACTGTTAGTGTTCTCATAATCATTGCCATAGATTCACTTACACAGTGTCACGAAATATGCTGGATGGTTTAGGGTACTTGAAGTAGACTAATACTTACACTGGTAGAGTTGATGATAATCTGAATTCTAGAAAAGGCATACTGATAGGGAATGGTATTTTGGGAAAAAGGGAGACAGGTGACAAATTAAAAAAAAAAACAACTGAGTTTTTTATGTAATTTTAAGTTTCCGTGTCTTTTTGTATCAGGGTCCCACTAGATGTCTGGAATATGTTGAGATGCTGAAGCGTTATAGCAATAGGTGCCAATGTATCTGAAGCAGGTGTATACAAATCTAATTAAAAAGGGTATTTCAGAGAGAGGGTGAGGAAAGAAAATCATATGCCATGGTTAAGTCTGTGAGTTTGGTTTTTTTTTATATGGATGTTAAGAAATTTTTTGGTCATATCATGTATTACTTCTATGTTATATTCTGTGGTAGGCATGCCAGCATGCATGGAGGAAAAAACAGTCTGCTTCTTTTTTTTTTTTTTTTTTAAGGAGGGAAGAATTTAAAGTGTAAAGGTTAATAAAATGTTAATATACCATTTTATTTTGGTAGTAAAAATTATTCTCTTGATTGTACAATCCCTTGATAGTACAATCCTCTGAAGACTGAGGGCTGTTTAATTTCACTGTTCCCAACAGCACAGTTTGTCACCTCTGTCCTGCGAAGTGAAGTGGAATTTGTAGCTGGAAATTCAGTCTCCTTCCAAGAAATGTAGTTATGATAGCCTTTGTATGTACAATTGTATGTGTGTGTGTTCATCTCTCTCTTTCTCTGAGGTTGTGTATTTGTGGAATCTGATATATGGGTGGCTAATAAAAAAATCAAACTTTGATTTATACAAGTAATGTAGAGAACTGAAGCCAAGCCATTTTTTCAGGAGGTACCTTCCCCTTCAAAATATGCTAATTTCAACATGTAGCCTACAAAATCTTTTTTTTTTTTTTTTTTAATAATGAGTTTTGAAAGCAGAAACTGGTTTCAGCTGTCAAGTCTGCTGTTTAAAAACTTTAATAGGAAGGATATGGGAGAATTTTGTCAATGTTCATTTTTGGGAAGCCATGGCAAAAGAAGATGGTAATATATGCTTGTCACATTACTTCTTGGTTAATATGGCTGATACTTCTAATTCAGTTGTGAGCTTGGAAGATCCACCAGTCTCTTAGCATGGTAAGATACTGCATTGTCTTTTTCATAGATGGTCGAATTCAAATCACGTTTGTAAATAAATAAAGAAATAAAAATTCATTACTTCTCATTTTCCTAATTATCATGCAGATAAACAGTGGGGATCGTGACATTAGGATAAGTAAGTGGCTTATGATTTTGCATCGGAGAAAGAAACTCTTGCTGTTCCCTCTTTTCCCCCTTTGGGCTATGCAGCAGTAATAAATGAGCAAGTCCAGAATACTTTATGATAGATAGTTAATGGTGCTGTGCCTGAGCCAACAGGCTTGTTTCCGCAGCAACTGTCACAATTTATAGTCATTAGCATACCTTTAGCGGTTGCTTTTGAAAATAATTTCTACTAGGGCATTTAGCATACATGAAGGAAAAAAGCCATGACATTGAAAAAGGAGTTCTAGGTGTAGGTGAATGTTTTTGGCCGAGTGTGATGTTGGAGTGTGTGCGCATGAAGGGTGTAAGAGTGAATTGAAAATTATTAAAGTAATTTTGGAGGTAAATACAGGTTGACTTTCAAAGTCCATTTGTGACCACGTGTCTGTCTTTAAGCCTGTGAATAACCCAACAAAGAGCCTGCTGCACCATTTTGTTGGGTGGTTCTTGCATTTAGGGCACAGAAAGACTGCTCTGAAATCTTCTCAGAGGGAAGAGAATTACTATATGCAACAGTGATAGCAGAGTAATTTCTAGCATGTAGTAGGTGCTACCAAATATTCAAGTCATGACAGCAGACTCACAGTGATGGCTTTATGTACCTGCTATATTGGTGCTAGAGAAAAAAATACTGCTGTAGAATATCTATCGGATTTTCTTTTAATGATTCTGAAGGTAGGCAAGAGGGATGTTGGAAGGAAGGATAATGAGTGGGTGTTGTTTCTGCCTTAGTAATGAGAGACCTTCTAAGAAGTACTCAGATAAATAGGTTAGTTGGATCTTTGTTTTACATTGTAGTAACTCATGTAATATTTTAATTTTCTTTCTCGCTTTTATCTGCCTGTTTGAAGCATGGGGAAAAAAATCATAGTTGTTTCTTTTGAAAGTAACGATGTTGGAAGATGATACTGAACTTGAGAAAATCATTCTTTGAACATGCTACCTGCAAGCGAGCTATTGTACAGCAGAAAAATAGTGCCTATCGTTTTCTCTTGCAGCTTAGTATGTCTTAAAAATTCATTTTAAATTTTTAGGTGAACAGATTTGACCTTAAGGAAAAGAAGGGGGTTTTAAGGCAAGCCTTCATTTATTTTAAACATATTTTCTTGCTAGCCTGCATTATTTTCCAGCGCTGCCGATTTTATTGCCATATTCCTGTTTGGTTTGGAGGCTCATGGAAAAATTAAGGTGTCCTTTCTAGAAGAGTAACTTTTTATCTTCCTGCAGTAGACCAATAGAAAACTGGTGGTCGAGATCCATCAAGTATAAATGCAGTTAAGTAGTCTGTAGCAAGAAAAGAGGGTGACCACATAATTGCTGTGAGTTACTATGGCAGGGGTGTGCGTTTGGCCTAAAGTGAGAGTGAGGTCACAACCCTTGAAGGATCTTTCAAAATCTGTCAAATGTTTGACATCCTTATTTTGTTGAATTTTTTTTTTTTTTGATGGTCAGTCCTGGTATATTAGGGGAGCAGATCCACGTAGCCTTGAGGAGTAAGAGACGTTCTACTGGAAGATGAGCATGAAGTATCCTGATAAGACCGAAATCTGTGGCGATACAGCTTGATAATGTACTAATGCTGATGAACATTTCTATTAATGTTTTACTGGACAAAGCAGATTCTGAGAAAAACTTCACTGCCCTATATGAACAGTGGCTTAATAGTTGTTAGAGTAGATATGGATTTCTGTCTTGTCATTATTGCCCAGTTTGAAAATTTGCTAGTTGCAGTGTGCTCAGCCGTCTGATAACTTTTGACTACTTGAATTTTACAGAACTAGCGTACGGTATATTTTTGCGTGCGCGACAGCACTTCTGGCTGCCCCAACAAGTAAATCTGTCAGTCTGTTAGGAGTATTAAAATTGCAAAATCTCCTAGACATCGTTAGTGTTACTTCTGGAGGGGTGGGGGTGGGGGAATTACATAGGTATCGTGAAAAATTAGGCTCTAGTGATTTTTAGTTGGGTACCCAGATCTGGTGAACTCATTTGATTGTGTTGGTCTTGATTTCTGTACTCTAAACTCTCTTTATAGGGATGTGATATGAAGCATTAACTTATCTGAAAGCACTAGAAATTATTTTTTTTTTATTCAGTATTTCATTTGGGTTGGTATGTTTCGTTTTAGAGGCCTGTAGCATTCGTTAGACATGGAATATAATGGAAAAAGCTGTGTATAATTATCTGTTCAGAGAGTGCTGACAGTCTGGTGCCCGAGAAAGTGTAAAGGTGATAAATATGTTAGATTTAAAGATTCCATAAACACAGAGTTCGGACCTGAGGTTCAACAGATAAGAAATATCAGATAACATAACTTCTGAGATCATGATTTTGCTTTGTTACTATTGTGTTGCTGTAGCTTACTTGACTGTAATGTTCTCTATTTTAAGAAACAAATCTTCTTCCTTCTCCTCTTCATCTTTCCGAAGTCCCATAAAAGGAAAGATGTTTAAGTTCATGTAAGATTTTAGATGTGGGGAGGGTGATATAACTATTATTCCATGTGAACGACTGGAGAAACCCAGGACGTTCATCTTGTCATGCCGTCTGTAAGCTTTACAAGTTGTCCTGAAAACAAACGGTAGTCTTGACAGTTGGGAATTCTGAGTCAATCCGTATTTTGTACAGGATCATATTTGGGGTTTAATTATTTTTTTAGATGTGGGTATTTCGTTCCCAAATTCTGTTCTTAAATTGTTTTTTTAGAGATCTGCTCCTGTCTAAACTTTTCCCAATCCCCTGGTTCTTTCTCAAATCTTCTTTCCACTTCTGCCAACCCCTGTAGCTCCCTCCTGCCCTTAGTCACCCCATTCTTCATTTATGCCCTTCTTTTCTTTTCTTTTTCTTCTTCTCCTACTTTCAACTCCTTCTCTCTCCCTTTTTTCTCTCCCTGCAAAAGAACCACCAAGTCCTTCTGTTCATATCTTCAGGACAAACTACTGCTGCTTTTCTATGATGCCTGGGAGCTAGTTGTCCTCTTAGCTTCTGTTGCCTGATGCTACAGTGTCTTGGAGCTGGTGGAAGAAATAATAGCAGAAGGAATCCCCTGTAATCTCTGCAGTCCTGGGAGGATGCGTGTTCAGCAAAGCCGTGGAGGTCGCTGGGCTGTATGAATTGGCCCGTGGGAGCTCTCAGCAATGCAGCTTGCATATGGCAGACGAAATTAATGCAGAACACTATTGCCAGGCTCTGACAGAAATTTATCAAATCTGTTCTGTGGTGTTTTTTGTGGGGGGTTTTTTTCTTTTTTTTTTTTTTTTTTTTCCCCACAGAGGCTTATGGAAATGGCTAAGTTTAATTTGACTTTATTGGAGGTAGAAGGAGGAGGCGCCCCAAAATTGGTGGGCACTGCTTTCCTGGCAGGTATCGGATTCCTTGGAAACTGTGAATGCTCAGACTTCTCAGCAGAACAAAAAGAAATTTTACTTATTGTTAGTAGAGGGTTCTCTCTCTCTCCCCCCCCCCCCCCCTCCAATGTGGATGAAATGAATTTGGCTTAGGCCCTCAGAAAAGTTGGAGATGAAGCACGTAGCATCTTTAACTCTTTTCTTTTTCTTGCTTCTGACACTCTGTAGCTTGAGGCTCTGTGGAGTGGAAAATGAATGGAAAGTAATTTTATTCTGTGGAGAGGATGACACAAGGCTTTGTACAGATGGTGGAACAGTAAGGAGACAACTACTTCTTTTCCAGCTAGTTTTCAGTGCAAGTCTGATCAATAAATTGGAGGAAAAATACAGGGGTTCATTCACAATTATTCACAAAATAAGTTTTACTGTCAGTTCAGGTTTACTTTCAAGTGTGTGATGGTTAATTATGCAGAGGATGAACAAATCTGAATAGGGGAATCTCCAGTGTATGCTGCCCTAAAAGCTTAGTATTTAAATGTTCTTCTGTGTAGTGGTCTTGCTATAAGCTTTTATCCAAAGTATAGCTGCACAGGCATTTGCAAGCAGAGGTACGTTTTCTCTGCCTACATTTTCAGCCAGTTACGGGTCTTTTCAGCTGTGCCAGAACTTTTCACCCTAGGATCTCTTTATAATTGAAGAGAAATAGGTGCTTTTAGGATGTGGTTCTGACCTGTTTCACATGTCAACTTTATGATGAAGTGGATTATCTTGTAGAAGTGTCCATTTCTCTGTATAGGACTGTCTGGGCTTGAGGGGCTCTAGCAGAAATGTGGTTGTCTTATTGTGTAGACATCTTATTCAATTAAGGTGATTTGCACCCAAAACAAAAAAAATTATAATGGTACCCACACCCATGTCACACAAAATATGCTGATAATACCTTAGAAAATGAGTCATAATGAAAAGTAATCCCATGATGCGTGTTTTGTTATGAGAGGTCTTCCTTGTGCTTAATTTTTTTCTTAGAAAACTTTGCCTCATGCAAACATACAAAGGGTTGGGGTTGTTCAGACCAAAGAGAAGACTCTGGGGAGACCATATTGCGGCCTTTCAATATATAAAGGGGGCTTATAAGAAAGACAGAGGAAGACTTTTCACAAAGGCCTGTAGTGACAGGACAAGGAGCCATGGTTTTAAATTGAAAGATGATAGATTTATATGTACGGAAGGAAGAAATTTTATATGATGAGGGCGGTGAGTCAGTGGAACAGGTTGCCCAGAGGAGCTGTGGATGCCCCATCACTGGACGTGTTCAAGGTCAGCTTAGAGGTGGCTTTGAGCAACCTGATCTGGTTGAAGATGTCCTTGCCCATGGCAGGGGGGCTGGACTAGGTGATCTTCAAAGGTCCCTTCCAACCCAAACCATTCTGTGATTCAAGATCAGAACATATTTATTGTTCATAATAATTTGCAAAGAATTGGTGGGAGTTAGTGGTTTTATACTGTCTTCCCTTTTCCTTTGTGATGTATAGTACATTCTGTAGTTCTGGCTTTTTAAGGTTTTAACTATTTGGTGTTAAAATCCTTTTGGTCCCATGGGTAGTCACAGATTTCTACTCATTCACGTGTTCCCGAGATTGGAGCATGTTCTGCAAGATTATGGAGTGAGTGATTGTGGCCACAGGGGAAGATGAAAGTTGATCTTAGTGCATCTTCCCACAACGGTGACTTTGATGATACAGTGTCAGGCCGTATGCAGGTTTGATACAAGGATTTTCCTAAATTTCTGGAGGAAGCGACAACAGTCTTGTGAATTTCAGTCAACAGTTCTCTGCAGGATGCTATGATAGCACTTTAAGAAAATAATAAATAGGTGGCATAAGTAATTCCTTTAAGTTAGAGTTTATATAGAACAATTTTTAAAATTGTTGCATCTGTCATAATTGTAAATGGGTAGAGTACATTGCTGAGTGTGGAGCTGACAACAAAAAAAATCAGAACTTGTACTACTCGTGAGAAGAAAAAAAGCTATTTTATACTCCATTAAACTGTTACACATCATAAATAATGTATGCTCAGCTTGCTCTGTTCTGTAGCAAAGATGATAAACTAGTCATTTTAGGAGCATTTTAATGAATATAATAGTTTTCCTGACTTTCTCTGTAACAGAAACCCTGTTCCTCCAGTATTGCCCTGGTCCTTATATGTATGTAACTAGGTTAAATTATAAGAATACATTTAAAAGTGAGTCCTTGAGTCTTACTGTGTTATACAGATATCTAAGAATGGATCGAAAATATATGTAATTTTGTTCATTTTAATTTGTTAATTTTAATTACTGTAATAAGTTTATATTGGTTGTTTCTGTCATTACCAAAAGTGTGTAAGCACCTCATGTAATATTATGAGGATGTCTGTATTCCCAGACTGGAATATTTGTAATTTTTCCAGTTTATACTAAATTTTTAGATAATACAAACATTTTCTCAGTCAAGCTTAGAGAAGATTTTAGACTAATGAGTCTTTCGTGTTTTTAAATATGTCCTTTGCTTTGTCAGCAAAAATTTTCTTACTTTTTCATTAATTTTTTAAAAAACAAACACAGCATTGTCAAAATTGAAATTGCTTGGATATAAATAAAATAATCTTTTGGACTACAGAATTTTTAAAATATGGAATTTTAAAGATGGGCTTGAGTCAGATTTTCAGAATTATAGGTAACTAGCTCTATATTCAGACATTTACATTTACTTTGTATAGTGTTTGGTGCTTCTGAGCACCTTACTTGTGTGTTTTACTGAAATGTGCTATGTGTTCTGAAAATCTAAGTAGCTGAACTGGTACTTCACTTAGAGTTGCCTCATTTGCTTTTGATAATGGAAGTATAAAATCTGATATTCCTAAGAAGTAACAGTCTAGTCAGATGAGTGGTTCAGTAGAAGAGTCTAGGACTTGTATTTCACTTTCAGGAGCACTGCTGGATTGAAGCATGACTCCAGAGTGCTGTTAGTAGAAATTACAGTTCAGGTTCAAGTTTTGATAGCGTGAGTCCATCTTTAAACTTATAACTGAAATACCGTAAACTTTTTCTTTGTTTTTCTGTGATGAACTGAAATATTTTCAGAAAGAATCTTTTTTCTGACAATTGATTTTTCTTGTTTGTACTCCTACGCAAAATACAATGCCTGATACTTCACTGATACTGGTAGAACAATTGATACTTCTGTGTAATACCATTTTAGTGTATTTACTGTTGAATTTAGTATGTTGGCATAGATTTTTTTTTTTCTGTTTGTTCTTAAAAATATTTTTGAATAGGATTAGTGGGTCTTAGTAATATAAGTATCACCTTAAACTTGTTTTGCAGTAAAAGAATAATCAAGTAGTTTTGGTCTCTTTGAGAGAGAATGGGTGTGTAATTATCTCTCAAATTTCTTTGTTATTACCTGCTCCTTTAAAATATTTTAAACTTTGCAGATTGGATAAAATATTGCAAAAAATAGTTTATAGAGAATTAAATTCATGGTACTCTGCCAGGAGATTACTTTGACTAGGAACTGTCCTCTGACAAATTAGTGATCGTTCCCTTTATGTAGTACATTGCAGAAACAGCAACCGCCATATTAAATCTTAATCAATAACAATGTTTCACTAATTACAGGAGCGAGTTTATATATTGGATAAATTGCTGTTTGTAAATGTTGTATTATATTAACTAAAACAGCTAATTACCAGCAGCAGAATAAACATAAGGTTTGCTAAAAGCTTCCATCCGTAGCTTGGAGCAGTCGCTGCTGCCTAATATTTCAGTCAATGTGGAAAAGAAGGTAATGACATTATAAATACATTTATAATGCAGGACAATTTCTTCTAAAATGCATGTAAGTATTATTGCTTTACTATGAAATATGATTTATTTAATGCATTTCAGCCCCCATAATATTAAGATATAATTGAGATGGGGGAAAAAAATTGCACGCAGTCAGAGTCTGCATGAAAGTGAATCATGGTCTAAATTGCTTGTAATTTTAAAGGCACTTAGGGGAATCGTGAAATTTATATAATGCAGTCTTTGGTTTAAAAAATGTGAAGAAAACAATCGTCCAGTCTTTCAAGTTTTATTTGACTTCAAATATTTTTTGTATGCTAATGGAAGCCTTGCTCAGAATGAATAAACAGAAATGCTAAAATTTTACACTCATACCATGATTAAGAAATGGATCCAGATCTGCTGAGAGATGGACATTTATAGTGAATATTCAGTAAAATCGCAGACAGTAGTGCGTAATTTGGATAAAGACACTAATACAGCCATATAAAGGGAATGAATGATAACACAAATGATGCCGGTGATCCTAGACGGGAATCATTTAAATGGTGCTGGGAATTCTGATGATTATTGCTTTCAAAAGACTGAAAATCACAGGTCTCTCGGCTTTGTGGTTTAATTACCTGCTAAACAATTGCTAGTGATTTCACTAAATCACAAAGCTCCCAAACAAGTAATACCAGAACTGAGAAATTCCAATTTTCTTGATGATGGCCACCAAACTGTGTTTAGCCTAACGTAAACTGTCAATTTGAAAGAAACTGGTAGTGTGCATTATCTTCAAGCATGTATTTTGGTCCAAAGATGTAACACAGAATTCTTAGTAACCCATGCTTCTGTGGCCAGATTCACTATATCTCAGTAGATGATAAAATTAGTGCTTGTAAAATAAAGCTATTTTATTTTTTATGATATGTAATAATTAATCTTCTCTTGAAGAAATGACTTCATGCTTTTAGGACATCTGTAATTTCTTGTGTCAAATATGTTAATAATCCCGTCGAATATAAATCATATACCAGTGCACATAATTTCACTTGGCAGCCAGAACATCACAGGGCTGAAGCTGAAATGGAAAGTCAATCGACGTCTCATCCCTGTCATTTACTGCCTGGGCAGACTGTGGTCTCTTTGGCGAGTATCTTCTTCTAGATCCAATATATTGGTGGAGAAAGTTACAGGCTTCAGCAGCTCCTCAGCGTTTCCCCTTGCTAGAGGTGAGTGTCCCTCACCAACTGGCCTAGCAGGAATTCATGCGAACGCTTCCCTAATTTGCTTTGGGCCACATCTATTTGCTGAAATAGTTTAAATGAATGGTGTGAGCTAAACTGATTCCCTCGCCGTTAGATTCACATGAACAACTCTGTAAGCACGTCAGTGGGATCAGTAACCTTTTCAGTGGGAGCAGCTGCACCTGGAAGATGATGCTGAGTCTCATTTGACCCAAATTAATTTAAATCTCTTTGAATGATTAGTTACTTTGTGAGTAGTACAGGCTGGAAAATTCTATAAGCCTTTCTAATATTAACTCCAGATTACTGGATGTAATCACTTTTTTAATAAAGGAGAACTTGGAGGCTGGCAAACCACATTGGTTTTATTTTGTTTGATTAATTAAAAAGCATGGTAAGGATGAATAATAAACATAAAGAATTGGTAGCTTGACTGAAACGCCACGACTCCCTTGCCTCTGCATTCTTCCTGTATGCTGTTGCCAAGAGATTTTGTGAGGATTGATTAAAATAGTTTGAAATAAGGCACTGTCTATAGAAGTTCAAAGTAATTGGTATAAGTACTTTTATTAATAAAGAGAGCTTCCATAGAATGAATTCTATCTTGGGGGCTCTCAAAGGGCTTTTACAAATTAAATATATAATTAAGTATATTATCTCACACTATTCACAGAAATATTTTTTTTTTCTGTGGTAGAACACAGTAGCAATTTATGGTGTCAAGATCTACTATGTGAAGTTTTGCTGTTAAATGAGAAAAATACAGTACTAGTATTGTTAAATTCAGTGTACCAAGATGGCTTAACGCTAGACAGAACAGCAAGAGGAAGACCAGTATAAGCTCAGCCTAAAATGCATCAGCAGCATGAGTTTAGACAGGCAAGGCAAGTATTGCTTTCAGAATAGAAGACATTGAATTAACATCCATTATGGTCTGCAATTTTGTGTGGAGCTTTTATGACTTCTAGTCAGGGACTTAGCTATATGTAGAAGTGGTAATTGCAAGCCTATTGCTTTGTAACATAATGCTGGGCTGCGTAGCCATATTTTTGTATTATGTCTGATCTGGTTTAGCAGTTGATACTTATTTAGGACCAGCTTTGTGTAGAAGTACTATGCTGAGCACAGTCGTTGTGTAGCCACAAAATTCTTAACTGTGAGTTTGTAGGAGCAGCAGCAGCAACATGTGACAGAGGATGACATGGAAACTGGGGCTGCTTCTGACAGTGGGCTGAGGTTGTGTCAGAGGAACTGAAGAGTGAAGTCCCCTCAAAAATGCTCTGCTCTGGCTTGAAGTGTTCAAAAAAGGTAGGGTTGTTCAGGGCTGACATGCAAATGGGTAATATGGTGCAGAAGCCCACAAAGATGCACGGGTTTTTTTAGTCCATGGAATGAATAAATAATAATAATAAAAAAAGGATTGTCTTTAGTAGCCTTATACAAACATTTTTGTTGTCGACAGCAATAATATTAGGTTCTTGAATAGACTGATTTGGTTCTTTTTCTGTAGTCCTTCTTTGTTCTTATGTGTCAGTGGCTTTTCCCTCTTTTGTCCATCCTGGGGATGCCAGATTCTTTGGCAGAAGACCAGAAGTGTCAGCCCCTGCCCATCTCCCAGCCTTGCTAGGACCCGTCAGTCCTGCCTTAAGAAATCTTGGACTTTGTGATATGCTTGATGACCTCATGATGCCTGCTGGCCAATCAGGCTGCTGTAATAGAAGTGACCTCACACTTCTTTTATCTGTGATGTCACCTTTTATCTGCTTCCTCTCCGTTCTCCTCCCCACATGCTGCTGTAGCACTTGATGGGGACGGTCCAGGTATGGCAGCAGGAGGTTTCTTTCTCTTTCTTGGTGAGCAGCAAATGCTACAGGAGAAATGCAGTTGGTTGATGCCAAAGCTATTTTTCTTGGAAACCTCCACCTAACGAGGAAAGGTCTATTTAAAAGAAAACTGAAGGCACTGTGTATTTCTACTGAAACAATTTTCTTGGAAATTATTTCTAATCCTATTTTTTTCTGCAGCTCAAAGATTTTTATGCTCTTCAAACCTTCAGCTGGTGGTTGTCGTGACTCCATGCGTAGCAGGAAATGGGCTGCTTTTCTCACAACACCTACTCGCTCTGTAGGAGTCTTGTTTTGAAACGTATGAATGTGGTTTAACGTGACGTGCCTTAGTGTATGAGTATCTATATTTGAGCTTCTCGCTTTGTCATCATTGATGCAATACCCAACTACACTGACTGGGGGAAAACACAGATTTCTCTCTACTGGGTGAATTACGTTGCGCTGGATGGAACCAGTTTCTAAAAACAGGAGGCAGTTTTTACGCTGCATACCCAAGTGCTAGGTTGTTACTACAGATAACTTATTGTATTATGCTGAGGATCTAAAATCCTGTTCAAAATAACACTTAGAGGACTGCATTTTTTTATCAAATAGTGGCCTTCAGAAAGACCCACTTCCAAATTGGTAATACAGTAAAATAAATGGCCATTGATATGTAAAGAAAAAAGTAGTGGTTTTATCAATGTCTTCTATCACTCACCTTGTACAACAAATGTTTTTGAACATTGCCTTTTCATTTACTAGATGGTCCTTTTTTTTTTTTTTTTCTTCCCTTTGTGGAAGCTGACACCTGCATGCTGAGCACTTCTAAAGTTGTAATGGAAGTTGAAGGAATTGGGAGGACAAAAAGTACAAATTAGTACCCAAATTATGGGTACTAATGGCAGTAATGGAAAAAACCTGTTTCTCCTTCCCACCCCCACAGCCCCTGGCTGTAGTTAGTGAAACAAAATTTCATTTCCTTAAAGAATGAGATTTCTCAAACGTAATTTAGTTTAGACCTCAGACTTACTGCTAGGTAAACTAGCAATAAATGAGAGTTCTTGGAATAATGCTGAAAATACAAAGTATGAGATACGGATTTGAAATATGTGCATGCATACATTTGTGTGTGGGGGTGTATTTACATGTAGATATTTTTTTTCCAGTTGACATCTCTGCAAGATAGAAAAGATTCAAATACTGAAAATAGATAAAATTATTGATTTTTATCTTTTTATATTGCTAAAAGCAATATACAAATATAGGTCTAGCTTCAGAGGGGGGAAAAAAACCAGTAGAGTTTTCTAGAGCAGAAGGTTAGTAAGAAATATATAGGACATCTGTGTAAATACATATAGTTTGACCTGTCATTTTAAAAAGCAAAGACTGCGTTTTCTACCTTTTCCGTGTCATGGTCTCAAGGCCTTTTTTCCCCTGACTTTCTATGTAATTCCCATCAGTTTGGAATCCCCCATGTGGCAATTCCCTGCAGTGCAGCAACCTTATGGCTTTAATTTTCAGAATTCAGCATTAATACATTTTGTCAGTAATGGCAATGAGCAGGGATTGAGGAGATATAAACTGACAGGCTTTACTTTGGGAGAAGAATATTTCAGAAAGCAAATAAGGAATGTTTTGTCTTTTTCCTGCTGGTAGTTGGTTTTTATTTCTTTTTCTGCTTAGAGGGTGAAATTATTTTAAAGCTGGAGGGTGTGATAATATGCAAAATACAACCCCCCTATATTTATCTATAATAAATATTTACAAATAGAGGTATTTTAGCTATTCTTTATTGTCCAAAATATTTTTTTTCCCTTTGGAAATTCAAGTTGGGTGTAATAAAAACAGAGTGAAAGTGACTTAGACTAATAATGTCTCGTACTTCAAAAGAAATGAGTATTTTTTAACCATAAAAAGTAATTTTGTTTAGCACTATGGAGAATTAAGGCACATGCATGACACTCAGTTTAGCGATTTCAGTTCTGCACTGCTAGCTGTGTAGAATCGCTTGTTTCCTCAGCACAGGTATTTTATTTTTGTTTTATTTTTTAATGCGCCCATGAGGAACTCTACATGTGTGCACGTTTATTTTGTGAGTCTGGAGGTTTTCTTTCTCACAATGCTTCTCATACAGTTCTTTGCAGAATTTAGCAGAATTACCTGGAACTGACTTTTTTCGGGCTTGTTGACTCAGTGGTTGGGAATGATGTTTTGTACACAGAACTTCTATCATTTTTTGAAATTTTTCAGTATTACATGTAATGGCAATTTAATTTTAAAAGATAGCTTTGTTTTTATGAGCTGTTTTCACATCTTGTTTATTAGCTCAGCAACATTAATATTAAGGGCTGCACTTAATAATAAAAATTTCTTTGAGGAAACTAGACTGTGACCTTAAACTGGTGAGTGCACATGATAGCTGAGATAGTGAGTAAATTTGGAGACTAAGCTTCAGCAAACTGAGCCTTCCTTCCATAATCATGCCTCCTGTATTTAATTTCCGTTTACATGACCTTCTGTTATCATTTGGGTGTAATCCGTATAACAGTTGTCCATGTGGTAGATAATCATCTAACACCAACTTCTGTATTTTGGAATAAAAAGAGATAAATTACCATGTTCTAGATGTATTGGACTTCTCACAGACTGTTTTAAACCAGGTCCACAATACTTTCATAGCCAGAATGGCAAATGTAGTTGAAAGCTAGGAAGATTTCATCAATGCTTCTTTTCATTTGGAGAGGAATCAAAATTGCTCGGAGGATTTCTTAAGCAAGGGGAAAGCTTCTGCTGTAGGGAAAGCTAGTCTTGCCCTTCCAAATGTAGGCATCATTGGCATGGGCAGTAAAAACTCTTCACTAAATTGTATTGCTAAAGCCGCTTGTTAGTTCCCTCATGCAGGTCGTGCCCTGAACTTCTCCCAGTACCTCCATCAGGCCATCAGCGAGTTGCGTTAACATAAGGTTGAACAGATGACAGAGATGCTTCTCCTTTTTAGAAATGATGTGGTCTTTAATGGATAGCAGAATTATGCCCACAAAAGGTAATTAAAAAGCCCGTACGACGCTAACCCTTGTGAAATGTCGTTTCATGGGGCAACAACCAAATTACTGTCTCCGGCCTGCAACGTACACATGAGAATTTTCTACTGTTAGAGATGAAGAAAAGCTATGTTACGGTATAAGTAAACTCTATACCATCGCTAGGCCTCAAATAATATGTATTTTGTCTCCCTTTGGTTGTTTTGACCTCTTGGTGTATGAAGGTGAATTTTGATAGCAGAGCTAAAGGAAGAACATATATTAGGAACCCACCAACCTGATAATTATGGACCAGATCCTAGTGCTCTGTGGTCAGATATGGTTTGTTGACTGAGACTGTTTTAATTGAACTGATTTGTTAACTTCAGCTTGCAAGTATGAGCTCATTTGTGACATTTTCTGCTACAGAATAAAGGTGTTCCAGAACTGGGCAATAGTGGTGAGTTCCAGACAAAGATGTAAGCTTCCATAAAGATTTAAAATCAAAACTTGATAGACTTACAAAAGCCAAAAAATCTTCAGCTCCTCTTGAAGGTACTAATTTTTACCAGCCCTGGGTACAGGTTATTTCTCCTAGTGCTTGGGTTGCACTGGTGATTTTTGAGTTGTTCTGTAATCCTTGCAGGACTCGCCCCGAATGCTTACATTGCATTTTGGTGTGGGTGGAGAAACAGATGGTGATTTCAGTGCCTCAGCTTCTTGACTGCTCAGAGTGAATGATTTTTGAAGAGGGATACTTTTCCAGGGATGGCTACTGAAGCAGATAACCCCAAATTGCCAATTACTTTGTTTCTCAATAAATGAGCCATGAACTTAAGGTTTTAGGGTGTTTAGCGTGGCTTGATGCGTGCAGCCTCCTCCTAAATGTTACCGGAGCAAACAGAAGAATTGAGAATTCTGCAAAGATTTTGCAACATCATTTATAGGGGTCTTTATATGTGCAAATATTAAGAATGAAATTATTATCTGAAGTTTGACCGTAGCACATATGAGTTTTAAAACTCTCTCCTGTTAGAGAAGCAGCTGATAAATTGCTCTCCTGCAGAAATGGGTAGTTTGGCAGCTAACAGTCACGGCACCCAAAGCTGTGCTGGTATTTCCAAAGGGTAAATAGTTAACAGAGCAGTATATACAGTGCAGTCCTGACAACTTCCAACCTGCCAGAAATGAATAAAATGTGAGTGGTAGGACTGCCAACTTTTAGCAGTTAATAGATATTCAGAAAGAAAACAAAAAATATTTCCATAGAGTCACAGAATAGCTGAGGTTGGATGGGACCTCTGAAGGTGATCTAGTCCAGCCCCCCTGCTAAAAACAGGCTCAGCTAGAGCAGGTTGCTTTATTTTTTCAAAATTTATTTTTAGCAGTACTTCTAAGAAGATTAAAACAGTCAAAAGCTTAGTTCTAGGAAAAAAAAATACTGTATTTTGAATTACTATATTTTCATTGGCTTATAATGGAGATCTTAACATAATCGTCACTAAGATACTACTTGGAGCACAGACAATTGAGTAAAAATGGGTTCTGAAAATACAAACTCTGCAAGGTACCCTGAGGTCAAATTATCAACATATTTTAATTTTAATGTATGTCACATTACCTCGGTTCTATATAAGAGTGAGCGTTGCTTTGCATTCATAGCATCCTTTTGTAGCAGCCTGTCAAACACACTATTAAAATAGTCACACGTCATTTTGTCTTTCTAGAAATAGAGACTGAAATATGGAGAAATGAATTTAAGTTCACCCTGCTGTACTAATGGGTGGGAAAATGAAACTCTTGTCCTTCCAATTTTTAATTTTACGACATAAAAGTTCATGCTTCTCTTTTTAGTTTGATTTATTTGTTTAATCGCAGTTGTGTTTGAGTCAGCTACAGAATGACATATTAGGTACAACCAATATTTTAATGGGCATTCTTCTTTTTGCTGTGGTTTTCATATATGTAGTGATTAAAAGTAATTTTGGGAAGCAGAGCTTGCATTTGAGGAAAGGATCTGAGATGGGGGAAGAGGGCTGGAGAAAATTGTAATTTTTATTTATTTTTCACCCTCTGACTCTCCTAAACACATTTAATCCATGGAGTGCTCAGCCCTGCTTTCATCTATTATGAATGATTTTCATTTGAGCATGTCATTTTGTTTTTTCTGTTACAATGAAGATCAAAGTGACACGGGTTCACCACAAGTGTTCAGCAGCTCTTTTCAGTCCTGGACCTTAAAGTAATAGGATTAAGTTAATTTGTTCCTGTCTTAGATCTCTCTCAAGGCATGTGACACTTGGTGCTTGGTTTTTGCTGCATGCTGAGTGCTTTGCCTTTTTTTTTTTTTAAAAAAAAATTATTCATAAATAAAAACATGCTCCATAGTTCTAAAAAAAAATTATAAATTTGTAGTTTGTTTAAAGCATTAAAAAAAAGCTATGCTAACAAGAATCACTCGAAACTATTAAATAAGGAGTGTTTGTAGCTCAATTCTTTGACATAATTTTCTTTCTTCATGAAGCGTTTTAAGGAGTTTTGGGTCCCCCACTGATGAATGATTTCAGAAAGGAGGATACCTTCACAACTTTATCCCTTACGCCACAGGCCTGAACCAATATTTGAGGTCTCCTGTTTCCAAATGTAGGCAACGGTGGCATGTAGATGATTTTTTTTCCTGTGGGTTTATAAATAGACTAGTGTTTGGGGGAGAAAATAGTAGGGCAGAGTGGAGTCAGGTTTTATGATAATGAGTTTTATTGATTCACTGCCATAATATGTTGTTGCAAAGGGTGTTTGCATTAAGCCATGAGTACTAGTAGTGGGAATAGTTTAAAAAGAAATGGGGAGATAGCCTCACTCTCCACTGTGTTTCTGATATAATATTGTTAATAAGCAGATCATTAATTTTTTAAAAATTTAATATTTAGAACAGTGGGTAAGGTTGTAGACATAATTTGTCTTTCAAATCTAAATTTCCTTGCCATTATGGTTTTACGACTGTATAAGCCTTAGTGATAAGATAATACAAATTATTAACCTATTCCATTTAACTTAGTCTCTTAGATGTTTTTACTCCTTTTTATCCAGAGGGTTTTTTTAAATACCAAGGCAATCTTTGAATTGCTTACAAGAGTAATTATGAATTTCTGAACATTTCATATCTTTTTTTCTAGCTCTGAAAATATTAGAAATAATTTTACTTCAGACATCATGAGGAAAATAGCAACATGATTGTATCTTTCACTTCTTCATGCTGGGGGTGCATCTTAATTTAAGAAAATCTATCAATACCTTACAAAAAAGAAAAAATCCACCAGAAAACAAGAAAAATCCCAAGAGGCCCCCCTCCAGTTGCAATTCAGAAGTGTGCTTTGATAAATCAGCTTCTCAAACCATAGTTTGGTATTTTGTTACCAATGTCCTTTGACAGTGTCCAGCCTCATCTAGTGCTGCCAGCCATCCTCAGCTGAAACTTTTCTACTGGCACTATCATCATCTCTGCTTGATTTGTTCCTTTTGGGTAGTTTTCACTGATAGCATATCATAAATCTCATTTGTAGAGGTTGTGTAGACAGAAAAGTTTTTCTTATCTCCTGCACGCAGTCCTTGAGGGGGTTAGTTGCTGGTGAAAAAGTGGAAGAGGTCTCCTTCTGGCCCACCTCCCCACCTTGTCCAGTTGGCAAGCTGCATTACCATTCACAATTTGTTTAATTTTACAAAATGACATCCTGCTTCTTTCCACTCGGCCTGCCTATGTTCAGAGAGGAGTATTTAGCCAAGCTAAGTCAGTTTTGGAGAAGCCTCTTGCAACAGTGTCCCAGGTGCAACCATCCTGTAGAGCTGCCCAGCTTTGCGCTCTTTCTTGCACGATACTCAGTCTACTGGTAAGGCAGGGCTTGGTTTTCATGCCTGTGGAAATACAGAAAAAATAATCTTCCTCGCCTCTAGCACGAGTTTCAGTTCCCCAGCGGTGATGGCCAGCAGTAGTTGGACACTGGCCTCAGTTCTTCCTCTGACTTGCTTTTGCAGGAATCTGCCTTCTACCTCCTCATCCACATTCCCAGCCGTATCATGAAACTTTTAGATCTTTTGTAGCCTTCAGGGGGAGGATTATATCAGCCCTCCACATTTTGCTGCAGGAACCTTCTGTTTTTTCCCATTTTGCCCTTAATAAATAATTCCATATTTCTTGCTTTTCTGTGTCTTCATAATTTATCACAGTCTTGATCTGAGAATAACATCTGGGGAGGTTCAGGTAGCCCGGAGCAGGAGATTAGCTGTGACTGCAGTTTTACCCAAGCCATCTCTGCTGCTCAGCCTCAGATGAATGGCTTTTTGCTTGTGAACCTGTAAATGTCTATGAGCAGACAGGGGAATAAAGTATTTGTCAGAATTATTCCTCCCATAAATATTAGACAGAAAAGCTAACTTATATGCAGGGAATATGATGATAAAAGCTCTTGCTCTTATGTAGCTCAAAAGACCCCGAGTGTACCTGTGCTCACGCTCCCTCATCTGTTTGTACTATTTCTATGTGCATTATCCTTTTGAGGCTTTAACTACTAGGGTAGATCTTTGTCTATCTCTCTTCTGATTTTGGTGGGGGGTTTTTTTGTTGTTGTGCAAAACATGCTTTTAAAATAGATACTGTTGCCACTTTTTAGCAGTTTGGCAATGCTTGTGTTCATGCTTGGAAATTTTTTTGGGAGCTGAAGAAAGAGAAGATTAGGCAAATATTCAGTGTCTTTGATACTCCCTGTTGTATTAAAAACAAACAAAAAACCCCTGCAGAAGTATCTAAGGTCTTACTCTTGGTCCCACTAAATTCACTGGTAGATTTTTAATTCAGTGTTTTCACAAAAATGCTGATCCTTTTGAAAATTTTATCCCCTGTTATATGTGTACACCATTCCCTTCCTACTGGTGCTCATTCTGTATTTCGATTCAGGCACAATCCTGGTATCATTTGGAAGCCTTATACATGGATGAAAATGGAAGAAGTTTTAGGCTTCAGGAAAACTGCTCTTTAAGAAAGTGTCAATTAAAAATCTTCACATAGGATTTTCTAGAAACCTTTTCCTTTTCTCTTAATACTTTACTTTTTGAGAATGAACATCTAAGGTCTTCACTGTATATTGTAATTTTTGAGATCAAAGTATGAAGGAGAAGGAATGTATGTATGCCTACATAAAAATATATAAATACATATATATACACACACAAAAATATGTGTGAAGTTATACTTGGGGTGGGGCAAAAATGCCTGTGTGCCTGAAGCAGGTGTATTTGCTTTCTAGCTGTAGCTTTTCATGTAATTAAGAAGTCCAAATCCCTGCCTGCATTTCTTATGTTGCTTAGCCACAGCTATACTATTAGCTCGACTTTAATTTGGGCATTCTGAACGTTAAATACTTCCAACATTCCCTGAAAATGTACTTGTTTGCTACTAGAATATTCATTTTGGAACACAAATATGTTGTCTGGAATACTTCTCTAGTTCCTAGAGTAAGATAGGCTTTGGTAGCAGTAGGAGTCCTAAAGGGTGAGTTGTGTTTGCATAGGAAACTCCAGAATTTGGAGTGAGCAGGCACTTTTGAGGATTTTTGGGGTTTTTTTTCCTGAGTCCTGTATTCAGGACCAAAGCTGCGGTTCAGGAGAAACCACTTTTTTTATGAGGGTATTGGAAAGATGGCATCCAGCCTGTTCTTCCTCTAACGAGCTGATGCTCAGGGGTGTGGATAATTACTGCTCTGATGCTGTGATTCTGTGGCAGGTTAGGCTAATGAGGTGCTGGTCCCATTCCCATCCTGGTGCCCACAGCATGCTGAGCTGTTTGGGAGTCAGTGCAGAGGAGAAGGAGGAATGGTGACCACAAAAAGACAAGACTAGCAGCAGAACTACCTGATGCTAGCACAGATCTGCAGCTTAAGTAAAAAAACCCAAAGTATGTAGGGAATCCAGAGGTTCCCTGTCTGGTTTGAATAGGCGGGTTCCAATCTGGTAATTGCTCTCTTTATTTTATCTCCAGTTTGGGGGTTTTTTAGAGCAGCTCTGTTTACATGGTCCCTGGACCATGTGTGTTTGGGTCTTTTTGTTACAGAATTGAAAAAAAAACCTGCAGGTTTGTCTTAAAGTGTTTTTTGGTTTTTTTTTCTACTGTAAGAAACCTTTACAGCTTAAATTTCAGGGAAAACTGCTTTGGCTTTTTTTTAAATTGACTCCAGTTAAGTAAGAGGAGATATGAGGCTATTTTCCCATCTTTAAAAAAAAAATACTCCTCGCTATGCGTTACAGGTTAAGGTTTCATAAAAGCAAACAAGACTCTCTTTAATTTTAGTTTATAGGAGCTGAATTTATGCATCTGTGGTGATAATCTGCATAATGTAGATTGATGCCTCCATCTCTCCTTTGGAGTGTGTCTGAGCTGGGCTCGGACTGTACGTCGCCAACGGTAATAACACTTGTGCTTCTACCACAGTTACCTTGTCAGTATTTCAGTGCCCGAATACACTTTACCTTCTGCATGTAAATATATTGCTTCCTCCACCTATAAATTGAGGCTGTGAAAGTTGAATGTGGCAGATGTTTAATAGTGCTCAATAGCATAAAGAAAGAAGTGAAAAATAGTCATTGCTGGAGAAAGCCTATTGAATTTGGAAAGGTAGATGACAGTTAACAAAGCTGACATTTGGTTGGGGGAATGGAGGAACCCAATTTTTACAGGAGGACTTTAGACATTTTATTGATAGGTGGTTAGGACACCGGTATTATGTCCCTATTTTCAATTGAAAACAGTCTTGCATTTCCTTAGCTCTTTGTTGAGATACTGATTCAGTACTGACTTAGTACCGACTTAGTTGAAACCATACCAGTGGTCAGCATGGACTTTGTGCTGTCTCCCTCGATAACTAACTGAACCTCATCTCCTTTAGTCATTGAAATTTAGCAGGATCAGACTACATGGTGATAAACGTACCAGAAGATGCCTGTGAGTATTTTCTCACATAGGAATAATTTTTATGTAATTTTGAGTGGTCAGAGATTGCTACACAAGGAGGGCTGTTATAAGAAAAATGTGATTTCTATTGGAAATTGAGTTCTTTAGCCTCTCCATCCCTGGGCATGTGTATCGGTATTAAACAAAGGTAGAATACCAGGTCAGCTTGAATAGCTGTGTTACCTTGCAGATAGATGTGATATCTTGCAGATAGTAGCAAGATAATTAAATGTAATTATACATATATATATATATAAAACTTATATATATTATTTCTTGTTTTCTGCGGTGCAATAATGTTTTTCTTCTTTTTAAATTTCCTTTTAAAATCTCTTCACCTATATTGTATGTGTTACTCCTCTGGACCCAAAATTATAAAAAAGGAGATTCTCTTTAGAGTGGCTTTAGATGCTTGCACTTATGAATGAAGAAGAATTAAAAGAAATACTCCAAGAAGAGCACATAGAAAGTCAATTATATATTTCTTTTCTGTTGTTTGTCTCTGAAATCTGGCTGGCTTTACAATTCACAGGACAGTGCAAGGAGGGGGAAAAAGTGGATAAAATGAATTAATCCCTTTCCTGACATTGTCGGTCAATCTTCCAGCCAGTCTGCCTCAACCGTGTCACCGTAACTTCTGTATTTATCTGACACCAGAGCAAGGCACTTGAAAGACAAGGGGAAGTCCTTCAGTCCCTAGTCCAGGTTTTCTTCTCGTTTCATTGCAGAGCCATATCTTGTTTAATAACCTGAAACCTCAATAGGGTGTCGTGTACTCTGTATTATGAGGGATGAATAAACATTTTATTAGGTCTTTTTGCCTATTTATGATCGGTCATGTTTTGTTCTGCAGATTATTTTTTTTTTCATCCTCTTTAAGGACAGAGAAAAGTTGTTACTCTTCTACCATTTCTGAATTAATCTCATTTTAACAATTCTTTGCTATTCTCAGTTTCATGCAAATATCAGTGACATTACTTCTGCAAGTAGTTGGTATGTCTCTCCACGTTTAGAAAATTAAGCGCTAATTCTCACTGTGCGCTAGAACAGTCTGTATTGCATGACAAATAAGGTTTAAGCATGCAGTAAAAAAAAAAACAACACTTCACAAATTCAGAGAAGAGCTTTGCTTTCTAGCACTCTAAATGTTGGGCAGTACACAAAAGATTGCGTAAAATTGACATGTTTTAGCAACTCCTAAAATGGAAGAGGCGTTTTTTTGCCATTATTATAAAAGTACTTGGCAGCTTATATTTTCCTGAAGCATTCTATTGACTGGGATGAAACCACTTTTCTATAAAGCACTTTTAAGTGCTTGCTTTCACTTGCAGACTTTCTCACCCACAACATAAAATGGTCATGTTAAAATAATAGTATTGCTTTATAAAATGTCTGGATTGTAGATTCTCCGAGCACTGTAGAGACAGCCCTCAGACTCCTTGCAAACTTCACTGACACCCTGAAAAAGGAAAAGAAAAGAAATCTTTTCTGAGGTTGCACAAGCAGTTGAACTGAGGGCACAACTCGTGCTCCCGTACCCCAGGACTGTGCTTACTCCATTTTAGAGTCACGTTGCTTGACACACAGTCAGGGCACTATGTTGGGCTCCGCTCACAGGGGATGCCCTTGAGCCAGAAGCTGTTTGCGTTAGAGCCCAAATTCTCTTCTGCTTAAAATTATAAACAAACAAAAAGTAGTGAATAGCAGGATAATCCTGATGACTGATAACATTTACATCTCTGGAAGTTATAATAACAGATAGCACAAGTTTAGCTTCTTTGTTGCTGTGCCTTCTACCACTCACACTCTCTAAGAATGGAAAAATTCCCCAAATGCTTCAGAGAATGCTTACTGGATGTTAATTGTTGTCTGTGGTCTTTTTCTTACCACCTTATCTCCTGAATATATATTACCTTAAATCTCGCAGGTGTTCTCTTCCAGTTGTCCATATTGCATTTGTGCAGCGCTGGACACAGCTGAATCCGAATCGACGTCTAAGGTTGAGCTGCTCTATTTGTGATACAACAATAAAAAAATACAAAAAACCAACAGGGTAATTAATAGTTTCTCTAGTGGTGGAGGATGGTGGGACATTCTCATCCATTTCTACCCAGCCCTCAGAGTGGTAATATTTGATTTTCAAGTGATTGACTTCTTATTATTTAGACTGAAATTACAGTCCCAATTTATACTCCCCCTTGACAGTTATTTAAGCAGCTGAAGTGTCAAGGCAGAGTGTAAGTTATAGCTGTGACAATTTTGCCGTTTTTGTGTTTTATTTGGGAAGGTGAAGAGAAGAAAAGGGAGAAACAGAAATGGGAAGGGAGAGGCTAGAGGAGCCATCAGTATTGGTTTGCTTTGGTAAATTCAGAGCATGGATTCACTGTCCTTGTCTTCAGTGTGCTTCTCAGCACTTTTTTCTCTTCTTCAAGGCTGGAAAATTGTGCTTTTTGCTGCATGGATTTCTCTGTCTTAAGAACAATAAGGCTAATGGTAGGAAGTTCGTTGAGCAGAGAAACTCTGCAGTCTTTCTTTCTGCTCAAGTCATTTGAACCAGTTTAGCATTCTGGTTTCTCTCTCAGCAGTATTTAAATTTACTTGTTATCTATTTTTTTTCCCCTGCTGATTAGATGTTTTGTTTTGTTTTATACCTTGAGTTTCGTTTAACATCGGTTCCTTACACTGTTTAGCTGTTACCAACACACAAATGAGAGGCAGTTCTGCACGAAGACTTCTTGAAGCTTTCTGTATGGATCTGGGTAATCCCTATATAAATTGTCATCCTGATTGTGAAAGAAAAAAGTTGGCAAGGCTTATTTAGGGCTTTTTTTTCTTTCTTGGTTATGTAAATACAGCATCACAGCAGCTGACTGAAAGTGGCTGAAATTTTTGACTCAATGTTTTTTGGCATATGCCACAAGAAATGGAGTAGTTCTCTGGAGGCACTTTGTAACATACAGGTGGTACAAAAAGGACAGGGAGTTTCCTCCTCATCTCTTATAATTGATGCGTGACTGACTTCAATATTTTTTTAATTGTTGTCAGAATGATGAGGTTTACAGTCCTCAAAGGAATCCAGTGTCTCAGCTACCTTATAGGTATAACTGCGGATGTTTTCAGAGTTAATACAAACATCTACACTTTTTTGGATTTTGCTAAGCGATTGGCTTCACTGATAACCTGTGGCAATGAGTTCTGCAGGTTAATTATGCATTTAATTGGTTTCAAATTTGTTGCTTTTCAATTTCACTGTTCACTGAGTATCTCCTCGGTCTTGTATTATGAGACAGGAGTAAATAAGAGAGCCTGACTCACCTTCTCTGAACATTTAATTATTTTGTATACCTCTATCATGTACCCTTCTACATACACAAAGCACTTCTGATGGTTTTGGTCTTTATGTATCTCCAGCTTGCTTCTCTGAAGCTTTTGGCTGTAGTGGCCAGAGCTCTGGGAAGATCTGGGAGTTACGTCAAATGATGCGATCTCGGTGTAGTGCTGTCTTCTCTTTCCCCTTTTCTTCATCTCTTTCAGATGAAGAAATCTCTTTCAGAATCTCTTTCTGTTTTTATTTGGCTATTGTTACTCATGGGACAAGTTTTTATTGGCTTGCCTGCAGGAATAGAAAATCTTTCTCTGGGGGTTTACAATCAGAATAAAAATGCTTCACGTGGCTGGCGCAGGCTTTTGCTTCCAAGTCATATCATTTTCCATTTGTCCTCACTGGATCCTGCCTGTCTTTGAGCTGCCTGATCCTTGTGCCTTAAATAGCTTCTTGTGAGGTTCTGTATGGTCTCCATGAATTAAGATGATCTCCAGTTGCAATTGTCTCAATGTATCCCATTTTCTAGATGACTGAAGTAATCAAAATTGTAAACTGAAACATGGGACGTTGACCACATAATCTTCTCTGGTTTGATCTTTTTGGCCATTTCTATGTAGTAGTTTTTATTAAACCTTTGAGCATTTTGTTGGATTTTATGATTATTTGCTTTTCATTTTTCTCTGTGTAAGATATTGTTGAATTATTTTTGAATATCCCATTAGTCAACTGTTTTATTCTTTCCTATTGCGAGAAAATTTTATAGTATAATGTAGAATCGTGTTTTTTGTAACAGCCAGTCTCTGCCCTGCTATGTTAATCACTCTAAATGTTCTGTCAACAAATTCACATGACAAGGAAGTCAGAATAAGGAATAGAAATGTTAGCATCAGACCCTCTCTTAAATATATTTCCTGCCTCCAATTAGTAATTGACATTTATAAGTTTGGGTTTTTTTTAGTTGCTCAGTCCCAAATTACTAGCACACTCAGACATATACCATCTGAACTGGGCAGGGCTTTTAAAAAAATCTTTTAAATTATTTTCATTTGTTTTTCCAGCATGGTCTTTACAAAAATCAAATGTTTGTCTCCACGATGGTCTTGTATTAAGTCTGCTTTTTCCATCAATTTTATATAGTTTCTGTGCTTAGAATATTATTTATTTCTTTTAGAATAATACAAACGCCAGCAGAGCTTGAAGTATAATTATGTTAAACACTGCACAGATGTGTAGCGAGTTCCAGGCTCTGCCCTAGAGACTCTGCAATCAAATGAGAAGAGAAATAAAAGTGCAATGAATGGAAGTTGGACACAGAAATTCAATGACACGTGTTATAGGATTATACAAAAGGAAGATGCTCAACAATAATCAATACATAAATCAATCCCGGCTCCTTTCAGAGGTGCTCTACTCAAGGCAGTAATTGTCTTGTGGGTTTATTTCAGAATAAGTTGCTAAAACTTTAAAGAAAATTTTGAAAGACCAGCATTGTAATTTACTAATTAAAATACAAAGAGCATTAGATCTTGCTGTATCCCCACACGTGCTTCCTGCTATTTCCCTCCACTTTCCCAAGGCTTTGCTTTCTAGCTTTGCTGGATCTCAGTTTGTATTTGATAATTTAAACAGGTATAGTAACTTTTCTTAATACATAAGATTTTCAGACTTAGTTAAATACTTTAGAGATACGATGAAAAGAACTCTGTAACTGTCCTATTATTTGTTTGAATTGAGTTTTCGAAGTGCTGCAAAGAGTGAAACAGAGCTAAAAAGCAATGACTTATTCATTGGGATAAATTTTGTACAGCCTTGATATACCAATTAGCTATAAATATTTTCTTTACCATGTGAATTTTTTGTGTATCTTGATGGGAGAAGGTCTTTTGTGAAAGCTGTGGCGTTCCCAAAACTGACCAAAATGATACTCCCTTGGCAATGCTGAGGTAAAATACCTAAATATTTGACTGTTAAGTCATATGCCCTATTTAAAAGATCAGCTTGTGTCTGAGTTACAACTTCTGTCTTAAATTATCTACTATTTGCAGTTCTTTTATTGTCAAGCTGATTAGTAACATCTCTGTTTTGGAATAATGGGAAACAGTATGGCTGCATTATTTGAGGCAGAGTCAATGAGTTTTGATGGTTTGTTTATTACTAAAGAGAAGAGTTCAATTTAACAAGATCTAATTTCCAAAAAACCCCAGATAATCTATTGTCTTAAAGATATTTTTAAGTAGTGCCTTCTTGAACATCCAAAAATGAAGGTACTGCTTATATTGTATCTTTCAAATTGAGAAACACCTGATGTAGTTACAAGTGATTCAATTTTGTGTCTTAAGCAGAAATCAATAACTTGAATAGCTGAGAAAAAAGAAATGTACTCTTATTTTGTATTCAAAAGTGGATTTACCTACTTGGGCATCATCATTTTTTGCCTCTAGTGGAAATTGGTTACCAGGATAACAGATTGAGCAGCCAGTTCCAATGATGCAACTTCTGTCGGAAGGAAATTATATCAATTCATGTATAGCTTTGATCATTTGATACAAGAAGTGGGATATTTGCAGATGGAAAATACCATTGGAGAACATGTGGTCCCTGATGCTGCTAGACCTCTAATAAACAGAGGATACAGTAAGTTTTGTCTGGGATTTCAGATGAGACTGATTTTGAAGTAGGCTTCAATGAGATGTTGAGTTTTCATTGCTGATATTAGTGCAGCATCTATAAGAATTATTTCACTGTTTATCTTCCATCTACTGAATCTTCAGTTTACAAGGCAAAAGAAACAAGTTGTGGCTTTTAAAAATATAATAATATAATATCAAAGTGTTGACAAATGATGCTGGATTCCTGAAGCAAGAATAAAGATTCCTAGATGGAAAGCTTAGATGATTTCCAAATTTTCTGTAGTCTGAATATTTAGGTATTAGGCAACTGAGGTGCAAGTTTCTTCTTACTGACTTGTTTTTGACTTCAGTGGTGAATTGGAGTGAGAACACCTTCTGAAGGGTGGTGGTTCCTTAGGTTTTTCTTTGTTTTACATGACGTATTGTTTTAAAGTACATCAAATATTGGCTCACAGTGCTTACTAATACCTCTTCTTTATCTTTCTGTTGTTCATTTCATCCAGGAATTTCAAAGTACTTTTGTGAAGCTATCATTAGATCAATTCTGAACACAATAAAAAAGGACACAAATATTTATGACTTATTACAATAGCGGTATAGCAACAAAGATGGAAGTAGAACCTAGTGCTAAATCTGTTTACTGGCAGTTGTTTTTCCTGAATTTTACAGGATAATAGTTCTCTTGCTCCATTTTTATAAAGAGAAATCCACTTTGGCTCATACAGAGCAGTCTATGCTTCTTTAAGATCAGTGGAAAACTGTACATATTTGACATATGACTGAAACATCAGAAGCTGTCAGAAATGGTTATAGACATTATTTGAATTGCTACAAATACCTGGCAGCAGTACAGATAGTCTTTAAAATGTTTGATCTTTTTGGACTGTGTTAGTTAAATGAAAAGCATGTATACAGTTTCAGAAATAACTCATGCCTTTCTTTTATTCCCGTTGACATGCATGTATGTAATACAGATTTGTTTAGCATCTCGTTTTTTTCTTTGAGGTATGATTGGATGGAAATATGAGGCTTTTCTGCATATTGCTAATGAATATAATAGTCATGAATGTATTTTAATTTTTATTATCAAGAAAATAAAATCTTCGAAATTTGTTGATTTCAAACTGAACAAACCAGATGGTTCACCCGGTGAGAAGCAGAGTTTGGTGATGAGTGCAGCTTTTCTTTAGTACTCATATTGCTCATTTCGTAGCAGCTTGGTACAACTGTGTGATCATTCTGTCCTTTGTTTTGTGGATAGGATCATAACATAGAATCATAGAATCGTTTAGGTTGGAAGAAACCTTTAAGATCATTGAGTCCAACCCTTAACCCAGCACTGCCAAGTCCACCGCTACACCATGTCCCTAAGCACCACATCTACACATCTTTTAAATACCTCCAGGGATGGTGACTCCACCACTTCCCTGGGCAGCCTGTTCCAGTGCTTGACAACCCTTTTGGTGAAGACATTTTTCCTAATATCCAATCTAAACCTCCCCTGGTGCAACTCGAGGCTGTTTCCTCTTGTCCTATAGCTTGTTACTTGGGAGAAGAGACTGACACCCACCTTGCTACAACCTCCTTTCAGGTAGTTGTAGAGAGCAACAAGGTCTCCTTTTCTCCAGGCTAAACAACCCCAGTTCCCTCAGCTGCTCCTCATCAGACTTGTGCTCTAGACCCTTCACCAGCTTCAGGTGAAAGAATTCAGGCTGGAAGGAACCCAGAGTCCTCTCAAGTGATTGGTGACCCAGTACTTATCTACTGCTGTTACTATTTCTCCTCCTTGAACTCTGTCTCTACATGCAGAGTCTGGGAGACCTTGCTGATGAAGAAGGCATGGTAGAGGTTGTTCAGTGTCCTTGCTTGGAAGTTTTCAAAACCCAGCTGGATACAGCCTTGAGGTACCAGGTCTGGCCTCTTAGTTGACCCTGTTTTGAGCAGGAACTACATGACCTCCTGAGGTCCCTTTGAGTACCTCAGCTATATATGTTGACTTTCCCTAAATCATCCACCTCATTCAGCAGGTGTCCTGCATTTTCCTTGTTCAACTTTTTACTTCTAACATGGTAATAGAAGCTCTTCTTGTTGGGACAAGAACATCAACAAACTTCTGTCTTGATGGATAGCAATGTGCCTCTGGATTTCAGCTGCATATTCCTGTGGCTTACATTAGAAACTAGAATCCGTAACTCTTTTGTTTGACACAGCGTACATTTGGGTTTTTTTTCTCCTTTGGTCTATAACTAGATTTAGTAAATGAAGCTTAATGTCACATGTTCTGTATACACTAGATCCGAACTTGTTCGTAAATTCAATTTTTTAATTTTGTCCATTAGCCTTCTCTCAACGTGATCTTTTTTATCTGCACTACTCATTTTTTTAGGACTTCATTATTTTTAGAAAATGTACTGTAGCACATTTACTGGTAATTACCAAAGCTTGTTTTAATTACAGCTGTCAAAGAATATGTTTTATGATGCATTATTTTTGCTGCTGTTTCTAATTCATAACTATTCTCTACCTTTACAAGTGGAAATTAACATAGTTTTTTCTAAGTGATGTGTCTGGATCATTTTTTGTGGTGAGGAATGATTTTGTGAATAGTGATAGCTTCAAAAAGAAATTATTTTGGCGGGGAAGGGAGAAGCATATGTTCCTAAGAATATCCATAAGTCACTTCTATTGCCCATTCAGAATGATGTGTGTATATATGTTGAAATAGAAGGTTAAAATTGAAAACTGTTGTAATCCAACGTATATTAAATGTGGAAATCGAGAATCATTTTTATTGGGACACTATATGCAGTGAACGAAGATTGTAGTTTTGCTGACTGTAATAATGTATATGAGTTACAAACCTTTTTCACCTTAGATTTTATCAACATGCAAATGTGAATGCACGGGGCCATATGTGATGGATGAGTGTAGTCCACTGCAAAAGGGTTTCTGGGCAGAGCAATATCGTGGACGTCAAAAGCTGAATAACTGTTCCACAGTCATAGTCTGTACCTGAGTGACGTTAGTGGAAATGAGCTCGTGAATTCACACCCTGCTTTAACCTACAGACAGGCTCATCCAGCAAACCTCAAGTTGTAAAGCAAACAGAAGTTCTCCAGCAACGTAATGGTGACAGATCATTTTCTGAGATCTGCGCTCTTGCAGTACTGGCGCATCACATTCATCCGGACCTGCCAGGAGTTTTCCTGCGAGATGGTCGTGCTTCTGGAGCTGCTGAAGGCCAGCCCTCTGCTGCCACTTTCTTTTGCTTATTAATCTGTTAACCTTTTCTTCAAAGCACATGGGCCTGCCTGAAGGCCTGTAGATATTTCATGTGACCTTTCCCATGAGACAAGCCCTCATTGCTGTCGTTAGCATTTCATCGGGCAAATCCCCTTAGTCTTGTGAGCCCATTGTGACAGGGTGCTCTTTCAGCCCCCGGACCCGATGCCTCCTCTCGCTCGCAGCCTTGAATGTGGCTTGGGAGACCTGGTCCCTTGGTTGTCCACTTACCCCGTCCTCTGACGTTCTTGATGGGCTGATGAGGAACTGACCATGAAGCAGCTTGGCAAGACCTAGGCAGAGCACTTTCAGATGACTGACGATGCTTTATAAATTTAGTATAAAACTGGACTCTTATTTTGAAACGGATTATTCTTCTCTGCCAGAAAAATGCAAACTGAAGCCACCTCAGGGGCGTTCTTCTGTAAACTCAGTGGATGTTAATGAATTTGGAGCTCGGAGTCTGCACCAAGGGGCAACTGTAAACCTCGGACTGCCGAGTGCTTCAAGAGCTGTTTTTGAAATCTACCCACAAACTTCTCCTAAACTACCTGATAACAGTATATCCCCTGCACCTCCTTAAAGAATAGCAATTATAGACTGCGTGCACCTCGAACCTTGCTGTATCCAGCTAACTGGATTCCTTTATTTGTTTTTTTTAAGGAATTAGTAACCATAGGTTTTCAGTCGGCTGCTTATTTGCTCTGTTCTACCCTAGAAAGGACAAAATTAACGCGTATCTGTTGTATCCAGCATGAGGAGGGTTTGGCTTCATCACGGGACTGCTCTGCAAGTATCCCTGCAGCTGTATACGAGGCAATGCACGGGAATTTTTTGTAGACATCCATTTCTCCGGTGATGGAAACTTGTACTGGTTCTGTGCTAAATCCAGGCCCTACTTTTGAAAAGGAAACCCAGGTTGGCCTTTAAATCTTGGTCCAACTTCCTAGCGATTCTGAAGAACCTGTATTTAATATTAGTGCTCTATTTTTGGATTTTAATTTTGGGTAGTCTTGGGAAGATGGGCTGCCTCTCAAAGATGACCTTCTGAAGCTGTTTTCTAAATAACACCCAAGCAAATGCTTTGTTTATTAGAGTTACTTTGTGAAGAAGCAATGAACCTGTTCCAATATCTCATTTACAACTAAAGTGCAGCATTCAGCTAATTGAATACATGGCTACTGTTAATTATTTTGTAACGGCTAATTGATATTCACTGGGATCATGTTGCTGCGGCCCCATAAATATAATATTACCTTACAGGTTTTTATTTCTGTAGTGAATTCTCTTCTTTTGGCATATTTATATTGTCTCCTGTATAAATTTTTTTTTTTTTTAAACTTTGCTGTGTTTGTATTAGTGTATAAATGCCAGGGGGGTGGTAGCTATATGGAAGAAACTTTTATTTTTTTCTGCGTTTCTTACTGGCCTACCCAATCTTCCACGTACTTTCA
The DNA here is from genome assembly GCF_034638445.1 of Ciconia boyciana. NCBI lineage: Eukaryota > Metazoa > Chordata > Aves > Ciconiiformes > Ciconiidae > Ciconia > Ciconia boyciana. Next base: position 3,195,287 of record NC_132934.1, read on the forward strand.
CAATATAGGGAATGAAACCTTTGGATAAATGTATTATTTAGTACTCTTATAATTAATATTTCTACTTTATCAGTGATACAAAAGCTTTGATAGGATCAGGGCAATAAGCAGCGTGACTGTAAGTTGCTTCTTTGCCCCCATATCTTTAGTGCAGTAAAATCCAGCTGGTTTGATCACTAGTTATCTTGGGGGGCTGGGACCCAAACCCAAAAATCAACCCAGAAAACTAACAAGCTTTCCAGGGGCAAAACAAACTTTCCAGGACAAAAACTTGCATTCAGATGGCTATCCGTGGAACAAATGTTATTTGCATTCCCCTGCTCATATTGTCTTTCATGTATAGAAATTTGGTGACTAGATACCGTTAAACAAATCCATCTCTCTCTTTTGAATGGTATTTGATCAGCAAGCAAGACACAGATGAAAAGAATTTAAGCGCAGCTGGACCTGGAGGAGAGGATGGGTTTCATCTCCTGTGTTGTTAGTGTGCCCTTGACCTGTTGTGTTTTTACACCCTGAAAATTTCTGCCCTTGTTGAATCGTCAGTAATGGAGCAAGTGAATGAAGTCATGATGCTCTTGCATGGGTTTTATTATATCTTACTGGCTTTCCAAAGTCAGATTTGCTGCTTGGTTTCAGGTCATTGATAGAATCGTGTGAAACACTATTGAATTCCAAGAACTAAAATTTAACCGAGTTCTCATGAGCATTATGGAACATTAATTTTAGGTTTTCTTTGTCACTGGCCTATTTAACTGCACTTGAACAAAAGGAATGTTCTTGAGTTCGCAAATATTTCAGGGATTGCGAGATGGTTATACATAAAATATTTCTGTATGGGTAACTATGATAATGCATTGAAGTATTGTATTAGATATTTGGGAGAGGATGGTTTGGGGAGGCACAACCTGCAATGAATTTTTAGCTGTTTCTATAACCACAGACAAGAGGCAGGTTTGAGAGGTGATACAGGGATTATCTAGAAAAAGCAAAACCGTGATCAATACAAAGCATGGTAGTTAGACTGTAGAATCTTTAGTGTAATCAGCTTTGGAAAACCCTGTAATTAGTTTTCTGTAGTGAATAAAGGCTGATTTAAATGGCGGTGGACAGGGCTGTAGCATGTGCTCCACAGCACTATACTGAAGATGAGGTGGTTGGCAGAAGGCAAAATTTTCTTATTCCAAGTAGAATTAAAATTTGACTGTGTGCTTTTGGTAGAGCAGGGAAACATTGGTGAAGTTTCATTAAAAAAAAAAAAACCCAACAACTTCCAAGTAGTTTTCTGCATTGGTCTAAATTACAGATATGCCTGACAGGAATGCATTTTTCTGCATTCTTTCTATTCACCATTATATAATAAATTTAATTTGACTTTTTGATTTTTTTACATGCTTCAGGATATAGAAAAAAAGGTAAGTAGTTAAGTAAGGAACAACCAAAAATCCAAAGTTGTTATTTTTTTTCTTCGTCTGTCTGCAAAAAAAAGTGCAAATCTTGACAAGGAGAATTAAGTCCTGTATCTATAGAAGAAGTATAGCACAATGTATGATGTAAGTAAGTTTTCTGACATGCTTCTATGAGCATGACCTGCAGAAATCATTTTCAGTAGTAAAGAGTACAGGAGTTTACCATTTTACATGATGCTGCTAAACCAGGAACTTTTTGCATGTGGCTTTGTAGTATCAGTACCTGGGTGAAAACAACGTGTTAGAGGTAAATGACTAAGGTTGAGAAGGCACTTGTGGTAATGACCACTGATAGTTAATTAGTAGTCACTGAAGCTATTTTATTATTAAAACATTATGAGCCTGGAATGAATCTGCGCTGATAATTTAGGCATTAAATCCTCCATAGCTTGTTAAAAATCACTTGTCTAGTATATCCTCTGGAGGACTTGTAGCTTTGTATGTATTCTGTGGGCTTGTGTGCTCTTTTAATGTATTTTAGAATTCTTAATGAGTCCCCTTAATACTACATATTAGAACGTGCTACAGATGAAAAGCCAAAAAAATGTCAACTTGCTCAGTAGTGCTGGAAGCAGTGTCTCTTAAATGAATACTCAAGTCAAATTAGTATTCAAAAGATAGATGTTCAGAATTCTTCAGTATTATTTTAAGTTACTGGACACGGGGAGTGATCCTACAGTAAAGGATTTCAGCTTACTTAGTTGGATACTTCAGCTGATCGAGGAGTTTCCAGAGGAATAACTACTAATTAAAGAGAACAGCAGAGTTTTAGATGTGCTTTTTAGATCTGCTTTAGCAAATATGTAAGCATTTGGTTCCTTCCAAACTTCCATGCGTTTAGAATTAAGCACATGCTAAATACATTCCTGAACTGGGGTTTTAGAGAAAAAAACAGCTACTTCAAAAGAATTCTTTTTACCACCACTGCCTACAAATGCATGGACACAAGTTCAGTTTTTCAGCTTTTCTCATGTCAAAATGTCCGCCTAGTAACAGTTAATATTCAGGCTCTGCGTGTATTTTGTTCGGTAGCTTGAGCAAGTTTCCCTAAGTTCAGAAGTGATCTGCAAAGTTAATTTAAAAACAAACAAACAAAAAAGATTAAGCTCAGCAGGATATGCATGGTTCCATCTTCCTGACATTTCCAAATACATTTGGACAAACTATGGCACAGCTGTTGAGGAGGGAAGGAAAAAACCCAGTACAATAGACAATCTCTTTACAGTTTCAATGCGGCAATCATCATCTTATTAATGTACTGTTTGGCAAAAACTAATAGACTGCAGTTCTCAATCGCTGTATATTCCTTACTGGTACAATTTATAGTAGATGTTTTGCTTTGCAAGTGATGCTCTTTCTTGATCCAGTTTTATCTTTCTATTTCTTTTTTTAGGCCAAGCAGCTGGAAGAGAAAGACAGAGAACTGAAGAAGCATGATGCCTACTACAAAGAGCAGCTGGCTCGACTGGAAGAAAGGGTAAGCCTTCTTTCTCTTTTAATGAAGAGTTCTCTGTTTGTTTCTGCTATTGACTTTCTGGTTATGTTTTAGTGTTAAACAAGATGACTCTTCTAAGGAGATAAAGATTAAAACTGTGGCCAGAGGGTTTTTTTTGGTATTAACTGCTACTGTTTCTGGTTTAATATTGGCAAGATGGAGGCTTTAATGTTGAGAATATTGTTTTCTTTACTAACTAAGTTCTCACATTTGCAAGATTTCATCTGTCACAGTAATTACATACAGAGAAATAATCTGAACAAGGTTACTTTTATACCAGCACTGATGAAGAGCCAGTGTAAGGGAATGGGTGTCACCAAGCAGTCTTAAAATTGCATGTGTGCAGATACGTACTGAATTTCTGCTTTCGCTGCCGTCCACGGTTGCTTTCCTTGGGTGGAGTTAGTGATTCCTCCAAAAGCCACCAGTACGTGGAGGGTTTAATGTTAATGGCAAGTTGTTTATGCCATATTTAAAAAGCAGTTCTGTGTCTTTTTTTCACTGTAGACTTGAAACTAAACTGTACAGAACAGTTTGGTAAGCTGTGTGACATGCTTCCAATGTTTTAACATACTGCTGTTAACGTTCTTATTTTTTATCGGGTATTATTTTATAGGATGTTAATTTCAAATAATCAGTGCTGTCATCATTTTCTAGATCCCAGGTTGGTTGTAACCTTCAGCCTGAATACATTTGCCTCCTTTACCCCTCTGCCTTCTTCCTGAGCCTACCTGTTGTTGATTAATTTGAATTTTTTTAGTTAGTTCTGAAAACGATATTAACAAGATATATATTCATTTATGCAGCTTAGCAGGATAGGAGAAAACCCCTTGTTTTTATAGATTAGGAAGAAGAGCGTGTTGCATGAATTATCAGTGTGTATAATTGGTCTTAATGAATATTTTAAATAGAGGGCATATCAGATACTGTCTCAGTGTTTTGTCCTACCTTTTTGAAGATTACACTAATGAAGTCCGTGTTCTTGGCAATGAAAAATAGTTTGAAAGGATGAGGGTAAATTAGTTTAATGATTCTAAAATGCATTATTTAAACAGTTAAAAATTAAGATCCTTCACAAAAAACCCCCCACAGAATACTTCCTTATTCTCAAATAACTGGCTGGTGTTAGAGGAAAAAGCATCTGCAGTATCTCATCCAAACTGGCTTCTTATGGGGTGGTTGTACCTCTGCTCTTAGTTATCAATGCAAGTAGTCCTGGAGTAATTCATGGCAAAGGATGTGTGATAAACCACAATTCTTTGTTTGAAACCTTTTCTTTTACCTTTTTCAGGTGCTATGCAGCAAATAAGATTTTATTCTTAGTTATTGTTAACGTTACAGTAGGTTGCCAATACAGTGCCTTCGCTTGTGCTTGTTAAGTGAGGACTTCCAATTTGGAATCACATGTTAACATGCATGTGAATATATCATTGTTGTGTGCAAGTGAGATAATGAACTTTAAATAACTGTATTTGAGTTCTACTGAAGTGTCATCCCCAAAGTGATGTGAAATAGGTGAAGTCTGCCATCTCTTGCTTTCTCTTCTTGGACTTGGAAGTCTCCAGGACTACAGCAGGCAGTTCTGAACTGACTGTCTTATGCCATGGACGATGTTTGCTCTGTCTTCAGAGTGGAGCTCTGGTGATATTAAGGCTTGTCTTTTCATTCTGACTTAAGAAAGCTTTGCTTTGCCAGGTTGTCATCCGGTTTGTTTTCAACGTACGTGTACATATCTCTTCTACACAAAAAAAGAGTTGTTCGAGCTCTGAAAGGAGGTGAACTCTGTGCTCCGAATCTGGCTTTGAACTTCTTCAGACATGTGGAGATTACAGAATGAAAACCTGCAAAAGCAGAGAGGTCATGTCTTCTGCAATCCCAGCTTCACTGAGGCTGGTGCCTGCAGCCGTTATTAAGGTCATTTGTGAGTTTCAGAATGGGTGATTTTTGAGCATTGGAATGGAAATAGAGGTTTAAGAAAAAAGGAAGGTCTGGCAAGGCCTAAGGTTCTGGAAATTACAGAGCACAATAATGGGCTGCTTATTTGTTCCTAAACTTGTCCTGATTTCAGTGAAAGGTACACAAAGTCAGAGTATGGGCTGTTCAGCAGAGAAGAGATCAGAATGGGAGGTAAGGCGGGAGCAGAGCAAGTGGAGCTCAGAGAAGTAATGTCAGTATGAAGAAATGTGCAAGATGAGTCTGTCACCTGTGACAAAGAATGCTAATTACATTCTCAGATCATTCTTACATCAAATAAGCACACTTTAAAAATACTTCAGTTATGCATATGTGGTATTTCTGTCTGTTGCATCACCGAGTGTCAGAGCTCATCTGTATGATTAATTGGCTTTTTGATTACTTAGCTTTTTCAATTAGAAGCTTCGTATTTGTGTTCTTCAATGCTGCTGAAAAAACAATGCAGACATTGATAATAAAGGGAGACGACAACAGAACAGATTAGTGTCAGCACAGTGTGCTCCTTATGGAGAAAATTATTATACATATTCAGTGCCAGATGAAGTCTGTCAATTATAAAATATTTCAGTGACTGAGTGAAGATGCTCAACCTTTTCAGGGGATTAATACAGGACAAAATAACTGTGCACCAGTGACAGCTGTGATACTAAAACATAAACAATTCTATTCTCCAGGGCAATATCTATTCATAAATTTGGTTTATGTGCTAAAAACCTTTTGATACTTTCCAAAAATGCAGCGATTCCCCTAACAGCTGCCAGTGTTTCTAGGTCAAAGATAGCACAGAGGCTATGAGTTATTACATGCTCCACAGCAGCAAAGCAAAATGAGATAGTTTAACAAAGGAGTTAAAGAATAACCTTCTCATGCTGTATATCTGACTAGGATGTAAAGCTGTTATTTAAGAGTTTGCACATTAAGCTTTGAGAAAAATTTGTCAGTGTTTCTCATCGTCTGCTTCTGGTGCAGAAGCAGGCTAATGGTGCTTCTTGACTACAGCAAAAAACCCCAGAGATAGCAGTATTCAAATCATTGACATATGTGTACCCTACGTTGTCTTAATTATTTACGATAATAAGGTGGTGTTAGTGGTATTTTAAACCATTTGATTTTTCTTTTAAAATAGCAGAGCAAGAAAAAGGCAAACTAACATCTCGGGCAGATTGAGCGGCTTGCTACCTGGAAGAACAATCTTATGGCCTCTTTCTCTAACGTTGCCTCGTGTGGGTATCCACACACACAGAGTCACACGCTTCTGTCCTGTTGTCTTCATCATTGTTCCGCTCAGCTCCTCCACGTCCATCATCCTTCCATTGTGCCGCTGGTTTCAATGTCAGTTCCAGGCTCCAGTGGCTATAGACTTCATAACCATCTTTGCATCTCTAATGTCGCTGTGATGTGTAGGTTCCAGTCAACATCAACAGTTGCATTCATTTTATCTACATGGCAGCTGACACCCTGTCGTTCCTTCACCCAGTTGCTTTTGCCTTAGAATATTTTCGCTCCGTCTTCTGCCTGTAGTTTTGGCGTCATGCAGACATTCACGATGAGGTGTATCTCTGTGCGCTTCTCTTGCTTCAAGAATGATGCAACTCTCCCTAGTTCAAATTTTCTTCAGCAAATCCAACTATTTTCATGTTACGCTGCTTCATAATGCTACTATGCATCATTACGAGAATCATGCCCCTAGTCATAGGAGCAGAAGGAAATTAATTTTAATACACTGCTGTATGACACAACTACTTAGTTTATCAGTGTGAATGAGCAAGAGAGGTATCCCCATATTAATCAGGATATTTCTCACTCGAGCTAAGTTTCTATGCTTGTGACTTTCCTAGAAATCCTTTTAGTAAGTATTGAGTAGTACGCATGTGAATATGCATACAGCGTAAGGTAATAAAATTATTCTGTTAGCGTTTGGAGGTTTCAGCCTTATGTTAGGTACGCTATAGATTTAGCAGTCAACAAGTTACTGCCCTGATAGTTCTTCCTTGCTGATTTTATAATTTCTGTGCACGTCCTTGCTGACTTTAGTGGCCTTTGAGCAGGGAGACTCCTGCACCATACAGGGCTTACTGCCAGATCAGAGCCTGAGAATATAGACATAAGTTCTGGAAATGTGATCCTCTTATCTGCATCCATTTTTTTCATGACTTAAATTTTGAGGAAGGATTTGCAAATTGTAGGTTCGGCACTTAATTTGGGGATTCTACTTACCATGTAGGCTGTCAAGGAGCATTAACCTTAAGGTAAGATGAGCACACAGAGCACAAAGCTGTGAGCTGATGGCACATACTATACCAGGTGTTAAATAGTATTATCCATCCAGCTTGCTACAGTAAATAGGATTTCGCTATTATGATGTGTCAGGATTTTCAGAGAAATCAAATTTACTAGACACTAAACTGCCATCCTCACTGCTGAGCAGCTTTATTCTGGGATCTTGCGTTCAAACTAATCCTGTTGGTAGGAAATGCTTATACCAATTGTGTGGGGAAATTATAATTTAATGATCTCTTCCTTTTTTCTATTCAAGGCTTAGAATGGACCAACGTGCTTTGCAGTGATAGCCCCAGTGCTCAGAAAAGGAGATGATACACAGTTCAGCTTCACAGCCAAGTATTGGCTTTTTGTAGGTGTTTATAATGAGCATAAGTGCTAGGATGCAAACAATGCGAGTTCCACATTTGTTCAGATGCTTGTTTACCTTTTCAAATCTCAACAACTAAATAATCAGAATCTGTTTGCTATGTTTTTTGTAAACTGTAGTTTGCAAGATGTAGATAACAGAGGGGGACTATTATAAAGCAGTATAATAACTACAAACATTTTTATTCCCTGCAATGTATTTTAGCAGTTTAAACATTTTTGTTTCTATTTGTTTTAAGTTATCAGTCTGTTTACTTTCTTCGATCTTGCATGACTGTATCAGCAAGAATTTCATAACCAGAGGATGATTCTGCTCTCACCTCCTGTGTTCAGAAGTTCGTATTCGCTAGAGCAAACATGTTTACTCTCCACACATTTGTACTGCATTCTTTCATGTCTTTCAAAATCAAATAGCAGTGGTGTAAGTACAGGGTTTTAAGACTTCAGGCTGGATCCAGCAAAGTAGGATATGGTTTTGGCTGATGATACTATGTACTGAGCGCTTAGGGGAGACGCTGGGAAAGCTCAGCAAACCTTTTGTCGTTGTTCCCATGAAGAAATGGAATTAGCTCTAGCACAGAGCTGACAGACTTGCGAAGTTGTACTTGTTGATTAAGTGCAATGTGTGCTTTCTTTGTTGGACACACGTAATACCGGTAGGTTTTTCCAAATTGTCCATTGCATTACAAAACACCAGTCAAATAGATTTCTGTTCTAAACATAACGTATAGCGACAGGAATAATCACCGTGTTCTACATTTGCTTTATATTTTGCATCTTTCGTTCCATAGATGAGTAAAGTAACCTTTCGGTAGCAGCTTTAATGTATGCTACTGCCAACATCTTTTTTTGGGAATGTGGTCTGTAAAGGAATCTCTGATAACTTCCCCAACTTTCAGAGTTTCTGTAGTTTGCCTCTATGGTGATGATTCATAGTCCTCTGTCTGGAGAGGTGAATTTGGTAAATGTGGTACAGCTGAAAATGCTTGGTCTTTCTTCTGCTATTTAAACTGATGCTTTCAGTAATACCTGTGTTGTCTTTGACCTAACCAAACTGCTGTATTTCAGAAGACTTGCTGAAAGGCAGTTTGCAGACCTTCCTTCTCTTTAAATTCTAAGTGGGTATGCCTATGTTGTATCACTTAACAATAAATTTGCATTTTAACCAGTCATTATAGCATCAGTCTCTAAATATCCATGGCTTGAAGACGAGAATTCCATCATTCTTATTTCCCATCCATTTTTATGAGATGCTCTCAGTGGTTTTCTCTTCTTTCTATCTATCTGTCTGGCTATCTATTTCTCTCACTCCCCCCCCTCCCCCCCCCCCAATATATAAATATAAAAAACCCCCCTGTATATCAATACATAACCCTATTTCCAAACATTTTTCAGACAGAAGCAATAAAATATATTATGGCTTCCATGTAAAGAATACTACTGTATATCATATCATGTAGTTATTAATGAATTGTATTATCTCTGTGAAGTTATTGGTGTCTTCTTTTTTTTTTCCTTCATGGATATTCAGCTGTGACAGTGGGTTCTTGCAGTTTTCCCCAAATCGGTGCAGCAGGAGACCTGAGGATAAAATCAAGATATATTAATTTCTCATTTTGTACTTGGGCCAGGAGACTTTTCTATGTCTGAGCTCATATGCTGCACCAATGAGATAAAAGTAGGAGTTCATCAGAGTTTCCCAGTGCTTTGTATTTCCATACTGCTCATGAAAACCACCCTTTTTAGTTCTGACCGGAGCGTAATGTTTTTGTCAGTTTAGCATAATAAAGCTGTCAACCCAACCTGTGATCTTGCTTCACGTTGCCAATATTAGAAATTTCTCTCTTCAAATTTCATTATATTTTGGGGATAGAGCTTTTGTTGAATGCTTCTTGCCTGGCAGGTTGAGATTAGGAAACTTGCTACCAATTACAATATCTGAAACCTCAACCTGATTGACAAAGACAGACTGAGCTGTAGCCTTCAGACTGGAGTGCTGCATTAATGCTCTACCTCCATCTCTTGCTGAGCCACAGTAGTTATTCCGAACAATTGTTTTTAAGCCTTGATTTTATATTTTTTCCTGCTCATTATCTTTTATTTACCACTTATAAGTTGCTAAGTAGCTGTTTGTTATTAAATACACACCTCACCCATATATTTTTTTCCCTAAGCCCACCAAATAGGCATGGTGGTTTTTTTCTGAGACATTTTCCCATTAAAAATACCTGTTTCAGTCTCATCTTTCACTATCACATATCCAATCAATAGCAAGGCTGAAATGCCGCTTAACAACAAAATAAGGAGTTGTTCCGTGCTGAATAGTAGGTATTGATGGTTCTCTAAATGTTTGTTTATAGATTATTTTTCCATTCTGTATGTGTGTCTTTATATAAATGGAGACCAAAAAAAGTGCGATAACTAATATTCCAGGCTTTTTTCCCCTGTGCAGTAAGACGCTTGATAACTTTTAACATGTAACCACTAGTTTCATATAGGTTGTTTGCAATCCTTTTTTTATTTATCCAGTATGTGCAAAACCATGGCTTGGGATGGTTTTTGATTTTTGGTAGTTTTAGTTTTGGGCAAAAGGTGCATAATTCCATGTCTTTGTTTTGCAAGAATTTGCAGAAGACCTAGGTATAATGGTATACTGGATGCAAACTAATAACTTAGTCCTGCAGCAGGGACGTGTTTATGTGATTTTTCAAGACTTTTCAAATATGCTGTGCTTTTTGTAATGCAGTTATGGGTTTTTCTTCCCCTTTATTTTATCTCCATTAGTATCTCTCTCTAACGCATCATCATTCTTACAACTTTGTTTTCCTGCGTAGCTTCTGGTTTACTACATTTTTCTTGCATCACTGACCAGAACTGACTCTGATATTTTCCCTCCACTCTTCCTGCTGTATTTCATTATGCTTTTTGGCCTAAAATGCTGTTTTAAACTCATCCTGAAGTCCCCTTCTTTGCTAATAGCATGCCCCGGTGTTGTTTCCTACAGAATTCCGGCACTGATGTTTCCTCTGGTATGGGGGAAGGCATTTTTTTGAGGCGTGGTTGCGCTATCTGCGCTGTGCAGAGGTACGCTCAGATTTTGATTGGAAATGAGGATGCTCAAAACCTCTAAGATTCAAACTCCTAGAGATTTTGGTAGTTAATAGGGGATTTACTGACCCAAGAAACAGGGAAATAATGTTTTTCAGGAATTGGCTATTTATATAGTGCTTTGTGTTTATCCAGCTATCATGTAGCTTTGTAAAGATGACTTCTTTCAAAAACCCATTTCTGTTCCCGCAGCTTTTAAGTCCTCACTGCTTGAATTGTATTTTGTTTTCTTAACTTGTCCTCAGTTATACAATTATCACTGCTCTGGATCTCAGCATTTACTGACCTCCTGCTGTACTTTAAGAATAGGAATTTATTTACGGTCCCACGATAACTGGTCATCACTAATCATTATACTTCTCCGAGAGTGTTTCAGTTTGTGTTAAAGTCACTTGAATCTTGGTTCTTGTGAAGTCTGAACACATATACATGTTCTTCCTATGAATAAAAAAATACAGATGAGGATAAACTGTGATGGGAGTGGGAACCTATGAGGCAATACTGAAAAGCAAAGCAGTCGAAAAGCAGCATGTTGGGCAGCTCCTTCGCTCTCCCTCCTCTTTATTCCCATGTCCGAAATCATGTTGGCAGGAGAGCTGGATAACGCTTTTCCTCTGCCATTGCTTGCCTTGTCTGATGGAAGGACTGGAAATCACAGCGAGCGGGACCTGACTGCGTGTGTGGCGTGGGAGCAAGCGCTTCTCTCCCGTGGGACGGCTGTCCCGCAAAAGCACGTGCCGGATCCTAATGAGGCTAAGCAGGTTGTTCATCCAGCACCGCTCACTTTGATGAATACAAATTAGTGGATGCATACAGTTAAACGTAAACATGTCGGCATTGCTTAAGTCACCCTTAGTGATTGTGTCCGCATCTGTTTTCGTTTACAGTTTCAGCTGAGCTTTTCCCCTTCCCCTTCTTGAGGAGCAAAGAAAAGTATCATAAGAGAGAATATTTTGTTAATAGGCAAAATGGAACAAACTGAATAAATTTGTCATTTGAATGTTAAAAGGCAGTGTTTATCGCTTTTCATAGGATATGGCAAAATGTTTTAACATATGGGTAGTTAATGAATAAGCAGCTTTCATTTCACCCAGGTCTGTTCCCTCCTCCCACCCTCTTTCCTTTACAGAAGTTGAAGTTTGGGAACAAATACTGTACTAAGTTAACACTATATTAAAACAACACTCAGTGAGATAGTTTGCTTGGGTTTCTTTGTCGAGACAACGCATTTAGAATACACTGCAACTCTAGATTGAACCACCTGACAAGTAAAATACTGAATTTTTAGGATACCTTCTAGAGATTTTACTGGTTATATGATATTTGGAATAATTCCACAGGAATAATCCTTTAGTCTCTTTCAGTTTCCTGGGAATCTGATAGAAATATTTTCCCTTAAATGTATTTATCTCTTTAATATATTCATACTTTTTTTGAATTGCCCAGTAATTTTACTTTTGAGCCAGCTGAGCATTGGATGTAAAAAAGTGGAATACAGACCAGTCCCTGTTTTCACTTGTCTTCTGTTCTCTATCCTTTGTGCAATTGCATTTAAAACCACAAAGTACCTAATTTAAGTATACTTTCCATTTAAACAAGTATCAATGACATTATGTGCATTAAAACATTCTCTGAGCGCCCTTTCTCTTTAAAACAGTCCCTTTTCTGCCTAAGCAGTAGTTAGTAATTTTTCTCATTATAAAGCAATAATGTTTATGTGGAATGTTGCCACGCTTTTTTGGTAAATAGTCTTGTAAACCTAAAGGCTGAAATAGCCTTCCCAAGCACATACCGGCTTCATTTTCACTGCTGTCAGTCTGAGTGATATTTTAATTTTTTCTGCCCCTAAAAATACTTCAGTCCCGTAACCGATAGATAAATGAGAGAATCCCCAGGAAATGCTGCAGAATGTTTCTATTTGCCAGCACAATAAATGCAGAAGCTAATAAATGCCCTGTTACATCAGGAGGAGGCGTATAATGAGTAAATGATGGGAAAAGGAATTTGGGAAATAAATGATCAATCCAATCTAAGTCGACAAACAATTTCTTAATAACTTGGCCTTCGGTGGGAGAGAGGGCTCTGCTCAGCCCAGAGGAGCTGCTGAAACGCAGCGCTGGAGACAGGCGGGTACATCTGGCAGCCGATGGGTTTTGCGAGGCTGTTTTAGGTTTGCCGAACAATAAGCTGCGATGCAGACACAGCCTTTTTCATGTCAGGTTTTGACGTTCGCCATTTGGGTATGTGTGCATATAGGGAAAAGGGACAGCCGATTTAATCCTCGTTTCTGTTTCTATAGGGTAAGCGCAGAGAATGCTGTTTTTTGGGAAGGCTTTGCGTAAAGGACACGGCTCACACCACGCTTGAGGAAATCGGTGCTCTGTACTGTGTCCTGATACAGGCATAGTGTCTTTCTCATCTCATTTTATTGCGCTCTTCACGTGCAGGAGATCAAGTCCTGCCCAGGAGCGGTTGTGTCTAGTGTTGATATTCTTCACATCAGGGAGAGTCCGGCCGCAGTAAGGGTTGAACCAACATCTTAGGATGTGACCACGTTTGAAGCCCACTGCCAGATTTTGTATAACTTTAATTGTGGTATGGATCCCAGCTTTGGCCAGGCTTCGCTGCAGGAGTGAAAGGTTAAATAAAGTTTTTTCTGTATTGCATTACCCATGAAACTCCCGAGAAACTAAAATACTAGCTTTAAAGGTGGCAGAAGGAACTCAAATTGAAGATGACCAGGAGGGTTGAAGGAAGAAAACTGGGGAAAATAGGAGGGGAGAAAATCAGAATAATGGACTTGGTGACAAGTGTAGTGACAACTTCTTCGCAGTCGAGTTTTTGCTTTGAAGAGAGCAAAACCAATTTGTCTTGGGCATTACCCAGATTCCTTTAAAATCCCCGACTCCCCATTCCTTCAAAAGGGAGGGAGCAGCTGACATTGCCTTTCTGTATTTGAGAGATCCTTCCTGGAAAAATAATGTGTCATTTTTACACTAATATTTCCAAGGTGAAGGTTTCTCCTCTCTTCTTACATTCTGTTTTAACTGTTTTTCAGGCTGTTTATGGGTTCTGTGTCTGATAACCCACTTGGTATGAAATAGGTCCGGTTCAGCTGCGGAGGGGCTCGTTGTTGCTCTTGTAGTTTTTAATTGGGATAGCGACACAGCTTAGCAAAAGTCGTAGCGAACCATCGGTAGCTGGGAGAGGGGACAGAAATGCTAATGCCAGGCTGGTGGCGTGTTCAGCTCTCTTTAAGCGTGTCAGAGAGAATTGAAAGTTCCCCCATCTTATGCCTTTCTAACTGAAAAGCATTATACCTGAAAGCTGAGACTTTTCAATATGTTTCTATTCACATGCATATTTCTATGCCTCAAAAGGCCTTTCCTTTTGAAATATGGAAAGATAATCATGTGTTTGAAATGAGTAGATACTCTCCTGCCACTTTAGAAATCTTTATTTTTTCCCCATGTCAGAGAGTTTAACCGTTTGCATTACTGTGGGCCATAATCATGTAGGAATATGTATTTATGCACACTAAAACACAAAAACATAGCTGCAGTAATTAGGAAGCAAATTCAAATGAACCATAGCAGAGGAGTTCAAACATATGTCTAATTCTCAGAGAAGAATTATAATTTTTTAAAATGTCTTACCTTAATAACATTTCAGTGTTTCCATATCTGGTACCACTGTAATCCAGTTAAGAAGGATTTTTTTCCTGCAACAAAATTTATTGCTTGTTTAGTTATAATATTTATCAATCATAAAGCCCAAAGAAGCTATTCCTTGTTCCCAATAGACTGCGACAATAATACAGAATATTTTTTGTGTGTGTGTTTGATACCATATGTATTTTTAAAAGCATTGCAGATAATTGTTGCTGCATGCCAGCTCAACTGTCTGTTTGTGCCAAGCTTGCTACTGATTTCAGTTAATCCTCACTAGCCTACACTTTTCGAAAGTAGAAGCATGGTAGTGCTTGGCAGTGGTTAACATGATATCAACTATAATTACTGCTTTCTACAGGTATAAATACTTGCATTTTGACCCATGTTATAGAAAGTGCCTCTATTTTTTTAATAAATGGCAATTTTGCCTTTGAGTAACGAGTAAATGTTTGAACAGAAAATCTGTTTGATAACCCTACTTCTGTTTTGTACCTTGGAAAATTCACCATTTTTTCATTGCCTCAGTTTCTCCAAGCAAGGGAAGAACAACGTAATGATCAAAATATCATATTGAGAGTGAATTCTCTGATAAACTCTATAGAAGGCGATATCGAACAATTTATTGTCTAGAGAAGTAAGCAAATTAAAATATGCAATCTTTTGTGTTAACCATTTTATTCAGCAAAATGTCTAGAAATTTGAAGGCATGGTTTTAAGTTATTGTGTATTCATTTCTTGCTTAACTTGTCTAGCAGGCTTTTAAAGCGTGCATCATAGTTGCATTTTTTAACAGATTTCATTTTTAAGATAGCAAATTGTTCTTTTTCATATCAGGTGGTTATGGTGTTGCATGAGTATTGCTGTTCAGTGCATTGAAACAGCATAATGCAAGTTACAAAAGTATGTATTAAAGACTGTTCTAGATTGTAGTGAGTGATATCTCATGCATTATTTTTCAGCAAACCCTACTTTGTGGGATTTGCAGTCGAGTTAGGTGCTGGATGTATGCATGGCTTTTGTGATTACAATAGTAATACAGAGATTTTCATTTTTTTCTTTATCCCCACCTCCCACTGGGTTTCAGTTGTGCAAGCTTTGTATTCAGCAGGTAACGTTGGATGTGAATGCAATATGCCAAAATGATCTTTTTTAGAAGCTAAGTATTGTTCAGTAAAGCATAAAGAGAAAAGAAAAGGTGGTTTGGAATAAGAGAAGAGCCACAGTCTTAAATTAGGACTCTGGGAGCCCCTTTTTCAGGGGGTGCCATTCCTATCCTGTGTGTCAGGAGCTCTGTCTATCCTTACGCAAGACACCTTGATATAGTTTCCTGTAGTTGAAGCTGTTCAATTTGGTGTGTTTATAAGAAAAACCGTTGAACCGTTCTGGACGCGGGAGCTGAATGTACATTAAGTAAGTTTGCCGATGATACTAAACTAGGAGGAGCTGTGGACTTCCTCAAGGGTAGAGAGGCCTTCCAGAGAGATCTGGACAGGCTGGGCAATCACCAACCATATGAAATTTAACGAGAGCAAGTGCCGGATTCTCCACCTGGGACAGGGTAATCCTGGTTATACATACAGACTGGGGGATGAGAGGCTGGAGAGCAGCCCTGCAGAAACAGATCTGGGCATTTGGGTTGATGGCAAGTTGAATTTGAGTCAACAGCGTGCCCTGGCAGCCCAAAGGGCCAACCGTGTCCTGGGGTGCATCAAGCAGAGCATAGCTAGCTGGTCGAGGGAGGTGATTGTGCCACTCTACACCGCACTGGTCCGGCCCCACCTCGAGTACTGTGCACCTCAATATAAGAAGAACATCAGACTATGAGAGTGTGTCCAGAGGAAGGTGACCAAGATGGTGAAAGGCCTCGAGGGCAAGACTTAAGAGGAGCGGCTGAGGTCACTTGGTTTGTTGAGCTTGGAGAAGAGAAGGCTGACAGGTGACCTCATCACAGTTACAACTTCCTCAAGGGGGACAGTGGAGAGGAAGGTGCTGACTGATCTCCTCTCTCTGGTGACCAGCAATAGGACACGAGGAAATGGAGTGAAGCTGCATCAGAGGAAGTTCAGATTGGACATTAGGAAAAGGTTCTTCACTGAGAGAGTGGTTGGTCACTGGAACAGACTCCCCAGGGAAGGGGTCACGGCCCCAAGCCTGTCAGAGTTCAAGGAGCACCGGGACGATGCTCTTAGTCATATGGTTTAGTTTTAGTTCAGTTTAGTCCTGCGAGGAGCAGGGAGTTGTACTTGAGGATCATTATGGGTCCCTTCCAACTTGAGGTATTCTGTGATTCTATGATATCTTTGCTGTCTTGTCCCCTTTAATACCAGTGAATAGGTACACTATTTTTTTGACTTAACAAAATACCAAATCGACCAAACAAAAAAACAAATTACCAAATAATGCATTGCCAGTGTAACACACCCCTTGAAATGAATACAGACCGTACTGTATTCATTACACATTTCAAACAGCTTTCATGATGTTCCTTCCTTCCTTAAGAATTTACTGCTGCTACTGTCACTTAATTTTTTGAAACTATCTTTAATTATATGTTTAAAATAATGTGCAGAATGCTGAAGACTTGAGAATCTCTTGCAGCTGAGCAGGCAGTAGTATTTCAGTAGGCTTTCAACTGAGCAAAACAAAATATTGCTGTGTGTAGGTAAGATGAATTATTGGATAACAGTGGAGGTTGGACTTCCTTTTGTTAGAAAATACGAAGAAGTTTTTTTTCAAAATGCTTTTTCAAAAGCAGAAAATGACCCTTTTAAATTCAGAAAACTTCAATGAATTTTTTTCTTTGAATTATTGCCATGAACTGACAAGAGATGATTTCAGATACTTGTAAAATTGAAAGAACTTCATAAAAAACCTGAAAAATCCTTACAAGACTTACTGTGCTTTTATATTGGAAAACCAAGTGTGAAATGCTACGTGTGTTTGTACCATACTATGTGTGGAGTATTTTTGAAGTGGGAGTTTCACGAGTGGTTAGCAGAACAAGGATTTATTGACAATATTTGAGAGGACACATGATGTCTTTTTATTTGGCTAGTTGATGTAAATAAAACAAGTTTTCAGACACAAGAACCTATTTTCATGTAGTTGTGAGTTTACTGGCAGTATTTTACTTCTCTTCCTGTTCAGGCTTTAAGAAATAGTATGAAAGTGGAGATGGAGTAAACAGAAAGCTTCAGTGTGCAGGTACCATAAATACAATTCCTGGTGGCATGATCCATAGGACACAGATTTAATACCAATGAGGAATCATCCTTGGAGGTATTCAAGACTCAGCTGGACAAGGTCCTGAGCAACTTGGTCTGGTTGGACCTGATTTGAACCATGCACTTGGAATAGGTGACCTCTGAAGGTGCCTCCTAAAGTATTCTATGAGTTGGCACTATAAAATGAAGCTTGCTGGTTCAGAGAATTTACCTTACCACTTGTTACATCTGGAGAATGAATAAATAATTGCAGTAATACATGCAGTATTGCAAAGAGCTACTTTAGTATTCAGTAGGCTTACAATGATGTAGATCCTACAAGGTATTTCCAGATCTCATAATAACCAAATGTATGTTTTTCCCACAGTGGATTTAAGATAGCTGACCAAATCAAAGATATGGGGGCTTTTGTTGAGTAGCTTTGGTACTCTGGAGGGAAAAAGAGGAGAAAAAATATTGACTATATGAAGTGCATTCTGAATGCTCCCATACATTATGTAGATATAACGTGTTATGTAGAATAAACTGCAAAAATCAAAACTTGCAAATGCTTCCATATATTTATCAGGCAACTGTGTTAATCAATACAGAGGTGTAATTTATCTAGCTAGACTTGTTGCTGTAAGGAATGAAGGAGAATTATAAATGATTGTGGTTGGCTTTCTGGTATTTTGAAAAGAACTATTATGTGTAACTCTTCCCTCAGTTGTTACGTATTATTTGCTGTTATACTGGCATAGGAGCAAGTGCATAACAGAGTATTTGCCGCAGAGAAGTCGGTCTGCATTACGGTGTCTTTGTCCATCCTCCTTGGTGAGATTCTATGGCACTGATGCATTTTCTCCAACTTAGCTTAAAGTGGAAACATCTAGTCTGCATTAAATATCTGGGTTCAGTCAGTAGTTGCTGGTGAGAGATAGATGCCGCTGAAAGTCGATCAAACCATCCCATCTCTTTGGCTGTTGATTATTGAGGAGGCATAGTTTAAGCATTTGTCTATAGGTAGCTGAGGTTAGGTGTGATGAGTCCCATCCTAAGAGACAAATGCTGTGGACCATTGCCAGCACAGGTAGAGGGATTACCAGACCTGCTTCATAATAACAGCAATGACCTACACAGGCGAATTCTGAGTTCCTAACATTTGCCAGAATATACGGACGTGGTGTGGGGGGCTATATATAATGCAGGCTGCATTCCAAGAAACAACTAAAGATCTGTTCAGACTAATGAGGAAGAGGTGTCTGTGAAAGGCTGTGGATGTCTGGAGAAATACAGGTGTATAACACAAGTGATCACTTAAAATGGAAAGGAAAAATAAAGACACCAGTGAGAGAATATACATACGTAGGACAGAACATACACAAAATACCTGCAGGAAGGTTGAAAGGCACATTAATGGCTCCGGCTTGAAAGATGCACTGAGCACTGTGGGAGGGAGAATTGAAATGGATAGTAGGAATAAACAGAACCTGGAAAGAATGCAGGAAAAAGAAGCCCAGTAAATAGTGGGAATCATCTTTAGAGGTCACAAAACATAGTTGTAAATCATGAATGTTTTTAGAGGTCTGCATTTGAATTATTTGGCCTAGCATATCATCCAGCTGTAGGAATTTTGTGGCATGTTGCCTTAGTACTTGACAGCAATAGAAACACGTTTTTAACTTCCAAAGCAATGTATTTGGTGCTAATGATTACACTGTGGCATGCTGAGACACTTAATCGGTTTCTTTTCCATAGGTCCTGGATTTTTTATTTAGCAGGTTTTTGAGTGAGAAGGCCACCTGCCTTAGTTTTGGCTGCATTTCTTTCAGAAGGCTGTTTCCGAACAGAATGTGTCTGCTGGGATACACTGTTGTAAGAGCATTGAAAAATTCTCACATTAGTTTGATTTAAACATGCTTGGAGCTCGTTTTGTTTCTTGCTTCACTAAATATGAGCATAGTTCTCAATCTAGACTGAGTGTAAACTGTAGTTTTCTTGGATTCAGGTACTTAGCAGTCATCCAAACAAATACATACAACATTTTTCGCCAAGCAATTTTTTTATATCGCTAGCATTCTTGTTATACCAGTCCTGATATTTCCTCACCGCTCACACATGGTGTTCAAAGCAGCTGCAAAAGACCATCCTTGAAGTACTTCAGTCACTTCATAATCACCAAATACTACTATCGATACGTAGTTTTTTACAGTTTTGCTTAGCTCTTGTACAGCATCAGCTGTCAGTCAGTTGGTATTTTGCGATTGAAAGACTCTCTGCCTTGATATCTTGTAGGTAGTTTGACATGGATCACGAACTTTGCACAGTGAAAGGATGGTCTCTCTGTATTCACCTCCTCTTTACTGACTTGCTGATCCTGACATCATCAAAATCTTTTCACCCGACAGAGTTGGGAACAGTCAGATACCAACACTTCAAACATTTGTGCCAGCAATATCCAAAAAAGTTTGTTGGTCTCACCAAATGCAAATATTAAAGTGGTCCTGAATAATAAGCTCATCCTACTTGGATACTGCAGCTCATAATTCCATGATATGAGGGCTTTGGTAGTATCGATCAAACTTGTTCTTGAGTCTCAGGGTAGTATCGGCGTTGGCTGTGCTGAGGCAGTTACCTGAGAAAGTCACCACAACCCAATATCAGTTCAGAAAAACTAAGTTTTCAGTTAAGACAAAAGTACTTAAAGCTGTGATTTAGGGACAGGAGCAAGTCGGTGAGATGACACTGTTGCTGGGGCTGTTGGCTTGAGAGAGATGGAATATTTTAGAATTTCTTTCCAGAACTTTATTCTTGATCTCTTGAGGGTTGGCACATAAATGTTATTTGTGGCAGCACTGTGCTTTTCAAAAAATGGTAATCTTGCACTCATTATGCCCTTAGGCAACCAATCTCACTGAGCAGTGATAGTGGTAGATCTAATAAACAAAGCTAAACCCAGCTACTTTCCATTTATTTGAAAGAAGATATAGCTAATCTGTGATTCTCTATGTTGGGCTTCTGCCACAAGATGAATTTCACATACAGCTGCAGAGCAGATCGCACATCTACAAGCCAAAATAGATTTTCATTCCAATATCAGATATATCACTGAGTGTAAGCATACATACTCATAGAATTATTTGGATTGGAAAGGGTCTTGGGAGGTCCAACCTCCTGCTCAAAGCAGGATCAACGCTGAGGACAGACGAGGTTATTCAGTACTTTATCCAGTCAGATCTTTGACAGCCTCCAAGGCTGGAGATACCACAGTCTCTTTGGATCCCTGTCCTCCTGCTTAATTATCCTTGGAGGGAAATATTTTTCCTTATATCTGTTTGGAACCTCTGTTGTCTTGATTTACAACCATTGTCGCTTGTTCTCCCACTGCACATCATTAAAGAGCCTGTCTCCGTCTTGATAACCTTCTCTTGGGGCTTTTAAAGCTGCTGTTAGGGCCCTTCAGATCTTCCTCTCCTCCCGGCTAAACAAGTGATGTTCCCTTGGCCTCTCCTCACAGGGGCATGTTCCCCCACTCTGGTGTCACCTGCAAACTTGGTGAGCATGCACTCCATCTCTGGGTCATTAATAAAGACGTTGAACAGGGATGGCTGAGGTATAGACCCCTGAGGAACGCTACGGGTAGCTGGCCTCCAAGTAGAGCCTGATATAGTCCAGCCGAATTTTCACCCATAATTCGCAGAAGCAATTTTCTCTTATTCTTTTGAGCGCTTTAATGGGATATCTGTCTGCCGCTGAAAGCTGACTGAGTTTGAAACAGGTCGTGTTTAGAGTGATTTTCCCAGATCATTCCTCTGACTGCAGAGGATGAGCAGCATGATCTTAAAATTATGGCTGCTGCAGTCCATAGGAGAGCTCCCTTGAACTCAGAGCTGTCTCTGTTACAAGTTTGCAGCAACAGTTTCATGGATAAGCTCAAATTTTCTTTCCTTGAGTCTCTACCACCACTGGACTTTGTAAAAGTTATCCGTGCAGCAGACGAGCTGCAACTATGTATGAATGTAATAGAAGACTTAAGCTAAGTTGACTTTGTGCTGCTGTAGCAGAAATAGGTATTTTTTTTAATGATATATACATAATGTACAGCTGTGTGCATTGAAATAAAATTTTGGAGTATCCTTGTAACCCACAGACAGCCATTCAAGGCTCATGCTGATCCTAGTTTGCTTGTGAGCTGATGCAGTTCCCTATGGTGTGGCTTTTGCTATGCAAAAGTGGCCCATTGGATCTGTATTTAAGAATTAATTCCATAAAGACAACCAACAAGGGGAATTTTAATTCGTTTATGAATGTGCTGTTCCTGGTGCTGCAGTCTGTACCCAGTGCCACTGGGAGAAGGTGTTCTTCAACTTACATTTCTTGGGCATCACCCCTGGCAGCAGCAATACCCATTCCTATACGCCTCAAAGATGACACTTGGCAACTTGATATATTCGTATGCCATTTTGGGGGGGAAAGTCTGCTTTAGGACGTGGAGAAATAATACCTTAGGTACCTTGGTACCTTAGGGTGCTTAGGGAGAATGTAATTTATAATGTCTAACAGTGAAAGGGGTGAGACTGAGCAGGAAAGTTGTAAATAGGAATCATTTAGATGAGGCATCTTGTCATCAGCGGGAGACGTAAATATAGTTGTGCATTTACACGTGCATCTGTAAGATGGAGAACATTTGTATTAAAGACTGTATTACAATTACATGCAGATTAGATGCTTGGCTGAATAGCTGTAAGAACTTTGAATAGATTTGTCCTTTTCACAAAGGTTTTCATTTTCTTTGGCAGCTCTGAGTGTTAACAAATTAGAGATCAATGTTCTACTAGGGCAGAAAAGTGAAGTGAAGCATATCTTGGGAGAAACTTTAGAAACATTAATAGTTGCAGTTAAAGGTATTAGTTAGTGGTGCCTGAAAAACAGAATTGGAAATTCAAAAGAAAAGGTCAAAGAATATGCTATTTTCCCCATTTTCTGCTGATAACTGAGACAAGTACTGTGCCCCACTTGCTGCACACTGAATGTATACTCTTCAACAAACACATGTCCTGAAATCAAACAAATGATGTTGGGAAGTGAATTGTCTTCTTGCAGAACATTTGCCAAGATACAGCATGTGTTTCTCCTTTGTTTTCTTTGTTTGAGTGGGTTGTCGGACTGTCTCTTTCTCTGGCATCTTCAGCACCGTTTTGGATACCCGTTTGCTTTTTTTATCCCTCTGTAGAAACAGGTATGTGGTGGCATGGGTGTCCAAAGTCCTCCCTTCAGTCCCTAATAGTTCAGACATCTATTCTATCAGAGGGGCACTCTGGTCCAGAGCCAATTTCTTCCAGGACCTAAGGGGGAGATGAAGCTTTACAAAGTCTTGGGACTAAAGGGCAGAAGAGAAGGAGTTGCACTTGAATTTGAGACAACACAGGAAATATGTAGCTCTAGGCAAACTCCACCAAAATCCTGAAAATCGGTCTTAGCCTTAACTTCCTTACCATCCGGATGCCCTTTCTAGCCTTAGTCCAGGATCCCAGATGGTTACCTTAGCTTTTTTTGAATTCTGGGGCTTCTCTTTCAGTTTGTCTCCTCTCTCCCTGCCTTGCAGCTACTTTTCCCACTTCTTGCACATAAGAAGTTCTCTGCTATGAAAGCACATCCCCTGATCTGTCCATGCATCTTTAGTCTGTGACTATTTCTGAGTTGTCCTGAACATCCTTGTTATGTGGTCAAAGTCTCTCGTCAAGGGATCTCTTGGGTGCTTCTCTGGAGGTTACCTTTATGCTGCACTTCAGAATTGGAAAACTGGTTTGCTTCGGGCAGCAACCATTCTTTTATGGAAAGACGCTCCATTTGAGTAGATTTTCATAAAAGCTGAATGTCTTATTATTTTCAGCCCTATGACGGGTACAGAGAACTTTCTGGTCCATCCAGTGGGTTCTGATAAAGGCAAAACAATACCAAAGGCAATCAGTCCCCTCATTCAAAAAGGAGCTCGTAAAAGGATGTAAAAACCCCAACAGGAGCAGAAGCCATAAGCTGTACATAGGTTCCCTGCGTGTGGAGTTGAACATCCTTCACTTCATCTCTGGAGTTGAAAAATGCAACAATTGGCTGAATAGTGCAGCTGGACCAGATGAGAGAAGTCATAACTGGTATAAAAAATAACTTACCTAAAAAATTGAGCAAAGGCCTGATCTGATGACATTTAAGAAGAAATTACTTCATATATATCATTTCAATAGCATTTGAGGTAAAATAAAGATGCAGTATTACTTGGGAATCTGTATGATGTTATACGCTTGGTTTTCCATAGCTTATTAAAATCAATTCAGAGACAAATAAAGGTTTTTAATTCAAATAAAGATGCCATAAAAATGATCATATATTTATAAAGCTGTAATTTAATGTAATTTGGAACTGGGATGTATGCACACTACAGTAGGTAGTCTCACTCTCTTTTTGTTATTTCCCCTTCCTCAATTCCTCCTCTTCTTGCTCAGTCATTGCTTTTAGTGGCAGCTTCACAGATCAAGCATGACTGGGTGTTTTAAGGCTATTTCTTCTAACAGTTAATCTTGCCTTTTTCTTTATAATCCACATGGTCTACTTCATAGTTTGCATAACCGTGGGGCGTGATCTAGTGATCATACACCTTTCATGGTCCCCTCCGGTACCCCAAAGACACTCCTGCGTGGGTTTCCTTTGCACAACTGCTGTAATAGGTCCCTTTGGACAGCGGTGGCCGTGCCTGGCTGCTTGTCCCTCCTTTGCAGCACCAGAACAGAAAGGGGACTGGGGCAGTCTTGAGGCTGGATTCAAATCTGTGAAGCAACTTTATAGGCATAAGAGCTATTCCTTCCTTCTGACTTTGGAAATCTTCTCTTTTAAGGCTGTATAGATGCGTGTCAACAGAACGAATAAAACAAAATGCTTCATATTATCCACAAATGGGTTCGTAAAAGATACTGAGATGAAATGGCCAGAAGTTCAATTAAGGGATAAAAGAAAACTTAACTTCAGCAGAAATGGATTAAAAAGAGGCAAAGAAAACTTTCCAATTTGCCATTCAGGGAACATGATAATCTTTGCCTGCTGATGCTTTGAGTCCTTCCGTGGGGGAGGATGACAAGGAAAAAGAAGTCTTTAAATTAAAAATTCTCCCCTGATTCTCAAAGGTGCCAAACAGCCCAAGCTCTTCGTTCCTTTGGTGGGTGGAGCAGGTGCTGAGCTGCTCTGAAGTCAAGCTGTGCTCATTTTTGTCTTTCACAGCACTAACTTGAAGCAAAGGCCAGATTTGTCTCTTTTGTATGGAAGTCACACGTCTTTTTCTTTGTCAAATAAACTGTTAACTACATAACTATTAAATTAAAAAAAAAAACCTTAAATAGGTTGCATGAATGTTACTCTCATATTGAATCTGTTCAGGGCTTTAAGAGCCAAGGGGCTTAAAAGAGAAATTTCAATGCCAAAAAGAAGTCATGGAATGTCTGCAGTAAAAACAGTTTCAGCACATTTGTAATGAAATAGTGCATATAGGTGATGTATCTTTAGTGAAATTAAATGAGGGCTCTCAAGTTCTCCTGCTTCTTTTGATAACCTTTTATCAGCTTGGATGACACAAGATCCTTCAGAACTTTATCTGGCTGAAAATCTGAAGATTTTTCAGCAGAGACTAAAACACGCACTTCTGCTTTGAGGTCCCACATGCAGACAAAACAGCTGACCTTCTGAGGTTCTGTAGGAATTTATTTTCTTACACAGACCTTTGAAATGAGATCTGTCTAGCAAAATAATTCTTCTCCTATTCCTCCACAATATGTTCTTTAAGAAGCTTCTGCACCTACTTTTGTTTGGGGAAGATTATTTCAGGGGCAAACATGATGAAAATACTTTTGCCCATGGTCAGATCTCATTTTTCTCTACCTGAATTATAGCATTATTTATACTTGCTGTGGCTCTGTGTATTTATCAGGGGAAATTGGAAGGATTTAAAATTAAAATTCATGTCCTCTTTTCTTTAGCTTCTCTTCCACAATGCCAGCCTACGCTTCTCTCTGTTCCCTTTTTTGAAGGTAGCTCTTAAAAAAGCACTTCTTCCCCAAGAATGACAAATCCTGATCTTTCTTTTCAAAGAAGGGTACTAAGTGAAAGGCATAGAAAATACTACTTGTCACTCAATTTGGTTGTGCTCTATGTGTTACCTTTGGGCCATAAACACTTCAGTAAGTAACTTAACATGTGGTGGCCCTATTCAGGTCAATTAGATTAAAGTCATATGTGAAATTAGTTGCTTGACTAAGCACTAGGAGTTTTTGCAAGTTGGTTGGTTGTTTGTTTTTTTTTCAACAAAACTCCTCTGAATGGCTTACTGCCTGTATGGTAACTAACAGAAGGTTACAATATTTAAAAAAAAAAAAAAAAAAGGTAGTTTTGGGACTGCATTTTAAGAATTTTCTTTAGGGAAGCTAAAATTGGGCAGAGTTTGGATGTTTTCTGGGATCTGGATTTTGCCATTCCTGGGAAAGTGTGCCTGAGCTCGTCCCACTTCAGCAGGATAGTTGATATTCCTATAAAAATATCAATTTACACATTTATTAAAACAGTGGTCTCCCTCCTCTGGCTCATATTTTGCTTATCTTACCAAAATCTTCTGCCATACAGATTCAGGTGGGTAAGTAGAGAAAAATAGTATTTCCTACAGTGTATTTATCTGCTTGATCCTGCTGCCCAAGTGCTAGCAAAGGTTGAGGATTACTCGCTCCTTGAGAACTGTCACTCTTGGACTGTCAAAATACATGTTGGCCAGGGCAAAACCCAGATGGCCAGAAGAACAGCCCAAGTACAATGTACTGTGCCAACATCGTGAGACTGAGAGGGATGGGAGACTTCAGCTGAGGACATCAGAGGCAGAGCCTGAAAGAACGGGACTGGGTACAAAAAGTTAAAGAGGCTGTGAGAAGGCAGAAGTCGGTTAACACGAGAGTCTCCTCTGTTGGAGATGCGGGGTAGGAAATACAGTGAAGAGTAGGCTGATGGAAGAATATGCTGTCTGGATTGAGGGAACAGAGCAGAGAGGTTGATAGCTATTGGGAGTATCCGAATCTGTAAGAGAGCTTGCCCAGCAGAAGTCAATCCTACCTACTGCTTTATTAGTTTGGGTAGAACAGGACTGTATTGAAGATCTCAAACATCATAATTTTCCAGGTGATGCAAGCTTGGTGTCATGATTTTACAGCATGGCATTTCTACCATTTGGTGGATTTCTCTTTTCTCTTTCCCCAGCCTGCTCTTCACCAATTAATTTTTTTAAGCTTTCTCCACTGAAAGAATAACCAAGTGCTAAAATCAAATACTTGCAAGTTGGAAAGTGTCAGCATAGAAAGCAGTGGGCTTCTTCAGATGACATGGACCTCTAATGTATTGCCATACCTGCTCCTGTAATTGCTGGGGTTCCCCCATATGACCCTACTTAGTGTGCACAGCATCCATTATTTATTTCGCAGCATTGAAACTTTGAAAAATTACCAGTTTCTAATAGGCCTTTCTGTGTTACTATTCCCATAATATTAAAGAAATGAGAATAAATTCCCTAATTCCTGTGGAAAATAATTAAGGCTAAAGTTCTTTATGCATGGAAAAAGCATAGTGACTAATGATCACAAGTACCTTTTGCGCTCAGTAAGAGGTTAGGTAAGGCATGATGTCTTGGAATCCTTAGCTTTTTCTGGTGTTTCATGTTTTGGAAATAGGACTCTCACTTATTGATTATGGCTGTTCAGATCTGGCATGCTGGGTTCACCCCTGCTGCCAGTCATGGTGCAGTTTGGGGCATACCCCTAGGACTAGATTTCAGTCATTGTATGCTCTGGAGGGTCACCCAGCATCACCATGTGCCTGTTCTGCTCTTTATCCTCCACGTGCGCTGTTAATCCGTGCCAGAGTCCTGCGCTGGATGAGTATTTGGTCTGGTCCAGTACATCAGTTTTTATTGTAAAGGTGGGCAGTGTTTCTTCAGTCAAGGAGACGGAAAATGAGAAGCATACACACAAGTGGGTTAATTTCCCCCAACTTTAGTAGCTTTAAAGTTAATTGCCTATTTTGAGTTAGTTATTCAGGCCCCCATTGAGTCGGCAGCAAGAGAGTAAATTCATGTCATCCTGAATACTCTGTGAGGTGGGTGGGATCTGCCAGCCAGCAACCTCTGTGATTCTGGAGCACACCTCAGTGATCAGTTTAGACTAGATACTTGACTTTGAAGAAGCTAAGGTTTAGTCATCAAGAACCAAATTTGCTGCTGTATTTTGATATTGAAGTCAAGCAACATGCCCACATTGTGCAAGAACCCCATAACAGATACAGAAATAGCGTCTTCTACATAATCTGGGATGATGATTAATTGCCGTAACCCTGACACTTCTGTTCCCTCTTGGAAGTTCCTAGCGTCTTTCGTAACACGCTTCCTACACTTTCATACTTCTTGCAACAAAGGAGACCATAAAGGTCTGCAGAAAACCATCTTTTTGTTATACAGCAACAGAGAATACTTTAAAGAGGGGAGGATGCTGTGTAACTCTAAGTGAAGACTCTTTTATAATGCATGTGCCTGAGGGACCCAAATCAAAGATACAAAGGAACTTGGTTGTAGTATTTGCTACCGTTTTAGTGGCTTATTTAGTTAAAAGAGTCCAAGAATATATAGAGAGTGTATGTATCTGGGATGTAATAAAAATAGCTGAGCTTTGTATGTTGTGCACACGGTGCTTGATGCAGAATGGTAGGTGGCATTGCATCCCTGCTCCCTTCCCTCTGTCCTCCCCACCCCTGCACACTTTGGGGAGAAAACAGCTCCATTTGGAGTATCTGCTGGAACTCGTGAAGATCCACAGGCCTGATCCAGAGCTACTCTCTGATGGTCTGCCACTGCTGCTAACCTGAGAATTGGATCGTAGCTTTTTTCCTCCACTTTGACTTGAACAGTACATGAATATGAAGATTATATAGACAATGTAAATACATATATGTATTTATCTGGAGACTGAGGAAAGTATTTATGTTGACAGAGCTATGTTACAGCACCATTTTTTTCTGTATTTAGAGAAATGACCACTGCACTCTTATCTTGAGGATTAGGGAGGACTTCTAAAATGAAACTTCATCTCTGGATTATAGAGAGTATATCTCTAAAAGAGAACCTGAGTGAATTTCAAAGGAAGATCTGATCCAAGAAACACAGCACACTTTATCTAAGATACCAAATGATTTCTTGATAGCTTGAGTCTACTGTAGGATTAAAACCTCTTGGCATATATAACAGCTCAGCTGATCACTTGAACTGCAATTAAAAAGTAGAACGAGTACACTCAGAATATTGTTTTTGTGTCAGAAATGCTCCTTCATGCTTGAAAATGATAAAAAATTGCAATCGATCCTTACAACTGTTGTGTTCATCTTTATTGATCAGGCAAAAGAAAGATAAATCGCAGCCCAAATAAGATTATAGTAAATGTTAGCATCGTAGGGGACTGTAGGATGATAGAGAGCTATTCATCATCTGAAATGGTGACCTGTCCACACTCGCACCATAGTCAGTCTGCTGTCTAATCGCATACCTATTGATTTCATCTACGTCCAAGGAACCTGGATGTGACTGTCATTGGGCAGCTGAGATTGCTAAATGCAAGGGGGTCACTGGTGTGAGGAGGATTTCATTTTCATTTTCTTACTGACCAACAATGATTTATGAAAAAATAAATGACCCCAAGTCACATGCATGGAAACCTTGGTTCCAGTACAAATGAATTATTAGGTCTGAATCTCAGAAGCAAGAGTGCAGTAGACCACCGTGCTCTTTGTGATCTGTGCATGACCTTTGACTGCAGTGGATGTTACACAATTTGTTATAATTTGTGGTAAAACATTAGACTTGCAATACGATTCTACCCGTGCCCAGAGTTGGTATTCTTCTTCAGTGATTTCTGTACATTTCAAGATTATAATTCACAAGGAAGAACCTTGGAATATGAGACCATCAAATGGAAAGGAAAAATGTTTTTTTCCTTTTATTTTTGTAGATAGCGCTGCCTCTTTCGGAGTTTCCGTCAAGCGTTTTTGCTGTAGTGGCTCTCTTACCTCCATTCCTCAACATAATTTGGCACAGATAAATGTTGCTCAGGGTATGTTTACTAACCCAATGATCAAGGAGACTATGTCATCTTTGACTTTTACAAAAGAGTGATCTCACCAGTTACAGGGTTTTAAAATTTTTTTTTCCCCTAACAATATTTTAGGTATATTGCTTTTTCATACATCGATGTCTTAAATAAATAAAACTGCTTACTTTACCCAAAATAAAATTGGAATGATGCTTTCTATGGACTGCATTGTGCCATCCATGTATGTTACATGTTTTAAAGATGCGAAATCGTGTTGTGGCATGAATAATTTTAAACCATGGTAGTAATAGTTAGATTGTTAAAATATGGATTCAAAATGTTTTTTATGTAATCGTGCAGTGTGTGATTGTAAGAGTTTTGTTGCCATGTTAATGTGACTCCCTGGGATGCCAGATGACTCAAGAGCTGCAAAGCTATGGAAGAGTTCTTGCAAGTGCCAACAAAACCTTTCTACATCTCCACAACCTGTTTGCCCCACCATTCAGAGAAAAATGGATTTAGAGAACTTTTGAACTGCTTTAACTTTTCTTTATTCCTCCAACTGTGAAGCCAGGTGCCTTAGTTATTACATCTTCAGTCCAACTGTGCCAAGGCTATAAAAACCTCTTTACAAATGCCAAGTATATATTATCTAGACATGAAGCATCACAACATTATAGTGATTTGTCTTTGAATATCCTACATCCCACTGAGAAACTTTACCATTTTTAAGTGTAGAAAAGTTTTATTGCTTGATGATTCAATCTTGTCTTGCTTGCATTTTGGAAATTAATGATTTGGTGGAACAGAGTGAAAGGCGTTCCTGGGTTCAGGGGAGATGAAAATATGTTCTGAAGCTGCCTGATTTTAAAAATTAAAATTAGCAACTGATTGAAGTGACCTGGAAGTTTGGAATATTAAAATAACTCACTGCAAGAGGCATTATCAAGACAAAAGAGCAAAAGAGAAAGTCAAGCCATAGTTAATTTATTGTGCAAATTTGAAGTTTGACTCGAGTATCACCTGCAAACTTAGAAGGGCTTAGGTGTGTAAGTAACACAAACAGGGACATGCAAAGAAGTAAGGATTCAATATTTTGATTTTTTTTTCTTCTTTTTTTTTTTCTAATGGAGAAGCTTCAAAGGCTCCAGCAGCACCTAGTGCTAAATATGTGATTCTTACCCCATGTGTCTTTACAGTTTCCTCCCTGAGAGCATCTCCCATCTCTTTTGCGTAACCTCCCAGAACCAAGAGGACAGACTTATTTAAAAAAACACCAAAAGAAAAAGTCATCTCTGAAACTTTGTAGAATATTTGATTTGAGGGTTAGGTTTGGGGTTTTGTTGGAGCAACTTAGGTGGATAAAATATCTAAATTAGCATTATTTAGTAGATATTTGCATGCATATAAATGATACTATATGAAATCTGTTTTTTTTTTCCCCCAACTTTCCAGAGTGCCCAGTTCTACAAAGTTACCACGGAGCAATACCAAAAAGCTGCCGATGAAGTGTCAGCTCGGTTCAAGTAAGTCTTTTCTACCAGTGTTTTTGAGCCTGGCAGCTAGATGAGTTCTTATCCACATTAAAATTCACAATAATTCCCCTTCCCCCATCATAGATCCTATCAGTCTGTGCTGGTTATTGAAATGGGAAAATTTTGAAGAATTTGGAAGCCAGTGCATGGTAACCATAAGCTGCATAGAAATTGGATGTGCAGTTAGT
This sequence comes from Ciconia boyciana, assembly GCF_034638445.1. Lineage (NCBI taxonomy): Eukaryota > Metazoa > Chordata > Aves > Ciconiiformes > Ciconiidae > Ciconia > Ciconia boyciana. The sequence continues at coordinate 3,226,731 of NC_132934.1, forward strand.
AATGTACTAATTAATTTATATTTGATAAGATGCATGAAATATTCTAAAAATATATTCCTTAACATTTTTTCTCTAGTGGAGAACCAAAAATGTAGTTCCAACTTTGCATTACAATAGTATTCATCCTGTGCTTGCATGATGTGAAAGGATTTAAATTAGCAACTTCACTTTGCCCTTAACAGTGAAGGTCAAATTAAATAATTTTTATTAGTCCTGAGGATGGTTAAATGAAGATATAGTAATTGATGGATCAAAGTGACTCTGACCCTTAGCCTTGGACTCTTCCCTTTCTGCTGGTTCATCCATTAGGCAGAAGGTTCCATTTATCATTTTAGTAAGGATACAGAGAGAACTTTTTACAACCTTTTAGTCTCAGCGGTAACCAAGAAATGCTGTATAAAATGAATTATTCTGTGACAATTTTTAGGTTTGTGGAGGGATTTTCTTTTGTTTTGGGTTTTGTTTTGGTTTTTGATGAGCAAGAAGAGAAAAGGCCTTTTTGAGCTGCTGGTAATGATATAAATAAAGTTCTTAACTGTAAGATAAAAATCATTTTGTCTCTTAATATCATGAATTGTTAAACATTCTCTAGTGTATATGTAAAGTCTTTGTGCTGGTTAATGGTGCAGAGTATATTGAGGACTGAATTCATTTGTCCCTTAAACAAGAGAGACAGAATGACCATTGACTCAAGGTCTGATTTAAACATAACTTGGACGGTTTTCCATTATGAATGGGAAGCCCGGTATGTTGTTACTCATTGTCATTTATTTTCCATCTGTGATAAGATTCCCATCAAGGGGGTATTTCCCCTTCCTTTGTTACAGTGGGGTATTTTCAGGTTTTGAAATCTAATTATTGCCTAATCTGACTTTCATTATTCCCAAACAAGCTTTTATTGTGATTTGAAGTAGTTGTTGATAGCTCTAGGTGCTTAGTGCGGTCAGAGGTGGGAAATGATTTCGGGTGTGGGTTTTTTCCCCCTAATATATAAATAATATATAAATAATTTCCTAAGTAAATCAAATGTTTTGGGGTTCCTTTTTGCACAGACGGAGCTGGTAGATATAGCAGGGACCAGTCTTTAGCATCAGGCAATATCTAAGAATTTTAAGAAAGCCATTTTGAAGGACTTATCAGTCTATCTGCATAAACCAAAGAGTATTTAATGAAAAGGGATTTGGAGAGGGAATCAGAGATTCCTAACACTTGATTGGTGTTTTCTGAATTTTCTAGAGACTAAAGGTATAAATAGAAATCACCTGTTTGACTAGTCTTCACTGTAATGCCATTACTGAGATTGCTGTCCTTCCTTTGCACTTCAAGCCAAATTTTCTGAAAAATTACTTGGAGCTTTTTGAATAGTGGATCTGGTTTTGGTCCATTGCCTTAAAAAACCAAAAAGAAAACATGAAAAGAAAGATATCTGAAGTATATGCATAAATTGCAGTAGATTTGATAAAGTGCATGAAATAGCAATATTACTTTATAATATAAAAGTTTTCCTTATATAAAATCCTTTTAAGTGCCATGTCTTTTTATTGAAGGTTTAAATTCAGTAGATGTTATTTTATCACTGCCTTTTGTATGTAGCTTGATGGATAAATTATGAATGATTTAGTGAAACCTAAAGATGATGCTCTTTTGGTGTCACCAGGCACTTCTCATGTTCAGTTTAATTGCATGTAAGGATTGAGGACAGGGTTTCAAGCAACGGTGTTTAAAGAGCTTGTTTAATTGGCTGTAAAAGAAGAATTAAATAAGGTTGAACTGCTAAATTTTATTAGTGCATAAACCGATGTGCTGCACGACAGTGTGATTTCAGGTTCTAAGTGCGAGATTAATAGATCTAATTGTGGTATTATTACGAAATAGTCTCACTTTATTTTAAACATGTCTAGAATTAGTTACTAAGTTTTATTGAGCTAACTTGCATTTCTTCAACTTTTTGAGCTACATCTCGTTCAAGAGCAAAGAGAAGTGGATAATTACTTAAATAATTCCTGGATTTTCCTTTTCCTTCCTCTATTTAGTCCCTGAAATTAGATCAGCTGTGGCTTCATCAGTCTTCAGGGATAATTCACCCCATTAAAGGGGAAAAAACAAATATCCCGTATAGACTTGTATCAGAGAACTGGCAGGTCTTCTGTACTTTGTCTGCAGTCCTTATTGATGCCTGCTTATTACTTTCTCCAGTGCTGCCTGGATTAGACTGATATTCCAAATGTTCATGATAAATGTTTTATCTCCGTGAGGTCCTGATTCACATTGATCAAATTCTGAATTATCAAATGGTTCATCTCTTTAAGACACTAATTCACATTGATCAAATCCTAAATGACCAGGTTCAGTCAGTTCCTGCAGTACACAAATTACATTAAAACAACATTACTAGGGCATGCTGCCTTTTCTAATGTAGGAGTTATGTTACCCGCAGTTACATTATAACCAGAATTATTATATTATGAAGATGTCTCTGTTATAATGAGAAGTTTACAGAAGAAGAAAAGAATGCGGTATTACAGGAAGAGCCGAGCTTTGGGCAAAGATTTGAACTTTAACTAATCAAATTGTATGTTTGTATTGTGGTTTTTTTCCTTAATTTGAAGGGCTGGTAGCGGGAAATTTGGCAGCTGCGGTGGTGACATTTTATTCCCCCGTGATGTCTAGAGCCAAGTAACATCTTGATTATTCATTTAGGAATAGAGTAAGTGGATAGGGCAAATGCGGCCTAAAATAAATGTTTTTACTTTCTCTTCTGTGGGTTTTGATTCCTTGTGGTAGATAATAGAATCCATAGCTGTGTACTAGTGCTTTTTCCAAAATACTTTGCCATTCCTCTCCTGCTCCACCGCTCTCTCGTAGACACCATGGAGTTTCATCTTGTTGCTGGTTTCTTGGCAAAAAACATAGTCCCAGCCGGCCAGACTGATAGAAAATCCAGGTCCTCTTTGGGGATCGGCTGTCCTTTTTGCTTTCTACTGCCCAGGTGGTGTTTGTGTGAAGCAAAGCAGGGGTGAGGTTTTCCCCGGTATCTCAGTGTGTCACATCCATGTCACTTCTAAACTCTGGTGTCTGCAACGAAGCCAAATTCTGAGTCTTCTGCATCGTGGCGCAGAGTTTATACGTGTTTGTCTGTTGATAGACTCCTGGATGAAATTGCCCTGCGCTAACAGTTTTAATCATGGAGGATTCTTTGCGTCATCTGGAAGTTTGGGTGTTTATTCTGAACGACAGATTTTGATGGCTTTATTCCGTTACTACGAGACTTTTGATCATGAACCTTGCCATCAGGAGGAATGCCTCTTGGGAACTGGAGGAGCTCGTTTGATTAAACACAGAAAGGTTTGGGGTTTGCTCGGGCTGCTTCACACAGTACAATCTTCACACATTTGAGCTGTTTTAAAAACAGTTTTACAAACCAAATCGATACGTTTCGCGTGATCCTCAATCATTTCCATTGCTCTGATTGCTGATGGAAGTTAGGGCTTGGTGATAGCCAGGCAACAGGCTATTACAACCTTGAAAATATGTTCAGCAGGGGGTTTGATTCAGGATAGAGTGAATGGGAATAAATGACAAAACATCAATATCGTGTCTTCCTTTAATTGATGACTTCTGTATCATGAAGCTTGGTTTATTAATGTTTACTGAAAATAAAATTTAAAGCACAGTTATGTTTGGTTATCCGTAAATACATAGAAACATGAAGAGTACTTCCTTTAAGTTGTGTTTTAGCTAATATTTTTTTGAACTGGGAAGTGAAGCTGAGAAAGCTTGTAATGAAGCCACGTTAAATGAATGACAGTGACACTTCGATCTTTGAATATAATTGTCTCACAAAGCAGCGATGCCAATTTTCTGGACATAGAAAAAAATGCAGTATCGAGAGAAAATAAGCTTTTTAATGACAACATTGGACTGAGATCAGGGAAATGTGGATTTATTTCACTGTTCTCGTTACCCTTCTGATGTTGGGCACATATGATGACTTTTAAGGGACTCTTCTGCGCTATCTGTAAATTAGGAATAGTGATAGTTCCTTCATGCAAATATCTTCAGTAACTATCATGTTGTACTCACATACTACTGGAACACAGAAATCCACGTTGGAGATACACAGGCAAGTAGTTTCTGCTTTGTTTCTGCTTGTGCAGATCCACTGGTGAGAAACTTGCAGTTTTCTAGCAGTTCCTTGTGCTACCTTAATTAGCATTAGTTGCTTTTAAAAACTAAAGTTAAAAGTGCAGACTATAAATTATTTGTGAAATACTACATAGTATTTTGCCAGTAACAGAAAATGGAAAGCTATTTAGAAATCCTTGGACAGAGCCTGCAGGCTTGCCGCCTTCTAGTTCAGTTCCCTTTGCTCAGCCAAAGACGATGGGCTCTATATCGAAACATCCTGAATTAATCTTTTCTCTTACAAATACAGCATGTATATGTAGTGCTTTGTCATGAAGCAGTCATTTCAGTATTAATTGCCCTGATGATACTGTTGCTGGTAGTATTCTTGAATTCTTTTTTCACATGTTATGGCTGGGGACGATGGTCCCGAGTTATCCACGACATCCCGCAGATGAGCATAGGACTGGTATGTTTGTAAATTATGCTAGAAGGAGTGCATACCGTTAAATACCACCAACTCAGCTTAATGGAGCTTTTCCTAGCAGCAGATGTATTCGAATAGTCTTATTTCTCTTTCTTGCTACTCTTCCACCCCATCCCCTTTTTGTTCCCCAAGGCTGCTTTGGTGTGTAGGTGCGCAAACAGTTGTGCTGACACCGTGCAGAGGGTGGCACAGCAGTGAGAGTTGCATACGTTGGTTTAACCAGTGCTGATGTCTGATATCTAACGGCATTACACTTAACGAGCAAAGTGTAAATGGTGTTTTGCAGAGTGGATGTGATATTGTCACCCCTCTTAGGTTTAAACCAGTCTGGATTCAGAACGCATAGAGCTGCTTCAGGTAGGAAGAGAAATTGATAAAGAGACTACAGATCTTTTTGGTCTCTCTTGTTTATCTTGTACATCCAAAATCCTGTTCCTTTTGAATACAAAAGGAATAAAACAGAATCTGTTTTCTTTGCTCGCTCCTTTCAGCCAGTACTTGGTCCTGATAGACTTACCTGAGGACTGCCGTGGCACAGCTCATTCAAGCAACGTGTTTGACTTTCCGCTACTACTTTGTGTATGTGATTTTGCTTCGATGCAGCGTTCCCTCGGCTGGCGAAACCCTTTACACCATGCATGCCTTATGCATGCCTTTGACTCGGAGCGAGGAACCGGGAGTTATGTATTTCTGCCTTTCGGATAGAGTTGCCTATTGCTTCAGCAGCTTGGCTTGATGAAGGGACTTTGGTGGTCGGTAGTTACCCCTGTCTTAGTTGCTCTTCAACCTATAAATATTTATAAGAGGATATCCTTTGAGCAGCTTTAGAATGTAAAAATTCTGAACCCCCTTCATTCAATACATTTACCTATGAAATGATGATCACTTCATAAATGACAACTTTAGTTTTCCCTACAGCAACGTAGATGTTTAACTTTCTTCCTTTGATCAATACAGTCCATTAGGAATGAGAGTACTCAACAGAGCTGGATGAAATATTAATTGTGCACTTTTTAGCTAGATGCAGATTCATTCCGAACGAAGTGGGAGCAGGGGATTCTGGCATAATATCTGTGTGTTTTTCTGTTAAGCCCAGAATCGTGAGTCTGTTTGCATGGGGATGTGTGCTTTCATTGAAATATTTGAGCTGTAATGTGAACTTTAAATGTGCTTATTTGGTCAGGAGCTAGGCTTGAAGCACTGAATGTGTTTTTTGAGAGTTTTATTAACTTTTAAAATCCGTTATTCAGAATTTAGATAGCATGTTAATTACGAGGGCCAAGCCAATTCTTTCCATGTTTGCCATAATCCTTTTATGCCTTTTGTTTCCTTTCTAGAAATTGTGGGTACATTCATTAGAGGCCTCCTCAGGCTATCACCAATTTTTCACACAGTTAGAGGCTTTATGGTCTGGAATGGAGAAAGCAATCTTAAAATTAATTTTAGTAAAGCACAAAGTCATGACTAGGAATTTTTTTATTTGACAGGAATTAGTACTTAAAATAACAAAAGATTTTCTGGAAGGTAGGATTGTTTTAGTAGGATAGTTATTGTAGGATATTGTTGTAGTAGGATAACCATGTGGGCAAACGTGCCTCTTTATCTGAAAGTCCCTTTCCTCTCCAGCTGAGTCTGGTTGGTATGTTCGAAGGGGAAAGCACGTGCTCATGTTCCAGCACACCACAGGTTTTCTATATTTGCTTACATAGACACGTTAAGTAATTTTATAGACTTCCTTATGAAAGCAAGTGAGTGAAACTCCTCCTTCATGCATCAGTGGCCAACAGTTAAATTGGCGTGTTCCCTAGTTTTGTGCGCTGGTAATCAACCAAGTCCCCTGAAAATTGATGGATGCTCTCATTAAGGACAGTTCTTGCTGCTGGCTGGAGTTTCGGGAGCCGCTCACGACCAGCGAGGACTGACTCTTTGCGGTGTAGTTGGCATGTAACGCTCTGCAGTGGTACATCTGGCTTCGTGCTCCCTTTCAAGGACTAAAGCCTCTTGTTTTAATACGTTAAGCATCCTTTGTTGGGGTTTTGTATAAACACAAGTAAATGATTTCCCAATTACAGTATTAAACCAAGGAAGGTTAAAACCCACAATCTCTTCTTTTTATTATTAATTTGTTCTGTATTTTGTAATCTTCTGTTGCTGAGATTTACAAATACCTTTTCTAAGGATGTTTTTTATGAGTCCAAGCCATCTGTAGGATCAAAGCCTACAAATCGCACAGCCCCCACTTCGGAGCGCACAGCAGCAAGCCTCTCTTTCTGGAAGGGAGCATGTCGTGCAGAGTTGATGGTATGGTGTTTTGAAGAAATATACACCTGTTTCTGGTTACAGGGTGAAGAATGAATTGCCCATTACCTCTACATGTTAGAACATGACACTTCATATTGCAGGAGCTCGTGCTATCTGTTTAGTTAAGGCCCCCAACTATGTAACCATCCGTTCCGAAATCATGGGGTGGAAAGACAGCAGTCCTTGATCAGTTGCTAATACTTGTGCGTGTGCAAGCTGCAGGAAGGGAGGTCAGTGCCACCAACCTTTGTTTTCCCATCAGAGCTCTTGAACAAGATGAAGTGATCAAAGCAGGATGCCAGTACATCAGCACGATCTCATTACTTTGCAAGCTGCATGCACAGATGCTGCTGTTGCTGCATCAGGCGCCACTGATTTACATTCATAACACCTCCATTACAGCTCATTTGCTGCTACTCATAATTAACCAGTTCTTCCCTTTTTTTTTCCCTCCCTTCCAATAGTGTTGGGCTAAATCGGGGAAAAAAATAGACCGCAGTCATTCTGCTTAGACTCCATCTAAGTGAAATCACAGTTGTAAAGCCAAAGTACACATTAAACATTTTGGGAAATAATATCAAATCATATACTTTGTTGTAAAGTGCTGTCATACTCAGAAAATAAGGTTTGTAAAAATAGTATTAAGATATCTTATAAAGTAGTTAAGCTGTCTTGTTGCCTCCGAGTTCACATGAGATCAGTTCAAAAGCAAACTCTTTAATTGCTGGTAGTAAAAATTATTACTGGAGTTGAAACTTGTGGCATCTGGCAGGTGTATTGCACCTACCTGAATCTGTAGCTAAAAGGTAAACTGGTAGAAAAAGGCTAAACAGTATAAAATTTTTTTTTTTTTTTTTTGGTACTATGGGAAATAGGTAAGACGTCAGGCATGCAGTGAACAGGTATGCTCTAATAGCTCCTTCTCTGAGCAGAGTTGCACTTTCAATTGCATTTTCTCTTCCAATATTGCTTTTTAGTTTCCTGGACAGTCTAAATTGCGATGAATCTCAATCAGATTTGGACCTTCGTTAGCAGTCAGGGTTTCAGCACAATGTGTCCATCGAGCCTGGAGTGTTCGACAAGCAGCTCCCTATCTTCCAACACTCACCCAGCAACCTGTTGCTGTTTCATTTACGTTTTTTAAATGAAGCCCTTTTTCTCAAAACATCAGAACAGCAGAAATGCTGCTGGTGTCGGGACCAGATTGCATTTATTTAATGCTGGTCCTCACATGTTTGCGTCTCAGCACATTGCAGATATTGGCAATGCAGAGTGCAGAGCTGCAGCTGGCAACATCTGGATAAGGGCCTGCTGCAGTTGTTGGCATCTGGGAGGGTGGTACCTGGGAGGTGGTGGGGGATTATCATGTCGCGGGTGTTGCTCCTCTGTTTTGATAAAGGAGGAAGTTCATTTCTTTGCTGTCAGGCTCAAACAAATAAAATTGTGCCAGGTTGCACTTGATTAACTCTTAATTTTTTGTTGAATAGAGCAAAATTGTGCAGCAGGCAGTTGGCAACACGTATGCTACATGGATTTTGGATCCTGGAGAAGCCTTTATAGGTCTGCCTAGGTGTTGTGTTTTAACCCCAGCTGGCAACTCAGCCCCACCCAGCTGCTCACTCACTTCCCCCCCGGTGGGATGGGGGAGAGAATTGGAAGAGTAAAAGTGAGAAAACTCGTGGGTTGAGATAAAGACAGTTTAATAGGGAAAGCAAAAGCCGTGCACGCAAGCAAAGCAAAGCAAGGAATTCCTTCACTCCTTCCCACGGGCAGGGAGGTGTTCAGCCATCTCCAGGACAGCAGGGCTCCATCACGCATAACGGTGACTTGGGAAGACAAACGCCATCACTCTGAATGTTCCCCCCTTCCTTCTTCTTTCCCCAGCTTTATATGCTGAGCATGACGTCATGAGTTCAAAAAACGTATAGACGTAGCACTTTGGGACATGGTTTAGTAGGCATGGAGGTGTTGGGTTGATGGTTGGACTAGATGATCTTAGAGGTCTTTTCCAACCTTTATGCTTTTTTATGTATTAGAAATTCTAACAAGTTGTCTGCCTAATGTAAATTTAGCTTTAATTAGTCCATCTATGTGTTACTGTAATAAAAATAATGAAAGGACCTGTATAGATGGGACATAAGTGCATGCAGTTATCCCTTAAGGTTAGGGGACTTAACTGAGGTCAGCAGGGTAATATGTGCTGAATCTGAGTCTAGAATTAAGTGGTCAATGACTGCCATTTTTTACACAAACTTTATAGGCTGTTCTTCCTAATACAGTATATACTTTTTCAGTGACCTGGTTGGTTTGGGTCTCATTTGCAGGTAAGAGGTTATAAGGGTCCCCAAACTTTTGTTTTCCATCTTAACTAGAAACAAGCAGTGATATTTTGGCTTGCTTTGTTGATCCTGTCAGTAGCACTTCCAGCATAAGATAATTTTGTTTTTTAAAAATATGATTTTGTTTCTTAAGCAGTTCCATTCTCTAGGAGTTGACCAGAGCACCAGAATGTACACTTTCATATAGCTTTGAACAAGGGAGTGGCATGAATCCTGCTCTCATGAGCATTACTACTTCTTTCTACCCCCAAACTTACATAATTTATCAATTATTCTCCCTTGATCAGAGAAAATTTGATATTTTGATAACTGAATTTTAGACACTAGTTGCCTTTTGTGAATATGTCCATTTTGAAATTCTTTCCCAGGAGATACAAGTCTGGAAAAAAATTTCTTTCCCTTTGTAGCTTGAGATTTCCAGCAAGCTTTCCCAGTGGGCATCTCTAAACACAACAGTGTAAGTCACTTAGTTGATCAGAAGGTAGCTCTGCAGCTACTCACGGACCAACTGGTGCGACTGTACGCACACTTTGCACAGAGTATTCCACCTGCCTTGTTGTAGGAGTCCAAAGCTCTGATCCGTAGGCTGCACAATCCTAATTGTAACAGGGCTCTCCATCTGATGGCTCATAGGTAATGTGCTCATTGCCTTTAGACATTTAATAGTGCGTTACTGTGCTATGTTAGCCATGGAGCTAAGGGTTAGCCACGTTAGTTGGAAGGACTCGGGTCCAACAAGATAGTCTAGCTCCCTAGGAGAAAATTCAAGTTTTATTTATTTCCCTTGAAATACTATGCTGTTATTTAATGCATGTCCTTTACAGGAATTTTCTTCCTGATGTTCTGCCTGCATTTTCTTTAAATTTTGCCCTGTTATTCTCAGTAATCCCCAATGCAAAATGCTAAATTATTTTCTGAACGTGCTTTTTCATTCTTTCAGTCATTATCACTGCATTTTTAAACCACGAGCCCTGACATCTGTGGGAGAAAATGCATATATTGGTCATGAAATGTCCTAACCAATTTTTTAAAGGCTTTTACAGTAGCTGATAAATGCGATTTCAGATTTTCTTGAACATGAGCTTCATTCTTAAGCAAATGAAAACTGTTTTCCTGCTGTTTTTGAAGAGAGGATTTCCTAAATATTTTTGGTTTGCTTTGGCATTTTAAAACATTTTGTCTTGTATGGATGTAACCTGGTATTTACGTTCCATGCTGCACACTTAGAATCATGAAAAGCACACCGCCTTCTAACCCTAAAAGAACATAAGAGGCAAAGCTGTTCAGTAGGAGAAATTTTTGCCCATTACTGTTTATGGAACAGTTAAGGGTTAGTGTTTTGGTTTGGTTTTTTTTTTCAATTCAAGTGCTGTGTGCTTCTATAGAGGATCTATAACTGAAATTGGAAAACTTGCCAATGTTTAAGAAAAAAAAAATCATAACGATGCACTCTCTCTCACTGTTCTCTGCCTTTCCATTCATCTGCCTGCAATATAAAATCAAAATATAGTCCTGAAACATTTAAAGCTGGGGAAAGAAAGTGAACAAAATAGATAAAACTAATATGTGTATCTTTAAGGAGACCACTCGAGTGCCACGTCTGTGGCTATAAACTTTATAGAGATGGACTCCCCTGTCAAGGGTGTGTTAAGACGGATAATATTCCATAGCAAATGCTGCATTGTGCCGTATGCATTACTGGAAGCACGAGAAGATCAGGATCGAAAGGTTTTGCGAGACAGGCTTTATAGATCCGTGTGTAATAGACTACCTCTGTCTACACTGCTCTACTGTTAGTGAAGTCTTGCTCTTGCACGGGCTGATGAAATGCAGTCCCTGTTCTTCCATCACATATATTCTTCTCCCTTTGCCTTGACTAGACACAATACTTTAGCCAAAAAATTGTTATAACCCTCTCAATAAAAAGATGCAGTCAACGTGGTCAATGTAGATTTAAAAAACAAGTTCTTTATAGATAAATTCAGTGCCAAATGAATCCAGTTCACCAGCTCTTCTCTACTAAATATTTTGGCTCCTTTAGGTAGAGAAATTGCAGATATTCTTCTGGACAGTCTACAAAAGAGGTTTTGGTGGCTTCTGAAGAGAATTGAGTAAGGATAAAGCTAATCTATGTAATGGCTCTATCCCAAGTTCTCTTTATTTTAAACCTGGAGACTTGTTACTCCTCTCTGGTTGTGTAGCATGACACTGCATGGGGCAGAAGTTGTCTTCCAGTTCCTCAGTACCTGGTAAACCTCATGTTTAGGCAGATAAAGTCATTGCCGCTTTTTGGATCCTTGCAGTACAGATGTGTGAAGGTCAAACTCCACCATCACCGTCTTGTTCTGGATATGCATTGTAAACTAATTGTTTTCAGGCAATATCCAAATTAATACAGAGCAGGCATTCCCCCTTCTTCTCCTTAAGACGATGTGTGTATTACGGTAATAAGTTGGTTAATTCCATCAGATTTTGAGTTCAGTGCTTGAATATAAAAATCCTTAGTCACATAGATCTCTGCTAAAAGGGACTACGGAAATACTGATAATTTGCACTTCTTACTATAGTTTCTTGAACATGATATGCATTTTCCTGGGGTCTCTATTTTGTGTGTGAAAATTCCTATTGTAGTACAATATACATTTCTCAAGCTAGACCCACTGTAAAGTGTAATCATTTTATTGTACACTGAAAGAAATGAGAAAAGCAGTTATTTCTTTAAAACTTTCCTTGCCACTTAACACAGGTCCCAGTTTCAAGCCATTTAGGAGGTCCATTAAGCCACTGGGTTGCTCCTATGCATGCATTAGTAACAGACTCAGTGTAATATGGAACAAGCTTGCTATATCATGGACACATTTATGAAGATTGATAACAGGCAGGGTTCAGTGTTAACTTTTATTGCCAAACAGGCTGCAGGAGAAACTGCCTAGTATTGCTTTTGCTTTGATTTATGAAAAGGTTGCTGCATGAAAAAGACATCGCATAAAATAGCTCTGCTGGCAGTAGCATTATAAAATAGGGCCGTAAGTAGACCAAACAATAACTAACTATAATTATGTTCATTATTGTCTCTCTCAGCTCCCTGTACCTTTGGTAGGGTGCTTGCCCTTGCTACCATGTTAGCTTTAAAATGGACTCACCTTTCCCATGAAGTGGGCTGAGCATGATAAAATCCTGCTGTTTTATAGAGGCAGTACCCCCAAAGGAGACCATTTTTGTTTGTGCCATGAAATGAAAGAGGTCATTCAGTTTTTACCTACTTGCAGAAGTGATACTAGGAGGAGGAGGAAAGGTCTTTAGAAAAAATTGCTGTTTCTGTTACAATTTCCATCACTGAGGTATTTTGCCCTAAATTATTACTGTTCTCCTGAAAGGGTTATTTCAGACTGTGTTATATTTAGACCCCTTAAAAACAAAACCAAAAATCCCAGCATGATGGCAAAGATCACCAGTTTTCATCTGTGGATGGCAAGAATTATTTTCTTTCTCTTAGCCTAGTACCATCCTTTGTAACGAGAGGTGCCGCAGCAGGAGCGAGTTGAATTCTTCAGTTAGCAGCAATTAGCAGTAAAACTTTAGTGAGAACCAGTTGAAATCAGGGGGCATGACCTAACTAGGAAAAATTTTAGTGGTTGATCTAAAGTTTGTCAAATTTGACCTACTTTAACTAAAAAGCATTCCACTACCAAACTATCTGAAGACCTTGGCAAAAAAAAAAAAGGCAACTTAAAAACCATAGGTGATAAGGTTATAAAACACCAAGCATCAGAATCACTTTCTTGAATCCGACTGGAGTTCCATTAAATAATCCAGCGTCTAATTAATGCCACCAGCACACAGCAAATGTGTAAGGAGAAACCTTTGGAAGATCTTCGTGAGTTGGCAATGATGTTTCCCTGCAATACGCTCTACCTTCTGGTGTTAAACTGCTTTCCAGGTACCATCATGTCTTATAACAGTCTCAGGGAAATGTCCACCAGTAGGCAGTGAAAAATAATGAAGTGAAAAATAATGAAAAAATAATGAAAAAGATAATGAAAATAATGAAAAAACCCTGAATGCTTTGCTTTACAACTCATCTCTGTAAGTTCGGTTCATGATTTGTTCATGGTGAGAGGTGCATTTTCCCTGCTAGGATGCTAAAAGGGATGGTGAGGGCATTATATTTTAATATTTCTCTAGCACATTGTACAAGTGCATTAAAACTAAGATATATTATAGCAAGGTCCAGTACCCCCTTATTATCAGCATGTTCGCGGGATGATTATTACTCTTTGTGTGTGTTTGCTAATATGTTATTGTTGTTGCAGCCCAGCTGATTATATTTTATGAAAAGGACCTGGGGAAGTGTACGTAGCCTTTGTAACTTATCAGAGTGAATCCAAGCCTTTTTTGTTAAATAACTTCATGCCCAAATGAAAAATTGGCATTTATTCTACTATCTCTTAAGATTGCAACCTTCAGTTCCCTCAAGTAATCGTCACCCACGGGAGCAGTGATGCTTGAAGCGTTTAACTGTTGATTACTTTTTCTGTACACTACTTATAATATCTCTTATTTTTGTGGTCAGTAACAGGCTTTGGGGCCTCTTACGGCTGAAGAAAATAGGTAAACGTATATTGCTCTAGAGAGTAATATTTGGATAATAATATGCCACGAGTTAGTGTCTCGTGGTGCTTCGCATTGAGTGCAGTAGTTGACCTTTGCTATAGATGAGAAATGCGTCTCCTTATTAGAACACGTTATATAGCACCTAACTAAAGGGAAAGCTGGTTTTTTAGTGTAGTCATGTAAGGTGCTGTGAAGATTTTATTACCACTGTTTTGGGATGATCATGTTACTCATGAGTTTACAAAGCCTAAAGTGAGTTGTATAGCTCTTGGGAAATAAGTGGCAGTAATAAATCTCCAACATGGTATGCTGTCGTGTATTGGGTTTATGCCGCTCATTTGGGTTTTTGATCTTTGTTTAGGTCTGTCTATATTCTTTTTTGTATGTGTGTGTGCTTTACTCACACAGTGATGTAACATTACTGTGGAAAATTTAACGTAGGGACAAGAATAAAATTAAAAGGAATAAAATACCCATTGAAGTGGATAAAATTATATATTTTTTGCCACCTTCGTATAGAAGCAGGTTTCAGACTCTTGCAAAATTAATTTTTCCTTTAAAAATTAGAAATATTATGTTGTATTTTTACATAGTATGTAATGCTAGTTGATATAGCCAAGTAGTCGTGCAACAGCAATGTTGCAAACCAGTGGCACCAGCCACTTCTATGAGAAATGTCAGCCGAAGCATCAATTAAAGTTCCCAAAGACTAGATCTACCTTATCATAAGCTCTAGCTAGACCTGAAGAGAGCAGTAATTCCCTTGCTGCTTGCCGCAGCCTAAACCCCCATAGTGCCAAAAAGCCCCCCAAAAGTCCTAATACTAAGAAAAGGCACCATTTGGTGGTGTTTGCCATGGAGATCTTTGACTTGTCTTCTCATCAACAGCTGAGCGAGTGGAATCTTGCCAGTGTTCATTAAATAATTTTTTGGGCAGAGTAGTGAGACAGAGCTCAAGTGATGCCACGTGCAAACTCTAAAAATAATTTGCGATCTGAATTTACATTACGAGGCTTGAAATGCAAGCGTTGATGTGCTGATCACGTATGCATGAAATTGGGGTTTTTTGCTCAATTCAGACCGAGCAGATTTGATTCTTGTGGGGGGATTAGTTTGGGTTTTGTTCTGCCAAGGGGTTGGTCAGACTTAAGTATATCTGAGATGATTGTTCTTTGTCGCTTAACTTGCCAAACTTAGGAACTGGTTTTGAGCAGTGCAAGACCAAGAAGTTTTATATATATATATGTGTGTGTGTGTGTATATATATTTATATGCACACATATATAGAGAGAGAGCATATAGGTACATTACATGCATATAATATATTCCATGTAGATAAAACTGCTCCTTCCAGAGTTTCTTCTGATTAAAGACTGTAGTTACTACGCTATCTTTTCTACACTGTAAAGGCATGCGTGCCCCTGTTAGAAGTCTAAAATTTGTATCGTTATCAGCCACGTGATTGTTTATTTTAGTATCCTGGTATTCACTAAAAACTGTTCCTTAAGCTAAAAACAAAAAGCGCATCCTAAATTTGGGTAATTCCAATATGTGGTTCCCTTTGCAGCTGCAAGGACCAGCTGTGTGTGAGGTACATTTGTATAATAATATGTTGGTGTACGTTGTAGTTTAAGGGGTTTTTTTTCTTTTTTTCAGGAAGGGGAATTTTATAAATGAACAGTGGTTTGAGATAATAAAAGTAAATTAATATAAATTTAAATAAAAGTTTTCAACCTAATTTTGTCTGTTGGGGTTGATGGGAGTCTTGTATTTATTTGGTGACTTGCTCATCAAGCTTTTTGGAGTATAAGCAGCCACAGCAGGTCAGATCAGAGGTCCCGCTAGCTTGTTGGGCAACGGCTAGGAGTGGGTGTTTAGGGAACTCTGTAAAAATAGGGGAAGTATGCAGTGACATCATTTTACCTTCAAACATGTAGTGGAGTGGGGCTTTCCTGAGCCAAATGTTGTATTTTCGCTTATAATCTCTTAATGGACTTCTCTTACGTTACTGTAGAATTATCTTTTGAACCCAAATGTGCTTGTGATAACGCCAGTATCCTCTAGCAGTGAGTACCAGCTTTTCATTATGTGTTGTTTGGAAAAGGCTTGAATTATTTTTTCATTGTAAATCTACTGCTAGAAAACCTCACTGGCTGCCTCTTCTATATGCCATTGATGATTTCACAGATCCATCTCATGTTCATTTGCAATGTCTTTCTCCAGACTGAAGAGATCTAGTCCTAATGTAATGTCCCAAGAGTCTGAAGACTTACCTTGGCAACTAGTTCACCAGTCTAATTAGGATTCACAACCAGGAAAATCTTTTCTGATCCTCATCCTAATGTCTTCCTGTTGTAAGTCCCAGCCCAAGAAGGGGTTTAAGAATGTGCATAACTTTGCACATGCAAATATGGAATTACTCACTTCTTGAAGTTCTGCTCATATTTATGTGCTTTGCCAGATTTGAGATCGTAAATTCTCTCTGTTAATCTTAGAGATGCTCTTTCCTCCCTGTATGCAATAAATAAGTTGTTGCAATACAAGGAATGGTATCAACTTTGCTTATGCTAAAAGCTGAACGGATACCCTACCAACACACCAGGTGGGAAACATTCACTAGGTAAAAAAAAAAAAGCATCTAAAAAGGTCAATAGTACTATCTGCCAGTCTTCGTTGTTAAACCAGGTTTTTGTGAACATATTGAACTTGACTTAGCACTCTCTAGGCATAATTAAATGTCTGTCTTCGAGCAGCGTGTGTGTGTGTGTGAATATGCTGGAATGTGGCTTTCCTCCTCTTCTCATCTCCGTCCCTAAATTTCAAAGGTCAGCATGTTTGAAATAGATTTTTATTTGCTCTTAAGAAGGCTGGGTGAGAGATGAAATAAATGAGAGGATGACAAACATTTGCCTGTGGTTTTGTCAGCGCCGGGATTTTAGGCGAGAGTCTAAAAATAACGCGGGCAATATTAACACTAGAGCTGATCACTGGTGGCACAAAAGATACATACATCAGCAGGCGAAGTAAGTTGTATTCTGACTTCTGCATAAGTCATTTATTTAGTATTACTACACGCATTTAGCTTTCTTGATTGTAGAACGGAAACGACTGTGGTTCTCTTCCACCATTTCATCATAGATTCGTTAGGCAAATTCTTTCTTTTACACCTTTTGGAAAAGTCACACTATGTACTCAAGTGTAAATAAAAGCAAGAATCAACTCTACAGTACTTGATCTTTTGCTGGCAGCACTTCCCACACGGTAATTTTGAGGGCTCTGTGTGGGCACAGTTTGATTATGGACTGCTTCATAACATCAGTTGTAGATATTCAGAAATCAGATCTGTGGTATTACTTCCAAATGATTTTTAGAAGAACATAACCATTTGGTTTGTGCTTTACATGTTTCATAATGCACTTTCAAGTTATCACCTACTTAATGTGCGAAGACAATTTTTAAAAATAATTTAATATAAAGAGTAAATTAATTTAAAACCTAAAAATAATGGTGCAGCAGTAAGGACCTTCATTACCATATGCCCTTTTGTCTTTTTTCCCGTTATCTGTTTTGCAACTCTTTTCTGTACCGTAAACAAGTCCTGCAAATTCACTCAGCAGAGATGCTGTTGGAAGTGGCTCTTTTTGGATGAGAGAATCTTAAAAAAAGAATAACCCCCTCACCACCACCTTTTTGTGTCATGATGGAAAATACCGCTGTCTTGCTGCTGTTTCAGACTTGTCGCTTACACTTCATCTTTGAGCTGACCTTCTGTCTGGGTCTTCTCAGCTAGGCTTACGTTTCGCTCTTGCTGACTCTTTATGCAAAATATCTCAAACATGGCCTTTCTTGTCCATCTGCTCAGCTAAATCCATCACAACGCAGGCTACCAGTTACTGCAACTTTTTTTTTTCTCCTTATTTTTGTTTGCCCCCTGGCTGTGAGAAGTGAAATCTTGCCCTGATGATGTCTGTGGAAAGCAGTGCTGCAGATAATTTCCCACCCCATATTCACATATCTCCTTTCATCCTGCCACTGGCTTCCCCATCAATGCTATCCCAGGCAAGTCACACGTCTTCGCTTTTGAAGCTCCGCGTGTCCCATTTCTGCTTCCCTGCTGGTTCCAATTCCCTATTTACTTTCTCTCTGAACCACTCATGACACCACCTTCCATCCCTCACTCATCCACTTTTCAAACAAGCACCAAGTTTCACTGTTTCTCAGAAGGAATTCCTGCTAGACATAGACAACGTTAATTGATTAACTTGCCACAAATCCCTCTAAAAATCCTCTCGGTTGCTCATAAAGCAGTTGAAAACAATTAGGCTGTCAGTATACTTAGCAGGCTGCCTATCGTGAGGGTACAGATTGCCTCAGTTTTCTTGTTTCGCCATCAATTTGTTGTTTTTTATCTTTGTGTGTCTTATAAGCACGTTGAGAAAAGAAACATCCTCCTTTTTTTTTCTTTGCATGCTACCTAGCGCAGCTGGGGTCTGGTCACAGCGTGGCTCCTCTCCTACATCAGTAGGAGTAAATAAAACAGGTCAGGACATCGTCTTCAGCGCTTTCCTGTGCTGGTGCCTTGGGTCTAATTGGTAGCACATTCATTTATAGGGTTTTGTTTTGGAGCTAACACGTCCTTGGACAAAACCGGGCACGACCGGGGGAACAGCACATGCTGGGGACTGTCCCCAGTTTGCGGTTTGGATGTGGATGTGCTGAGCTGCTTGTTTGGAGGGGAAGGCAAGATTTTACACTTAAGAGATGCAGGTTGTGCTGTATCGTGCTGCTTGGCCTTGGACCCAGAGGATCATTGCTGGTCTGTTTTATTTAGTAGTACAGAAGTAGCCTTAGATGCCAAGGGTTACACAAATAAAAACAGATGCTTTTGATAGGTGTCAGCATTTTAATGAGGAATAAAATTAAGCCCTGGATACTTCTGGCCATCTAATGGCACTATTTTTTTGTATTGCATGCTGGTTTTTTGTTGCTATTTTTTTCCCCATATTTTATGACAATTGCCTGAAGTCCTCATCTGGTGGGATTATGCCAGATACCTGCACAGTTGGAAACTCATCAGCGATTCAGATTCCTTCAGTCAGAATGTCAGTTTTATCACAAAACTTGTAAAGCTTACCATGGTGATTTCAAATTTCCTCTTTAGTAGACATTTTGTTTGAATGCCATGAAGGGGCTCCTTTCTCGGAGCCCCCAGGAGTACAATAAGCTATGCTCTTTGAGAGAGGCTAGATGAGTACAAAGTTACCTTCATTAAATTTTCTCTTCATGCTTTAGCATAGAATATTTCTTTTGAAAACACTCTCTCATTTTCTTTTGTGTCTTCATCCTATTACCTTTATGAGATTGCGGTGCATCAGCTTGATGGAAAAGGTGGGTGCGCGGCTCCCTCGGAGGTTTATTCCAGCTCACAGAAATATTCTGCTAGCATGTGAGGTGCTTGAGGAGCAGCTGGAAAAGCGAAAGCAGATCAAGTAATTGTAAACTTAATAAAAACACGTCGTTGCTAGCGTGCCATGTGGCACACAGTGCAGATCAGACTGCTGCTCATATTGACTTTTGCAAAGAAAGGCATTTTAGATTTCATGTGTGTTGATTCTGTAGTTATTGAGTTGCACTGAATGGAGATGGAGATCTGTCAGGGTTCCCTGCCAGTCCTGGCTCACTACTATCTCGTGTATTTTTCCTTCAGTTTAGTTGTGAAATTCCCAAGTGATTAAAAAAAATAAAATAAAATAATGGGACACTTTCCCTGCCATGTGTCCCAAAATACAGATCTCTCTCTCAGGACATGGGATAGTTCAGGGAAGAGACCTCCTGCTCGAAGCAGGCTCAGCTCTGGGACCAGACTGGGTTGCTTTATCCATTCAGGTATTTAAAGCTTCCACATTTTTACTACAGATTCCCCATAATTACTGATTTTGCACTATCTACCTTTTCTTAACAAGCTTTTTCTTCAGTCAAGCCCCACAGACCCTTAAATGCTTCTGTAAAATTACCCTTATTTATAGGAACATTAGAGAAATTCTCTTTTAGGGAGATATTTCATTTCCCTTTTGAGGAGTTTCCTTGCTGTTGACTGTTTCTGACCATCCAGCTGAGAGCCCTGTCATCCATCACCAAACAGAAATCAATTGCAAACCCTTTGGTGGGGTTACCATAATGCGCATTGCAACCTTCTTTCCTGAACGGGAGATCCTGCAGCACGTGGTTTATGGCCATCTAATGTTAGACAGTAATCTCATTTAGCGTTTTCCCAAAAGTGCAAATAGTGCATTAGGGTAACGTAACAAGCACAGCAGATCAATACGGAGACGGTGCTCTCCTTCCACAGATTAATGCAAGAAAATGGACTTCGTTGACTTGAAGGAAGTGGCCCTGTTCGCATTGACCTGCATTGGGTCTGCAGTGCCTAGAAGGACAGGCAGTGTTTTGAAAAATCACCAGTGAAAAGTCATAGTATGAAAACAAGTGACTGTGGGGCAGGAGACGACGTGTCTTACAGGGCTCCAATATGGTTGGCAACATGAAGAGTCCATTGAAGCATTCAAATAAGGGATAATACGTGGACTTGGAATGGTTACTAATGGCATGGCTCAGGGAAAAAAGCAATCAAAAAAGCTCCTTGATGTGGGTTAGAGTACCCCCGTTGAAATGGCTTTAAATACATTTACAGAATTTATGCAGCAAGTGTACAGCAGCCCATTTCCTTCACTCTTCACCCTAATATAAGAAGTCACTTTAAAATCACTTGTGAATAAAGGCACAGATAGGTTTACTGTGTGTATTTTTTGTTAACTCATTGTATTGGTTTATCAATCCAGACCAGGGTTTCAGGCATTTAAAACGAGCTCTGGTTTAGCTGGGCCTAAATCATCACCTCTGTGAATCTTACGTCTACAGAGAGCGTACGTGGTGCTTCCTCTCGTACTCCATACCGATACAGAGCTTGCCATAATCAGTCGGCGTACAGCAGTTTATGGTCATACATGTTGATGCCTGACACGCTTTTGAAGTGCTTGCTGATATCAGCAGAGGGGGGATTAAGGGAAAATCCTCATCCGTAGGAGTCTACAGATGTTTGAACTTTCAGATCATAAAGTGCGTAAGCACCTGGGACTGCATTTAAATTCTGTTTTAGGCATTTCACAGATGTACGGTAATGAATGAAAAGAGTAAGAGGGATGTTTTATAGAGGTATATACTGTAAAATCAAGGCGACTTAACATTCCTTTTTTTGGTACTACATCTTGAGTGATTGCCAAGAAGTCACTTCCCCTAAGGAACAGCATTGTGCTTCGCGTTTCATTTTCTTACTGTAGTAAAATAGAGATCTGCCCTGGCCAATCAGCAAAATAAGAAGGAACAGAATATTCATCTGAGGATACTGTGGCTGATGAGTCTCATCTTTTTTACGACCTTATTGAACTAAAAATAACGTGGGCTGGGATGGATGCTAGAGCAGCACCTGTCAGCCCTTCCTGGTAGGGTAAATGGGAAGGTGCATTAAGTATACAGTTCGCACGCGTAAAGCAAATGGTTGTTTTCAAGGCATATGAACTCTAAATGTTTTTCTAAATTTTCATGTGTTTTTTTCTACCATTGAAATATTTTATCTTTGGTGTGAAAGGAGTTTAACTGTGATTTTACTGTGTCTCTTATAGAATTGAGTACCTTAAAAAGTATTTATAAAGTAAATGTCCAGTTAGCTTAAAATTTCAATGGACATTTTGTCTCTGAAACACTTCGCCAACCCTCTTGCTTTTGAAATAGGAAAGTATTGTATTCCCATTTTAATTCTGTGGCATTATCAGTGTGGATAACATTTTATAGATTAATGCAAATTACAAGATTTTTGTCCAAAAGGGGTTGGATTTTACAGGACGGACTAAAGAAGCTTCTGTTCCTTTGGCTTCCATTGAAGGCAAAAAGTATATTGCATCAGCCTAAAAGATGTCAAGAGTAATAAATCCATACAGTAAAGAAAATAGACAAAATTCCTAAATAACTTGCACATCTGGTGTCAGGATTAGAATTGAGGTGATGGGAAGGAGGATGCGCCAAAAATAGAGGCTATCATCAGATCAGCAAAAGTAGGTTGAGTAATTTGCTGATGGTAGCAGGGTTTTTATATTTTCGAGGTCAGCCCAATGGGTGATTTCACTTTTATGCAGGAGCAATATTTAATAAGTAGCACGGTGATGTGGTCATAGGGCTGTACAGCAATGAAGCTTTCCTGTGGTGCTGTGACTGTTTTTCTAATGTAGGTGAGATCAGATGTGCTTCATCATTGCTGGGATCATCAGTTAAAGATGTGTGCTCATAGGAAGTTGGGTATTAATTTTCTCTGCCAGCTGGAACCTGAGTACTAGATCAGGAGGACACTTGTGATCCTAATAGCCAAACTTCTGCAGCTCACCTTGATGTTTGTTTCTGATGTTACCCACTTTATAGCCCAAATAGCTCTAGAAACAGCCTTTGTTTATAACTTTAAGGTGTTTTCCTTCACTTCTATTATTTAGTGTACTTCTTTAAAAAAATAAATGAAAAAAAGAGTTGCATCTTTCTTGAAATCTTTTCGAGAAGGAAACCAAAATATTCTTTTCTCTTTCCCCAGGCGATATGAGTCTCATCCAATCTGCACTGATCTGCAGGATAAAATTTTACAATGTTATCGGCAACATGCTCAGGAGACCCTCAGCTGCTCTGCCCTGGCTAGCCAGTACCTGCGTTGTGTCAATCAGACCAAACAGGTAGGTGTAGGAATACTGCCACTGGATTAATGATGAAATGAAGAAGAGAGGAAGGCTGTCAGATTATCCAATTAATCCTTCTTACATGCTAAAGCAGTACTGTTCCCAGTATATATGTTCTCACAAGCTCTGTGGAGTCCACTTTCAATTTATTTAAATGCTAGGGTTTCCATCTCTTCCCTTGGGAAGCTCTTGTTTAGTGTAGTAGCTATTGCTGTTTGGCAGATGTTTCCTGGTATCTGCAGTTTTAGTTGTAAAACAAGGGGATTAAACTACGTGGTACTATTTGTCATAAATATGACCACTTTCAATAAGAAATGAATAGATGTCTCAAACTAGATTGCTCACCAGTTGGAAGTCTGGATTTCTTTTATGTTATGTACTCTGAGAGTCTAATACTAACTACCGTTTACCTGGTCTTGACCTCCTCTCATCCAGTTTGCTAGGGTATGGGTTGTTACTGTAGATTATAAACTTTAATGCTTTATTAGTGCAGCATAAGGGAAAATGATAGTAATCGATACATCTTTCAGTTAAAAGAAGCTAAAATTTCTAAACATGATTCTTTTTCAACAGCTTACATCTTCCAAATATAGAGATGCATATGTTGACCTCGACTGTGTTCTTAAAGAAGCCAGTTGCAAATGTGCTTATAGGCCATAAATGTAGTATATGTTAAAAGTGCTTAAATAAGTCTGTTGATTTTTATTTCTGCTATAATCTATGAGTTAATATTTGAACATGTGAAAACACGTGCTCTAATGTGTTAGCAGAGACCCAGCAAGCACGTCTAGTGTTTGATAATGATAATAATTTTCACTCGAGTTAATTCTGCCTGTGTGGAAGAGTAGTAAGACTTAGACTATAATCATTCACCGTGACCTTTTTGCTGTTACACTGGTGCAGCCTTGCTCTGGTATTACTGAAGATCTTGCTGGAGTTAACACTGCTCGTGGTCTAGTGCTATGTAAAACATGGTAGGAGCCAACAGTTGTGTGGCAATGCTAAAGCTGTTCCTCAGTCCACAGCACTTAATACATTGGTGCGGTGCTGTTGTTAAGTCTTCATTTATATAGTTAGTACGCTCCTTTTTGCACAGGCAGCCTGGCTGGATTGGCAGTGCTGGAAGACAAACTCAGCTGACAACTGTAGCGTGGTTGTTCTCTGAACAGTGCAGGATGAGGACAATTTGTGTGGCTGGCTGGGCAGCTCTAAAAGCACTTTGTGATATTAAACATTGTTATCATCAGTGAAAACTTTAAAGAGGATCCATGTGACAAAGTATAAAAGTCAATAAGATCACCCTGGCCTTTTCAAAATCACCTCCTTCAGTATATCCTTTGGTGTTTCTCCTGCCCACTTGTTAACGCACCAAGCTCCTGGGCTCCTTCATCTCCTTAAAAACTCTACAACCTACCAGATCTCCCTGCTCATGAAAAATGTTCCTGATCTCCTAGCCTGAGGCTTTCTTTCATAAAGCTACTGACACTTTATTAATTTCGGAAGGATGGTTGAGCCATACTCAGACACCCAGGCGTGAGCAGTGCAACCAGCTTTGTCCAGGTGCCTTCCAGGAGCTGCTATGGCTCCAGCCAGCAAATTCTGCTCATCCCATTCTTCCCTAAGCTTTACAATTCTCCGTGACCTTTTGAACTGGATTTTTTTTCCTTTAAATTGAATGGTGATTTTTTTTTTTTTATTAATTCCTACTATGACAAACAATAATTGGTGTGTATATTTATTTTTTCTAAGTTTTCTCTTAGTTTGATTTTTGTATTCCAAAATCCGGTCTGAAGTTACTGGACCATGGGTGTTTATGAGACATTTTAGAAAAAAGGCCAGTGAATAATATTAGGCTGTTATGTAGTGGACTAGATTTTCACCATGGCTTGCATCATGTGGAAGACTAATTTACTGTATTTATAATTCTATATTATTTTTAAAAGTAACAGGAAAATTTAGATTAATTAGTTATACATGTTTAAGCTATAACTGAAGTTTGTATCTGATAGGGATTTCTTCAGAAGACTATGATGAGGATGAATTAATTCATGTTCAGAAAGTGCAGTGAAAGAAAATTGCATAAATATGAGCATTAGGTTTTTGAACCCTTTTAAACACCTTTTTTGTTGAAGATCTTCAACCAAACCTGTCAAGTAGTTAAAAGTGTTTCCTAAATGCTTCTTATTCTCTTTCACACATGCTTCAGGATGAGAATTCAGAGAGGTTTCTCTCTTATGACAACAGAGGAAAAGAAGCCTTTTATGATGGAAATATTTGCAAGCAGAAACAATAGTTTTTCATAATGAACATCAGTCCTCTATAGCTCATCCTCCATGTGTTGCAGCTGTAATTGTAATTATTTTTACTCGGTGATTGCCCAGAGGTCCAGACAAACAGTTACTTAGAAATAATTGGTAAACGCTGTTATAAAATACTGCAAAATTACCTACTGCGTGTGCTTGGTTGGAAGACAGAGGAGTGGGATAAATAGCAGATTCAGAAATGAAAAAGTTAACTGACACTGGCTACAAGAAACAAACAAAGAAGAAAATTTGCTAGAGGGAATAGACCAAGATATTGAAAACCAAATAAGTTAACTAATCCGATTTCCTGGCGGTGAGTCTGGGCACTTGTGCTGAGGCTGAGCGCACTCTGTGCTTTTCATAAATTGAATTTATTGACTCCTCTTTCTTTCCTATCTTGCTTATAATTATCTCACCCTCTCTTCTGTATGCTCCTTATTTCTCATCCTGTCTGTAATCTCATGTCTCTATCTGTCCTTTTCTCCCCTTGTTAGAAAGACCCAGAGAGCTGTTAATTCAGAGGAGTTTGACACGTTGTATCTTCACTTCAAATCTTTTTCCAAAGTCATGAGAAGCTAGTGAGATAAATTAAACTCTGTTATTAATGTTTGCATTTGATTATAATAGTAACGGAGAGAAAAACCTACTTAATGGAGCCATTAAGGGGAAGATATTAGGTTTGTCTGTGGCATGTATTTGTGCTCCCACTACTGAAATAACTCCAGCCAGACTGGTCGCTGCACAATACAGACCATCCAGTGGCATTTTTATCACTTATCCTAGTCTGCCGTCCACTGATATGGACAAGGTGGCTGTTGAAACATCCTTTTGTTTCTTTTTTTTTTTTCTTTTTTCCCTTTGTTTCCTTTTTTTTCCCCCTTGGACTACAGGGAGTCCTAATTCCTATATGGAAACACAACTAGACTATAGCTTAATGAAGTCTGTGCAATAGTTTCCTCTTAGACCATTGAATTTCAGAGGGATGCAAGTCTCTGCAGGCAGGTGAGATTTGAAAGTACTTCAAAGAATGATACCTACAGCAGCTGGTGTCTGACAGCCTGGCTACAAAATGTTATCCTTCAGCCTTGTTGTAACCATTATTTTAATTTGTAGGATAGAGTGATCCTTAATTAGGCATCCTAGTCGGAATAAAACCATTATTTTAGCCTCATCCTCCAGTATTTTTACTAGATACCATCTTCCAATCTGCTAGAAAAATATGTAAAATTAGTGTAGCTGGAAACACTGAACTGAAACACAATAAAGAAGCACTGAAGAAAAAAAAATTAAATAAATGAAGTAAATTTGTGGGTGAGGTTGAATGAGGAAGAATCAGTAAAGAACATTAAAAAAACCCAAAATGTAGACAAAACCAAAGCAAGCCCTGGGACGCTCCCAACTGTCTGAAGATGAAATTTTGTGGGCAGAAATATGCACGTGATGAACAAATACCTGCTATTTCTTTCCTTAGGACACTAAATAAAAGTAACACAATTTTTCTCAGATCTTTTGGGAATTTCCTGCGTTAACTTATGCAGTGTTAAATTTACGTAAAGTTAATATTCAGCCCAGTGATGGCTTCGAGCAAGTTTCTGTAATACCACTGCAAAAAGAGTCTTCCAGGTAAAGTAGCCTTCATCAGTTTTACAGAAATCTCCATGGGGATGCTGTCAAACTGAGAGTGGAGATTTTGTTAACTAATAAAAGTTTCCCTTATTTTTGTTTGTAATAGCACCTAGGGAGCATAAAACCAACTCCTTTTATTTTGACAGCGTGCACTTCTCTACCATGGATTCTGGAGAATGTTTGTGATCACAAGGACTTTTACCATCTTTTCATGTGCACACAGTCTTGCTCCTTGGTACGCCTCTTAATCCTTGCAAAAACACTGCTTGATCTAGTTGAATGGTTCGCTGTGTTATTTTTAGAAATACCGTGAGAACTTGGTTAAAGACATACGTGACAACAGGTTTTTCATTCCCTTTATTTTTAATTTTCCCGAGCCCTAACTTCTGTGACTCTGACAGTGCAGTCCAGACTTGCAAGACCATGTGCCCTGTCTGGCTCAAATACTTGAATCGGCTGTTTGTAGGTCTCCTGTAAGATTTCAAGGTTAACATGTGGGCTTGCTCCTGACATAAGCCCTAAAAATTATCAAATCCCTTCCTACCATTTCTCACAAGGAGACTCATAACTACTGTCTTCCACATTTTGTGGATTTTGTAGGCAAGAACAATAGATTGCCTTTGTCAACGTCGTGGTCCTCCAGCGAACACAGATAGCCTCCAGCATACTTTTGCTGCCTGTCAGTGTCCTATTAGATCCCACTTTCTGTTCTCCTCACTGATCTAGACAAGTAGTATCCATACATGTGCTCGTTTCTGCAAACCCTCTATTTCTAGATCATGGCAGTAGGAAGTTCTTAGTAGAGCCCTACATACTGTCCTTGCAAGTCTGCGTTTTCATGGTAGAGGCCAGGACCTCTCTGAAGAGTCAAGACCTTCATAGCAGAACTCTCTGGTGTGGCAGGAGGAATAACTCTTGGACTGCTTGACAGATCTATACTTTTAGCTCTTGGTGGCCTGGCTGTGCACAGGAGGTGATTAATGAAGCGCAAGGTCAGTGCAACATGTTCAGACTATTGAGATTTTGATGATGTCTCAGAACACAGGAAGGAGGTAGGTAGGG
This sequence comes from Ciconia boyciana, assembly GCF_034638445.1. Lineage (NCBI taxonomy): Eukaryota > Metazoa > Chordata > Aves > Ciconiiformes > Ciconiidae > Ciconia > Ciconia boyciana. The sequence goes on from NC_132934.1 coordinate 3,254,359, forward strand.
GAGATACTTAGTGTTGTATGACTTCAGGATATATTTCCTCGAGTATGTAATTGCTGGGAATGGGATTTATCTTATTGTAAGGTCAGACGTTTTAATTTCCTTAATAGCCATAGCATGACTAGAACCATGATAGCATTAGGATGGATGAAAAGGAATCGTTCCTGCAGCTCTTCACGCCTCCAAATGGCTGGCTTGTTGAGTCCTCAAACAGCTTCGTTCTGCCTCTGTGACTTGTCTCTGTGATGATGTGTTATGTTGACAACGTCTCTCTTTCTATATTTTGATTTAGAAAATTGCAATTCCTAAGAAGGTACTGTAGACAAACTTTTCTGGAATAACTTTGAGTTATTGACATACGTGTTTCTCCTTCTCCCTTCCCTTCCCCCCTGACCACTTTCTTAGCAGAGCATGCTTGGGAGAGGAGGATAAAGGCATTGTCCAAATCAAGCACAAGACCATCAACTCTAATTTCAGCAGAAGAGCATTTTTTCCCAAGAATGATATGACAGCCCATTTACAGGGCAGACCAATAAAGAGAAGAACTGGAAGAGCCATTTCAAGAGCAGCAGCCATCACGACTCAATCAGTGTGACCATTTGAAAAGCCGAGACCTGTATCTTATTACATCCGAAATCATACATCCGAAGATACTGTTCAGTCTTAGTAAAATCCACTTATTGGTGATTGAAGGAAGGAAAAGAAAAGAACCTTTCACTGACCTTAGAAAGGGGAAATATCCTTCAAATGCTGCTATTTCATTGTAGAATCTCCTGAAAAACTTCTCACTGTCAAAGGCACGGGTACGTAACACTTGGTGTGCTGGGATGTGGCGGTACTTTGTGAGCCAGTCAGCCGCTGCTCCTCACTGTACAGCCTGTATTCGTTGCTCGTATTAAAGTTTCCCTTACAATGTATAATGACGTAAATTGTGCTTTAACTTATTTCACAAATTATGTAACTTAATGAAGCCTCTCTCCAGGCCTTCTGCTGGAATGATGTTAATGATCCAACACTTAAGATGTAACATGGCCTTTATTTACATGAAAGGATTCTGTTGTGCTCCTCAATCCTATCAAGTACTGACGAATATGCCTCGCTCTGTACCAACAATAAATATATTTTATGCACAAGATTGATGTTTCAGTCTGTCTCTCTCTCCACTTCTCAGAGGCGGATGGTGTTCCCTCTGCTGTGTCAATCATGTTTTTCCAGCAGATGTTATTGCTGAAGCTTTAAAGCATAGACTTTTATGCATAACCAACCTTGATTTCAGGAACAGTACTTACATATAACTGTTTTCCATCACAGCAACCTAAAAGGATCCCACGTGATAGTGTGCTGTGATTCATGCACCACCAGAGTTTCCTTTCTTGGAAAGTACTTGTGAATGAAAGGGCATACGGTGCCCAAAACTGCAAACCATCTTCATGCAAGTACCCAGTTTCGTTTAATTGTTTTTGTTCAGATAACGACTGCCGCGTTCATCTTATCAAGCAATCTTAGAAAAGGTTTTTACACAATGGTAATAGTAACAGTGTGGGCAATGTGTCTAGAGCCTTCTGCTATTTATTTACCTGTTGTGTTTCTCTAATTGGCTATGTTTGAACTTCATCCTACTGTACCACTGCGAGTGCACCTGCGGATCTCATTTATATTCAAAATATTGCCAGTGACTCTCCTACTCTAATTATCAAGATGCTTTGTGAGTACTGTTTAATTAAGGATTTTTTTTTTTAATGCTACAAAAAGAAGCTGGACTTTTTAACATGTGAAGCAACTGTGCTATCAGTAGGAGAGGAAGATCCTGGAGTTCAACGTCAGGTGCCAGGTAAACTGCTTGAGAGAAATAATAGGGACATAGCGACATGTTTACATGGTGACTTGCTGTAGTGTTTACAAATCAGCTAACTCACAAATTCTCCTTTATAATGTTCTCTTTTGTAACAGAGAGCCAAGATGTTGGCAGATCCATCCTTGCCAGACTTAGAATTGGCAGCAAAATGCAGCATAGAGGAAAAGCAGACGTTTTTAAGGCCAGATGATTCTGTAAAATCAGGAGAAGAGCTATGTCGGGAAGGAAGGTCTCTGTTATTGCCAAATGTTTATTGGTTTCCCATCCTGACAGCCTTGAGCAACGGGAGTCAGTCTTGCTTGCTTTGTTCCAACTGTGTTTCGGGCTTCATTTGAGATGTTGTGTTCTTTAAAAATCTTCTGTATCATCAGTAGTGGCATCTCTAGCATGTGTTGCTTGAGCTTGGGGAATGCTGATTGCGGCAAACAGGGTGTAGACTTTAAAATGTCCATGTCGTGGACAACTTGCGCCTTTAAAGTAGAGCAGCAGTTCTGAATGTTTCTGGAGTGAGCTTCTGTTTGCCACCTCTTCTCCCTTTACCACCACTCCTTCTGCATACCTGTATCCTAGTCCTTTCGTCAGTCTTCGACTTCTTCCTTCTCCCCACTTGCTGGTATGGACATCAAGCAGGACACTGTTCTTTTGAAAACAGAGTTGAGAGGTGACGTTGAACATTTCTGCTCAAAGAAGCGGTAGGTCTGCCTAAAATAGAGACGTTTGCCATCTTTCGTTTTGAAACTGGACTAATGATATTTAAAAAAAAATAATAAAAAAAGCAAGGTTCATAGGATCTGAAGAAACACAAGCAAGAGGAGTGTGTGTCTGCAGCTTACTGTTTATGGTACTGAGGGGAAGGAGAAAAAGTGCTGGGTCTAGTCTGTTCTGGAAAATGTTCTTCCAGCTAAGACTTATCTTGTAGCTGCATTTCAAGATCTTTGGAGTTTCCCATTTTTCTCTTTTTTTAGAATGGAAAACCTGTGGGGAGGTCTCCTTCCTTCTCAGAAATAACCAGATCTCTCTAAGATTGCTCACTGCCAAACTGAGAATTTGAACTTAGCTTAATGGATCCTGATCTCAGAAGGGATGATAGCGATGATATTCTCAAGGGATGGTAGATGAAGGCATGACACTCTCTGCCCATGGTAGAGAATAATTTCAGATGTTCTTGTTGGTCATTCACAAGCTCTGATCAGCTGTAACCAAAGGGCAATTTTACCTAGGGTTTTAAATGGAGAAGCAGTATTGTAACAGCTAAATCAAAGCTTTTCATTGTTCTTTGCTCAGTGTCTGTGGAACAAATCACAAGTCTTTCAATGGTGTCAAAATAATCACTGCTATCCTACTCTCATGTAATTTAGCAGTGTTAGACTCTTTCAAAATCTAGACTTCCTTTCCTCAGGAGTCGTGTGTGTCTGAGACAGATCACATAACCTTGCAGCGTTGGGGGTTTTTTTTCACCTGTTAGGATATCCCTGCATTACAGTTTTAAGCAGATATTTGGAATTAGCTTTAAAATGGAGATGGCTATGGATTGGGATAAATTTTACAGCTCAGATGGCCATTGCTTTATTCTCTTTTAGATCCTGTGGCCTTTTTGAGAGAATCTAAAGAGGGCAGTGGAGTTTCAGGTGGACTCTGTCTGATGGAGTTACATGTCATCTCTCAAGCTGAAGAAGCCATAGGAGGGAGAGCCTTTCCCTTCTCTATGCTGTTTGTTTTCCTTTCCAGAATAACACAAATTCTAGGTAATATTCTGCTCTGCAAACTGTTGCAAGATCTTCCCTCCAGCTGTGAATGCTGATCGGGTTTGGGCAAGGCAAACCGATTATTTCTAGTGTTTTCTTTATATGCATCTTTCTACTCTGTGAGCGCCTGGAGATCCCTAACCAAAACCAGCCGTTCATCACAGTAGGTACTGCCGGGACAGAGCGAGGCAGCCTTGCTTCCCAAATAGCAGCGACAGAGAAAACTGGAGGGTGCTAAGTCATTTGGCCAGTGTGCCAAACCTCATTTGCAGGACCCAGAAATCACCAGGCGTTTGTCCCATGCCAGCTGCTAACACATTGCAGCTCACCTGCCCATAGTAAATCCTATTTGATCAAGAGGTGAGTGTTGCCACTTAAAATCAGATAAGGATTTAGATTTTGGTGTCTTCTCACCTGCAGGCAAATAGCTACTGAATTGAATTTTGTAAGCTGGTCAGCTCATAATTTGCCAAGGTTTGTGTCGAGCTGATACTGCCTTTTGGATGTTGGCTGAAGACACAAGACTGGAAGAAGAGAGCAACAGAGGGCATGCACCAGGTGGGCATCCATTTTACAGCCATGAGAGTCCTTTCTGTGTTCAGGCTCTTAACATCTCTTCATATCAAATCATCTGCAGGTCATGATCAGCATTAATGAAACCATTTGTGTTCATGCTGTAAGAACAATGATTCTTCCTTAGTGAGCTGGGGGCTGTTTTCAGGGCTAAGCACCCACTGTCACATTGAAGTTCAGGAGAGCAGCAAGTGACTACCAGACCCTGGCTCTTGAGAGCCCAAGGCAAGATTCAAGTAGAGGTCTGGAAAACAAAGAGGGAGTAAGCCTGGGGAGGGGAGATAAGTTGACAGTGATGTTCATGTTGGGTTTTGCTGGGTGAACACCCTGCTGCTTTCAACTCTATGTTAGAGAAGAACGTCTGTCATCTCAAGTCACCTTCCTGCTTGCTCTCAGATGCTGTTCTTATCGGAGGGAGCAATATCAAGTAGGGCCTGGAGGCAAGTGCGTCTCTAGTTTGATCATCATATTGGTGGTGATCCCACAGCGCTGTGCTAAGGATATTCCCACCAGAGAAACCTATGTGCAGCAAAGGTATTGTGCCCTTCCATAGTCTGCCTGGCAGCAAAACAGTCACTGCAATGCAAACTTGCCTGCACCAGCCAAGGAGCTTGATATCAGCATCTACCCCTCCCTGAGGAAGAGGGAGATAGCCTGAATATGATGTGAAGCGGACCGTGGTGTGAAGAGGACCTGGGTCTTCAAGTCATTGCGAAAGAGCCAGGCAGGTTTCCAGAGAGCATGGGGCGCTGAGCCAGGGCTCCTCTGCAAGAATGTCAGCTCCATGTGAACAAAGATGCTCGGTAATTAGAGAGGTAATTAGTTTGGTAATTACGAAGGTAATTAGTTTGATTCTCTCTCAAGCCAGTAACTGCTGGGAAGAGAACACTCAGCCATTGTGCTGGAGGGAGCACCTTGAGTTGCAGCGCTGCAGCAGCCCCCCCGCCGGGTTAACCCTTCTCCATCCTGTATGGGAAGTAGCATCTGACATTGCTAAGAATGGAATGGTTTGGAGGAAAAATAACCCTAAAAGGTCTGCTTGTCAGTGGTCTGGTGCCCAAAAACTTTTGAGCCACCTTCCAATGACATCCAGAAGTGCTTGTGCCATAGGCGGGAGAGGACCTAAGGCAGCAGATAGCCCAGCAGTGATGTGGTATTTATTACAAAAATTTTACGTACTGTTAAGACTGCTGGGGGCACCTTTTGAGTAACCATTTCAAAGTGTTCCTGTGGCGTTGCTGCTCTTGGGAGATGAGGGTGGTTTCACCGCTCCTTGTATTAACTCCTCCACATCCCTTCACCCGTGGGCTGCCTTGCTGGTTTAATGGAGGCATTTCTACCATTTCTTGGGGTGCAAGTCGGCAACCGGAGGTGAGTATTTTCTGATCAGCTGTCATATGAAACCACAGCTATTTGCTGACCACCCTACACAGGAAAACCGTCCCTCCTTCCTTTGCAAGTCCCGCGGGTGGACGGGGGCAGAGCAGCTGTCCCCATTATCCCAAGGTGAGGGTGACTGCATGGATCAAACTGCAAGTGTTCATTTGGGAGGTGGCGTTGGAGCTGCAAGAAGCGGATCAAATTCCCAAGTAAACTGCAAGCTGGACAGGCTCTTCTTCATGTTCATCTGTTGCTTATATAGAAATAGCAGGGCTAGAAGGGACTTGGCAAATGTTGGACTCCACTTCTCCGCTCCTCCATAAAACCCGATACCAAGAAATTGTTCTCACGTTCCTTAAACCAGGTCATCTTCTCCTTGCAAAGTTGTTTGGAGGTTTGTTTGTGGTGTAGGGGTTTAGTTATGCAAAGGATTTGGTGGGAGAAATATAGGAGGGGCAAGGAGATGAGGTACTTAAGACCCATTAATGGACAGGAACCATTTTTGCTAGGCTGCCCATGAGAATTTACTGGATCTCTCCCGTTTCGTATGTCAGATAGTGGGGACTTTTTTCCCCTCTCAGTTTTAATATTATTAACACTTGGGCTGTTTTGAAAAGGTCAAAGTCAGCTCAAATGTTTTCTAATCTGACTCTTCTTAAAAACAAGCAAACAAGAAATCTATATTCCACCATAACTGCCTTTAAATAGCAGAGCCTGATGTTTTAGGAGGTATTTGCAGAGGTAAGTGGGGTCTGACTGAGAGCAAGCGAGTGCTTATGGGTAGGGAAATGTCTCGTGATCTCTATTTTTGCTCAAGGTTCCCGCTCCTGGAATCAAATTAACAAGTGAAAATCTCTGCTTTCACCTGAAAAAATTAGCTTTGCAGGGAGAAGTCTCTGAACAGGATCCAAATACAGCTCCAGGAGCACGGAAAAGGCAAATGGAACAGAGTACTTATGTTTTAGTGTTTTTACACCTTAGAAGCTGGTCCTGTTATTAGGACTAATGTGAAGTGCTGGAGAAACGCTGAGCATGGGACGTATGAGCTGAGGCCAGAGCAGATATATGGTAACACACTGACTTAGTAGGCAAAATCCTTCTTTCTTTAACACCAAATAGGAAAGAAATCTCCCAGCTCCTGTTGTTTGGTCCCAATTTGCTGTCTCGGAGGAGCGGCGAGGGAGTGCTGCAGCAAACATGTGCCTGTGTTATTTGTTCTTGCAGGTTTGGGGGAAAGCTGCAGAAAAGAGGAGGCGGGGGAGAGGCAGGGTGTCAACAGCAAGAGAATATTAAATAGCCTCCAGTAAAACAAGAGATGGTTGTGAATCCACTTCAAGCTCTCAAGAATGGGTAATGTGTGGCTGCTGCTAATGTTACCGTAAGCGGTGCGCGTTCTGGGATCTGCCTATCGACCCGAGCGCGCTGCCTTTGTGGCACAGAGTCTAGCAAAATCATTCACTCAATGCACCGTGCGTTTTCCTTGAATGGAGAGTGCACCCATTAGGGAGCCTGTAAAACAGTGTCATTATGAATCACTATCAAGTCTCGCCTTGTTGTTTGTCTTTTGGTTTTGTTTTTTTTTTTTTTTTGTCTTTAAATGGAAGCTTTTTAATCTGACGTCGTGGCACTTTTAGGGGTTTAGAATGAAGCTGATTGCTGCCGCTGCAGCTTGGTCTGCTGTTACCAAGAAACCAAATAGCATAATAAACCCGTGTGTATCAAACCTTGGTGACTCAGGGTTCCCCGGAGAGGCAGTGCTTTTTGCCATGTTGCACCTCCTGCTACCTGGGGTCAGCCTTTTGGAGCTAGCGGTCTTTCACGTCCTCTTCCTTATGGCCGTCCCGCTAGGTTTGAGGTTCCTACAGGTTTGAGGGGACCCCATGCACAAGCTGGGATGGTGGGTCTCAAGGCAAGGGGTTCAGAAGGTGGTCTCGCTCACCTTGCTTCCCCAGGAGGCCATGAGTTGAACCATTTTGGTCCATGCAAAGGATGCCAAGTGCTCCATGGGGGTCACTGAGGCATCAGAGTACGTGGTTTCTATTTTGAGTATTGCTGGGTGTATCATTCAGCTTTTTAATGCCTCTGTTTCCGCAGCCTGGTGGAAATAGCTATGTTAGGCTGGAAAATGCTCTGTAGGCATTGGAGGAGAGAACGTGTGGGCATGCAATTTTTAATCTATCCACCAAGAATGGGCTCTGTGTGTGTGTATTACTCTCTTTTTTTTTTTTTTTTAGTTTTGCTTTGGACAATCTGAACTAAGGAATTGTGTTTGATCTGCCCGTGAGGCACAAGGCGTGTGGTCACTGTCTCCTCCCTGGGACACCCGTGGTTCATTGGAAAGCTGAAATGGCTCAGCAGCTCTGCCCCTGAGCTCGGCGGGTATGAAACAGTAGCGCCCAAATAACCACTTTCCCCCGCTTGATTTGAAAATATCAAAATATTAAAATATCTGTTGTCATTGCTGTCCCTGATACCCTGTGGGACCACGTGCTACTCACTTTGTTTCCTTGGACCTCAGCCTGTAATAATGCGATGCACCTACCCAAGACTATGAGGTGCTGAGGGCAGGCAAGGGGGTCCCCCAAAAGTTGCCTGTGGGAAGTTCCTGTCCATCAAGCAGAGCCAACCTTTTATTAAATGTGTTTAATGTAGTTGGGTTGGGAGCTTTTTGCCTTTTTTTTTTTTTGAAGGGCAATGTACAATGTGACAAGCTTTGACATCCGACAATTTAAAAACAAACGACAGAAACGCCAAACTGATATTCTGCCCCTTGAGGTATCCTCAGCCCCTCTGTGCTCTTCTGAATTTCGCCCCTTGACTCTGCCTCCGGTTCTTAAGTGATCCCTTCCCCCAGACAGAAGTTACTCACCACTTGATTTACGGGATTACAGAGACATTCATTTTGCCGAGGTCCATCTCGGCTGTCTCTGGGGAGGTTCATTTCCTCCTTGCTGCAGGAGAGGAGGGGGAAGGAGAGGGCTCTGAACTCCAAGACAGGCTCTAAGTGGGCTCCTTCGTTTTTAAATTGGGTTTGTGCTCAGAGGTTAATATTTTCAGCTCTGATCCTCCTTAAAAGTGGTGATTAATCCCCTGCACATATAGTAGGCGTAGGTACAAAAAAATACCAACGTGGCACTGGGCATTTTTTCCCCCCAGTAATGAGAGCTATTCATAACCCAACATCCTTTAAAGATTCCAGTTACCGTGCAGACGACAGCATTGTTCATAAAAACAATTCAAAGGTGTTTTGTTCCCCAGTTTCTGGTGGGGAAACAGTCTTCAGAGAAAAGTAATTGTTGGCTTAAAACTTCAGCCTGCATTCAGCAGCAATCCATCACCCCCGTGTGTGTTTTGAAGCTCGGGTTACTCAATATTCAGGCTGGGAATACTCAGTAGGAATGAAGGGACTAGGGGCAGCATGAAATATTGCCAGCGAAATTCTCTCTAACCTGCTTTCATTTCATGCCCTTCTCTTTGCTGAGGGACTCAGTGGAGGGAAAAGGAACAAAATCAAAATTCTTTTTTATGTTCCCCTCCTAGGAAGAGCAGTAGGAATGTGGTGCCGTGGGGACCAGCTCCCCAGTGACCCCCGGCAAGCTAAAATCTCCCCCATCCCTGTAGCGTGTTTGTGATTCTGCAACAAGGACCAAACCGGCCTCGATGTTACTGCAGGAAGCATCAGAGGAGCAGTTTTTGAGGGGAAAGAGTTCCTTGTTCCCCAGCCTTCTGGAAAATACCATTTTTGTGCTCTGCCTTTGGGGCTGCTGCTAAGAGACAACTCTGACACACTTGGGAGATCCAAGACTCATTAGCCACGTACATAATTACAAGCTCTGCTGGTCTCAGCTGCCCTGTCCAAGGGCTCTCTCAGCACTGTGTCCTGGTTCCCCAGGACCTTTTAGTTTGTACAAACATTTCTGACGCTCCTAAAGGCATTTGCAAAAGCTGGGTTTGCCACTGCAGCAAACGTGCTGCAGAGAATGGGGCCTGCATGGGAAGAGGGATGCGGGAAGAGGAGGTCACGTCCTAGAACTGTGTCCCTAAACTCGACTTTTTTTGTTTTGCTTCATAACTTTAAAAAAAACACACTATAAACCATGATGTTTTCCCACCTTAGAACTCGCCACGCTTTTGCTACGTGAAAGGATGAGTGTGCAGGACCAGGGACGAGGGCTCTGCAGCCCCATGCAAGTAGGAGCTGGCACTGGTGCAGGCAGCCCCGGCAGCTCTCCCTTCACTGAAGGGAAGGGGAGATGATTCCACCCGCAAAACCTCTCCCTTCGTTTCTCTGCTGGTCAGACTGGAGGACACCTGCAATCCTTCTGGTCTGATCCCTTATCCAAGATGGGGGCTCATCTTGGCAATATTGGGTATCTAAGACTCCTCTATCTACAAACTTGTAGTCCAATGGAGTTTGTCTCTCTCTCTTTCTTGTTGATGAAAGAGAGTGTTTTATCCCGAGTGTGCTTCCACCCACCCACTGGATTTATATGAACTGCTTCTGAGTGTGCTCTCTCTTCCCATTGACCTTGGAGGGAGCCTGGACGATCTTCTCTCAGGCAGGGAGCTGAGGTTAGGTGAATCCCACCCCTATGGCAAAAGCTATTCCAGAAGAAGCCATAACACAATCCTAGGAGGGCCAGAAAGGACGTCGGCAGTCTTCAAAGTAAGTTGTCCTGTGCTGGATCGTTCCTGAAGGAATGGGGTCATCGTCCTGTTTGCAGATGATGGAGGATGACAATAGACCCAATCTCAGTACAGTACTCTCTGTCACAGAAGGTAATTTTATATCTTTTCATCTTCTAAGATCTATTTAAACTTGATGCACAGGGATCCGTAGCTTCCCACCTTGGCCTCTGCTGCATGGACTATGCTAGCAAGAAGGGAACAGGTCAGTGCAGATGACACTGATGTGTTGAGCACTCAGTTTGCTGCTCCTTGAGGGTTTGCATCTCCTGTTTGCACTGCAATAAAAACACGAACGCTGCCTTCATCTTATATTTAGGCAGTGTTTGTCCATGCTGCCCTTCAGCATGGTGTGTTTGTCCCTTCATTGCTTTGCCGGGTGCCATGTGCTGGAGAGAGTGGGAGGGTGAAGGACATGCTTTCTGTGGCAGGAGAGGCTCACTTGCAACTGAAAGCAAGGAGGTGGGTGCGATCCTGTCTCACTCCGGGGTCTTTGGCCCATCCTGGTGTCCTCTGGGAGCAAGGCAGTCAATGGTCTCCCCCTGTCACAGCAGCTGGGATATCATTAGCGCTGGATTTCCCATGCTTTGCATCGAGGAAAATGATCAAGACGCACCAAAAGTCCTTTGGAGATCCTTTCACAAAGTGTTTATACCCACAGCTTTGATGGCAAAGTAGCTGGGAATTGGTGGCCATCCGCACCATTCTCGAGTGTCCAAGACTCTGAAATGTCACCGTGAGGTTTTTGATGTTGAAAGCCCTGCTGAGTGCCCCCAGAGCAGGAGGACGGGGAGCCTGGAGGCTGTTATCAGCCCAGGGGAGGCTCTGCTGGTGGAGGTCAGTCTGGTCCTTCAGAGAGGCGCTGGCTGCGTTTTGCTGTTCACTCCCTGGGGAACGGGACAGGGCTGGCAGTGTCCCCATGGAGGCTGCAATTGCTTTCCACTTGCCCTGAGTATTTTGCAGTCAGAAAAGTCCTGATTCACCCCATGATAAGCAAGGAAAGTTGCAGGATGCTGTCTGGATGCAATTCCCTGTGTCATCATGCCTCAGATAAGTTTTGGGTGGATGGTGACTGGAAAAAGGACACCTCCCACCCTTCCCCTTGTATTAAGCATCTGCCCATCCTGCTTTAAACCGTCCTTGATCAACCTCTTTCCTCTTGGCTGCTCCTGCTGCAGGTTATAAAACTCCAGATCGTTTTCCGTCCTGGAGTTTTTCCCACCTGCAGCCCAGAAGCCTCCCAGACTCTAAAGCCCACAGGTAACACGGGTAATCTCCATTTACAGGAACGGAGATCCTCACACGGCCAGGCCCTCAGAAATGCTTTGGGTACCTCAGTGCCATGGAATTCAATGGGCGTTTGACACCTCATTACTTTTGTGGATGGGGATCAGACCAACTCCTGATGCAATTAATGGGCATCTTGCTATTTGTGCTTCCGCAGCAGCAGCACAAGAAGCAAGAGCACAATCCAGGCATCCCAGTCGATAGCCCTCTGCGTGGACAGCACGATGTTTTTCCTCCTGGTAATGAAATTAGAACAAAGCTCTTTTATTGTTCTGAGGTAAAGTATGTATTTGGTAACGGGTCTGCAGCTCTTGCATTACTCAGTGGGGCTGGTCTTCTCCCTTGTGTACATTTGGGGTTTGCTATAATAGCCAGGCCAGAGCCGGGTGGTGGAGGAGAAGAGGTTTGGCAAAGGGCAAAGACCTTGCAGATAGTGTTTTGCTGCTGGAGAACTTCACTGGGTTTTGGTGCATGGCTGGTGGCCGTGGGCTGGAAAATAAAGTGCCTGTGCTCCCCATGCTTCTGTGGGCGTCTTGATCCAGGAGAAATTAAGGGCTGGATGTGACATCTGGCTAATCCTGTACTGTGTTTAGGCCTGTTTCAAACTCTCCTTTGTCGGTGGCTGTATCCAGCGGTTTCTTCCACCTGACCTTTGCAGGGAGCTGCTGGAGGTATGGGGAAGCGAAGCTCATCACGGGGGTTACAGCAAATGGAGACGGGGCAAGGCTGGGGAAACTGGGGCTGGAGTCCTTGTGCTTCCTCTGTCCCCATGTCGTCTTTGTGATGGGTGTGTTGTTTTGTCGAGGCCATAAAAAGTGGCTGTTTAGGAACCAAAAAGCCCATCAGACCCCATCTGGGTCATACCACACACTCCCAACAGGGACCATGGTCCCCAGCCTAGGAAGTCAGAGCAGAGAGATTTCCAACCCAAACCCTGAGCCCACTCACCTCTGTTAAATAGACCTAGTCTGTCGTTTCAGATGACCATCAGCATCCTCGGCAATTGTAAATAGAAACGTGACTGACAGCGGCTTTGTCCCCGCGTCTAGGAAATCTCCCATTAAAATAGACCCGGAAAGAAGCCAACTGAAAGTAAAATGCTAAAGAAGGAAACACAAAAGATTGCTGGTACTTAATATAAATTTACATCATAAAGGCCATTTCAGGCTCCAGCGTCTCAAAGACGTGCCTTCATTTGCGACCGACTTCAGTTTCATGTTAATTTGCTGTAGTTACAGCTATCTAAGTGGATGTGCAATGCCAAGTCTTTCATTTCTTGATGATAATTTTTAAAAGCTATTATTGATCCATTTGGTTTGAAAGCTTGCTGCAGCTCGAGGAAGCTGGGGAGATGTCTGCTCTGCAGCACAGACAGGATATAAGTGGGTTTTAAAACAATTTTGACCTTTCCTAGCCACAGTAAGTGTGAGGATAGCATGGGCAAATCTCATGCCATTTTGGGTCTGAAGCTTCACGTTATCTGAAAGTTGAGGACGGCTGGGTTGTTCCTGGAGTTACGGCTGCTGTTCAGCAAGGGCACACACATGCACGGGCACACACGTGTACCCATCTCTCCTTAAACTCTACCTCTTTCTTGTTTGCCATTTCCCATCCCGTGGTGGAAAAACAAACCAGGTCCTCACTAAGGGAAAAGGCATATTTCTTTATTTTTATGCAGAGAAAGTCTGAAATCTGTTTCTGTGCATCCTTACCTGTTTTTTCTGAGCTCAGGGTCTGGAGAGACATGGAAATAAATGACTCGCTGGCTGGAAGAGGAGTATTCAAACTCCTTCAAAGTGTGTGTTCGATGGGATGGAGGGGGAGATGGAGGAAGAAGCAGCATTGATTCAAGGGCTCCCAGCTATAGGTGATAAGAGGGGGTGGTACAACCATAAAATAAAGTTATCCCGATGTTTTCTTTTCCTGAATTTGTCTCTGTGTCTCCACCATCTCTCAAAAGCCTGGTGTGACCACAGCAGCTGACAGATGACAGCACTTTGGCATTACTGAGCGATCTTCCCTCAAAACAAACAGGTTTATAATAACCATTGCAGGGAAAAACACCAAATAAGAGGGTTTCTCCTGGATAAAGAAGTCCTCTGAGTCTTCTGCCACATTAGCAGCTGCACAAGGGCCAGGTTCAATGTGTCTCAAAGCAGGAGAGTTTCCGACTGGGGGATGATGGAACGGGAATGGTCAGTGGCTGCACAGTGGCGTCTCTTATCTTCATCTCATTTTTTGGCAGAAAAAGTGGAGGAAAGGGAGAATTTGGTGGCCTTGTGTGTATTTTGCATTTGCAGCCTTGTATTGCCATCTCCAAAGAAGCTCCTCTCACCGCGGCCAGAAAGGGATGGGTGGGACTGTAACCAGCTCTTTACCTCGCTTGTCCACCAAGGTGAAGGGACCTTCTGTAGCTCCTGAGGTCAGGAGGAGATGCTCACGTGAGGGAGCTTTCCAAGCTCTGCTGTGTAAACTGCTACCTGCATTTGTTCAGCCAGGCTTGGCTAAAACCAAATCCCATCTCTCCACCCCATGCAACAGGCAGACTTCAAAAATCTTCATGTTGAAGATTTCATGAGAGAGAAACATGAGAGAAGGGGAGGTAAAGAGAAACGAGAAAAAGAAGATTTCATGAAAGAGAGAAATGAGAGAAAGAAGGGGAGGTAAAAGCCATGCAGGCTGAAGGGTCGTATTGCCACAAGAGCTGGCCTGGGGTTCCTCACCAACAGGAGGTGTGAGGTCCTGATCCCTTCTGCTCCTGCCACGTGTGGCAATTGGAGCTGTAGCCACCTCTGCAACCATCCCAGGGACCACATCCACAGCTTCCCCATGAGAACCACCTCCAATCCGCAGCTGCTGGGACAGGCACAGAAGAGCAGAGATGCCTGGGCACGGCGACCACCCCTTTTCTTCCTCTCTTTGTTTCAAATGCAGAAATGAGAAGCTTGACCCATTTAATAAGACGTGAATTGCTGTATTGCTCCCGGTGTCCCATTCTACAGCTGATTGAAATGCAAACGGAGCCATCTCGTTGCTCTGCTTTGGTCCTTCCTCTCCAGACAGCTTAGGCACCTCACTCTTCTCTCTGCTGGTAGATGCTGACAGTGATGGGACCCCATCGCTGCGGCCCCTAGGAATTGCATATGCCCGTGTGTGGGTCTGCATACATCCATGCTGTCACGGAGGAGGCTGCCGGCTCCTCTTGTCTTGCTGGCCGAGCAGGGATTGGCATCACAGACTGCTGCAACCCGAGCCAGATAATTGATCAATAATCTGTGGCATAAAGCTGGCCTGTAAATCTGAGTTATAGGGTGGATCACAGCGCAGAGTGATTGAACGGGTTGTCACTTGGGGCATTATAACGGTTTATGTCTGGTAATATCTTGTAAAATAAAAATAAAGTCTGACATAACATCCTGAATTATCATCTGATAGAGAACAGGATTCTTGGCGGGATGCAGTCTGGTATGCAGTGATGTCCACGTCGTTACTATTGGCCATAATTAGCTCCCTTGTTGGCAGTCTCAGAAAAGAGGCTGAGCATTGAATTTGCTTTTGGATACTCGACTCCTCTTTTGCCTTAAGCAACGGGATCAAGACATGCAAATGAGGATGTTTCCAGTGCAGGCAGAGAAATACCTTTTGGTGCTGTTAATTCAAAATCTCTCACCAGGATTAAATAGCGACAACAAAAGTTTTGCTCCGCTCTTTGTAATGGAAAGGAAGGAACAAAGCAACGTTTCTTACACCCCCACAAATTGTTTATTGGATTAGATTGATGCTTCTGGGAACAACCTGTTTGCATATGAGCTAAACTCTGGTCTTGCTAAACATCTTCATTAATTAACTCCATCTGGCTTGCCTGCTTTTAGATATAAAAGATATATTGCTTTGATCATTTGCTGTTTACATGTTTCTTGCAGTTTGGTAAAACACAGCAGCAAACACACAATAAATACTGTGCAGAACAAAACAAACGAAAAAACTGAAACGTTGAAAAGACTGCTGAACACCTACAAAATGTGAATCCTACTCGAGTGTGGGCTCAGTTTCCCTTGAGGGCTACTGAGTATCAATCTAAAACCATATGCGTGTTTAAGGTGGGGTTTACCACCTCCAAGCATTTCTCCAGCACCTCCAAGAGCCAATGGTGTTGCCCCAAGACTCCTTTCCCTGCAGACCCGATCCTGCAAGGACTTCCATCAGCTGCTTGAGGTGGCGGACGGGAGACTGTGAACATGGGATCTGGACCGCGGGTCCATCCTTCCTTCACCACCTTCCTGGGAGACAGAAGACGGGGATTTGTACTGCTCCCTCTGAACAACCTTTGGGTTTTGGTTTTTTTCTGTGCCCAGGCCAGTGTTGGCTCAAGCGTGGGGTGGGCAGAAGAGACCAGCTGTCCTCAGAAGGTCACCAGGATGGGCAGATGCATGAGCACAGCTGATACACACATGCATGATGCAATGCGAAGCAGGATATTTTGTCTGGATATTTTAACGGTACCGCTTGCCTTGCCTTCGCCCCTGCTCTGGCTGACCTGAGCCAGCAGGACTCCTGGTTGTCTGTCTCCGTCAGCAGATACTCCATGATGGGTAACTCCCAATGGCTGAGGTGTGCAGAGCCTGATCCTGTCCTGTTTGCAGAGCCCTGAGCGCCAGGGCCACTCCTTCTCTGCTGCTCCTGCCCCATGCCCTCCCTAGGGGCTGGTCCTCTCCTGGGGCCCTACGGCCACCCCATAATGTGCAGAGACATCCCCTGGCCAGCTGGGATGCTGGGGAAGGGGTTTCCATGGCGACAGGCAGCACATTGAAAATCTCTCAGCAGGCTCTTCTCCCCGGTCTGGCCAGCTTGGATGCCAGGAGGAGATACGAGAGCCAGGACATGCCCCAGCCTCCCCACACTCATGCCCTGTCCTCACATCTGCCCCATCCACCCCACTGTGAGGGCTGCCAGACAGCTCTCCTCCCCAGAGATGTCCCATGGGCCCATGTACCCTGCTTCCCCGGAAAGCATTGCACGAAAACCCCCTGCGTGCCTGCTTGCTACTTTCCTTTCCATGTGCCAGCTTGCCCCCACAGACCGCTCTCACGCCTTCTTATGGACACAACCCTCTTGGTTCACTGTCTCATCCACCCCACAGCCGTGGGCAGCATGCACATGGGGCCTCTTGCTTTCTCTCCATCCCTCCTCTCCCCATTGCTCCTTCTCATGCTTTTGTGTGTTGTGCACGTCCCACAGGCAAATGCAGCTCGCAGGGTGTTTCTGAGTTCAGCGGTTGACAAAGATGCAACGAGGCGACTGTCAGAGGCAGGTACGAGGCTGCGTGTTGTATCACCCAGCCCCTTCGGTCCAGCAGGATGTTTGGTGACATGCAGGATGGTGGCCAACCACAGACATGTGTCACACTGAGCTCTTCCCACTGTGCTTTTCCCTTTCTCCAGGCCCTGCACGTCCACATCCCATGCGAGCCATCACAGCGGCAATGCTCTCTGCTACTCCAGTCCATGAAGAGACACCTCCTCTTTCTTCCCAACGCTGCAAAGAGACTGTAAATGATGTGTAAAAACACATCAGGCACGGAAGATGGCAAGGTGTTGGTTTGGCGTGCAGGGGGACAGGTAGGGAGATTCATTATAGCTCTTCCAAAACAGTCCTGAGGGTGAGCAAGGCTTTGCCCTCAGCCAGGAGCTATGCAGCCACCAGCTGATCTCCGATCAGAGCAGTAGGACGGCACTCAAGGGGCCACGCTCTTGTCAGCTGCTAGAGCTCACAGTAAACAGCCTGGGTGTCTGCTTTCCATGCAGAAGGCAGCATTCCTCCTTCAACCCTCTCTTCCCCCTTCTCTGTTTGTTATAAATGCAGTTGGATGACTTCCACCCTTGGTGATGCTCTGGTGCAAGGCGAACTCTACAGCAAGGTGGCATTTTCAAAGGAGAGGTTGCAGAAGAGCCCAGGGCTGTTTGGCTGTGTCATTGTCATAAGTTACACGGGACAGAGGTCATTCACCGGTTCTGAGAAACAGCGTGGCATAGTTGTGTCCACATGCCTAAATTTTCCTGTTCTCCAAAAGGGTGACCAAACCCAGTCTGTGTTCTGGGAAGGGTCCTTTGGCCCATGTAGACCTCCAAGGTCTGGCCAGTGTCTGGGAGGCTGCTCGTCGTGGTCTGAGACTGTGACAGATAGCCCGCCAGTAGCTTAAAAGTATGCATAATTGTGTGCTGGAGTTTGATCCTGTGCCCTGACCTTGTCTAGTTTGCTGTAATAGATGTAGCTTTGTATGTCTGCTCCTGTCAGGGTGGTGGTGGGTCGTGGTGGTGAATGACAATAGGGTTTGGATTGACCTAAGGACACATCTGTTCACAGCCGTGGGGCTCTCCCCAGCGGTGAATCCTCGTGTGTGCTCTTATTAAAAAGGCAAACATTTATTCTAGTAATTTCCTAAGTATTCTGGAGGGGTGAAAAGGATTTAAGACTTTAAGATATATATAACGTGATATTGAGGGTCTCCTATAATAAAGGTGCAGAGCAAGGGAAGGAAGGCTGGGGTTACAGCGTCAGGGGATCAGGACTCCGATTTTTGAGGTGGGGTGGGCAGCATGGGGTCCTCAGGGAGACTTTTGAGGTAGCAGAGCCTGGTAGTTGGTGTACACTGGTTTTCTTCTCCTTCCTAATTGGCTCTGTGTAGGTGGAAAGGGAATATTAGCAGATGAGCCTGAGCATGGTGGGGAGAGACGCTGCTTTGGGTGCATGTTTGTGTGAGAATGACATGGAATCAGAGCACTTTTTTACATATTTCAATGCTTCCTGCAATTTCAAACAGTCTGGTAAGCTGACAAAATAGTCTTTTCTTTACATTCAGAGCTGTTGGGAATTAATTTGTAATGCTTGGGATATGGGTGCATTTTCTGTGGAGGAAGAAGCGCTGTCAGTCCAGGCTGGACATGGAGACCCCTTGGCCTGGGAGGTTGGTGAGGGAGAGGTTTCAGGAGCTCTCGCAGAAAAGACTTTGGACTTTTTGGATGAAGATTCTGTGTGCTTCCAGACAGGTCCAGAAGGGATGGCACATCTTTTCCCAACCTGGGGCCAGATGAACTCCACCTCACCCTTTCCTGACAGATGTTTGGCCACTGCACAAACTTTAATTTTGCCCATTAAAAGGGAATTATTTGTGATCATTGAAGCATCTCTGGTCACGCCTTTGTGGTTAGCACCACATGGACTGGCACAAAACACGCTCCCTGTGTCCAAGAGTTTACAGTCCTGCCAGTGTCCTTGACGAGTCCATCTTCCAAACCTGTTTTCACATCAGCCTAAGTTAAAAAATCCTTCAATAACACCCCAGATCTTGCTATGAATCAGACATAAAGGGGAAGTGCTTGAACTTGTTTTAGCACAGATGGACAGCCTCCTATCAGGACGTGGATCTCTAGTCTTGGAGAAAAAGTCCAGAAGAAGAGCTGCAGCCCCTGATGGAGACTCTGTTTCTGTCCTTGCCCCTTTTTTAGGGAAAGGCCGCAATTTATCCCTTCGGCTTGCAGGGGGAGGGAAATGAATGCAACTGCTCCCTTGTCATGAACAGGCATCATCAGGAACAGACTCACGACTTGTCACCTTGATCCCAAACCGGCTTGTCTCCTCCTCTCCACCAGTGCCCTGAACACCCCTAGCCTCCGTTACCGACCTGCACCGTGGAGATGACAACTCTCCCCTTCCTCACAACCTGGCAAGGGGGTTAATTGATTAATGTTTGCCCAGCACTTTGAACCTGTACCCTGTTGTAGAAATGCTAAGTATTAATCGATGGGTCTTGGAGCACCCTGCATGGATAGATAGACGAGTGAGTGAGAGACAGCCCATCCTCCTATTTGCAGATGCTCTCTCTGACGCCTGCCATCCTGCTAAAAGGAGCGACTGATACTGTCTTTGATGCCACTTGATTACTACTGGCCCAGGACCTTGCAGTTGCTCGGAGCTGAAGGTGAATCAAGGATGGGTTCCCCACTCAGCAGTAGAGGAGAAGGATGGGGAGGGCTTGAGATAACTTGGTCCTGGCTGCGATACCTACTGTCAACTGCAAACAGAGTAATGCCTTCAAATTGCTCAGACATGTACAAGTTGCAGATGCCGGCAGCAGGGAGCCAGTGCTCCCCATAAAGTGTCTCCTGGTCCTTGTAGGGAACACGGGAGTGCCCATGGGGCTAACTTGAAGTTTTTTCCTCTCGCTGGTTCTCACAGGCATTTGGAGGGCTCCTGCTCCAGCCCCTCTGTGCTTCATGAGCTTGCGGAATGACCTGAAAGTGATGCAGGATTAGAAATGCATTTGTGGTTTTAAATCTGAGTTTAACTCCGAGCTCCTCCCGGTCTCCTTGTGTGACCCTGGTGAGCCCTGGGGATGTTCGGGAGCCTGTTTCTTACCGAATTCAATGGCTCTCTGCATTAATGTATCTGGCCAAGATTCAGAGCAGCTGAACTGGGAGCTGGAGGTTGGTCCAGGTGCCTTCTTCTCCAGCATCACCCAAATCTGAATGCGTACTTCTGCATTATTCCAGGTAAAGACAGATTGAAACAATGACAAAGTATGAGCGATTTAAAAGTACCCACCAGGGTCTGCAGAGAGCCTGAAACAACTGATCCTTGAGAGGTCAAATGTCTTCTGCAAGGTGGGAAAGTCTCACTAGAAGACTCACGCATCAGTGCACAGGGAGATGTTTTGCAGGGTTAAGTACCTCCTCCTTAAATCCATTTTTTATAAATTTATTCCTTGTACTTAGGCTCTTTGAAATTCTTAGAGCTGTCTGATAGCCATGATCTTTATAAGCTTAATAAACTGATGCAACAGTTGTTTCTTAGGATGGATGATTACTGAATTTGCAGTAAGAAGAGGATGGCTAAGCTTGGACGAACTAGCAGGCCATGAAACACCCTCATGTTTCAGACACTTAGGCTGGGGAGAAGACAACCACCTCCCTCAGTTCTGCAGAAGTGCCCAGTATCACGTAAAACTGAACAACCAGCCTCCGTCTAATCCAAGTAATGCTTAATTTGTATGCTCAAAAAAACCCCAACGATGCTAATAACTGAACAGAATGACTCAAAAAAGAATCAATGTGAAACAGAGCTTAATAAACCTAAGACTGTCGCCTTAATAATCACACATGCACTTCAGTGCAGTCCACCTCCTTAATAAAGCGGTGACACAGAGAGAGGGACAGAAGGTCCCTGAGAGTCTCTTCCGTACCCATCAGAGCTAGAAAGAAAGCGAGGATATGGGGTTGTCTGTGGGCAGGCTTGGTACCTGCTCTCCATCCCCATCCGTAAGGGAGTACTGGGAGGCTGGGGGTGCCTGACTCGTCATGGTCCCAGAAACGCCCCATTTCCTTCTGCAGTGTGACCAGCTTTGCCAGAACTGGATCCCAGGGAATGTGCTGGGACAAGACCCCACGTAGCAGCTGAGAGCAGAGCTCACGTCAGGCAGATTTTGGTGTAACCGTTGGCTGTTTTATCTTTTCGGTAGCGTCGTTTCCATGGTTTTTTTCTATCAAATGCTCAGCTGTTTGCTTCAATAGTCTAACTCTTAGTCTTCCTCCTCAAAGCTCAGCCATGGGGTAGTACTTATCCCCTCAGTGTCCCTTCCTTAAAGTGGGGCTAAATTCTTTCTTTTAAGGTGTGTTGGGAGAATTTGTGTGTCCCGGTGACAAAGCTGAAGGCAGCTGGGAAGTACTTGCCTCTTAGGGAAGGGAGAGGGACCTCGTGTCCTGTTACGTGTACATCCCAGCTTGTATTAATCCAGCTGCTGCCATTGATGAAAAGTGCTGCCAGCGTTTGGACTCAAATGGACGCGTGTCTGAGTGTGATAGATGTGTTGATTTTTTCTTTCTTTCTGGAGTTCAAACACTTTGCATTGATTTGTGTCTTCGTTTGTATATTGTATGAGAGGCTCAGACTGAAGGCAGCTCTGCCTGTCGTCCATCAAAACCTCCGAGTGCTTTGTCTTCATTTCGGCTTGGCTGCTCCTTCGTGGGCTTGTGGCCGGGCTTCTGCCAGACGGCGGTGGGTCTAAAGCTGCTGCTGGGAAAACTTCACCGTGGGCTCACAAAACAGGGACAAAAACATGACATTAAAAGAAAACCTCTGCTTACTGTGCTGACTGCTGAGCACAGCTCATTGTCTGGGGGTCCAGGAGTGCTCGTCTCCCATGGAGGGTGGTGGGTGGTGGGTGAGCTCCTTTGGGTGTGTGGATGACGCAGTGCATCTGTGTTTGGAGGAGTCCTTTGCATCCTGAACATGGAGAGATTTATCTCTTCCCTCTTAAGTTCTCTGTGTTGCTGCAGCTTGTGATCCCTGTTTGTCCCCGTCTCCATTAAACATGGAGCAAAAGCAGGGAAGTCATGGGTGCTTGTGCTAAAGGTATCTCTAATAATGTCCTGGAAGGAACAGCTACTGGGGTGGGAATTTGTTTGGGCAAACAAGCCCATCCTCAGCTTCCTTGCTTAATACCTGCTCTTTGATGAAGGCATCAGTTTTCTTCCATGAGACTGGTTTTCTTTTTTTCTCTCTTCCAAGGAAGCTGGACAGGGAGAACCTGGAGCACTTGGTGCTCATTGGATGCCGTTTATTTTCTGTCCCCAAAACTTTCTGGGTTAGGTGGGTATTTCAACTTAAAAAAATACTCTTTTGCTCCAGAAACTGAAGATGTTGTCAATTCTCCCTTCTTTGGTAGAAGGTTCATGGTGTCCATCACATGTCCCGCAACCTCTGCAGACCCCATGCCCAGGTTAGGAGATCTATACCCAGTGCTACCCTTACGTGAGCTGAGGACATTGTTGCCTTCTGCATCCATTGCACATAAAAACAGGCTTCATGTTCAGCCCTGACCCATTTCTCAACAGCCCCCAGAACTTGCTGTATCAGTAATATGAGAAGCGGTGCCCAGTACGGGAATGCCGTAGGACAAGCTCTCCTGGGTAGTCCTTGTAGCACCCGCGGCTGCTCCCAGTGCAGTCTGGC